>NC_143575.1:867200-1607200 GCF_048544385.1 Mastigoproctus giganteus
TCTCCACCACTGCCTGAATCTTTAATGCATACAAACTCCAACTTTTGCAAGCACTGAAACCGAACAATCCACTACGTTGGAGAATATTTGCTGTGGATATGCTCAATCGAATTTAAAATGACTTCCTGGACAACGTTGTCTTTAAATGACAAGTCCATCTTCCACCTAACCATTAAGGTCAATTGCCACAACTGCAGGATCTGGGGCAGCAAAACCCCTCATGCCTCTTAGTGAGCATGAATGGAATTTCCCAAAATTGAATATGAGGTGTGCCCTATAACCAGGTGATTAGCCCATTTTTCTTCGCTGAGACTACTATCAACAGTAACAGTTATTGGGACATGCTAGAGCAATTTGTGATTCCGTAGATGGCAGAATATCGACCGAACACTGTTTCAGCAAAATGGCACTCCTCCTCATTAGGCGCTTTGACTGTGTAACAGTTTCTAAGTGAGCATTTGAGACTGATGGATTGGACAGGAAGGAGCAATTCCCCAGCCCTCTCACTCACCTGATATAACCCCACTGGACTTTTTTCTGTGAGGTTATGTGAAGCATTGGGTGTATCATATGCCCACTGCAAATTTGGATGAACTTCAAGAGCAAATCACTGAAGCAACTGCTTTTGAGATGCCTCAAATGATAAAAAACACTTGGTGCAAAATAGCAAAAATGTTTGGAAATCCTACAAATGGTGCCCCATGTGGAAGCTTATTAACCTTTTCAGTTGTCCATTCCATTTAAGAAGCTGTTTGCTGATATCTTTTGTAGTTCCTGTTATATAATAATTTGTAATGTGGACACCCTACATATTAGATACACCATTATTTATTTCCATTTTCAAATTTTTTTAAAACTTAATTTTAAATTTGATGCACTGTGAAGCATGTGAAATTTGAATGTTACTAACTCTCTATCCGAAGTAATATCACCTTCTATTTTTATGGTGTGTGAAAAGAAATTAGCATTAGCATTAATAGAGGCATTTAATGCAAGAAAGCAAGCTTATGCAGCATCAGCCAAAAAAAAAAAAAAAAAAAACCCACTTCCACTTCACCCCTCTGTTCGTTCAAAATACCTGTCCAGCTGAGCCTTAAACTTATTTAGGCTATCAACCTCCACCACAAGGGATGGAAGTCTGTTCCACCAACCAACCACCCGCTGGCTAAAGGCAAATTTCCGCACGTCTATCCTACATCTGTCTTTCCTCAATTTGAATTTATGCCCTCTCAGGTGATTTTTCTGATCTAGAGGAAGAATCCCATCAGCATTGAGCATGCTTAAACCATTCAAGGCTTTATACATCTCTATCAGATCACCTCGCTGGTGCCTAGTCTCCAGACACTGTAATTTGCAAAACTTAAGCCTTTCTTCGTAAGAGCACCCCTTTGTTCCATTCACTAATCTTGTTGCCCTTCTCTGTACTCGTTCCAGCAGCTCTACATCCTTCTTGAAATGAGGCCTCCAGACCTGTATACAGTACTCTAGGTGTGGCCTGACCATTGCCTTATACAATGGAATAATCACCTCCTTATCCCTGCTGGAAAAATTCCTGTATATCATTGACAATACTCCATACTCTTGCAGCCCGTCTGCACTGCTCAGAGAACTTCATATCTGCCTGCACAATCACCCCCAAGTCCCTTTCATTCTCTACCACTGTCAGTGTAGTACCACAGAGTTGACACGTTGCTCTGGGGTTGCTGTTTCCCATGTGTAGTACTTTACATTTGTCAATGTTAAACTTCATTTGCCACCTCTCAGCCCATCTGCTCAACCTTTCCAGATCCTGTTGCAGCAGCATAGTGTCAGTAGTGTCCTTGACAACCCTGCCAACCTTTGTATCATCTGCAAACTTGGACATTAAGCTTGATATACCATCATCAATATCATTTATAAATACAGAAAACAATAATGGACCCAACACTGAGCCCTGAGGGACTCCACTAATAACATTAGTCCACGATGAGCAGTGTCCATTGATTACCACTCTCTGTCTTCTCCCCCTCAACCACCCCTTTATCCATAGCAGCAATTTGCCTCCAATGTCACACTGCTCCAATTTGTGTAGCAGTCTTCCATGTGCAACAGTATCAAAAGCCTTTCTAAGATCCAAGTATATAATATCAAAGTTATTCCCTGCATCCAGTTCTTTTGTGACTGCATCGTAGTATCCAATCAAGTTGGTCAGACAAGACTTCCCCTTAACAAAACCATGCTGTGTCTGAGCTATAACTGAAGTCTTGTCTAAATGATCC
This sequence comes from Mastigoproctus giganteus, assembly GCF_048544385.1. Classification (NCBI taxonomy): domain Eukaryota; kingdom Metazoa; phylum Arthropoda; class Arachnida; order Uropygi; family Thelyphonidae; genus Mastigoproctus; species Mastigoproctus giganteus. The sequence goes on from NC_143575.1 coordinate 869,459, forward strand.
TGCAGTGCTTCTTTACCCAGTGCCTCCATTAATTTTCCTGGAACAGAAGTTAAGCTCACAGGTCTATAATTACTTGTCAGCCTTTGATCCTCGTTTGTGAATTGGGGTCACATTTGCACATTTCCAGTCTATGGGTAGCTCCCCTGAGTCCAAGGAAGCTCTCATAATTATGGCTAAGGGTTTGCTTACTTCCTTTGCTGGCTCCTTTAATATAACTGGATAGATCCCATCCACCCCAGGTGCCTTTCTTGTGTTTATCTTCAACAGTTTCTCCTCCACTTTACTCCCAGTTATTTCAAGATTCGTAGCTTACTGCTAGAGTTGAATACACCTCTGGCATTCCCCTCACTGAATAACTCCTCATGTGTGAATGTCGATGCAAAATATTCATTTAGTTTGTTAGCTACCTGAGCAGGATCATCAACAGTTGACCCATCAATATCAAGTGGACCAATCTGATTCATCCCCTTCCTTCTAGAGTTTACATAAGTAAAGAACTCTTTGCTGTTTTTCTTTGCATTCCTTGCCAAGGATTTCTCGTAATCTGCCTTCGCCTGCCTAACCTCCTTTGTAACTTGGTTGCATATCAACTTGTATCTATCATAGGCTTCTGTGTCATGTGTTAATTTATAAGTATCCCATGCATTTTTCTTCTCTGCCATATGCCTCATTAGTTCATCTGACATCCATTTTGGCCTAAACCTTGAACAATATTTCTTAGTTGGTATGTAAAGCCTAGTAGCTTCCAAGATAAGTTCTTTGAATGCTTCCCATTTTGAATTTGCTGTTGGTAACATCATCAGTTGGTCCCACTGTATAGAATTTAAATACTGTCTCAGTCCATCGTAGTCGCCTTTACGGAAGCAATAACCCTTCCCTTTACCCCTAATGGCAGTTACCTCTTTCAGTAAATCCCACTTCAGCACACTGTGATCACTGCCACCTAGTGGTTCATTTATCTGCAGATTCTTAATGCATGAAGAATCACTGCTGATAATCAAATCAAGAGTATTACTCCCTCTAGTTGCCTCCCGAACATGCTGATGTAGAAAACAGTCATCCAATAAATCCACAAAAGCCCTGCTAGTGTGTGAGTAACCAGCCCCCAAATTCCAGTCAATATCTGGGAAATTAAAATCTCCCATTATAAGACTCTCTGATTTACTAGCCCACTCTATTTCCCTGTACAGTTCCTTATTATACTCATCAGAGTCATTAGGCCTATAGTACACTCCTACTCTCAATTTTGATCTCCCAATGCTTATGTCACACCAAACTGACTCAACACTGCACTGTCCAGCGATGTCGACTGGCTTCACTTCCTTGGTTTTTATGTGTTTCTTAACTAATAGCATAACCCCTCCCCCCTTCCTATCCTGTCTATCCTTTCTGTAGACGTTGTACTCCCCAAATTGCAGTTCTGCATCCCTTATATCTGTGTGACACCACGTCTCTGATATCCCAACAATATCTGCCTTTGATGTTTTGAGCAATACCTCAAATTCATCAAATTTATTTACTAAACTCCTAGCATTGGTGTTCACGCAAGTATACCTGCACCTGTTTCAATTCTTAGGTACCCTAACACAACCCATGTGTTTACTTGTACCGCAATGGCTCCCAGCAGTCTCTGAAATACCATGCATCTTGTTTTTCAGGCTTCTGCTCGTTCTAATAGAAGCAGTGCAAGAATCTCTTTCACCTCTGCCAGTGGCTACTGTCAATCTATTGGTCTTTGTCTCCCCCCAAGCTAGCAGTTTTCCGACCCACCTAACACTGCCTCGATAGCATCAGCAAATATTCTTGCACCCTTTCTATTTAAGTGTATCCCATCCCTGTAGAAGCAATCTCTCCTGTTAACAAGTACAGTCCAGGCTGAAAAAAATTCTACCCCTTGAGCCTTGCACAATCTTTCCAGAGCCGAATTGATCGACAAGGCTCTCATCATATACTCCCTCCTATCGTGTCTGGGCAGAATTGCAGACACTTTCAAATTCAACCCTAATTCTCGGCTTTTGTTCAACAGTGACCTGTACTTGTTAAGTAATTCTGCCGGTCTTCTACTCTTAATATTATTAGTGCCAACGTGTACAACTATATCACCTTTTGTGCCCTTAAAAGATGATATTCGCTCTACAAGATCCAAATATTGGATCCTAAGATCCAAATATTATATATTTTAATCTTAGAAAGGCTTTTGATACTGTTGCACATGGAAGACTGCTGCACAAATTGGAGCAGTGTGGCATTGGAGGAAAATTGCTGCTATGGATAAGGGGATGGTTGAGTGGCAGAAGACAGAGAGTGGTAATCAATGGACACTGCTCAACTTGGACTAATGTTATTAGTGGAGGAGAGATTGTTGCCACTCAACCATCCCCTTATGGATAAGGGGATGGTTGAGTGGCAGAAGACAGAGAGTGGTAATCAATGGACACTGCTCAACTTGGACTAATGTTATTAGTGGAGTTCCTCAGGGTTCAGTGTTGGGTCCGTTGTTGTTTTCGGTGTTTATGAATGATATTGATGATGGGATATCAAGTTTAATGTCCAAGTTTGCAGATGATACAAAGGTTGGCAGGGTTGTTAAGGACACCACTGATGCTATGCTGCTGCAACAGGATCTGGAAAGGTTGAACAGATGGGCTGAGAGGTGACAAATGAAGTTTAACATTGACAAATGTAAAGTACTACATATGGGAAACAATAACCCCCAGAGCAACGTATCAACTCTGCGGTACTACACTGACAGTGGTGGAGAATGAAAAGGACCTGGGGGTAATTGTGCAGGCAGATATGAAGTTCTCTGAGCAGTGCAGACGAGCTGCAAGAGTAGCTCATGGTGTCTTGTGAATGATATACAGGAATTTTTCTAGCAGGGATAAGGAGGTGATTATTCCCTTGTATAAGGCAATGGTTAGGCCACATCTTGAGTACTGTATACAGGTCTGGAGGCCTCATTTCAAGAAGGATGTAGAGCTGCTGGAACAGGTACAGAGAAGAGTAACAAGATTAGTGAATGGAACAAAGGGTTGCTCTTACGAAGAAAGGCTTAAGTTTTTCAAATTACTACAAATTACTACTAATTACTACTTTCAAAATACCTAGTCTCCGGTTTTTCAAATTACCGGAGACTAGGCACCGGCGAGGTGGTCTGATAGAGGTGTATAAGGCTTTGAATGGTTTGAGCATGCTCAATGCCAATGGGATTCTTCATCTTGCTCAGAATAATCAGCTCAGAGGGCATAAATTCAAATTGAGGAAGGACGAATGTCGGATAGATGTGCGGAAATTTGCCTTTGGCCTGCGGGTAGTTGGTTGGTGGAACCGACTTCCATTACTTGTTGTTGAAGTTGATAGCCTAAACAAATTTAAGGCTCAACTGGACAGGTATTTCGAGCGAACGGAGGGGTGAAATGGGAGTGGTGCGTTTTTTTTGGCTGATGCTGAATAAGCTTGCTTTCTTGCATCATATGCCTCTACTAATGCTAATGCTAATGCTAAAATATATTTGATTTGATTGAAATAGGTTTGAAGTTCAAACATGATAAATACATGTCATTATTAATTAATTGAAAATTTTTGTCACTATTATTATTATTATTATTATTATTATAGCTATATGGTGCAAGGAAGCCTGAGGCTTATGCTGCACCAGCCAAAAGAAAAAAAAAAAAAAAAATTCCCGAGTTACCCTGAGAGAGAGAGAGAAGTAGAAAGGAATCACCAAGAAAGAGAAGAATGATGATATACAGCTCAGGACCCTGGGTGTGCCAAGCCCATACTCACCAGATGTGAGCCCCTGGAATTAGCATTAGTATTAGCATTAGTAGAGGCATTTGATGCAAGAAAGCAAGCTTATGCAGCATCAGCCAAAAAAAAAAAAAAAAAACCCACTTCCACTTCACCCCTCTGTTCGTTCAAAATACCTGTCCAGCTGAGCCTTAAACTTATTTAGGCTATCAACCTCCACCACAAGGGATGGAAGTCTGTTCACCAACCAACCACCCGCTGGCTAAAGGCAAATTTCCGCACATCTATCCTACATCTGTCTTTCCTCAATTTGAATTTATGCCCTCTCAGGTGATTTTTCTGAGCTAGAGGAAGAATCCCATCAGCATTGAGCATGCTTAAACCATTCAAGGCTTTATACACCTAGTATCCAATCAAGTTGGTCAGGCAAGACTTCCCCTTAACAAAACCATGCTGTGTCTGAGCTATAATGTCTAAATGATCCTGCAGTGCTTCTTTAACCAGTGCCTCCATTAATTTTCCTGGAACAGAAGTTAAGCTCACAGGTCTATAATTACTTGTGTCAGCCTTTGATCCTCGTTTGTGAATTGGGGTCACATTTGCACATTTCCAGTCTATCGATACCTCCCCTGAGTCCAAGGAAGCTCTCATAATTATGGCTAAGGGTTTGCTTACTTCCTTTGCTGCCTCCTTTAATATAACTGGATAGATCCCATCCACCCCGGGTGCCTTTCTTGTGTTTATCTTCAACAGTTTCTCCTCCACTTTACTCCCAGTTATTTCAAGATTCTGTAGCTTACTGCTAGAGTTGAATACACCTCTGGCATTCCCCTTGCTGAATAACTCCTCATGTGTGAATGTCGATGCAAAATATTCATTTAGTTTGTTAGCTTTACTGTACAAAATTTTTGCAGTTCTCTCAGTTAAAATGTTAAGAATCTTATAGATTTGTTGTGGTAGACATTTGTATTAGACACATTTTTATGCATTAATTTATTCAATATAAGAAAGATAACAGTTGTGCTGGAGTAAAAATGAATCAATTCCTTGGATATAAAAATGATTGCTAAGTTTAAATTTGCTGAACATGTAGAGGCTTTCAAGAGTGAGTTTGTTGAATATGTGTGAGCTAGGGGTAATAAGAACCTTTCTAGTGGGAAGCCCTGCGAGGCATATCAAACTGGTGGTACACAGGCTGTATGTGGTTGTTTCTTAAATATTTATGTCCCCCCCCCCCCAAGCTCTGTTAATTTTTATGGTTTCACATTGTTAAACTTATGAAAAAATGGTAAATGATGATACATAAAGGAGATACACTGACAAAATTTATCTATCTCCTCTAATAGCTTTTCTAGTTCTTCCTTGAATTTATTCAAACTATCCACTTCTACAACACCAGATAGAAGTTTGTTCCATGTATTGTAGAAGTGAACCATGAACCACCTTTATCAATTGGTTTGCATTGGAACTTCTCCAGTTCAAGCGAAAAAGCAGAATGCAAACAACCATATAATAGCAATGATTTCAAAATAATAGGAGATAAAGCATTTTATGTTTGGAAAAGATGAAAAAAAAACTAAACAGAATTAATTGTAGCGATATTGTAGACCTTTGAAATGGATTATCTGATAATAGGATTAAATAAATAGACATATTTGTGCATTGGTGGTATTGGTGGATTGGTACTGCAGTAGGATTATGTCATTAACATAGCTGGGGTTGGGGAGAACAACTGTTTGTAACTTAAGTCAACTTTGCATGTGACTGAAACACTGGGAAAGGTGATGTAACATTATTATGTAAAGTAAATGTAGTTTTCATTGTGTAATAGTGTTTTTAAGTTTAATTTATAGAAAGACAGGTTTACTTTTAAAAGATCCATTCTATATGTATTTCTGCTCTCTCTCTTTCTGTACAATATGTTTTCTGAGCTTTAAAGGTGGGATTGTATCCCAATACAGATAAGCTAAGGGCATCAAAGAAAACATCGAAGCATGGTAAAAAATTAAATTTTGACCAGAGCCTGATACTGTCCATTTGTAAGTGTTGTTTTTTTTTTTTTTTTTTAGGTCCACATTTTTGGTGCATCTTTAGGAGGCTTTCTGGCACAAAAATTTGCTGAAGCTACTTATCATTGTCCCCGAGTTCAGTCTTTAATTCTGTGTAACAGTTTTGCTGATACTTCCATATTTAATTATACAGATGCTGCTGTCTTGTAAGTATATTTTGTATTGTCTGATTTGGTAATGCTGTTAAGTTCAAATCTTGTTATCTGGTCTTGTTGGGATCCAATCTAAAGAATGGGTATCTGGTTTTCCAACCTAGGAAAACTATTTACTTACACAAAACTGTAACATTTGTGAGTACAAAACTTAAATTTCTCCATTTTAATGAAAAATGGAAAAATTTAAGTTTTGTACTCACAAATGTTACAGTTTTGTGTACCTGTGCAAGTTATGGAATCTGCTTAATTTTAGGAATTTTATAACTATTTGTTGATTTGAGTGATTGTATAAACATTTTAGCAAATTACTCATTAAACGCATTAAAAACAACAAAAATGCATATTATTAAAGAACAATAATAATTAACTCATTAACTCATGAAAATTATACAAAATTTGTACCATTAATAAAGGGTTATAAAAAAAATTATTGGGTGGATATGAACAGCCAACCCCTTACAAGACTTATTCTGCCAGCAAAGTTTGATTTATTAATTTTTCTAAGGTTAATTATGTTGGATACTTGGAACCCAAGGTCTGCATTAAGTCCAGAGTATTAAAAATAATGAAATTGTCCATGTATCTAAAAAGTAACAAGTTGATTGGGAATGTAGATTATGTTGTTTACAAGTGGTGGTCAAAATATTCTGAGAACAGTAACTATAAAAAAGCAAAAAGCATTAATAAATTATAGAATAGGTTATTTTGATAGCTCAGTGTCTTATAAAATAACATAACAAAAATTATATGTCAGTGTCTTTGTGCAGTTTCTAAAATTTAATTTATGTTGGCAGGTGGAAGAATGCATATCCAGCAAGTCAAGCATCATTCAGTAATAAAATTTTTGAGGGTAGAAATGCTAAAGAAATCTATGTAAGAATGACTAGAGTGGGAATATCACCTAGTTATGCTACTGTTTGAAGGTGTTGGCAGAGTGCAAAAGAAAACTGGAGGATGATCTGAAAAATTTTAGAAAACATAAGAATTAAAGTATCTGAACTTGAAAAGGTACTTAACATTTCCCATGGAAGCATTATTGGTTAGCTAAGGACAAGGTATGTCAAAGGGCTTAACATCCTTCATTCCCTTTTGTCAACTTCATGGGGTTGCAGATCGCTGTACCTTACTCCAGCTCTACTAGGCTCTTGTCCATCCTAAACTCAATTATTTTTCCCAGGTTGATGCTTCTGCTGGAGATAGTGCAGATTGATGGTTAGATCCAGTCCACCATGGCCATCCGCACTGCCACTACAGCATTCTATACATCTGTTCAAAGCCTCTGTCTCTTTTTCTTCAACGTAAGCAGTTGTCCTTGCAGTATGCTTTTAAATTAAAGTTCCTAGCCAATCCCTCCATGTGGCATCAGGCTTTGAGCCACAATGGGAAAATCTCTACAACACCTATTGGACTGCTAACCAACCTTTTGTTATTCCAATTTAAGGGCTGTTAAATAAATTAAACATGATGGTAGACAATGTTGTGCAGTCACTAAGGCAATTCCTTCCACCCTGACATGCTCATCATCCAACTTGTGACTTCCCATTCAAGATCTGGCAGAAGGCTACCACCACCAGCTGTCTACTAGCAACTCTTTGCAGCACATCGATTGAAATAGTCTGACTTTCTGCCAGTATATATTGATGGTTCCAAGTCAGAATTATGTGGGGTCAGCTGCTGTCCTTCAAGTCAGTCCTGTCCTGGATTCAGCAGATGCTTTATTCTCTTTTTGAACTTGAATTTGACATATCTGATTTTGCTGGATCCCAAGCCATTTTGGGATCAGGGGAAACAAACTAGCTAATAATGCTGCAAAATCAGCAGCTCCCTTGAGTAACTGTTGCTTGACTACAGACAAACAGTACACAACAAACTACTTCCAGTGGCAAGATTCTTGGCACAGAGAGGGTGCAGATAAACTAAAGCAGATTAAGCCTGTAATCAAGCAATGGCAATCCAATCTACACTGTCTGAAAAGAAGAATTTGTTCTTGCTTGGCTCCTGCTTTTCTGCTGAGGACAGATGATCCACCTATGTATGAGAACTGTGAAATTATTTTGACCGTTTTTCTTACATTTTTATGGAATATCCTGTTTTTACCAATGCATGATGTTTATGTTTTACATATTTTATTAATCTGGCTTTTACATTCAGCCAGATTTTAGGTGCAAAGACTATGTCTGATTTTTTTAACTTTTTACAGTCTGTTAATTTATACATATGTTTTTGAATTTATCTTTTTATATTTTTGATGTATATTTACTTCTTTTGACATGATAAACTGTTTTGATGTTACCAAATATAATTATTTGAAGATTTTATTTATCTTGACTTGGCACATTATGGCCTTAGCTGCCAATGTGCCATTAAACACCAAAACCTACCAATTTCCTCTTTCCTGGACATTCTGATCAAGGAGAGCAGTGCACATGATCAGGAGACTGGTAGAAGTTCCAGAACATGGTGCTCTTAACAAAGATAATGTGTGGTATAATGGTTTATTAATTGGTAGTTATCGCTTAATGAAAATAACCTGCAAATAGGGAATGAATCAGATTGGTCCACTTGATATCGATGGTTCAACTGTTCATGATCCTGCTCAGGTAGCTAACAAACTAAATCAATATTTCGCATCTACATTCACACATTAGGAGTTATTCAGGAAGGGGAATGCCATAGATGAAGTAAACACTGGCAGTGAGCTAGATGATCTTGTAATAATTGAGAGTAAAGTTGAGGAGAAATTGTTGAAGATAAATACAAGAAAGGCACCTGGGGTGGATGGGATCTATCCAGTTATATTAAAGGAGGCAGCAAAGGAAGTAAGCAATCCGTTAGCCATAATTATGAGAGCTTCCTTGGACTCAGGGGAGGTACCCACAGACTGGAGATGTGCAAATGTAACCCCAATTCACAAAGGAGGATCAAAGGCTGACAAGTAATTATAGACCTGTGAGTTTAACTTCTTTTCCAGGAAAATTAATGGAAGCAGTGGTTAAAGAAGCACTGCGGGATCATCTTGACAAGAATTCAGTTATAGCTCAGACACAGCATGGTTTTGTTAAGGGAAGGTCTTGCCTGAACAATTTGATTGGATACTATGATGTAGTCACAAAAGAATTGGATGAAGGGAATAACTTTGATATTATGTATTTGGACCTTAGAAAGGCTTTTGATACTGTTGCACATGGAAGACTGCTGCACAAATTGGAGCAGTGTGGCATTGGTGGCAAATTGTTGCTATGGATAAAGGGATGGTTGAGTGGCAGAAGACAGAGAGTGGTAATTAATGGACACTGCTCATTGTGGACTAATGTTATTAGTGTTGGGTCCATTGTTGTTTTCTCTATTTATAAATAATATTGATGATGGTATATCAAGCTTAATGTCCAAGTTTGCAGTCGATACAAAGGTTGGCAGGGTTGTTAAGGACGCTACTGACGCTATGCTGCTGCAACAGGATCTCGAAAGGTTGAGCAGATGGGCTGAGAGGTGGAAAATGAAGTTTAACATTGACAAATGTAAAGTACTACATATGGGAAACAGCAACCCCAGAGCAACGTATCAACTCTGTGGTACTACACTGATAGTGGTAGAGAATGAAAAGGACCTGGGAGTAATTGCAGATATGAAGTTCTCTGAGCAGTGCTGATGGGCTGCAAGAGTAGCTCATGGTGTCTTATCAGTGATATACAGGAATTTTTTTAGCAGGGATAGGGAGGTGATTATTCCCTTGTATAAGGCAATGGTCAGGCTGCACCTTGAGTACTGTATACAGGTCTGCAGGCCTCATTTCAAGAAGGATGTAGAGCTGCTGGACCGAGTACAGAGAAGGGCAACAAGGTTAGTGAATGGAACGAAGGGTTGCTCGTACGAAGAAAGGCCAAGTTTTGCAAATTACAGTGTCTGGAGACTAGGCACCGGTGAGGTGATCTGATAGAGGCGTACAAAGCCTTGAATGGTTTGAGTTTGCTCAATGCTGATGGGATACTGCCTCTTGCTCAGAATAATCACCTGAGAAGGTATAAATTCAAATTGAGGAAAGACATGTAGGATAGATGTGCGGAAATTTGCCTTTAGCCAGCGGGTAGTTGGTTGGTGGAACAGACTTCCATCCCTTGTTGTGGAAGTTGATAGCTAAATAAATTTAAGGCTCAGCTGGACAGGTATTTCGAACAAACGGAGGGGTGAAGTGGAAGGTTTTTTTTTTTTTTTTTTTTGGCTGATGCTGCATAAGCTTGCTTTCTTGCATCATATGCCTCTACTAATGGTAATGCAAAGGCAACACCTCTTTTAAAGTCATCATGATTAGATAAAAATTTTAAATTCATCCAATCGTCTTATTTTATGCTCAAATGATTGTAATTTTTTTGTCCTGTGATGCTTAGTTTTATTATTGTGGCTTTCTTATCTTTCCCGTGTAGGAAATTTTTTGCTGAAGTTTTTTTTTCAAATATTGCAACATTATAATTAATATTACAGTATTATAATTATCTAGATTTTGGATGCTTCCAGCTCTGGTGTTAAAAAGAATGATAATGGGGAATTTCCCTAAAGGACCATTAGATCCTAATATTGCTGATTCCATTGATTTTATGGTTGAAAAGGTAAGAAAATCTCTCTCTCTCTCTCTCTCTCTCTCTCTATATATATATATATATATATATATATATATATATATATAGCATCCAAATGCTATATATATATATATATAGAGCCGGTGGCTACATTGATTTTCAAACTATGGAGGTACTTACATTACACTATAACTTATCCAATTTGGACATATATATATAGTTATTATAGTAAAAGCACAATAAGTACTATACAAATGCTGAACATGTATATGAACACTACAGCATACAGCTTGCAGTAGGCCATAAGGCCAAAATAATTTATAAAAACTAAAATAGCCCATGCAGGCCTACATGGTCAAACCCTGGAAATAAACATATAGTTAGTAATAAAATATAGTAAACCCCCGCTATTCGCAGTCGCTGATTTAATATAAAATGAAACCTAAATGTGAATTTTAAAGCGCCGTGAACATTTTCCGCCATAAAAAAACATGGGCGTGGCTAAATTTATCTTTCCCGGTCAAAACAGCGCTCAGTGGGTGGGTGAGAGGGGTGACAAAATCGCGAGTGTGGATGTTTCTCGCTAATCCTTGTTTAGTATGTGTTATGCGCTTGTCATGGAAGGTTTTGTTGTTTGCTTTTAATTTATATGCTTATAAACTGAATAAATTTATCAATTTATAAATTGATATGCTTACAAAAGTGATAAGTCTACCGTTTTGCAGTGTAAAACAGACTTTTTCGAGTGTGTTAATGGAAGAAAGTGACTTTATTGTGGACAAGTTCTTTCTAACCCGTACAAAAAATGGCTACGAATAACAAGAGGAATGTGAAAAGATCAAAGAAGGTGATGACATTAGCAAATAAAATTGAGTTATAAGACAAAATTTCTAATGGTGAAAATGTCTTCTCAGTGGCAAAACATTATAAAATCAATGAGTCAACGGTACGAACAATCAAGAAATCGGAAGAAAAAATCCGCCCTAGTGTCCGTGAAAACACGCTAATTGCTTCAAAAATTTGCTCTGTAACTTGTGATGTTAAATTAGAAAAAATGGAAAAAGCTTAAAATCTGTGGATAGAAGACCGAACTCAAAATAAAATTCCGTTAAGTTCACTCATCATTCTTGAAAAGGCAAAACTCCTTTATCAACACTTTAGCGAAACTGGTGATAGCACTGGTGGGATACGGTTTCAAAGATTTGTTTGAAATTTCTAATAAATATTACATTTAATATTAAATTGTTTCTTATTTTCATTTTGATGCCATATGCTTGCATTTCACTATGTGCTGTCTATGTACATAGTCATATTATGAAGGTACATATAATACATACATAGACAAAATTTTAGACTAGTTTTTCTTATATATTTCATACTTTGGAACGAAACCCCTTTATTACTATGGAAGCCATAACTCAGTATTTGCGGCATTTCTCAGGAACGTAACCCCCGTGAATAGCAGGGGGGTTTGCTGTACTATAATAACTGGATTATAGACTGATGTAATGTACAATCTATTTTTGATGGCATTAATCTGATCTGGTTAATAACTTTTATATTCATCCCTATTGTTTATATATGTGTGTGTATATATATATGTACGTATATATATATATATATATATATATATATATATATATATATATATATATACAGGGTGATTCACTACCAGTGCGACAAACTTGCAGGAGGTGTAGGGGACACAAAGACAAATCGGAATCACATAGCATTGCAGGGTCCGAAATGCCTTCATCATGCGGTAGAGGACGTTGAATGGGAGGTCGCGTGAACAGTGATCTGCTGGAAGTCAGCATTTGCGAACCGGTTCCCGAGGCAGTAGGATGGATGAGTATTCAAACGTTGAACTGGCCGGCATGCACCTCGCGTATGGAGCTGCGGACTGTAATGGCTCTGCGCTTGTACCAGGAATGTTTTCCGCACAGGCATGCTCCTCATAATACGATTTTCGCACGTGTGCACAGAAGGTTATGTGAGACTGGTTGTTTCACGAGAGGTACCATGAATCGAGAGCGAATGACGAGGATGCCAGACAATGAGGAGAATGTCCTACGTCTTGCAGAATTCAATCCGAGTAAGAGTACTCGAGCGATAGGCCAACGATTGGGTATTTCCCAATCCACTGTATGGAGGATAATGTGAACAAACCAAATGAGTTCATACCATCTGCAACATGTCCAATCATTGGAGCCTGCAGATTATCCACTACGGAGGACTTTTGCTACTTGGTTTCTTCAACAGAAACGGTTCGCAAATGCTGACTTCCAGCAGGATTGCTGTTCACGTGACCTCCTGTTCAACGTTCTCTACCGCATGATGAAGGCATTTCGGACCCTGCAATGCTATGTGATTCCGATTTGTCTTTGTGCCCCCCTACACCTCCTGCAAGTTTGTCGCACTGTTAGTGAATCACCCTGTATATGTATATATACAGTAATACCCTGACTTACGCGAACTCGGAGTTACGCGGTTCTTGATTTTTTCGTTTGGCAACGCTGCCGCCCACTGTCTTCAAGGTCGTTTTTCATATGTTATCGATATACGGTGCGACGGCGGAGAATGAGAGCGAAAGATGAACAAAATTCAACTTTGCTGCTTTTATGTTTCTTATATCAGTGAAGGGGAAACACATTTCACCATAATAACGTAAAAACCAACACAATTCCAGCTATCGGTATAATCGCAAATGCAATTAGATCGAGTTTACTACCAGTTTATAACAGATTTCACTAGCAGAAACGCAACTGGATTTTTATTGTTTTATGGTAGTAACCCCTAGAAATGTGAGGTGTTAATAGCGTATCTCTGCCTTTATGGTGTTGTTTATTCAGTTGCTACATGCGCGCAGCTTTGTTTATGCGTATCAAGCGTGCCTCCTCGTTTTGTAATTGTGCTTTATTCCCTAAAAATGAGTAAAATACTTAATTAAAAGGTGTGAAAAGGAAGCGTCCTGGTGAAGACTGCAGATTCTGAGAGAAAAAGAAAAGCAATTATCGATAAACAGAGGCGGACTGGGTCAAAAATTCTTACTCGGGAAAATTTATAGTGGCCTCATACTATGAGTTATGGCCAAAATCACACTGGCCCACCGGGGTTTCCCCGGTAAGGCTTATGGCCAGCCGCCTCTGTCGATAGAGAAAAAATATGAAATTGTGAAACGCTTTGAGCGAAATGAAAGACCATGTGATATTGCACGTGCTACAGGCCTAAATGAAGCAACGGCGAAAAGCACATGACAATTACAAACTCAACAGGTTGAAAATTGTAAAGGGCTCAACTGTAAAGGGCTTAAAATTTTTAGAAAACATAGACTCCAACGAAGAACGCGTTATAGCTACAAAGCAAGGAATAAAAAATTTATTAGCTTGCTACGAAGAAATTCTGCGTGAAAAAAAGAACGCGCTGTGTCGTCAGACGAATTTGTTAGATTTTATGAAGCCATCGAAATAACTTTTTAACGTAAGTCATTTGTTTTTTTAATACATATTTTGTATTAATATGTATAAAGAACTGCAATTTTATTAATATTTTTCTTCTAAACTAGTGTTTTTGTTAGTCCTTGGTCCCAATTAAGCAAAATTTATATGTATTTATATGCAAAGTTGCACCCCGACTTACGCAAATTCGACTTACGCGATTTTCGTCGGACCCGCCTATCGCGTAACTTCGGGGTATTACTGTATATATATATATATGTATATACATATGGATGACAGATGGAAATGTAAAGCACAAGGTGCCAAACTAGTAGAGAAAGGATAGAAAGAAAGAAGTATTTAAAGTGGATGAAAGGGAAAGAAGGTGAAAAAAAAAACTTAAGTGATAATCTGAATTATAAAAAATTAAAAGCTGCATTAGCAAGCCAATTAGATGGAATGTAGCTAAAAGGGAAAAGCAAAGATAAATGAGTAATATTAATGATTATAATAACCTATAATAATAAAATATCATACATGCATCAAATAAGAGGGAGTATATGATGAGAGCCCTGTCAATCAATTCGGCCCTGGAAAGATTGTGCAGGGCTCAAGGGGTAGAATTTTTTTCAGCCTGGTCTGTACTTGTTAACAGGAGAGACTGCTTCTACAGGGATGGGATACACTTAAATAGAAAGGGTGCAAGAATGTTTGCTGATGCTATCGAGGCAATGTTAGGTGGGTCGGAAAACCGCTAGATTGGGGGGATACAAGGACTAATAGATTAACAGTAGCCACTAGCAGAGGTGAAAGTGATTCTTGCACTGCTTCTATTGGAATGAGCCGCAGCCTGGAAAATAAGATGCAGGATATTTCAGAGACTGCTGGGAATCATTGGGGTACAAGTAAACACATGGGTTGTGTTAGGGTAGCTAAGAAAAAGAACAGGTGCATGTATACTTGTGTGTACACCAATGCTAGGAGTTTAGTAAATAAATTTGATGAATTTGAGGTATTGCTCAAAACATCAAAGGCAGATATTGTGGGGATTTCAGAGACGTGGTGTCACACAGATATAAGAAATGCAGAACTGGAATTTGGGGAGTACAATGTCTACAGAAAGGATAGACAGGATAGGAAGGGAGGAGGGGTTATGCTATTAGTTAAAAAACACATAAAATCCAAGGAAGTGAAGCCAGTCGACATCGCTGGACAGTGCAGTGTCGAGTCAGTTTGGTGTGACATAAGCATTGGGAGATCAAAATTGAGAGTAGGAGTGTGCTATAGGCCTAATGACTCTGATGAGTATAATAAGAAACTGTTCGGAGAAATAGAGTGGGCCAGTAAATCAGAGAGTCTTATAATGGGGGATTTTAATTTCCCAGATATTGACTGGAATTTGGGGGCTGGTTACTCACACAGTAGCAAGGCTTTTGTGGATTTATTGGATGATTGTTTTCTACATCAGCATGTTCGGGAGGCAACTAGAGGATACTCTTGATTTGATTATCAGTAGTGATTCTTCATGCATTAAGAATCTGCAGATAAATGAACCACTTGGTGGCAGTGATCACAGTGTGCTGAAGTGGGACTTACTCAAAGAGGTAACTACCATTAGGGGTAAAGGGAAGGGGTATTGCTTTCGTAAAGGCGACTACAATGGACTGAGACAGTATTTAAATTCTATACAGTGGGATCAACTGATGATATTGCCAACAGCAAATTCAAAATGGGAAGCATTCAAAGAACTTATCGTGGAAGCTACTAGGCTTTACATACCAACTAAGAAATATTGTTCAAGGTTTAGGCCTAAATGGTTGTCAGATGAACTAATGAGGCATATGGCAGAGAAGAAAAATGCATGGGATACATACAAATTAACACGTGACACGGACGCCTATGATAGATACAAGTTGATCTGTAACCAAGTTACAAAGGAGGTTAGGCAGGCGAAGGCAGATTACGAGAGATCCTTGGCAAGGGATGCGAAGAAAAACAGCAAAGAGTTCTTTACTTATGTAAACTCTAGAAGGAAGGGGATGAATCAGATTGGTCCACTTGAGATCGATGGGTCAACTGTTGATGACCCTGCTCGGGTAGCTAACAAACTAAATGAATATTTTGCATCGACATTCACACATGAGGAGTTATTCAGCGAGGGGAATGCCAGAGGTGTATTCAACTCTAGCAGTAAGCTAGAGAATCTTGTAATAACTGAGAGCAAAGTGGAGGAGAAATTGTTGAAGATAAACACAAGAAAGGCACCTGGGGTGGATGGGATCTATCCAGTTATATTAAAGGAGGCAGCAAAGGAGGTAAGCAAACCCTTAGCCATAATTATGAGAGCTTCCTTGGACTCAGGGGAGGTACCCATTGACTGGAGATGTGCAAATGTGACCCCAATTCACAAAGGGGGATCAAAGGCTGACACAAGTAATTATAGACCTGTGAGTTTAACTTCTGTTCCCGGAAAATTAATGGAGACACTGGTGAAAGAAGCACTGCAGGATCATCTAGACAAGACTTCAGTTATAGCTAGGACACAGCATGGTTTTGTTAAGGGGAAGTCTTGCCTGACCAATTTGATTGGATACTATGATGCAGTCACAAAAGAACTGGATGCAGGGAATAACTTTGATATTATATAC
Source organism: Mastigoproctus giganteus (assembly GCF_048544385.1). Lineage (NCBI taxonomy): Eukaryota > Metazoa > Arthropoda > Arachnida > Uropygi > Thelyphonidae > Mastigoproctus > Mastigoproctus giganteus. Next base: position 886,095 of record NC_143575.1, read on the forward strand.
TTGGATCTTAGAAAGGCTTTTGATACTGTTGCACATGGAAGACTGCTGCACAAATTGGAGCAGTGTGGCATTGGAGGCAAGTTGCTGCTATGGATAAAGGGGTGGTTGAGGGGGAGAAGACAGAGAGTGGTAATCAATGGACACTGCTCATTGTGGACTAATGTTATTAGTGGAGTCCCTCAGGGTTCAGTATTGGGGCCTTTATTGTTTTCTGTATTTATAAATGATATTGATGATGGTATATCAGGCTTAATGTCCAAGTTTGCAGACGATACGAAGGTTGGCAGGGTTGTCAAGGACACTACTGACACTATGCTGCTGCAACAGGATTTGGAAAGGTTGAGCAGATGGGCTTCGAGGTGGCAAATGAAGTTTAACATTGACAAATGTAAAGTACTACATATGGGAAACAGCAACCCCAGAGCAACGTATCAACTCTGTGGTACTACACTGACAGTGGTAGAGAATGAAAGGGACCTGGGGGTGGTGGTGCAGGCAGATATGAAGTTCTCTGAGCAGTGCAGACGAGCTGCAAGAGTAGCTCATGGTGTATTGTCAATGATATATAGGAATTTTTCTAGCAGGGATAAGGAGGTGATTATTCCCTTGTATAAGGCAATGGTCAGGCCACACCTAGAGTACTGTATACAGGCCTGGAGGCCTCATTTCAGGAAGGATGTAGAGCTGCTGGAACGAGTACAGAGAAGGGCAACTAGATTGGTGAATGGGACAAAGGGGTTCTCTTACGAAGAAAGGCTTAAGTTTTGCAAATTACAGTGTCTGGAAACTAGGCACCAGCGGGGTGATCTGATAGAGGTGTACAAAGCCTTGAATGGTTTGAGCATGCTCAATGCTGATGGGATTCTTCCTCTAGCTCAGAAAAATCACCTGAGAGGGCATAAATTCAAATTGAGGAAAGACAGATGTAGGATAGATGTGCGGAAATTTGCCTTTAGCCAGCGGGTGGTTGGTGGGTGGAACAGACTTCCATCCCTTGTCGTGGAAGTTGATAGCCTAAATAAGTTTAAGGCTCAGCTGGACAGGTATTTCGAACGAACAGAGGGGTGAAGTGGAAGTGGTTATTTTTATTTATTTATGTTACTTTTTTTTTTTTTTTTTGGCTGATGCTGCATAAGCTTGCTTTCTTGCATCAAATGCCTCTACTAATGCTAATGCTAAGAGTGTGGGAAAAAAGATAGTTTTAAATTTTAAAATTTTTTTTAAAGCAAGAGAAATCTAATATAAATTAGAATGAAAAGAAAATTTTTTGAAAATGTTTTTATTCCAAACCAAATTGAATACAGAATTAAAATCAAATAAAACACACATCTTGTGATTTTTTTAAACAAGAAACTTTAAATAATTTGTTTAACATTAATAATTATAAATTTAATCAGATGTAAACAGTCCATCCTGAATCCTTTTGTCCCAAGTATTACCTCAGATTTTACAATTTCTAAATTAACATTTTACCTAATCAACTGCTTTTTTCTCATTGGAAGAATTGTTAAAAATATAATTTTTGTATTTCCGTAATAAACATAAACTAATTTTATTTGAAATGAAAATGAAAACAGTTACAAAGGTTGTAGTGTGAGAAGATGACACAGCTGCAATCATAATCAGCTGTTCATAGTTAAATGCATTACTGAAGAGTGAGCATCACACAGCCATTGTTTGTTTTTTCTTCAGATAAAATCACTTTACATTTGTTTCTGAAATGCAGAGATGACATTTTCATTTTAAAGAAGATGGGAAACAAATTTCCATTGAGAAAAAAGCAGTTTATTAGGCAAAATTTTAATTTAAAAAAAAACATAAAATCTAAATAATAATATTTAGTCCAATTTGAACATTAAATTCAAAAATTTCAGCCCAAATATGACAGAAGGATAAAAATGACAAATAGCCTAAACCTAAAAAGAAGCGAGATAGACATTTTAATCTAAACATCTTTTTTTTTTTTTTTTTCTTTTTTATTATTATTATTTTTTTTTTTTTTGTGGCTGATTCAGCTAAATAAAAGCCTGGCTTATTTGTGACTTTTTACTAATACAAATATGGGAACTAATAATTATGATTTGTCAATAAATCATGAAGTAGGTTAGTTTTCAATATTATAAAAAGAATAGAGAGAACTTGGATCCTCCAAGTTTCAAAACCTACTGTAAAATAGACTTATTATATGTGAGCATCTTCTTATATGTATAAGAAAAAAAAAAACAGATAAAAAAACCCCGATTATATTTGTTATGCATTGCAGAGGGCAGTAAAGAGCGTATCAAGATTTTTCACTCAGAATTTTTTTGTTTTTAAAGAATACTTAAAGTGAAATTGACATTTGTTTTTTTCCTCAGTTAGAAAGCCTCAATCAACCAGAATTAGCATCGCGACTGACACTCAACTGTATGAATTGTTACGTCGAGCCACAGAAATTACAAGGCTTACCCATGACAGTTTTGGATGTAAGTCTTCTGAATTTCTTTAATTCTCTTGTTTATTGAATAGTTTTTATAATTTTTTGCTTCTACTACAGTCATAAAGCTCGTATGCCACAAAGTTTTGCATGTAATTGTATTTTTAGTATTTATGCATGTCTTTGTTTACTAAGACTGTTATTTCTTGTTGACAGAAAAACTGTTCACATTGGGGGGGGGGAGCAAAAGCAGTTTCCCATTTGATTAAAGCCCATTGAAATCATAGGAATTGTGGAAAACTTAGTGCACAACTAATTATAGTCTGAATAATAGTGCTATAATTTTGTGCCTAACCGAAAAACCAAAGGGATGCAAACCCTCAAATGTTTGTACATATTTCATTCTTTGTGGTTAACCACCAAAATTGGAAGCTTTTGTTATTTGTTTTTTTAATAGGTGCCTGAAGTGATGAAGTCAGCAGAAAATCCAAAAATGGAAAAAAAAATCCTTCTGTTATTGTTTTGTTTTATTCACTCAGATGTATGATATGATAATGGAAGACATATTTACCACTTGCTTATGTAGCCAATAATACCCTTAAGATGGAACAGGAAAGTGTACAACACATTTTGAGTGGTGTCAGGAAAATAATGAAGGTTACTATGTGGAGGCCCCAAACTTTTGACAACTGATCAAAAATAGTTATGGGTGAGACTTTCTCTCACTGAAGATGCTCTAAACATTGAACATCTTCAGTTTTGAAGAAGATCCAAAGAATTTTGTGACAATGATGAAATATGGATCCACTAATTCTAGTCAGAAGGAAAGCAAACAGTCTAAGTAGTGGAAGCACTCTACCTCAAAGATGACCAAATCTGTTCCCTGAGTTGGCAAGATGGTACAGTCTTCTGGGAATCAGGTGTGCTGTTATTTGCTGTTCCTTAAAAAAAGGGCTATACCATCACAGGGTATTCACTTTTTTCATTATTCTTCATCACTTATTTTTCACTTTTGCACAGATTACATGAAATATCAAAGCTAAGCAATGTGGAAATCTTACATAAGGTATCTTTCACTAGGACAGTGTACAGGCACACCAGTCACTTGTAATGGGAACAATTCTTGAAGATCCATTTTATTTACCAGCTTTAGCACCATCAGGCTTCTACATTTTCCCTTGGCTGGAACTGATTTGCACACAGAATTCGGTGTTACAACTGATGTCAATAACTTTTTGGAGGATTTTGATGGTGTCTTCTTTGAAGACAAATTTTTAGATGTTACTGAATACTTGTCTTCAAATTTAGGTGCCACAGCTTATGTCAATAACTTCTTGATATCAAGATTTAGATGTCAGAGCAAATAAACATAATGTGTTATTCTGTGTACCCTTAAAAATATATGAATGCAGTGACAAGGGCAGATTGGCCTATCTGAAAATTTGGAAAATTTCAGAAGGGCCAGTGGATTGTGCAGGCTGATTGGATAATAATTTAGTTTTAAAAATAAAACCTATTACAAGAAAATACTGAAATAAAATATAGTACAAATTATAATTTTTCCTTTGATTTGTCGGTGCCTCCGTAGCCAGGTGGGAAGGAGCAGCAGTGCGTAGTACATGCTTCTTGATTAGACCGGGGTTCGAGCCCGTCACCACCAAATACGGAGGATGCGGAAAGGTCAGGAAATGACCACCACATATTCCCGGAGCAATATGGCCTTGGTTGCTAATGCTCCTAAAAACCAAATAACAAACATCCTTTGATTTGTCATATTTTTTTAATTGGTTACCTGTATTCATGAATTGTGCAAACATATTCTGTAGAATATGATATATGTGAAATATATAAAAACATATTATACCAGATGTATAATATTATATTATAAATTTTATATATATAAAATGGCATTTTTGGAATATACATATGTACGTTCTGCACATGTTTATGATAAAAAAAAATTGGCACATTATTTTCTAAAGTTTTTATTGAAAGCAAAATTATGATAATTATATTAAAAGGTTAGTAATTATAAATTTCAATAATATTTGTTATTATAGTTTTAATGGGAATAGTGCCTATAGCTTCATTTATAATGATTAACCATTAGAGTGAAATTTTTGAGAGTTTAACTCCTGCTGTTATGGACATGTGCTGTAATTTTAGAAAAGTTTATTTTGGCTGACAAAGAATTTCTAATGAATTATACAGAAACCTTTCCTAGAAATATATTTGGTGAAGGCTGATTACATTAGAAAACTGAAATAAGATTCTGTTCTTGTGCAGTTTGAAAATATCCTGTGTTTTTTACACGAATATTTTACTTCATTAGGTATTTGATGAAAGTGCTCTAAGTCAGTCTGCTAGGGAGGAGCTTTATAAGTTGTATCCTGATGCTAAACGAGCTCATATGAAGAAAGGAGGAAATTTTCCTTATCTTAGTTGTAGCGACGAAGTCAATATGCACATACAGGTAAGAGAACATATGCAAAGTAATGTAATGCCATATTTTAATTTTTTAATCACAAAATAAGATTTGTCACATTTTTCATTATTATTTAAAACAGCAGCAAGTGAAATTGGGAAAATCAGATACAAAGCAAAAGGTAACTGCTTAAAAAAAAAATTCTGTTCTATGAAAACATTAATCTCTTATATAGAGATTATTTTTTTATATTTTATTGTAGATATGTGGATATATTTTATTCATATCAAAATTTCTTCTTGGTCATTCATTATTTTTTGTCATATTACTTTAGTTGTAGAATTTTTTTTTTTAAATGTTATTAACAACAGGCATTACCTGTGAAAAACAAAAATGGGAAACATTTTGTGCTTACTACACCTAAGTTGAAATTTGGCTAAAATTTTAGGTTTTTAAACAAAAGTAATTTCAATCCAGTGTTGTTTTTTTTTTTGTTTTTTTTTAAATACAAGTTAACACATTTTAAAATAATTAGTTTATTATAATTTAAAAATTTAAAATTTTTAAATTATAAACCTGCAAAATTTAAACTGGTATATCGATTTGAAAAATGGATTATTAGCTCAGAATGCTCAGAAATAGGTTAGCTACACGGTTTTATACTAAGTTGCCACCACATTTCACTACATGAGTAGATCCTATCCTATCCAGTGGATAGGATCTATCCAGTTATATTAAAGGAGGTGGCAAAGCAACTAAGCAAACCCTTAGCCATAATTATGAGAGCATCCTTGGACTTAGGGGAGGTTCCCATGGACTGGAGATGTGCAAATGTATCCCCAATTCACAAAGGGGGAATCGAAGGGTGATACGAGTAATTACAGACCAGTTAGTTTAACTTCTGTTCTGGGTAAAATAATGGAGTCACTGGTTAAAGATGCATTGCAGGATCATCTAGACAAGACTGCAGCAATAATTCAGACACAGCATGGGTTTGTTAAGGGAAAGTCTTGTCTGACAATTTATCAGTGATATTGATGAAGGTATATCAGGCTTAATGTTGAAGTTTGCAGATGATACAAAGGTTGGCAGGGTTGGTAATGACAGTAATGGCAGTGTGCTACTGCAACAGGATCTCGAAAATTTGGGCAGATGGGCTGAGAAGTGACAACTGAAGTTTAACCTTGACAAATGCAAAGTATTGCATATGGGTAGAAGTAACCCCAGAGGAACATACCAACTGTGTGGTTCTACACTTAAGGTGGTAGAAAATGAAAAAGACCTCGGAGTAATTGTGCAGTCAGATATGAAGTTTTCTGAGCAATGCAGACAGGCTGCCAGGGCAGGTCATGAGGTTTTGTCAATGATATACAGGAATTTTGCTAGCAGGGAAAAGGAGGTGATTGTCCCTCTGTATAAGGCAATGGTCAGGCCACATCTTGAGTACTGCGTACAGGTCTGAAGGTCTCATTTTAGGAAGGATGTAGATTTGCTTGACCTTGTGCAGAGAAGGGCAACAAGATTGGTGAGGGGAATGAAGGGATCCTCTTACCAAGAGAGGCTTAAGTTCTGCAAATTGCAGCAGCTGGAGACTAGGCACCTGCAAGGTGATCTGATTGAGGTGTATAAGACCTTGAATGGGTTGAGCACTCTGAATTCTGATGGGATTCTTCCACTTGTTCAGATTATGAACCTAAGGGGGCATAAAATCAAATTGAGGAAAGATAGATGTAGAACAGATGTGTGGAAATTTGCCTTTAGCCAGCAGATGGTTAAATGCTGGAACAAAATCTTCCATTAGTTGTGGAAGTTGATAGGTTAAATAAATTTAAGGAGGAACTGGACAAACATTTTGAGGGAATTGTTTTGTAATTTTTTTTTTGGCTGGGGCTGCATAAGCTCATACACTTGCTCTCTTGCATCACATGCTACTACTACGACAACTTCAAACTCACAGAACCAACTTTTCTTCTTCCTTATTTATTCCTTCTTATGGTTAGCCAACTGTTTTTCGTAATTGAATCTGCAGTTTTTTCTCTGACTGCTCCGTACTGATAATAGTAGATGGATCTCTGTCTTCTGACTTCTCAGAAGTCACAGAAGGCTCAGTTCTTTCTCTGACTTTCTTCCTCTTATACATTTACCTTCCAGTGACAGAAAATTCTGTCTATAGTTTTGCTGATGGTAACACATTGAATTCCACCTTCCGTTTTGAGAAATCTTTTGCTGCACAAACAGCTTGGACTTCTTGAATATCCACTACCAATTACTTAATTGCTAATCTCCAGGTAATTTTCAAATAGAAGAAAGATAATTTTGTTAATTTCAAACCTTCTGAAATCTTATATCTTGCAGAAAAGTATTCTTCTGTCCTATGCTTATCTTCGATGACACAGATTTCTAGACAAGATCACATTTTTATTAGCGATTATCCTGAATTCTAATCTCTCTTGGCATAAACACATCACAAACATTGCTTCTTCTGCATCTAAAAAACTGGGTATTTTCTTTCACTCTTGACCCTAAGTTTTCTGCTAAACCACTACTTACTCTGTACAAATCCCAAATCTGCCCTACTATGGAATATTGTTATCACATCTGGAGCAGTGCCCCCAAAAACCTCTTTCAGGCTTCTTGAGACTCCATTCAAAGGAGGGCTGTTATGTTAATCAATGACTCATCTAACAAACTCTCCCCACTCCTTCTGTCTCATAGATGATCTGTTACTTCCATGGGCACTGTTCTTATGAATTGGCTTCTATAATTCCTCCTCCTCTATCTTCCAAACAGTCCGAACATGTGCCACAACCAGTCGGCATCCTTTTACTGTCTAACTTCAAACTCACAGAACCAACTTTTCCATTTTCTGGAACAATCTCCCTTCACTTGTATTTCCTGAAAATACAGAGATATACTTACCCAGCTATATACGAGGTATGGGAATACAGTTCCTGGTCTGGTGCAATCAAAAGAGCACAAAGTGAAGAGCTCAAAAATGGTTTTATAATTCCCACCTAATTGAATGTGGTTATTACACAGTTCTAAAAGTTTCTGAAAAGAGTCAGTCAGCTCAGTGGTTATGTCCTCAATGTCCTGAAATCTCTTTCCTTTAATGGCAGTTTTCACTTTGGAAAGAGGAAGAATTCTGCTAGTGCTAGATTAGATATCTATACAATGCCATATTTCATCAGATATGTCTTCACAACGAGTGTGGAATGGGCAGGGGCACTGTCATGCAACAAGAATGAGCTGCCTTTCTCTCAAAATTGCTGCTTAACCTTGGAAGTGTGCTTCATTGGTCTTTGAAGCAACTGTACATAGTGTAGCATCGACTCTCTCTATCCCCTGAGGTGGAGAGAGTCAATACTACATTCTATGTACAGTTTGAGTATAATTTGAGAGTCAAATTAGTCGTGAATTTGAAAAACATGATCAGCATTATCTTGATTATGAACTTTTGTAAATGAAACTTTTTGGCCCTTGGTGATGATTTTGAAGTCCACCACATGCTCTGACACTTGCTCTCTGGATCACGATGGAACACCCACTCAGCCCCATTGACATCACATTTGAGGAAATTAGGATTGTCTTGAGATGAAGTCTGTATGATGACACTCTTCACTGTTTCTGCTCATCTGTGAGGCATAAATTTTGCACAGATTTCCTTTACCCTAAATCTTTGTGCAGAATTTGATGAATTGAATTCAACTCATCAGCCATTGTTCTGAGAGTCAAACGATGATCTCTTGCCACAATTTCCTGAACTTTTGCAACTCTCTCTCTCTCTCCACTTCAAGGAGTTGATGGATGGCCACTCATTGGATCATTGCAAACATCCTCATGTCTCTTTGAACAACTTTTGCCATTCAACATCATAAAATTCCACCCATTGTATGTTGAGTTGTTACATATGGATAGGCATTCTGTAGATTATTTGCACTTTACGCATTTGCAAACCTTCCAGAAAAATCATGCTAAGGTGTGTAGAATATTCCAGAATGTAAAGAGTGAAAGTAATAATTTTGTATTTTTCAGTTGCTACAAATAATGTTGGTGGTACAGAAATAGGAATATTTTTATTATATGCATAAATATTACAATATGGTGTTATATTGACACTCTCTTTTTCTCTCTCTCTCTCTCTCTCTCTCTTGTAGGTGCACCTGCGACAGTTTCAGTCTACTAAAATGTCTGCATGTGAATTTGATATACCTGACTCTTCTAGTATGGAATCTGCATCTACATGCAGTCCTGTGGGAGACATATGAAACATGTCCACAACATTCATTGGATGTATAATTTTTGAATATAAAGATTTTCTTCTCAGAATGAACAGGATCACTTGAAATTTTATGCATGTTTCAGATGCACATCTTTGTCTTCATACCTCTGAATTGGACACCAGAGGTGTGTATGTGTGCATACAGGTGTCTAAAGACAGGCATGATATTTTTGAGTAGTAAAGCTGATTTGGTATTTATAAAATAATGGCATATTTGAGCAATTACTTTCCTATAAATATCATTAAAGTGTTATAGTATAAATATCTACACCTTCTAAGATAACATATTAATGATATTTGTCCTGATGCTAAGATATTTAAAGAGAAAAGTTTGATCGTCTGTAATTTAGAACACTGGCATAAGTTTTGAAAACATTTAATTCTTTGTCGAATATGCAAAACAGCATGTTTCACGACTTCTACATGCCCTCTGACATTCTAACACAAAAAGAAAAAAAAATAAATAAATTAATTTTGTAATTACATCATGTTAACAGTGTTAAGTCAGTATTCAATTACCTGTCCTTAATGGTCTTGAAATGTTATGCCATTTTAACTAAATTTAACATAAAAATAAACGTTGGAATGTTGTCGTGTCAGCATCCTAGTTTTCAGATGAGTGCATTGATCTCCGTAGAGATAATCCTTCGAAGATTTTATCAAATGAGAAGTTGAATTTATTTTGATGACTTTTTCATTTGGTATGTATGCTACTTTTTTTCAGTATATGCTGTTGGCAGTTTTATTTAATACTGTGTACAGATATGGGATAAATATTTCAGTTATCACTGAAGGATAACTGTAGTGCTTATTGTATATACAATATAATTTTTTATCAAATATTTCTTTGTATTGCTTGGTACTGTTGAATAAGCTATGGTCGTTTTTGTGTTTACCTTAACATATTGGTTCATGTATATAATCTTTTGCCTAACGTGTTTTTCTTTGTTTAATAATTTTATTTTTTTAAAAATTGATATACTAATCATTTCCGTCTATGAAAGCTATTTCATATAGTTACGGGTCGTTACAGTCACCTATTGGATACTGCCACTTTGTTACATATTCTTAAAATTTATTTCATTAATCAAAGCCAGTAACAGGTTATGAACTTCAGAATTTTACAGCAAGGTACACTGCTCAAAGCAGCTAGGAGACATTACAGTACGTAATACATTGACAATTCTTATATAAACATACGTGAATTGTCGATATTATTAATTTTCAACAAAAAATAATAAATACACAGGACATGCATAATGACATTCAAATAAACTCTAAGTGATAACTGCCACCCATTATCTTTATCATGCTTATTCGTTTTTTTTAAACAACTGGAAATGGTAGAATTTACAACTATTACCACTGATGTATATTTCATTTGACTTCATTTTCTCTTGAAAAATTCTTTATACTGAAATGAAATGAAAGGAAATTCTTTCATTTCATTTAATTTTAAAATCAGATGATTCCATGATGAACAATTCTGTTAATTGATAGAATATTTATCATCGATACTGCAATGCAGTTATTCTGTCAATGTTGAATATTAGGCGATTATTTATGGCAGCACAGCACATTTTCTTCCAGAACTTAAAACTTGTTTATAGCATCTCTAAATAGATCATTAAAAACACTTAACACTACAAAGAAAAAAAAAAGCATGAAATTGAATTCTAAATTGGAGAATAACATTAAGCCATTCCATGATATAACTGAAGGATTAAAGCCTAACTTATTAAAACCTTTTACTGTTAATCATGATGTCATCATTGGAGATGATAATCCCCTTATATTGAAGAAGTGCCAATGTCCCAGCAGTACATAAGGGGTGGATGATGCACTACAGAGGAGAAAATTGGTAAATATGGTAACGGTAAAAATAAATTTTTTTTTGTCCTATAACATTCTAGTTATGTGTCCATTTGTTTGGCAGAAAGGAATGGAATTGATCTAATTCAATTTTACTGGAATTTAAAATGTGTAATTTCACTACAACTGCTGTACAAATTGCCAATGTGGCATTAGGGCATGTTACTGCTATGGATAAAGAGATGGTTGAGTGGGAGAAGACAGGGAGTGGTTATCAATGGGCACCTGTTCTTGGTGGACAAAAGTTACTAGTGAAGTCTCCCAGGGTTCAGTTCTGGGCTCATTGTCATTTTCACTATTTATTAATGTTATTGACAGAGAAGCATTAAGCTCAATGTCTAAGTTCAGAAATGATGAAGAGGTTGGCAGGGTGGTTAATGACAGGAATGATGGTATGCTGATGCAACAAGATTTGGGAAAATTAGGTTCATGGGCCGAGAAATGGCAATTGAAGTTTAATATTGACAAATGCAAGGTACTGCATACGGGTAGTAGTAATTCGAGAGTACCGTGTGGTACTACTCAGGGAAGTGGAAAATGTAAAATACCTGGGGATAATTTGTGCAGTCAGATATGAAATTCTCTGAGCAGTACAGACAGGCTGCCAGGACAGCTCATGGATTTTGGATTTTTGTCAGTGATATACAAAAACTTTGCTAGAGATAAGGAGGCGATTATCCCCTTCTATAAGACCATGGTTAGGCTGCATCCTGAGCACTGTATACAGGTCTAGAGGCCTCACTTTAGGAGGATGTAGATCTGCTGATATGGGTGCAGAGAAGAGAAGAGAAACCAGGTTTGTGAAGGGAACAAAAGGATGCTCTTACCAAGAAGGGCTTCAGTTGTGCAAGTTGCAGCAGCTGGAGGCTAGGCCCCTATGGGGAATTTTGATTTAGTTGTTTAAGGCCTTGAATAGATTGATGGTATTTTTCCTCTTTCTGAGATTACACACGAGGGTGCATAAATTCAAGTTGAGGAAGGATGGTTGCAGGATCAATGTGTAGAAGTTTTCCTTCAGTCAGTGGGTGGCGATTTGTTGGAACAAACTTTCGTATATTGTTTTGGATGGTTCCACTAGACAAATTCTTAGCGGTATGGATGGGTGTAGTGTTTTTTTTTTTTTTTTTTGACTGATACTGATACTTGCATCACTAATACTAACTGCATTTTTGTTAATAATATATAAAAAATTAACTTCAACATTAAAACCGAAAATTAACACACTAATATATGTAAAAATTAATGATAAGTTATATCTATGGCACTATATTTCTGAATGTATGATTTATTGAAATTTTATAAATTATGGGGAACCCTCACCAACTTCATGGGATACATTACCACACATCTGGCAAGACTGAGGTCTTATAAGAAATGTGGAGTTGGGGAAAAGCAATAATGATGACAAACTATAAAGGGAAAAAAAAGATTGAATCTTAAAATTTTACATAATTAAAATTTCCATTCTTTATTCATCCTTCCTGTGTTACCGTTTCCTAATAGCATATATATTCTTGGCTTCTATGCACTCAGTTATAAAATTATTCCATAATTCAACTGTATTCATCCTCCCTATACTGTCTTCCAAGTTGAGAGGTTGTGTCTCATCTGAAATTGTCATAGGTTCTTTCCTGTAATTGAAAGTCCTGCCCTTACTTCTAAGTGATATCAGAATTCCCTGCCCAAATATTGAGTATCTTGTCATAAATTAGGTCTAATTTATGTCATAAATTAAATCTTGTCATTGAGTATCTTGTCATAATTAGGACTGGCCATGGTCCTGTTGCTACACAAGTAAGGAAGTTGTGGTTTCAACTCATATGATAAGTTATATCTATGTTGCCACAAAAAATACATAGCCCTCAGTCAATTTTGATGCCAAATATTTGGTTAATCTTAATTGCACATGTACTGCATAATGACAGTAAATATTTAAGATAACCAAGGCTAAAAAACTGTTTAGGCAATCCAGAGGAATTTTCATTGACAGCATATAATCATAGAAAGTATGCTGTCGGCTTCCTTGTTTTTACCTTCTGGCAACTAAGTTGTATGGTCCCACCCCCCTCCCAGAAATTCTGGATTTTCATCCATCAAAACAGCCTGATTATGGTTATGGACAGTCTATTTATGCTTTTTGGCTATAAAGTAAAACGAACCTGCACCTTTCCATTTTCCACCACGCTTATTTTGAAAAACAAAATTCCAGAACAATGTTCTGTCATAAAAAAACCCCAGCCCTACGCATACATACCAAATCAGCAGGGCTTTTCTTAGTAAATGTAGTCGCACTGGCATAGCTGCCAACTCCCCAGATTTATGATGGAGAATCTGCTTTTTTGACTTGATTTAACCTGTTCTCCATCATACTAGAATTGGCCATTTATTTTTGCAAAAGCAGTGTTTTCCTCTATCATTTTCTTTTCTCAAAAAAATAGTAAAACTGCATTAAGATCAGCATTTTTTAAATTTCATTAAAGAATACAGCTGTGATAAACACAAAAATAGTTTGCTATAATTGATAAGTTAGAAAAAAAATACGTTATGGCCCAGGGATGATACCCCTTTCTCAATTTAGAAAGCAACAAAAATCAAAAGTTTATTAAAAACTAATATAATTAAAGATTTATTTTCAAAGAAAATTTGTTTCAGAAAAGTTTTCTTCTAAACCAAATCGATTTTGCAAAAAAAAAAAAAAAAAAAAACTGCATTCAGATCTCTTTTTCGTGCAGTTTTGGAAATGCCATTGGTCACCAAGTTGAAACAGCACTATTATAAAAAATCTTTGGCTTGATATTTATGGAGGTGCAGAGTCTGCTACATTATCTTTCTTAAAGTGGCCATCATTAATTGGTCTAAAAGACTATGCCTGTATTTTTAATATAAAATGTGTGTGAGAGGAAAAACCAGTTTTGTTTTTTTTTTTGTTTTTTTTGCATTTTTTGGTTAATAAAACTGTTTCCTTGTGCCTAATCTGTAATCTCTTTTTGAAAGTCAACAGTTGGCAGCTATGCAATGAACTTTCAGCAGTTGTAAGATTGAACTGCCACTTTTTTTTTTTATTAATCTTCCCTATATTTAATAAGATTCCTTATTAAATATGAAGAATAATAGCCCAATCAATCATTATTGGCATTCATTAGGATAGCATAAAAATTAGTTATGTGGAGAGCATTTTGCAATTAGTTTCTTATTAATCATCAGTACAACAAACATACTTTTTTAATTGATTGGGGGAGCTTTTAATTTTTATAGAGTTTAATTATAAATGGACCATCCAATATGTGGTGAAGTTGATTGATACTGACTACCGTGGAAAGTTAGCATTATATGAATTTAATGCTAACAAGCATAAATGTCAATATTTTTACCTCATATGACTCGAATGTACTGTAATGGCTGTATCAAGCCTTTGGTATCCCTCTACAGTGGTGACTAACTTTGGGCACTGGCAACCAAATATTAAACAAATTTGCCAAGGCCTCAAATGAGCATGGCTTATTCGGCATATCTAAGTATTATACCCAATGTGGATGGATGCAAAGTTTTTCAAATTTTTTATTTATTTATTTTTTATTTTTATTTTGTACATATCTGTATAGTAAGAACTGATTATAATATTGTATAGTTGAATATTAAATACTGTTATTCTGAAAATATGAGGATGGATCAGTGAAATAATGGTAAACTATTTAGTTTTTATTTTTTTATTCTCGATTATTCAGAAGCAAATAAAAGGAAACTACTTTCATATTTCTACTTTCTTAGTTGTAGTGTTAATGGTATGGTGTTTATACATAAGTCATAATTTTGCTAAATAATGGATAAACAGTTAATTGTAAGGATCTCATCCCAGCTATGAGACCACATATGAAAGAAACCACTTTCATATTTCTTTGTTAAATGATATAATGTGATAATTTAAATGTGATGTTATTAATGTGGTGTTTATACCTTTTATTTTTACACAGGTAAATTCTCTTTGTAAACATTTCTAGCACAGTACATTTTTGCTGAAATTATTTTGGAAGGTTATATAGGGTGCCTTAAATAAAGTAAAATTCTGCATTAAATGGGTGGTAAGAGTTCTTTTTTTTAATACATCACAGAAGTCAAAGAAAAGTTTAATGCTGAGGGCTGTTGCTCAATTCCATGAGAGATCACAGGCCCACTCCATTTGTGAGTTTTAAATTATACTCGTGCTTGTAGGCCCGAGCAAGTGGGCCTTTAATGTTAGATAGACTAGACCTCACATAATAAAAATTCAGGAAACACGAGTAATGCAGTGTTGCGTGAGAAAAAGATTTAATACGGAAATTTAAAAGAAAATCTGTTCATTGCAGAAATTTCCAAAAATACTTTTCATAGAACTAAAATTTTAAGAATAAATTTGTGTACACTTAATTATATGTGCTATAGAGGTAAATATTTAAAGACTACAAGTTTGTAAGGACTCCACTGATATGATATTAATGTACCAGGCAACTTTTACACTTTTCTTTAAATTTACAAGTGTGCGTGTGTGTGCGGGCGCGCACTGATTTCTTTCAATTTTTATTTGAAGTTGGTTTTTGTGAACTATTATTGTCCTCCCTCTCAATTGGCTGGCACATTTAATTTGCATTTTGTTATATATTTTCTTAAAGTATTTAAAGACAAAATGCACAAGGCATAATTCCATATGGGTTTAAGCAAATAGCTATATCGGTGTAGATACACCATAGTTTACCCATAAATTTAAACTACATATGTAGTGTAAAGGCATCGTTTTAATTGTATTTTGTATTGTAGCTGCCTTCACAACGAGGCACCAGGTATTGCAGTACTTTAAATAAATAACACTTCTCTAGTCGAGAAGAATACTGTTATATATTCTCATTATTATTCTGAGAGTAAATAACAGTAGTAGAATGCCAGTTTATCAAACTCTAATAGAGGACTGAATGATTTTGTGATTACTGAGAAAAAAAGTGGAAGAGAAATTGTTGGTGTTAAACATGAAAAAAAAAGAAAAGAAACCTGGGATGATGAGATCTGATTATATCAGGGGAGGCAGCAGAGGGGATAAGCAAAGTTGAAGCAAACACTTACCCATAATTATGAGGGCATCTTTTTTGATTCCGGGGAGGTTCTTATGCACTGGTGATGTGCAAATGTATTCCAAATTCACAAAAGTGGGTTCAAAGGGTGACATGAGTAATTACAGACTTGTTAGTTTAACTTCTTTTCCAGAGAAAATAATGGAGTCATTGGTTAAAGAAGTAATACAGTACCATTTGGACAAGAAAGCAATTATACTGCTGTAAAAACATGGATTTGTTAAGGAGTGGTCTTGTCTGATTGGATACTATGATGCAGTAACATAGGAACTGGATACAAAAATTAATTTTGATATCATGTACTTGGATTTTAGGAAAGCTTCTGATACTGTTCCATGTAATAGACTGCTGTAAAAATTGGAGCACATGTGGCATTAACAGTAAGTTACTACTATAGATAAAGGGATGGTTGAGTGGGAGAAGACAGAGTGGTTATTAATGAAACTACTCATGGACTAGTGTTATTAGTGCTTCGATCATTGTTATTTTCTATATTTGTTAATGATATTGATGAAGGTAAATCATACTTAATGTCTAAGTTAGTAGATGATAAAAAGATTGGCAGAGCAGTTAATGACGACATTCTACTGCAACAGGATCTAGAAAACTTAGGCAGATGGGCTGAGAAATGGCAACTGATATTTTTTGCATCCATTTCCAACGTGGTCAAACTGGATGCAAAAAATTATTTCAATATCATATACTGGGATTTCAGGAACGCTTTTGATACTGTTGCACATGGAAGACTGCTTTACAAATTGAGCAGTATGGCATTAAGGGCAAGTTGCTGCAATGGATAAAGAGATGGTTGAGTGGGAGACAGCAGAGAGTGGTAATAAATGGACACTGCTCTACGTGGAATAATGATAGTGGAGAGCCCCAGGGTTTGGTGCTGGGCCCATTGTTGTTTTGTGTATTTATCGATGAAGGTATATCAGGCTTAATGTCCAAGTTTGAGGATGGGTTAGCAGGGTTGTTAATGAAACTATGCTATTGCAACAGAATCTAGAAAAGTTAGGCAGATGGGCTGAGAAGTGGCAACTAAAGTTTATCATTGACAAATGCAAAGTACTGCATATGGATTAACAGTAACCCAAGAGAAACATAACAACTGTGTTGTACTACACTCAGGAGGTGGAGAATGAAAAAGACCTGGGGTATTGTGCAGTCAGATATGAAGTTCTCTGAGCAGAGCAGGGCATGGAGTTCTGTCAATGATATATAGGAATTTTGCTAGCAGAGACAAGGAAGTGATTATCCCCTTGTATAAGGTAATGGTACTGTGTACAGGTCTGGAGGCCTCATTTTAAGAAGGATGTAGAGTTGCTAGGAGTACAGAGGAGGAGAACAAAGGGGTGCTCTTACCTAGAGAGGCTTTAGTTCTGCAAGTTGCAGCACCTGAAGACTAGGCACCTGCAAAGTGATCTGAGTGAGGTGTATAAGGCCTTGAATGGTTTGAGCAGGCTCAATGCTGATGGGATACTTCTGCTTGCTCAGATTAAGAACCTGAGGGGGCATAGATTTAAATTAAGGAAAGACAGTTGTAGAATAAACGTGCAGAAGTTTTCCTTTAGCCAGCGGGTAGTTGATTGCTGGAACAGACTTCCATCTGTTGTTGTGGAAGTTCATAGCCTAAATAAATTTAAGGCTGAACTAGACAAACATGTAGAGTAAATTGATTTAAAATGCAAGATACTGCATATGGGTAGCAGTAAACCCAGAGTAATGCACCAACTGTGTGGTATTATACTAAGGGTAGTGGAAAATTAAAAAGATTGTGGATGCAGGTAACTGTGCAATCAGATAAAAGTTCTCTGAGCAATGCAGACAATCTACTAGGCCAGCTTGTGAGGTTTTGAATGATGTACAGGAGGTTTGCTAGCAGGAAAAAGATGATTATCCCATTGTACAAGGCAAAGTTTAGGCTGCATCTTGAGTACTGCATACAGGTCTGGAGGCCTCATAACGTAATTATTATGTACTGTAAATCAGCAAAAATACACACTCAATATTTTGTTGTTCCTCCTCCTTGAGTTGAAATTACAGCCTTGCAACGATCTGGCATAGAGTTTAATCAACTTCTGGATATATGGTTGCCCAATTTCAAGGTAACACACCTTTGCAATGCTCTCCTGCAGCTGAATCTTACTTGTTGGCTTCTGAGCAATTTTAGATGACATTATGTACCAGCAGTTTTCAATAGGGTTCAAATGTGCACTGTGGCCAGTCCAGTCCAACACTGCAATGCCAGCATTTCTGAGGTATGACTGCACCTTAAGGGAAAAAACAAGGGAAAACACTGATGTATGTTTTAAGCCTTGAGACAAACTCATCATTTAGACTTCTGACATATCGCTTCCCATCCGAGCCATGCAGGTTGAAATTCGATTCGTCAGAAGAGATGACTGTCCCATTGCTCTTTTGTCCATGAAACATGCGTTTTAGCCTAAGCAAGTTGCTTCTTCCTCATTTGTTGGGTCAACAAAGGCTTCTTCTTCTTGGTCCGATAGGCATGCACACCATATTCCGAAAGCCGTCGTTGGATAGTTCGCTTCAACACCATCTCAAAGTCAAGATCACGAAGGCATAGTCATTCTCTTACGGGCTGATCCACATCTTCTCTTCACGTCACTGGTTTCACGCTTTAATTTCAGCACCTGGGATATTGTTGACTGGTGGCAGCCTATTTTTCAGCGATAGCATGCCCTTCCTGGGACAGCAACAGCTACACTTTTTTTTCTTGGTGTCAACTTAACATATGAAGCCACGCTTACACCTCCATAAAACAGGATAGTAATAAGCATGTATACCCTTCCAACGCCATATTTATAGAAACGGCTGATGCAATACCTTTGCTTTATGACAAACAAAATGACCGTAATCAATATCTTATACATTTCACTACAAATTTTACTTTTTTTAAGGTGATGCAGTTTTTTTGTCCACCACTGTATGTTATTACAGACAAGAGTGCATCCTTTACTGTATGACCTATACTTTGTACAGTAACTGGCACACATACATGCTGTAATAGATTACTATTAGAAATAGAAGTACAGTAGAACGTTGGTTATCCGGAATAATTTGAAAGGCTGATCTTTCTTTTTTTTATATATATTAACAGTAAGCTCCGGTTATAGTGGTGGCGTTTGAAAATTGAATTTGATTATAACCAGAGATAGAACGAGTTTACGACCTGTTTATAACAGATTGTACAAACAAAAAGCCCAATAAACCGAAAACTGCAAATTGTTTTATGATTGTGACCTTCAGAAATGTGCTTTAGAAAAATATCACAAAGACCTCTGTTTTCTCGGAAACCATGAGTGAACTTTAGATTAGTTTAGCTCCAGATTCGGTAAGAATGATATCGGCTGATTTATTATTTTTCTCAATTTTTTAAGGAAAACGTGCAGTTTTAACATTGCAAAAAAAAACAACAAAAATTTAGGTAATCTCTCCAAAGAGTTTAATGTGGGTACTTTACAACATCAAGAAAAATTCCAATGCTATAACAGAATTTGTGTCGATTATGGATAGTGAAGGAGGATCTAGCAGGAAAAAGACGGTCAAAACCTGAAAATGCCACTTTAGAGAGTGCACTTGCTTTATTTATTTATTTTTTTTTTTGTTTTCTTCAGAGCGAAGTTGAGGTGAACCAGTGTCTCACCCAATGGTTATGTGAAAAAGCTCGATTTAATTGAAAATTAAGAGGTAATGGAGATTTTAAGGCAAGTACGGGTTGCCTAAAAACTTTAAACTGAGACACAGTAATAGTTGAACTAGATATTCAAGGCAAGAAACTTTCTCCAGAAAAATTGGTGGCAGTGTCCTATAAAAGTAAGTTCACTTGAGTTATAGCAAATTGCGAGAAAGAAAACATTTATAATATTGATGAGATGGGCTTATTTATGGAAAGCATTACCAAGAAAAGCCATAGCCACTAAAAGAGAAAGAAATGCCTGCACCAAGTTTTAAGATTAGAAAAGAGTGAGTTGCAAATGCCACTGGGACGTACAGTTATCTGTGCTCGTTATCAGTAAGTTGAAAAAATCGAGAAGATCTAAAAATCTTTCTAATTTTCCTGTTTTGTATAAAATCATAAAAATGCCTAGATGGATGTTTCTGTTTTCCGAGATTGGTTTATAATTTTTTATATTTAATTTATTCGTAAGGTAAGAATTAAATGAATCATTTAATTCTTACATTAAATGAATCGATTAAATAAACCTTACCTTAAATTTATTTAATCTTATCTGAAAAATTTTCCGGTTCGATTATTCTGGAAGAGATCTGATATCAGTTATTACGGATAACTGACGCTCTACTGTATTACGGAAATGAACGAATCAAATTTTCACACATTCAAAAATATATATTGCTGGTCAGAATGCTATCCAATATCATTAGAGGTGAATTTCTCCAAAAAAATACAACAGCCTTGATCCAACCTATAGATGAAGGTAAAATCTACACATTTAGTATTAATAGAAACATACAATGCAAGCTTATGCAGCATCATCCAAAAAAAAAAAAAAAAACACTCCCATTTCATCCCTCCATTCATTCCAAATGCCTGTCCATCTCATCCTTAAATTTATTTAGGCTATCAACTTCCCCAGCAAAAGATGGAAATCAGTTCCACCAATCAACCACCTGCTGGCTAAAGGCAAATTTCCACATATCTATTCTACAACTGTCTTTCCTCAATTTGAACGTATGCCACCTCCAGGTTCTTAATCTGAGCAAGAAGAAGAATCCCATCAGCATTCAGTTTACTCAACCCATTCAAGGCCTTATGCACCTCAATCAGATCACCTCGCAGGTGCCTAATCTCCAGACACTGCAATTTGCAGAACTTAAGCCTTTCTTCGTAAGAGCATCCCTTTGTTCCCCTCACCAATCTTGTTGCCCTTCTTTTGTACTTGTTCTAGCAAATCTACATCCTTCCTAAAATGAGGCCTCCAGGTCTGTACACAGTACTCTAGGTATGGCCTTGTACAACGGGATAATCACCTCCCTGTCCCTGCTAGCAAATTCCTATATATCATTGACAAGACTCCATGACCTGCCCTGGCAGCCCATCTCCACTGCTAAGCAAACTTCATATTTGATAGCACAATTACCCCCAGGTCTTTTTCACTTTCCACTTCCCTGAGTGTTCGTTTCTCTTGGGTTATTGCTACCCATATGCAGTACCTTGCAATTGTCAATGTTAAACTTCAGTTGCCACTTCTCAGCCCATTTGCCCAACTTGTCTAGATCCAGTTGGAGTAGCATACTGTCTTTACTGTCATTAACAATCCTTCCACCCTTTGTATCATCTGCAAACTCCACTAATAACATTTGTCCATGAATAGCAGTCTCCATTCATTACGACTCTGTCGTCTCCCACTCAACCATCGTAGCAACTTACCCTTAATGCCATACCTCTCCAAATTGTAGCAGTCTTCCATGTGCAACAATATCAAAAGCTTTCCTGAAATTGAAGTATATGATATCAAAATTTTTTTTTGGCATTCAGTTCCTTTGTGACTACATCATAGTATCCAATCGAAATGGTCAGACAAGACCTCCGTTTAACAAACCCGTGCTGTGTCTTAACTATTACTGCAGTCTTGTCTAGATGATCCTGCAGTGCTTCCTTAACCAGTGATTCCATTATTTTCCCTGGAACACAGGGTTAAACTAACAGGTCTGTAGTTACTTGTGTCACCTTTTGAACCCCCTTTGTGAATTGGTGATACATTTGCACACCTCCAGTCCATGGGGACCTCTCATAATTATAGCTAAGGGTTTGCTTACTTCCTCAGCTGCCTCCTTTAATAGAACTGGATAGATCCTGTCCACCCCTGGTGCCTTCCTTATGTTTAACTTCAACAATTCTCCTCCACTTTTCTCTCAGTTATTACAAAACCACTTAGCTCCTGTTAGAGTTTGATAAACTTCTGTCATTCCTCTCATTGAATAACTCCTCGTGTGTGAATGTAGATGCAAAATACTCATTCAGTTTATCAGCTACCTGAGCATGATCATCCATAATCAACCCATCTATGTTTAGTGATTGATCCCTTTCCTTCTAGAGCAGGGATTGGTAACCTGCAGCTCTTTTTTAGTCCATATGAAGCAATATGAAGCGAAGAGAAATGGTTTAGAGGACTTAAAAATCAAGGACATGTGGAGTATAAGACTAAAATGCCTTAAAACTGAAATTGAGGATTTGGAGAAGCAAAAGGCTGCCCCTGCAATTCTACATAAATGGATGCCAATAGATGAGTTGAAAAAGCAAGACCAAATTGCGTTCAATGTGTGGTGTAGCTTACCGGACACATATATAAATTTGAAAATATTTGGTATTTGCGTTTCGACTTCTCTCAGTATTTGGTTCGACGTATTTATGCAAGCAAATATTTTCAAACAGGAACTATATTAAAAATAAATCAAGAAACTGTCTGAACAATGAGTGTCTCTCAGCATACTTCTCTGATGTTGAGAGACTTGCTCAAGAAGTTCAGCAGCAAGTCACTAATTAGAAAGATTATTAATAAATAATATATATTTTTATAATGAAACGCCTTCCCACTCTATTCTATTTCTTAAACCCCCCCTCCCAGTTTTAGCTGAAGTGCGGCTCTTCGGATGATATATATTTTTTTAAATTAGATCAACACCCAAAAAGGCTGCCGACCCCTGTTCTAGAGTTTACATAAGTAAAGAACTCTTTGCCAAGGATTTCTCATAATCTGCCTTTGCCTGCCTAACCTCCTTTGTGACTTGATTACAGACAAGTTTATATCTGCCATAGGCTTCTGTGTCACCCGATAATTTATATGCCTACCATACATTTTTCTTCTCTGCCACGAGCCTCATTAATTCATCACATCCATTTAGGCCTGAACCTTGAAAAGTTATTTCTTAGTTGGAATGAAAAGCCTAGTAGTCTCCAAGATTAAGTCCCTGAAGGCTTCCCATTTATAATTCAACATTGGTAACTTCAGTTGATCCCACTGTACAGAATTTAAAAACTATCTGAGATCCCCCCTGTGAAAGGGGATGACCTTTATGAAAGCAAAAGATCTTACCTTTAGCCTTGATGGTAGTTACATCTTTAAGTAATTCCCATATCAATTCATCATGTTCACTGTCACTCATTGGTTCCTTTTTCTGTAAATTCTTAATGCATGAATAATCACTGCTGATAATCAGATCAAGAGTAGTACTCCTCTGGTTGCCTCTTGAACATGGTGCTGTAGAAAACAGTCGTCCAAAAAAAGTCTTGCTAGTGTGCGAGTGACCAACCCACAAGTTCCAGTCAATATCTGGAAAGTTAAAATCCCCCATTATAGGACATACTGGCTCACTATTTCTCTGGACAATGCTCATTATTCTCATCAGGCCTATAACAAACACCTCTCATTTTTCCTTTCCCAGTGCTTATGCCACACCAGACTCAACATTGCATTGTCCACCAACATCAATTGGATGCACTTCCTTGGATTTTGTGTTTCTTAACTAATATCATAACCCTTCATGTCCTGTCTATTCTTTCTGTACAAATTGTATTCCTCAAATTCTGCACCACTTATATCTGTGTAACACCACATCTCTGATACCCCAACAATATAATATCATAACCCTTCATGTCCTGTCTATTCTTTCTGTACAAATTGTATTCCTCAAATTCTGCACCACTTATATCTGTGTAACACCACATCTCTGATACTCCAACAATATCTGCCTTTGATGTCTTGACTAGTACTTCAAGCTCATCAAATTTATTAACTATACTCCTAGAATTGCTGTACATGCAAGTATACATGCACCTGTTTCTACTGTTAGTTACTAACACAGCCCATGTATTTATTTGTTCCACTATGATTCCCAACAGTCCTGGAAATCTCCATTGCCCTGCTTTCCATGCTACTCATTACAATAGAAGCAGTGCAAGAATCACTTTTGCCTGTGGCCACTGTTAACCTTTTAGTCTGTGTATCCCACAAGCTAGCAGTTTTCTGACCCACCTAACACTGCCTCAATTCAAATATTCTTGCACCCTTTATATTTAAGTATACCCCATCTCTATTGAAGCAGTCTCTCCTGTCAACAGGCACAGACCAGGCTGAAAAAAATTCTTGAGCTGTGCACAATCTCTCCAGGGCCGAATTGATCGACAAGCCTGTCATCATACACTCCCTTCTATTGTGCCTGGGCAGAATTGCAGACACTTTCACATTCAACCCTAATTTGCAACTTATTCCCCGTCTCCCTGACAATAGAGTAACCAACAGAGTAAGTTTCCTTTGGGACCAATGCATTCTGCCCTGGAGATGACTTCTGTATTGCCTGATGCACAGGAGTCAGCTGTGTCATTGAGCTGGGCAGCTGAGAGCATGTGGGCCCCTCGTATTAATTTCTTTTTCGAGGGCATGTACCCTACACCTCAATCTCTCAAACGCCCATTAGAAGATGGGAGACCATACCTACAGGCCTCCGTAGCCGAGTGGTCAGGGGCGGGAGTGCAGTAGCACACGCTCTTTGAGTAGACCGGGGTTCAAGCCCCTGACTGCTGAATACGGTCATTCTGCCAACCTGCATTGGACCAGCGTGGCAGATTATGATCCACTTCCCTCAGCATGAATTGTTGAGGAGGCTTCCATCCTGCAGTGGGTTGATAATGGCTGCACTTTACCTTTTTTTTTTTTTATAGGGAGAAGCAGAAATCTAGTAGTGTACATATTTTTTTAAAAAAAAGTTTATTGGCACCAGCACGAGCATGCCACACACACAGTAAATCCATGCAGCAATGTTTTACTTTACTTTTTATTTAATTTTTTTGATGTTTTTTTAACTTTTTTTTTACATTATTAGTTTTAATTAAATTTTCTGATTTCTGTAAGGTTCTATAGATACACAGTTATTGCAAAATAATGGCTGAACTGTGCTTGACAACTTTTTTATGACATTACACATGAAAAGGTTTAATTGAAGAGCAAGCATATCTTGTCATTATATATATGTATTTTTATTGAAAAGTAATTTTCAATTAGGGCAGTGATTTTCTGGAACACATATACTGCACTAAATCAGGAATACAGTACTTATAAACTGGATGTAGAAAATATGCCTTTAATTAAAGAGTATTGAACACTTGGAACAAGTTAGTACTACAATTAAAAAACATGAACAAAAACTTAGGTGTGAATTCAAAAGTTAGAATAAAAAGAAGTGATTAGATTCTGGCCATGGGTTTAGATAAAATACTAATGAAATTTGGATGTTTCTTATAATTTGAACAAGGAATTTTATACATTTCTGCTTAGAGTATTATCTACATACTTTTTTTTTTTTTTTTAATCTGAAAACATTTCAAATCCTCCCGTTTCCCTATTAGTATTCTTTCATTCCAGGATACTGTGAATTATGGGACATTATATTATTTTATTATTTTATTTTTTTTGAATTAACAGACACCAGGTGAGCAAAAGTGTATCTTTCTTCTAGGCAACTCTCCATTCCCACATGGTGTCTGTGATGTTTTCAATTTGCTGGCTAAATGTGAACAGCTGACAAAAATAAAGATGTTCACACTGCATCTGCTAGACACTACATGAATGAGTTTCAATGTGGGGGTAGTTACCTTAAATTCTAAGAAAATATGATTTAGTGGATCACTATTTTCAATTCAATAAAATGACTAAAAACTAATTTTTCACAATGTTTTTTACAGGGTGCAAGTGAATGAAGGTTAAAAGTAGCTATTGCTTTAAAGTACTTTATTACTCCTCTCTATTCAGAACAAAAAGAGAAAGATACTTGGTAACCAAAAAGTGAATTTAGTAAACAGAATTATTAAAAGAGAAAGAGAGAATATTACTTCCTATCAGATTAAGCACTGTACTACAAACAAATTTTGAGCAAACTGATCAAGTTTATTGAAATAAATTACTTCACTAAAACATCTCAATAACCCAACTGTTTTTTATGCCAGTTGTAACAATGTTTCAAGATCATTATCAAGTTTTGAATACAGAGGAATCCCATTAATGACTGATATTTAAAATTAGTTATTCCTGTCCTTCTCCCAGGAATTAAAACCCATTTCTTTTCATTGGTAAGGGAGTACTTTGTCATAGCTTTGTCACTGTGTCATCAGTAAGTTTACACCGTAGTGTAAATGATGCCAGAATGAGTAACATTGAAAATGCAAGATGTGATACCACCTTGGGTTGTATTCAGTTTTTTTTTTTAATATCTAGTGTTTATATAGATTTGTATACTATCAATGTAAATTCTGTTTTACAAATTTACATTTTCTAAAAATTTGTTCTAAAGACGGCTAATAAAAGTTTTTCTGTGATTCAGATAAAAGTTAATAGCGAATGATTTAATTTGTTGTTAATAAAAATATCACTTCAATGAATAAAAATAAGAAAATATAGAGTTTATTTGTATATTTTCTTATTTTTCATCAGGTCAAAGAAATGTCACATTGGTAAGGAAGAATAAAAAGTCATGCATATGACCAGGTCTTTTTATATTGTAACGTTAACTGCAGCCAATGTCAATCCACTGCAGGATGGAAACCGCCTCAACAATTCGTGTTGAGGGAAATGGACCATAATCTGCCATGCTGGTCCAGTGCGGATTAGCAGATCAGCTGTCTTTAGTCAGGGGTTTGAACCCCGGTCTACTCAAAGAGCATGTGCTACTGCACTCCCACTCCTGACCACTCGGCTACAGAGGCCACCTTAATAACATGTATCATGTGGTAAATAAGAATGTAAAATGAACAGTACTCTTTCCTCCCTGTGAACCAAAGGACAAGATGGACATCTTGTCCATCTTGAAATGGTGGGCATCTTCATATTTTATATATGGTGTTTGCACTATATTTTATTTTGGACTTTTATACTTACAACTATGTAAGCAAGTGTCATTTAGAAACTGTTTTCAGCTACAAAATTTACACTCAGATTACAAATTTGATTTTTGTGTATTTGTCAGTACTATCCTCCAGGAAAACATGTAATTGTCACACAATGGTGACAGTATTACCAGATTCACCAAAAATAATTTAAAGTTTGTTATGCATTTATTGTCTTAATATTTTGTAAAATTTCATCATGTAACAGGAATAAAGTTGGGTGTTGAAGATAAGAACTGTTGTATCCAGAGGTATATTGCTAAAAAAAAAAATACTACTGGAACGCTCGTTGATTAACTACAAACAGTTTACCTATGCTTTTTTCATTTGCAAAAATAAATAAGTCAAAGATTAGAATATTTGTTCAGTATTTATTTATAACAATTAAATAAAAATTTCAAAAGTAAAAAACAAAGACAAAAAATTAAAAAAATCAGAAAAGAAAAAAACAAAAACTCCAAAAATAATATAAAAAATACTGTTCAGAAGAATCATAGAAATTCCCATACAGGATTGATTACGTATTCTTGTGTGACTGCCCTTTTTGTTTGTTGGTCAACAGCAGAACGATGAGACTGCAACCAAGTTCAGACATACTTGGTTGGACATAAGAATTTGGATTTCATAATTCTAATGGTGGACCGTGTAGTTTAATAAACAAACTTTAGAAAAAAAAAGTACTGGAACGTTGTTCCGGTGCGTTCCGGCCCGAATACACCACTGGTTGTATCTAATGCTGGTATTTCATGAGATGGTCCTTGATCTGCATTCTTATTTTCAGTTACTGTGCCCATTTCTTTAATTTTAATATGCATGAATTGTCATATGCAGATGTCTGTACTTACTTTTCCTCTCCCATTTCTTTTTACCCCCACCTCCTGAAGTCTTGATGAGACTTAGTCCCATAACTGTTGAACTCTATACATGAAGATCTATAGATCACAACCAATACATAGTCTTTCCTCATATGGGTGCAGATCTTGTGCAGACTGCATCAAGTGGTTGTCCTCCTTTCGAATTTTTCAAGAAACTAGTGATTCAGATATTGGATCTCTATACAAAAGATAGTAGCAATACATTTTTACAGAAATTGAAAGATGCATCAAGATCCAGAACTAAAAATAAGCAATCAACAGATCTCATTGAAATAAAGTGTCTAACTTCTTGGATTAATCATAGTTAAACTAAATTTCCAATTTCCTAGTACAGTAGGGCCTCGACTTACGATGACATCGACATCCGATATACCATCCACTTTTATTTTAAGGACCGATGATATTTGCAGGTACCGACGGCTTTCCGATATAGCTGGAACGATACACGAGTGGAAATTTTCAGATGCATGGTGCACGGAACATCACTCATATGATTGTTCTCAACCAATTAGCATTTTTGTTCAACAACGTTATCATTCAATGTGTGGCATGCGGAACATCACTTGTACGATTGTTTCAGATCTATGACGATCTGAAACTTCAAGCTCCATCAACCAGTGGCAGTGAGGTGCGCTTTGAAGACATTAAAGCCAGCAGTGGCTGGTTCGGCGCCTCCGTGGGCAGGGGCAGCAGTGCGTAGCACACGCTTCTTGATTAGACTGGGGTTCAAGCCCGTGACCACCAAATACGGAGGATGCAGAAAGGTCAGGGAATGACCACCATATCTATCCCGGCACAATATGGCCTTAGTTGCTAATGCTCCTAAAAACCAAATAAACAAACAAACAGAGGCTGGTTCGAGTGCTTCAAAAAAAAAAAAGGCGAATATCAAAAGTGTTGAAAGGCATGGGGTCCAATGCTGATAATAAAGCAGCTGAGACCTTTAAAATTGAATTCCAAGAGTTAGTTGATCAGGAGGGTTATCTTCCCCAGCAGGTTTTTAACATTTATGAAATCGGCCTCTTCTGGAAGCGAATGCCCAGGAACACGTACATCACTAAGGATGAGGCTAGTTTAAGGCTCTCTTCTGTTGGGTGCAAATGCCTCTTGAGATTTTAAGCTGAAGCCCTTGCGTGTGTATCACTCTAGTACCCCATAGTATTTAAACAACAAAAGGTCGACAAATGCATGCTGGGAGTGTTTTTTTGGCGCAGTAACAAAAAGGCAGTAACGCCTGACCAGGCGTCTTCTTCAAGACGCCTGGTCAGCGTGAAGAGGAAAAGACCAAACCCTCCAGCAATGAGAGCGCAACAATACAAATGGCCCTCAGTCCCCCAGCAGCTTTCACTCTCCCTCTTACGGCAGCGAGAGGATCAGAGTGGAAGCAGAGGGTGCTAAGAATCTCTGGGTACGACCAGGCTGCCATGCACGGAAATTGAACTTGGCCTGTTATAACGTACGATCACTCATCGGCGAAGACAGGATATTAGAGCTGGAAAAGGAATTAGAAAATGTGAATTGGAATATCATCGGTTTGGCTGAAACAAGAAGAAGAAATGAATCACTTATAAGTTTATCAAGTGGAAATCTGCTGTACACCAATGGAAACAGTGAAAGGAGTGAAGGTGGAGTTGGGTTTCTGGTCCATAAAGATTTTAAAAACAACATTTTGGAATTCAAAAGTACATCACCAAGGGTGTCAAGACTAATACTCAAGATTTCTAAGAGGTACAAGCTAAAGATTATAATGATTTATGCACCAACATCGAGCCATGATGATGAAGAGGTTGAAGAAATGTACACTGAAATTGAGAGTCTTGTAGATGAGCAGAAAACCCACTACACTATTATCATGGGGGACTTCAATGCTAAGGTTGGAAAAAGGCAAAACAGCGCAGAAAGAGGAACTATAGGAAATTTTGGAATTGGTGAAAGAAATAAAAGAGGTGAAAGACTTGTGGAATTTGCAGAATCTCAAGGAATGTCAGTAATGAACACTTTTTTCAAGAAAAGGGTGAACAGAAAGTGGACATGGAAGAGTCCAAATGGATTAACTAATGAAATCGACTTCATTCTCACTAACAGAAGATATATTGTGAATGATGTTACCGTCCTGAATAAGGTAAATGTTGGAAGTGATCATAGAATGGTAAGATGTACACTTGATATAGATGTAGGAAAGGAAAGGAAAAAACTGACTCGAGTAAATAATACAAAGGTCTTTGAAATAACAGAGGAGGAGAAAAAGCAGTATGTACTGGAACTTCAGAACAAGTTTGAGCTTCTGCAGACTGCTCAGGACCAAGATATCGACGAGGAATATTACAACTTTCTGAAAGTGATAAAGCCCAAGAAACCTATAGGGACACAGAAATCCAAAGAAGAAAAAATTAGTCAAGAAACACTTGTCATGATGAACCAAAGACGACAAATGAAGAGCAAGAAAAACACTGACAGGGAGAAAATTGAGTATACTGAGTTATGCAAAGCCATTAGAAAGAGACTCAGAGAGGACATAAGAAGATTTAACACAAGAAAAGTAGAACAAGCATTAAGGGAAAACAAAGGATTTAAATCAGCAGCCATGAGCAGTAATACAGAAAGACAAATGATACTGAAACTGAAGAATAGCGATGGTGTACTTATAAACAGCAGAGAAGGCATAATTCAAATAGCAGAAGACTACTATAGAGAATTATACAAGGAGCGAGGGAATGATACCAGCAGTGGGGAAGATGGATTGCAAAGTAGCAACACATACGACATACCCGATATTCTTCCTGATGAGGTAGAACATGCATTGAAGAAAATGAAGAATCGGAAAGCCCCGGGGGAAGATGAAGTTACTGTAGAGTTGTTAAAATTGGGAGGAAGAGACATAACACAAAAACTGGCAAGGCTCTTCACAAAGTGCATTAGAAAAGGTGTGATGCCTAAGCAGTGGAATAATGCAATCATAGTTTTGCTGCATAAGAAAGGAGATAAATCAGAAATTGGAAATTATAGACCAATTAGCTTGTTATCCCATATCTACAAGTTGTTCACAAAGGTCATTACTAACAGATTAGAAAGAATACTTGATGAGAATCAACCGAAAGAGCAAGCTGGCTTTAGGACAGGATTCTCAACTATGGATCACCTTCACGTAATATCACAGCTAATGGAGAAAGCAAATAAATATAAAACACCATTATGCCTGGCATTTGTGGATTATGAAAAGGCATTTGACTCCATACAGCATAAGGCAATGTTTCGGGCACTGGAAAGACAAGGCATAGATACTCCATATATTATGATTTTGAAGAAAATATATGAGAGTGCTACATCCTTTATTAGACTAGACAAAGACAGTAGCAAATTTAAAATCGAGAAAGGAGTTCGACAAGGAGACACAATATCTCCAAAGCTGTTTACTGCTGCCCTTGAGGAAGCTTTCAGAAGATTAGACTGGTCGCAGAAAGGAGTCAATGTGAACGGAGAGTACCTAAACCATTTACGATTTGCAGATGACATTGTGGTCATAAGCCACGATCCCAAAGAATTAGAGGAAAATCTTAATCAGTTATGCACAGTTAGTAAGGATTTTGGACTAAAGATGAATATGGCTAAAACAAAAGTAATGATGAACAAGTATGCCACGGAAAGGGAAATAATGATTGAAGGAGCAGTAATTGAAAAGGTGGAGTCATATATTTATCTGGGACAAGTTATTAGCTGTAATAATGATAAATGGCTGGAAGTCAAGAGAAAAATAAATTTTGGATGGATAGCATTCAGGAAATATAGTCACATACTGAAGAGCAATATCCCAGTTTGTCTGAAACGTAAAATAATGAATCAATGTATACTCTCCACCATGACTTATGGAAGTGAAACTTGGGCACTCACCAAAAGAATGGAAGAGAAGCTGAGAACTACACAGCGAAGAATGGAATGAATCATATTGGGAATCAGACTGTTAGATAAGAAGAGAAACACATGGATTAGGCAGCAAACTGAAGTCAAGGACATTCTTAGCAAAACTAAAGAACTAAAATGGTCTTGGGCAGGACACATAGCTCGAAGACACGATGACAGATGGACTAAGAAAATAACAGAATGGTACCCATGAGGAGCTAGAAGAAAACCTGGAAGACAAAGGCGGAGATGGATAGATGAAATTCATGAGTTTTCGAGTAGTAAATGGATGGCCAGTGCTCAAAACAGAAGGAACTGGAAAGTTGCTGGAGAGGCCTTCATCCTGCAGTGGGTTGAAAATGGCTGATGATGATGATGATGATGAATGGAACAACTATAGAGGTGTACTTGGTCGTGAACTCTTCAATTTAAAAATTATATCCTACTTTAGTCATCAGACTTTCAGTAACCGATATGTAATTATTAATAAAATAAAAACATTCTTATATTATCCATGAATTTTATTAATATCTGAAAATTAAAACCGTGCAGATGATTTTAAATATGCTAGCGGCTGGATACATTATGTACCTGCTACAGAATTTTGTTTATTTTTCTAGTGCGGTATGTTCCTGGTTGAAAATAAAATTTAATTATGTTATGCAGTATTATTTATTATGTAAAAAAAAAACTGAGAAAAATCATACAGCATAATGAATTATTTTGAAAACACTGCTTTTTCCATATATACTGTAATTTAAGTTCCTTGCTTCAAATACCTTCCACTGTTGTTTCCTAGAAGAAAGGAGTTCTGCTTACTCTGTAGATAACATTAAATCACAAATTCAGTGATTCAACTCTTCTAAGAAAAGAAAATAACAGAATGGTACCCAAGAGGAGCTAGAAGAAAACCTGGAAGACAAAGGCGGAGATGGATAGATGAAATTCACGAGTTTTTGAGTAGTAAATGGATGGCCAGTGCTCAAAACAGAAGGAACTGGAAAGTTGCTGGAGAGGCCTTCATCCTGCAGTGGATTGAAAATGGCTGATGATGATGATGATGTCTTACCAGCTAGAAGATCTATCCACATCTAAGAAAAATTTATTCTTATCTCATATTAGGGTAAAACAGTAAATAGATTCTCTTAAATAACTGAGCATTTTGGAATATCAATGTATATTCTGACTTAAAAAAATTGATCAGCTGCAAAATATTCATCTAATGAAATTTATTACACGCATAAAGGTTGCCTTCATATCTGTTATTATAAAAAGTGTCTGGAAATCTCAAGATAAATTAAACCAGATTAAAGAACAAAATACTGGAAATAAAGTTATTGAACAAATAGATACAAAGAGGTCATCCTAGCTAGGCTCCGTATTAGGCATTCAACATTTAACACATTCTTGCCTCCTAACGAAAGATGATTTTCCACATTGTCCTCAGTGTTATTCTAAACTCTCAAGGCATCTATGATCAATCAGCATTCCAGTTACCAACCGTGCCGTTTTGAATATGCTCTGACCCAGTCGTCTGGCCATTACAACTTGGCCTTTGTCAAACTTGCTTAAGTCTGCTGCCTTTCCCATCTGAAGAACAAGAGTAACACTGATTAACGGAACTCAGTATCAGGTGTTTTTTATACTGTGTCCTGGCCCGTGCCGTAGTTCACCTGCAGTTGCTTCGATTTGCATAACGACTTGCTGGTCATAATGTTTTGGCTCATTGGATCAGTGTATGTAAAAATAAAATATCAATTTCGTAGAAACAATAGTTTTCCTTATCTTAATAGGTGGAATTTTGTTGATAACTATTTTCAGGAAATTATAATACAACATCAACAGTGAGAGTTTATAGACATTTCTTATTGACCGTTAAGTATTATAAAACAAAATTTCTTATAAAAGTTAGTTATTTTTTATGGATATTTTTCAAATTAAATGATTGTTTTTAATAACTGTGCACCTTATAATTCTTAGACACTTTTTCCTATTTCCTATATTACAGTGCATAATATATTACCGATATTATAGTGTTAATAAAATTATTGATCACAACAAAAGAGAAAGAAAAGAGGAAATCATTCATATTTTAGGCTACAACCATTAATACATCAATTAAGAAGTGCAGTTATTATCTTTTAAGGGCACAAAAAGTGATACTGTTGTGTACATGGTATTAATGGTTATTAACAGTAAGAGCTCTGAGGATTTACTCAACAACATCAGGCAAGAGTTGCGAGTTAGGACTGAAATTGAAAGTGTCTGCAATTCTTCCCAGATAGGAAAGGTGGAGTATACGATGAGAGCTCTGTCAATAAATTTAGCCATGGAGAGATGGTGCAAGGCTTGTGGGGTAGAATTTTTTGGTGCGATTCGGCTTGCTAACAGGAGAGAATGGTTTTACAAGGTTGGAATATGTTTAAATAGAAGGGGTGCAAGATTATTTGCTGATACTACCAAAGCAGTGTTAGGTGGGCCAGAAAACTGCTAGCTTGTGGAAATACACAGAATAGATTAACTAGAGCTGCAGGCAGAGGTGCAAATGATTCTTGCTCTATATACTGGAAAGCAAGGCTTGCTGTGGAGGTGCTTGTGGTACTAGCAAATACATGAACTGTGTTAGGATTAGTTGCATGTATACTTGCGTGTACACTACAGCTAGGAGTGTAGTAAATAAATTTGATTAATTTGAAGCAGAGGTGTAGCTAGGTTTTCGGTGCCCTTGGCAAATTCGTGGCTACATGCCTTTTTTCGATAATTAGTAAAATCATAATAAATAATAAGCAGTCGGACCTCTGTTTAACAAACTTCTTTATAGCGAATGTTTTCTTTTTACTGAATTTTTTTTAGAATTTTATTCTTTACTGAATTTTTTTATTTTTTTGTTTTATGGAATTTTCTTTGTTCGTAGAACGAATAAAATTTTCCATATAACGACTGCATTACAAGACTTAACTGGGTACACATTGTTTGCACCCATGGCCTTCAAGCAAGCAATAGTGCTGTTGTTACGCCCGAATTAAAAGATAAAGAGATTACCATCTGCAACTCAGTGGGACCCGTAAAACCTATCCGACTAACTGTCCCACATACCGAGAAGTCGAGCTGGTCAACTCTACTTGTAAACATTCGGACATTAGGCTCTGGTCAACCTTCTATTGTAAACACCTTGTTGGAGACTTAGAAGAGAGTGGTTTTCCTTTACCTTGACAAGCGGTCATCTGTTGTTTCGTGGAAGTGAAACGGCACCGTTTCAAAGCTATTGGCCTATCATTGAGCACAATATGAGTTACAAAGGAAATGATGCCTCCACACTACTATCGTAGTTTTTTTCTTAAGAGTTATCTATGGTGTATCCACACCGATATTATATAAATATAAAACTCTTACTCTTAACATATTATGCCTTGTTGCATTTAGTTATTTTAAATTATTTCACTTCGTACTTTTGTTGCTAACAAATTAATAAATTCATTCCGAATTTCTGGAGATAAATAATTAGTGTCGTGTTTAATATGCGATTCCAGAGCATTTTTCATACCAACGTCAAATTGGCTGACAAATTTTATCAAGTTTAAAAATACCCCACAATTTTTTTTCTTCGGTATCGATATTACTATCATGTCCACGAAATGCCAAATTATTTTCAGCACAGAACAATATACATTTCAATATTATTTTCAATATATGATGCCATTTTGAAATTTTGCTTCTTAGTGCTGCTTGTACATCGTGGTCAATTAGTCGATCCTTTTATAATAATTTCCATTTTGTGAAATTGTTTGTGTTGTAATGAATTCTCACGAAAAAGAATGTTTGGATTTAGATGTTTCCAATCCTTAAATCCATCTGAGCCGCAAAATGGAACATTATTTGTGCCAGATACAAATAAAAGGCACAGAAAACAATACATTGCATCTTTGTTTTTTCAATAAAATAACCATTTCCTCTCTTTTTTTTCTGTGCGAATTAACGAATTATTGAAACATCTGCCATTAGTGACAGGATTCGTATTTAAGACTACAGTTGTATATGTTCGGGACCGTGTTTGCACCATAAAATATCTGTTTTTGTGGGCATTAAAGTTCCATATGGTCGGATCATTAAAATTCAGACTTATATGTTCCATGTTAATATTATTGCTGCCATCATTTTCTTCTGCCAACTGTTGTTGGTTATTGTACACACTTTCTAATTCTTTTAAAAGAACTTCAACTGTTTGAGCTTTTTCTTGGACTTCCATTTCAGTGGCATCATCATTTATTTCATCTTCATTCGGATCATGTTTGTTTTCTTTGTCACTTTCATGTTTGGAGTGGCTTATTGTAATCCAGTTTTGTAAACTAGCGGAATGTTTTTTTCTAATTTCCTCTTTGTGCAGTCTTTCTACACGGTACTCATGTCCACTTTTTTTCTTTGGTTTCATGTCTGAAATTAATTTGGCCTTTATTGTTTTATTTAAATTATAAATCACAATATTCACGATTACTTGTTTATATAGCAATCACAAAAACACTATAACATAACTTATTCAGTTTGTACACAATGCGTGAATTGCGAATTACTATGCATTCGAGCATGTGCTGATGAAGCGACTGCCTGATTAGTCCCTTCAAAGTTACATTCTGATATGATGCTATGCAGTATGTACTCAGATGTAAGGATGGATGCAGGCTTGAATCGCCATGTGAAAATTAATTTTCACCTTCCCTGTGCTGTCATGTTGATTCAACATCATCGAGGGGCACCATTTCGTCAGCTCGCCTTGGGTGTCGAAATAGCTTGGCGCAGTACTGATATGGCCTGTCAGTGGTGCCCTTCTCCTGTCGGCGCCCTTGGTACCTGCCCCAATGCCACTGATTTGAAGTACTGGTTAAGTCATCATATGCATTGTAGGGATATAGGATGATGTAATTCAGATATAAGGGATGCAGAATTTGAATATAGGGAGTACCATGTACAGAAAGGATGGGATGGGGGAAGAGTTATGCTATTAGTTTAGAAGCACATAAACTAAGGCAGTGCATCCAGTTGACCTGAGTAACCAGTGTAATGCTCAGTGTTTGGTGTGACATAAGCATTGGGGGGAAAAAATGAAAGTAGGACTTTGTTAAAGACCTAATGACTGTGTTAATGAATGAAAAGAACAAATGTACAGACAAATAGGACAGACCAGTAAATCGGATTCTCTTATAATGGGGAACTTTCCAGATCTTCACTGGAATGTGTGGCTGGTCACTCACACAGCTGCAAGGCTTTTGAGGATTTACTGATGATTGTTTTCTGCACAAGACTGTTACAAAGAGAGAGATACAATATTCTTGATCTTGATGACATTGATCATAGTGTGCTGGTGTTAAATTTATTTAAAGATGTAACTACTGTCAAGGGCAAAGAGAAGGGAAATTTTACACGGTACCAAGTGATCATGTTACCAACAGCAAATTAAAAATGGGAAGCATTTAGGGAAGTAATTAGAGAAACTATGAAGCTTTTTATACCAACAGAAATATAATGTTCAAGGCTAAGATGTTAATGGACAGCTGTTGAATTGATGAGACTTGTGGCAGAGAAGAAAAATGTTTAGGATGCATATTAAATTATCAGATAATAAAAACACCTACAGAAGTTATAAATTAGTCTGCAATAAAGTCACAAAGGAGGTAGCCAAACTAGGGCAGGTTATGAGGAGCGTCTGGCAAAGAAAAGCAGCTGACTTCTTTACTTATATTAAGAGTATGAAGGGGTTAAATCACACTGATCTCCACTAGATATGAATTACTGTATTTCTTCGATTCTAAGACACACCTTTGCCCCCCCCATAAACGTCTCTAAAAATGGGGTGTGTCTTAGAATCGATGGCGTCTTACAATCGCAGTTTTTTTTGTTTTTTTTTTTAACTTTCCCATGCTTTGCACAGCACCACACGTTTTGTTTTTATGTGGAAACCCCGCATCCAAGTTTGACCATTATCACATTCTTCAATTCCACTGGAGAATAAAGTGGCGTGGGTGATTTCACATGCTTTCGAAATGTGAAGCCACTGTTATTTCATTATAGTGGAGCTCACTCAGCAAAAACTAGGAAGTTTTGTTTGTATCTTCGAAAGTACATAAGAAGTGGAGTTACTGATTTTATTAATTTTGATCCCTTACTGCACATTAAAATGTCAAAAAGATTGCACTACAAAGCCGCATTGAAATGAAAAGTTATTGTGTATGCAAAAGAACATGGAAATAGAGCTGTGGGTTGACATTTTGACATTAGTGAAGTAAATGTTCCTCGTTGGAGAAATGATCACAATTCCATATTTTCGTGCAAAGCAACAACCAAGTTTACAAGGCCTAAGAAAGGAAGATTTCCACAAGTGATCCACAATGAAGCTGTGATACGTTTTGTAATGGAGATGCGCAAAAGGATTACCCATCACTTGACAAGCCATGCAACTGAAAGCCAGAGAAATTGCCAAGTCCCTCGGAATAGAGAAAATAATTTTTAAAGGCAGTCGCGGCTGGTGCGACAGACTCATGTGTTAAGGCGCCGAACATCTATCTGTCAAAAATTTCCTGCAGACTTTCAACAGAAGCTGATTAACTTTCAGCAACAAGTGATGAAATTAAGGAAAAAGAGAAACTATGAGTTTAGTCATACTGAAATGCTGATGAAATGGCCTTCGATATGCCTCGAAATTACACAGTCAATGCTAAAGGTGCTAAAGAAATCAAGATTATAAGCATGGGCTACGAAAAGCAGCATATCACCGCTGATGGTCGAAAGTTGCCACCATATTTAATTTTAAATAGAAAAACCATACCAAAGAATGAAATTTTCCCCAGAGATGTTATTGTGTGTGCACAAAAAAATGGATGGATATCGGCAGAGCTTATGGGAGACTGGCTAAATGTTGTGTGGAATAGATGTCCTGGAAGTCTTCGTAACCCCCCCCCCAAAGCATGCTAGTACTTGATGCATTTCATGGACATTTGTCTGAACATGTCAAAAATAAAATCGTGCAAAAACGTGGTGACTTGGTTGTGATTCCTGGTGGCATGACTAGCCATCTGCAGCCACTTGACATTTCAGTCAACAAACCATTCAAGGATTACTTGAGAAAGAAATATGAATCCTGGCTGTTGACGACAAATCTTCCGTTGACACCTTCCGGAAAAATTAAGAAAGTGCCGGCATCAAAATTGGCAGAATTCAACAGCTTGGAAGCTGATCCCAGAAAGAATAGTAAAGCACTCATTTAAAAAATGTTGCATCACATCACCAACACTCTTGATGGCTCAGAAGATGATATATTATGGAATAATGAAGATAATGATGGCTCAAAAGAATCTGACCCTGAACGTAAAGTAAACTACTCTGATATTGATTCAAATGCAGATATCGACGGCTCAGAAGAAAGTGATGAATAACATACCTACTGATAAATATCGGTACTATTGTTGTTAGTAAATTGAATTCTATTATAATAAAAATATTTGATACATTTATTTTAGTGTTTTATTTTATTTTTTTCTTAGAATCAAAGCTTTTTTTTTTTTTTTTTCTGAAATTAAGATACTGAAATTAAGGTGCGTCTTAGAATCGAAGAAATACGGTATTTAACTGTTGATGATCCTGCTCATGACAAATGACAAACTGAATAGGTATTTTGCATCTACATTCACACAAATCCTTTAGGCAAGGGGATGTGAGAAGATTATCAAATGTTAACAGAGCTAAATGATTTTGTGATAACTGAGAGTAAAGTGGAAAATACACAAATTGTTGCAACTAAACATAAAAAAGAGCACCCAGGGTTGATGGTACCTATCCAATTATAATAAGGAAGACATCAAAGGAAGTGAGCAAACCTTTAACCATAAATATGAGAGCATCTCTGGATTCAGGAGAGATCCCCGTGGATCAAAGAGTAACATGAGTAATTAGACCCGTTAGCATAGCTTGATTTCTGTCACTGGCAAAATAATGGAATTGCTGGCTAAAGAAGTAAGGTTAAACCATCTAGACAAGAATGTGGTTATACTGCAGTCACAGCATGCATTTGTTAAAGGGGTAATCCTGTCTGATCACTCTGATTGGATACTATGATGCAGTGACAAAGGAACTGAATGCAAAAAAATAATTTTGACATCATACACTCAGATTTCAGAAGTTTATACTGTTGCACATAAAAGCCTGCTATAAAAATTGAAGCAGTGTGGCATTAAACACAAGTCACTGCTAGGAATAAAGAGGTAGTTCAGTAGAAGAAGACAGTGTCAATAGGCACTGCTCTTCTTAGACTAATGTTATCGGTGGAGTCGCCCATTGTTCAGTGCTGGGCCCAACATTGTTTTCTGTATTTATTAATGATCTTGAGGAAGGTTTATAAAGCTTAATGTCTAAGTTGGCAGATAATACAAAGGTTGGCATGGTGGTTAATGATATCAATCAAGGGAAACTGCTACAACAAGCTCTAGAAAATTTAGGCAGATGGGCTAAGAAATGGCATTTGAAATTTAACATTAACAAATTCAAGATACTATATACGAGAAGTAGTAATCCCAGATTAACTTACCAACTGTGTGGTCCTATACTCAGGGTAGTGGAAAATGAAAAGACCTGGAATAATTGCTCAGTCAGATATCAAATTATCTTAGTAGTGCAGATATGCTGCCAGGACAGCTCATAGAGTTTTGCCAATGATATATAGGAATATTGCTAGCGAGGATTAGTAGGTGATTATCCCGCTGTATAAGGCAATGGTTAAGTTGCATTTTGAGTACTGCACACGTGTAAGCAAAGTTGACAGTAGCAGTGTGTTATACGCCAAATGATTCTGATGAGCACAATGGACAACTATACAGAGAAAGAGTGGACCAGTAAATCAGATTGTCTTATAATGGATGGAGAGAGAGAGAGAGAGAGAGATCTGATTATCAGCAGTGATTATTCATGCATTAAGGTGGCAGTGAACATATACTGCTGTGAAATTTATTCAAAGATGTAACTACCATCAGAGGTAAAGGAAAAGGTTTTTGCTTTCATAAAGGTGACTACAGCGGTCCCAGAGATTTTTTAAATTCCATACAGTGGGATCAACTGATGATGTTACCAAGAGCAAATTCTAAATGGGGTGCATTCAAGAAATTAATCTTGGAAGCTACTAGGCTTTTCATACCAACTAAGAAATACTGTTCAAGGTTTAGGCCTAAATAGATGTCAGATGAACTAATGAGACTTGTGGCAGAGAAGAAAAATGCACGGGATACATATAAATTATCAAGAGACACAGAAGATATATAAGATAGTCTGTAATCAA
Organism: Mastigoproctus giganteus; assembly: GCF_048544385.1. NCBI lineage: Eukaryota > Metazoa > Arthropoda > Arachnida > Uropygi > Thelyphonidae > Mastigoproctus > Mastigoproctus giganteus. The sequence goes on from NC_143575.1 coordinate 927,201, forward strand.
GTCACAAAGGATGTTAGGCAAGCAAAGGCAGAGTATGAGAAATCTTTGGAAAAAGATGCAAAAAAAAAAAAAAAAAAAAAATTGTAAAGACTTGAATACTTATGTAAACTCTAGAAGGAAGCCGATGAATCAGATTGGTCAACTTGATATTAACAGTTCAATTGTTGAGGATTCTGCTCAGGTAGCTGACAAACTGAATGAGTATTTTGCATCTACATTCACAAGAGGATTTCTATAGGGAAGTGGAGACCATAAGCTTATCAAACTCCAACAGGGAATTAAATGATTTTGTAATAACTGAGAGCAAAGTGGAGGAGAAATTGCTAAAGTTAAACACAAGGAAAGCACCCGGGGTTGATGGGACCTATTAAGTTATATTAAAGGGGCAGCAAAGGAAGTAAGCAGAGGATGTCCTCATAATCCCATGATTATGAGGACATCCATGGGCTCAGGGGAGGTCCCCACAGACTGGATATGTGCAAAGGTATCCCCAATTCACAAAAAAAGAAGGATCTTGGAAAGGATCCAAGGGTGACACGAGTAATTACAGACCAGTTAGTTAACTTCTGTTCCGGGGGAAAATATTGGAATCACTGGTTAAAGATGCATTGCAGGATCATCTAGAGAAAACTGCAGTAATAATTCAGACAGAATGAGTTTGTTAAGGGAAAGCCTTGTTTGATACATTTCATTGGATACTATGATGTGGTTACAAAGGAACTGGATGCAAATTTGATATTATATAATTGGATTTTAGGAAAGCTTTTGATACTGTTGCACATGGAAGACTACTGTACACGTTGGAGCAGTATGGCATTAAGGGCAAGTTGCTACAATGGATAAAAGGATGGTTGAGTGGGAGAAGACAGAGCAGTAATCAGTGGACACTGGTCTTCCTCGACTAATTTTATTAGTCGAGTTCACCAGGGGTCTGGTGTTGAGCCCATTGTTGTTTTCTGTATTTATCAATGACACTGATGAAGGTATAAAAAAAACTGCAGCCATTATCAACCCACTGCAGGATGGAAGCCTCCTCAGCAATTCATGCTGAGGGAAATGGACCATAATCTGCCACGCTGGTCCAGTGCAGGTTGGCAGATCGACCGTATTTAGCAGTCAGGGACTTGAACCCCGGTCTACTCAAAGACCGTGTGCTCCTGCACTCCCGCTTCTGACCACTTGGCTATGGAGGCCTTTTGATGAAGGTATATCAAGTTTAATGTCCAAGTTTGCAGACAATACGAAGGTTGGTAGGGTTGTTAATGACAGTAAGGACGGTACACTACTGCAACAGGATCTGGAAAAGTTGAGCAGATGGGCGGAGACGGGGGAAACTAATGTTTAACATTGACAAATGCAAATTACAGTACTGCATATGGGTAGCTGAAACCCCAGAGTAACATACCAACTGTGTGATACTAAACTCAGAGTAATGGAGAATGAAAAAGATCTGGAGATAATTGTGCAGTCAGATATGAAATTTTCTGAGCAGTGCAGACAGACTGCAAGAGTAGCCTGTCTTGCACTGCCCAGACACTCATGGGGTCTTGTCAATGATATATAGGAATTTTGCTTGCAGGGATAAGGAGGTGATTATCCCGTTGTATAAGGCAATGGTCAGGTAACATATTGAGTACTGCATACAGGTTGAGGCCTCATTATAGGAAAGGTGTTGAGCTACTAGAACAAGTACAGAGAATGGCAATAAGATTAGTGAGTGAAACTAAGGGTTGCAGTTACCATGATAGATTTAAGTTCTGCAAATTGCAGGCTCTAGAGACTAGGCATCTGCAAGGTGATCTGATTGAGGTGTGTAAGGTCTTGAATGGTTTGAGCAAGCTCAATACTGATAGGAACCTTCCTCTTGCTCACTTGAGAGGGCATAAATTCAAGTTGAGGAAAGACAGTTGTAGAACAGACGTGCAGAAATTTGCCTTTAGCCAGCGGGTGGTTGTTTTCTGGAACAAGCTTCCATTGTTGTTGGTTTTATGGCGCAATGGCAGTTAAAGGCAACCAACAAGCTTCCATCTGTTGTTGTGGAAGTTGACAGTATAAATAAATTCAAGGCTGAAATAGACAGACTTCTGGAGTGAATAAATGAGTGATATGGGAAGGGATTTTTTTTCTTCTTTTTTTTGGATGATGCTCTATAAGCTTGCTTTCTTGCATCATATGCCTCTGCTACTACTTCTGGGAAGCCTCATTTTAAGAAGAATGTTAATCTGCTGGAACAGATGCAGAGAACAACAATGAGAGTAGTGAGAACAAGAGAGTGATTTTACTAGGAAAGGCTTCAGTTCTGCAAACTGCAGACTAGGAACATCCAAGAAGATCTGATTGAAGTGTTTAAGGCTTGGAATGGATTGAGTAAGCCCGATAATGATGCAATCCTTCCTCTTTATACTATACACATGAGGGGCATAAATTTGAATTGAGGAAGGATGGTTGCTGGACTGATGTATGGAAGTTTGCCTTAACCATTGAGTCATTGATTGCTGGAACAAACTTCCATCTGGTATTGTAGAAGTGGGTGGTTTGAATAAATTCAAGAAACACTAGGCAAAGTATTAGAGCGAATGGACAGTGAAACACATTGTTTATCACTATTAATATTAAGTAGTAGTAATTCAACCCATCTACCTCCACAAAAACAGATTGTTGAGTCAGATATAAAGTTCTCTGAGCCTGTTCCAACAATCAACCACCCGCTGGCTGAAGGCAAACTTCCACAAATCCATCCTGCAACCATTCTTCAACTTGAATTTATGCCCCCTTGTGTGTGTAGTCTCAGCAAGTGGAAGAATGCCATTAACATTCAGCTTACTCAATCCATTCAAAGCTTTAAATACCTTAATCTGATCTACCTCAAGTGGCTAGTCTCGAAATGCTGAAATCTGCAGAACTGAAGCCTTTCTAGGTAAGAGCACTCTTCTCTGGACCCATTCCAGCATACTTACATTTTTTCAAAAGTAACTGCTGAAGATACATTAAAACCCCTAAGTGCTATTTAATCCTTCCTCATTTAAAGGCTTCTGCATGGACATGGTATTTTGTGGGTAATAAAAATTTCAGAAATTAAGTGATTTCAAGATTTCTTCCCCGGAGAGTTGGTTGTAATTTAGTGGTTATTAGAAGTGTGTGGCACACTCTAAAAATGCTAAAAATTTCTAAAGCACTTCAGCTCCAGTAAAATATTTTCAAATGGAATACTGACTTTTTAAATGATTGACCATCCAACTTGTGTGTATATTAGCAAGAAAATTAATGGCTACTCTTATAAAATATTATTATTTAACCAATTTAAATCATTTATACATAACTAAAACTTGAATACTAAAAAAAAATGCACACTTTACTATTCTGATATTTAATCTTTATCTTTCGGAGAATGATGATATTTATAAATCAGTTGAAATGCATGCTAACTTTATCAAATTTCATGTTTACTCAGTGTGACAAGACATGTCTGCCTTTCAATATTCTCCTCATAATAATTCTTCTACCAGATGGAGTTGACATGCGAGTTTCATAACCATGACGCTTAACTCTCCTCCATTCACTGGGTCGAGGAAAATGTTTTCTAACATTTGTTCGCACCTGCTGAAAACAGGGAATATAAGCGGTCAAAATCTGTAATGTCCCAAATTTCTGAGGAAAATGAGTACTGCTAAGCCAGACTTTCTGATTTCTGAAAGACTCCCTAATAAAATAAACCAAAACAAAAAATTTAATGTTTATTCTAAAAAATACAAATGAATTCATTTAAGTAAAAGCATTTATTAGTAGTCTATTAGTACTAATAGAAATAAGTTCCTATGATTTACCTAAAATATAATTTTCACTCATTTCTATTTGTTTAATTTTAATAACCTTAAGCATGTGTGCACTTTCTCGGGACTTTTAATCATCCACATTTCAAACCATCTGTGAAATAACCAAATGAATTATAAAACAAGTTTTATCACATACTGTATAAGCATATCTGGACTACAGTTATAAAAACATTGTCTTCAGCTAACTTACCTGGTAGGTTTGATTTCATTTGATTTTTAACGCACAGAGACAATTTAGACCATGATGTGCCAAGTTCATAAATAAAACTCATTAATATAAGTAACCTACAAATAGGTTCCCAAAGCAAAAGTTAATAAAATAAGTAAGCTACGAATGTATATGATCATTAATAACTAATTTATATATATTTAAACAAGTTTATGGTTTAAAAACTGAAAAACTTTAGATAAAATATGACTAAATGACTGTATAAATCTTAGTCAGAAGACATGCATCAATCAAATTTATAGAGTCAATAAATGTGTCTGATGGTTAAAATGGCACCATGGTGCTCACACATAGGAGAATCATCAGCTCTCAACAGAAAAAAAAGAATGCGTAACATGACTGTGTCCTATGTGGAGCCAAGCTAGAACTTCCTCTTTATCAATCTTGTGTAGCATAGACTACACTGTTAGATTACGAGCTTAATCTTGTATAATTTGTTTACAGTCTGCTCATGAATAATGTACTAAAGAAAAATCGGAACAGAAATTGTGATTTCTGAAAGATGGTAGATCCCACAGACAATTCTGACTTTGAGCCATCTGTATAAAGTGGCAAGTAGTCAGAATGTTCAATTCAGTGTACTGAACAGAGCTACAGATGGCTGAGTAAGAGATTTTCATTTCTTAAGGGAAAAATTGCATGCCAGGGTGAAAGGGGTTGCTTTGATGAGGCTACCGAATGGATGGTTGCCAGCCTAATGGTATTGTCAAGATTTTCTCAGGGTGGCTTGAAAGCAGATGTCCATGTGGAATGGTCTGGCAGGGATTTCAGTTTAAAAGCTTATTGTACAGAACACTGCTTCCATCAAAGAGATAATGATAGCTCATTTGATTCCACACAAACTCTAATATGTAGATGTTCAAAACTCTCCAGTAGCAATACAAATCACCTGATGGTGGATAGGATCCAGTTCAAAGTACACCCAGAACCTGTAATCTAGTTTAAATTGTACAAGTGCAAAGAGATATAGTAAGCTGCACTGGTCTGCACTCTAAGAGGCAGAGGAGACAGCATGGAGGATGTTCAAACCTCTCATGGACTTTGTACATAGTCGATGGATGTTTGGAAGAAGTCAGCTTTTTATGAAATATGAGCCCCCAAAAAAAATCTAGTCTCATGTACAGTAATACCCCGAAGTTACGCGATAGGTGGGTCCGACAAAAATCGCGTAAGTCGAATTCGCGTAAGTCGGGGTACAACTTTGCATATAAATACATATAAATTTTGCTTAATTGGGACCAAGGACTAACAAAAACACCTAGTTTAGAAGAAAAATATTAATAAAATTGCAGTTCTTTATACATATTAATACAAAATATTAATACAAAATATGTATTAAAAAACAAATGAGTTACGTTAAAAAGTTATTTCGATGTCGATGGCTTCAGAAAATCTAACAAATTCGTCTGACGACACAGCGCCTTCTTTTTTTCACCCAGAATTTCTTCGTAGCAAGCTAATAATTTTTTTATTCCTTGCTTTGTAGCTATAACGCGTTCTTCGTTGGAGTCTATGTTTTCTAAAATTTTTAAGCCCTTTACAATTGAGCCCTTTTCAATTTTCAACCTGTCAAGTTTGCAATTGTCATGTGCTTTTCGCCGTTGTTTCGTTTAGGCCTGTAGCACGTGCAATATCACATGGTCTTTCATTTCGCTCAAAGCGTTTCACAATTTTATATTTTTTCTCTATCGACAGAGGCGGACTGGCCATAACCTTACCGGGGAAACCCCGGTGGGCCAGTGTGATTTTGGCCATAAACCATAGTATGAGGCCACTATAAATTTTCCCGGGTAAGAATTTTTGATCCAGTCCGCCTCTGTTTATCGATAATTGCTTTTATTTTTCTCTCTGAATCTGCAGTGTCTTCACCAGGACGCTTCCTTTTCACACCTTTTAATTAAGTATTTTACTCATTTTTAGGGAATAAAGCACAATTACAAAACGAGGAGGCACGCTTGATACGCATAAACAAAGCTGCGCGCATGTAGCAACTGAATAAACAACACCATAAAGGCAGAGATACACTATTAACACCTCACATTTCTAGGGGTTACTACCATAAAACAATAAAATATCCAGTTGCGTTTCTGCTAGTGAAATCTGTTATAAACTGGTAGTAAAGTCGATCTAATTGCATTTGCGATTATACTGATAGCTGGAATTGTGTTGGTTTTTACGTTATTATGGTGAAATGTGTTTCCCCTTCACTGATATAAAAAACATAAAAGCAGCAAAGTTGAATTTTGTTCATCTTTCGCTCTCATTCTCCGCCGTCGCACCGTATATCGATAACATATGAAAAACGACCTTGAAGATAGTGGGCGGCAGCGTTGCCAAACGAAAAAATCAAGAACCACGTAACTCCGAGTTCGCGTAAGTCAGGGTATTACTGTATTCTAAATAGCATTTTGTCCAAGTTTCAATTTGTGTTCAGGATGAAGATTACTCTTCTGACAAAAATGTACACAAACAGTCTACTGCAATGAGAATCCTAAGCCTTTGTCATTGTCCTGGAGTTCAGGCAATCAGAGGATAATGGTTGTATGGCAGAAGACAGGGTAGTTATAAACAGTCACTGCTCTTCTTGGACTATGTTATTAGTTGAGTTCCACAGGGGTTCAGTGCTGGGCCCCTTACTGTTTACAGTATTTATTAACGATATTGATGAAGGCATATATCAAGCTTTTTGTATAATTTTTTAGATAATACAAATGTTGGCAGGGTATCAATTACAGGAATCAAGGCACACTACTACAGCACCTAGATAAATTACACAGATGGTTTGAGAAAGGCAATGGAGGTTTAACTTTGGTAAATGCAAGGTACAACACACGGGCATGTGATGATTCCAAAATTCCATGGGTATACGGAAATTCCAAAATACCATACCAATTAAGTGGTACCACACTCAAGGTGGTGGAGAATGAAAGAGACCTATGGGGTAATTGTATAGACCGACATGAAGTTCTCTGAGCAGTGCAGACAGGCTGTTAGAACGGTTTGTGGGGGTTTTGTCAATGATAAATAGGAACTTTGCTAGCAGGGACAAGAATATGATTATCCCATTGTATAAGGCAACAGTTAGGCCATGTCATGAGTACTGTATACAGGTCTGAAAGCCTTATTTTAAGAAATGATATGGTTCTCTTAGAACGAGTGCATAGAAGATCAGCCAGATTAGTCAAGAACACATATTGGTATGCAAATCACAAAAGACTTTGGTTCTGCAAATTACACTGCTTGGAAATTAGGCACTTGCAAGGAGACCTGATTGAAGTGCTTAAAGCTTTAAATGGCTTGAATAAACTTGATGATGGTATTCTCTTTTCTCAGACAACGCACACATGGAGATATAAATTGAAAACAGGATGGTTGCAAACAGATGTGCAAAAATTTGCTTTCATCCAGGGATTTCTCAATAATATATATATATATATATATATATTTATTTTTTTTTTCACTAGCGAGTCAAAAGCGGGGATTCAAAAAGAGTGGAAACGTTGAAAAATTACATCCAACATAGCAGCATTTTCCCCGCACAAAAGCTCAAAAATACCCTGCTTTGCGAGATTTACTGAAATTCTCTAACTGTGCTATTTAAGTACCATGTTCTGCGAGGATTGCCGCAATTTATCAGTCATGTTAGAGTGAAATCATGTTCTAGAAGTACCGCGTTATACGGGGGTTGCCTGTACAGTACTCAAGCTGTGGCCCGACTATTGCCTTATACAAGGGGATAATCACCTCCTTATCCCTGCTAGAAAAATTCCTGACAAGATATCATACTCTTGCAGACCATCTGCACTGCTCAGAAAACTTCATATCTGACTATAATAATAAATATATAGAAAATAAATTAAAATAAACACAAAAATAAAATAAACAACCTATGTGTTTTCCTTCTCACATAGGTAAGTATCCCCCAAGCTGCCAGCTGCAACTATCCATGAAGGTAACTTAAATTTGAATCTATATTACCTAGTTTGGGAATCACTTTTAAGGGCAAAAATTCTGCCTTCATTTGCTTTATCCCTTTTTAGAAAATTACAGCCCTTAAATCAGATCCTTTTTGAGGCACCTAGTTTCCCAGTGCTGACCATCTTTCGACCCTTTCACGAAGCTCTGTCTTTTTTTTTAGATGTGGTTTCTATACAGTACTTCACAAATTCCAAATATAGTCTTATAGAACTGGGTTATATCATCCTTATCTCTTCAAGCAAATGTCTGATAAATCACTGAGAAGACACTGCACCTTCCTCTCCACCTGTTTACACTGCTTCGAGAATTTTGTATTTTCCCATAACTGTAACTCCCAAATCCGTTTCTTCCTCTGCTGTTTTTATTTCAGCCCAAATAAGTGTTGAAGTTATTCTGGAGTTACTATTCCTTAAGGCAGCGGTTCCCAACTTATTTTAATCGTGGAACCCTTTTCATCTTGATAAAAAATTTTGGAACCCTGACAATTTTTACTGATTATAAATAAAACAACAAATCAAAAAATCAAAAATAATTTATTGAAAATAAAAAAAAAACCAGGTTAATAATGGAAAAGTAAATATTATTAATTCAAACTGATAATTAATGTGAAGGATTAAATGTCTTCTTTTCTTTCAATATTCTTTCAAAATTTGGTTTAATTGTGGACAGCTGAATTCTAATATCAGGAGTGGCATCCAACTTACTTTTGTATTTTGTTTTTGTCGCAGTGTAGAGCAAAAATCCGCTTTCACACAAATATGTGGTACTAAATGGCAACAAACAATGAATTGCCTTTTTGAATAAATTTGGAATTCTTCTTTTAAGTCACATCAAAACTCGTTTAATGAAACTTCATTAAATATAACTTTTATTTGGCTGTTTGATGTCAGGTTGATGAGATTTTCATATTCTGAAGTAGATAGTTCCTCTGGTTTTTCTTTAATATTGAAAGGATTGAAAACCCAATAGTTATTGTCATCTTTTAGTAGAGGAAAGTATTCATTTAATGCCACAGTTATTGATTTTAGATGAGAAATAATTTCTTTTTGAATTTCCTCATCAATTTCACAGTTCAATTCCTGTAAAAAGTCATTTAAAGTTGGAAATGGATCCATATTAATTTTTTTCAACAGCCATGGTCCAGTACTGTAACTTTCGTAATAATGATCGTAATTTATCTTTTGTGTTGAAAATATTTACATTTTTCCTTGAAGGAAGAGAGAAACATCATTCAATTTTATGAATATATCTGCCAGATAAGCACTTTGACTTGACCACGAAACGTTTCTAAAGTGATCTGCTAATAGAAATTTGTCATTGTGTAAGAATATGGCAAGCTCTTCTCGTAATTCAAACAATCTGACAAGAACTCCGCCACGTGACAACCATCTAATTTCACTACGTACCAGCAAAAATGTATGTTAGCTGCCCATATCTTCACATATAATTTGGAATAATCTTGTTTTTAACAATCATGTTTTCACAAAGTTAATAATTTTCACTGCTTCATCTAAAATACATTTTAAAGATGCAGGGATATTTCGAGCAACCAGTGTATGAAGAACACAGTGACTACTCTTACACGTTTTAGCAATATTTTTAATTTGTGCTACTGCCCCTTTCACAGGTCCTAATTGGACTTCGCACCATTGTTACATACATCGACACATTTCTCCCAACTTATTCCACGCATCTTCATAAAATTGTCGATACATTTAAATATCATTTCTCCTGTTGTATTGGTTTGTAAATTTTCACAGAGTAACATGTCTTCTTCAATAAAATTATTGTGGTAGTAATAACGAATGAAAACTAATAAAACTGATAGGTTTGCAATGTCCGTTGTCTCATCTAATTGTAAAGTCATCACATGACTGAAGTCTTAAAATAAGTTATATCATGAATTCTGCATGAAACTATTATTTCAGAAAGAAATTTTATCAATTTGTTGACAGGATTTCTCATCGAACATACACTGAACAACATCTTTGATGCATCGTTTTATGAGAGTTTCAGAAATTGTATGTGCTACACCTGCGAGCGCTGTATGGTAGCTTACTTTGTAGGAAGCCATTTCTGCCCTTTGGTTATCCGATAAAATTTTCGAAATAAAATATTTAGTTTTGTCCAGAGACTAAAGTTTTCTTTACAAAAAATCTGACATGTTTATTTTTATATTCTGAATGATTTGTTTCAAAATGTCTGTGCAATTTAGCTGGTGCTAACAAACTATTTGATAAATCTTATTGCATAATATAGATAACGCATTAGGGGCCTCGGGATTTCCTGTGGTCGTGAATACGAGTATTGACAAACAACACTTCCCTTTTCCTTGATTCATCTGTTACACAAGTAATGCTAGTGCTCTGATCTGTATTTTTGTCAGTATTTGCTTTACCAGTCTCCTTGTCACTAGAAATGTGAACTGCTTGCTACACTTTTTTTTAAAACTCCTCTCAAACAACGATCCATGATATTTTAATTTGGGGTATACACAATCATAATAATATAAATTAATACGATGCCCACTTTATTTTTATATGAAAAGTACAGAAAACATCACAAAATGATTGCAGTGCAAAACACCACCAATCTATGACTGATATGCTCGCTCATATGCTGTACCCCACCTCACTGCAGACGATTTCGTAAGGGGATATGACTCAAATAGTGGTGGGAGAACAGAATGCAAGTATTTGATTCATTCAGCCATCATTAGACTAACTGGATTTTATTTTCCACAAATGCGAGCTGCACAGAGTCTGTGTGCAGGTCCCCCTCTCCTTATGGAATATTAATAATTTTTGAAACTTTATTCAAATAAATTTTTATACATATTTTAAAGTATTAATTAGAGCTCAAAAACTAATTTTATTGCAGAACCCCAAATGTTATCGGCAGAACCTTAGGGTTCCACAGAACACAAGTTAGGAACCTGTACCTTAAGGTAAGTATTTACATTAAAACATAGCTGACATTTTTCTGACCACCTTCAAAGCCTATCCAAATCACTTTGAAGCAGCACTCTACTTAGTGCTAATCATTAACCGCTTTCCCAATCTTCACATCATTTCCAATTTTGACATCACACCCTCTCTTCTTTCATTGATGTCATTTATGAAAATTAGAAACAGTGGTTCCAGAACTGATCCTTGAGGAACCACCACCACCACTTCTAACATTAGACCAATCTGACAAGTAACCATCAACTGCAACCTTAATGACCTCTCATGAGATACTGGATTTGATGCACTGCTAAAATCTAAAGACAATGGTAAATTTCCTACATCCAGCTCATGAGTAACTGTGTCAAAAACATTAATCAGGTTAGTTCAATATGATTTTCCATTAAAAAAAACCATACTGTGTATCCTCCATAACTCCATTTATCTAAATGTCCCCAAGCTGCACTCTTGATTGTTGCCTCCACAATTTTCCCCTCCACTAAAGTCAGGCTGGCAGGTCTATTAGTTGCCAATTTACTCTTGTAACTGCTTTTATGTATTGGTAATACATTGGCACTTCTTCAATCCAAAATAATTTCTCCTGAGTCTAATGATGCACTCATAATTAACCTTAATGGTTCAATGCACTATGTTGCTGCCTCCTTCAAAATTACTAGGTATATGCCATCAACTCCAGGAACCTTACTTGTTTTTAGGCTCAAAATTTTTTTCTAAAAAATAATCATCTGTAATTTCAATATCACATTTTATATTGCTCAACCTCTCCTCATTATAAAGAGGTCTTTTGTCTGTAAAGAACAATGCCAAGTACCTGTTCAATTCATTGGAAATACCAGCTGGATTACCTTAAGACTTTTCCACACCCATTACACAAGGTTTCAATCCAGTGGCATAGCTACCATGTAGGAAGGCAAGGCAATTGCCTCCAGGCCCAGCATCTTTGGCTGTCTCCTGTTTTTGCAATTTTCATTAATTACGGAGGGGGCCCGAACATGTTCTTTGCCTCCGGGTCTGAAAAAGGGTAGCTATGCTAGTGGTCCAATCTGTTTAATTTTCTTCTTCTTCTTTGTATTCACATACATGAAATCTTCTTGCCTCCATTTTCTGCATTCCTAGATGATGATCTCTCAAACCTCCTTCTGTTGTATTATTGCATATCAACTTGTAGCTATTACAAGATTCAGTAATTTTCATTGTTCTGTAACTTCCCCAAGCCTGACAGTCCAGCTCTGTATTCATTTTGGCATCATCCTTGTGCTATATTTTCTTCATGTTATAAATGCATTCGTGGCTTTTGTGTCTATTGCTTTAAAGAAATTCCGCAATTCTAACGTATCCACCTTCCCTCTGCTATCTGTCCATCAACAGAAGCCATATAGCATCTTAAACTGTCACAGTCCATTTTCCTGAAATTAAAATCCATTCCTTTATCTTTCACAACTGCAATCTATTGTGAAGTAAAGGACTGCTAATGGTGCCTGTACTGTGAGCACTATGATGTTATCTCCTTCATGACTGATAATCTGGTATACAGAATATTCTTACCCCTAATACTTTCTCTAACATGTTGATACAAACAATAATCATGTAGTTTACCTAAAAATTCTGTCCCACATGGCAAGTTTCTCTCCCACTTGCTCCAATCAATAACGGGCAAACTGATCACAGAAATCACCCATAACAAGGTTCTCACACTTGCTTATCCATTCCATCTGCACAAAGGGGCTCGTGTCATACTTTTCACAATCTCCTGCTCAGTAGCATATCCACACTCTCATTTTACCTTTGCATCCAGCTACTTCACATCACACAGAGACTAGGTTAGCACAGTTATGTTCTGAATCTGTAAAACTTTCAGTCATGCTCAAGCTGCTTGTGATAAGAAGCATGACTTCACCCCTCTATCTTGTCTCTCCTTCCTAAGTGCATTATACATACCATAGTGAAACTCATCATCAAGTGAAACCCTTCGATGTGGCCTACAATCTAATTTCAGAAACAAGAAACAAAAAAGGAATTAAAGTTGATGAATAATTATTATATTCCTATAAAAATGTTATTAAACAATTTTACATCGTATTACTGATAATACAACCAACACTTTTAACATTATTATTATTATTAGCCGTATGGTGCAAGGAAGCCAGAGTCTTATGCTGCACCAGCCAAAAAAAATTTCTTAGTTACCCTGTGTGTGTGTGCATGTGAGTGAGTGAGAGAGAGTGTGAGAGAGAGAGAGAGAGAGAGAGAGGCAAAAGTAGAAGGGAAAATCACCAAGAAAGAGAAGAATGATGCTATCCAGCTCAGGACCTTGGGTATGGCATGCCCATACTCACCAGATGTGAGCCCCTGGGGTTAAGATATAATATGAAAATATGTCAAAAAAAAGTTCATCTCTCATAAAAATAACTACTGCAGTATTTGGTTTTGTTGCTTTGGTTTAAGTTCTAGAGAAAACAACAAAACAGCAACATAAATTTGGCACTTTCAATATTTTCATAAATCTTATTTTAGCATTAGCAAGTTTCCACATGATACAAGAAAGCAAGCTTATACAGCATCAGCCAAAAAAACAACACACACCCCTTCTTGTTTCACTCATCCACCCACTCCAAATGTTTGTCTAGTTCTGCCTTGAATCTGTTTAAGCTATCAACTTCTAAAACAGATGGAAGTTTGTTCCAGCAATCAACCACCCACTGGCTTTAGCCAGCAGGTAATTATATGGAAATTATATTTACATATAATTACAGTGACTGCCTCAATACAGGCAACTGTTGTCAAAAATGATATCTATATTATATGGCTCACAAAAGTTGAATTTGTTTTATCAGCTAATAATTCAATATTTTTCTTATATGTATGACCGGAACTTAATGTTTCAGAAGTGGTTGAGAACTTCTAAAACATGATTATGTTATAGACTGCTTGACTGAGCATAACAGACTTTTTTTTTCCCCTTGCACTGTGTTCTGTTACTGATGAACTCAATGAACGGAATCCGAGGCATTACATGTTCCAAAGAAAAATTTAATTCTTTGTAGTTTTTATGCAAAAGCTATAATTTTTTTATAACTGATTTGTATAATAAAAATTTCTCTAAACTATCAGTAAATCCATAATGGAGTTACTGATAGTTTTAAGAAAGCTCATGATATATGCAGCATACTGACAGAGAAAGAGTACCATCAAGTATGCTATTATTTCCAGTTCTTTTGAGTCACCTTTCCAGGGAAATGTTTGAAAAATCAGGGCCCTTTTAAGAGCAACTAATTTACAGGGACATAGTCAGTTCTAGGGGTTATTCTCCACTTCCCCCAAAGCTGGGATCGTCTGTTTAACAACTGCCATAGCCAAGTGGTCATTTGAAAGGGTGCAGAAGTAGGTAGCTTTGAGTGACCACAGTTCAAAGCTGCATAATGACTAAATATGGTAATGTTCATGTATTTACTAGGTGGTAGATGACTATCACCAATCGATGCAATACCACCACTTTGCTAATTGGAGGCATGAAGTGGTGAAACTCATGTTTAGTCTCCAGAGCAAAATTTTCAGCATCTTCCCCCCCCATCTCCTTCAAACAAGCATGGTACAACTAGTACTAATCAGTACCACTACTACTAATAATAATATAATACTAACACTAGGTAGAAGATGACTCTCATCAACTGGTGCAATACCACTTCTTTCCATAGTGGAGCCCTGAAGTAGTGAAACCCATTTTAGTCTCCAGAGCAAAGTTTTTGGCATTCCTTCCCTCCCCATCTCATTCAACACATACATGGTACTAAATACTGTAGGTTTTGATACCTTTTTGTTTGGGGTTTTCATTTAAAAAAAAAAAAAAAACATCTGATCTGATCGTTCTGGAGTACAAAAATAAAATTTATTTATACCCAGAATGTCGTGTGCATTCCCTAGGGGTATACTTTGTTATTTTGGCGGGGCATGTCTTTTTATTTCATTTATTCAATTGATTTCATCAATTTTATTTCAATCTTTTCAGTTAAAATGTATTGCAGTATACATTAATTTATAAAAGTATGTATATATACTCATTGCTAAATTTATGTAGTAGTAGTGGCGTGTGATGCAAGAAAGCAAGTGTAGGTGCTTATGCAGCATGAGCCAAAAAAAAAAAAAAAAAATTCACACAACCAAATTGTTTATTTGCACTTTTGAAAGTGAGGGCGTGAAATTTATGAAATATAGTGGCACAATGTATAGAAGTTTGGGGCCCTCGGATTTAAACTAATGTTACTGAGAATTGTTATATGCTTACCATTACGCGAACCAATTATATTTTGTTTCTATTTCTACAATATTTATCAGGCTTACACAAAACTTTTCACTTACTGCAATGGGAAACTTATGGTTCGACGTGTAGCATTCTGTAGGAGATGTCTAATCACTGACATTGCAAAATTTGTTTATAAATAATAATTTTTAAAATAAAAAAATACTGAACTAAAATTCGGATAGACGATCTTCCTACTGGCTTACAATACGGCTGTTCCACACCGCGTTTCTTCTGCTCCGGCTGTTATGGCATTCAATAACGTCACCCTTGCTTTAGGAAATTTATTGCACCTTTTACGGACTTGCTAATCAGTAATTAAAAAGATGCACCTTGTGCATCTTGCCAGCTTTAACAATGTCAATGTGCATCCCTGACTCTAGTCACTTATTGCAGCTTTTCTTTTGACCTTTTTTTTTTTTAAAACAACATGCTAGAACAATATACTGTTCATTAACATTTGGCGGATGGATACCATTATGAGGAAGTTGATTTTCTCGTCATAGCTCCAACCAAATCACTGTAACAAAAACCTAGTACAGTAAATTCCCATCACAACCACAGATTATATCGAGAAATCGTCAACTTCCATAGTCTATCGTGGTAATGCAAAGAAATGGTAATATTTTAGTGTCATAAATTCTCAGCATTCCTGGTGCATCAAGTCCGACTGTGACTGATCTTGTGATTGCTCTGACCTACTTGATGTTTCGTAAATAGTAGTAGTAGTGGCATGTGATGCAAGTGTATGAGCTTATGCAGCATCAGCCAAAAAAAAAAATCACACCATTCCCTCCAAATGCCTGCCCAGTCCATCCTTATATTTATTTAACCTATCAACTTC
This sequence comes from Mastigoproctus giganteus, assembly GCF_048544385.1. Lineage (NCBI taxonomy): Eukaryota > Metazoa > Arthropoda > Arachnida > Uropygi > Thelyphonidae > Mastigoproctus > Mastigoproctus giganteus. The sequence continues at coordinate 943,348 of NC_143575.1, forward strand.
CACAACGACAGATGGAAGTTTGTTCCAGCAATTAACCACCCGCTGGCTAAAGGCAAATTTCCGCAAATCTATTCTACATCTGTTAATTTGAATTTATGCCCCCTTAGGTTCGTAATCTGAACAAGTGGAAGGATCCCATCAGAATTCAGCGTGCTCAACCCATTCAAGGCCTTATACACCTCAATCAGATCACCGCGCAAGTGCCTAGTCTCCAGCCACTGCAATTTTCAGAACTTAAGCCTCTCTTGGTAAGAGGATCCCTCCAATCCCCTCACCAATCTTGTTGCCCTTCTCTGTACACGCTCAAGCAAATCTGCATCCTTCCTAAAATGAGGCCTCCAGCTACACGCAAGTACTCAAGGCGTGGCCTGACCACTGCCTTATACAAAGGGACAATCACCTCCTTTTCCCTGCTAGCAAAATTCCTATATATCATTGACAAAACCCCATGGCCTGCCCTGGCAGCTTGCTGCATTTCTCAAAAAACTTCATATCTGATTGCACAATTACTCACAGGTCTTTTTCATTTTAGCATTAGCATTAGTATTTGACGCAAGAAAGCAAGCTTATGCAGCATCAGCCAAAAAAAAAAAAATAAATAAATAAATAAAAAATAACCACTTACACTTCACCCTCTGTTCGTTCGAAATACCTGTCCAGCTCAGCCTTAAACTTATTTAGACTATCAACCTCCACGACAAGGGATGGAGGTCTGGTCCACCAACCAACCACCCGCTGGCTAAAGGCAAATTTCCTCACGTCCATCCTACATCTGTCTTTCCTCAATTTGAATTTATGCCCTTTCAGGTGATTATTCTGAGCAAGAGGAAGAATCCCATCAGCATTGAGCATGCTCAAACCATTCAAGCATTTATACACCGCTATCAGATCACCTCGCTGGTGCCTAGTCTCCAGACACTGTAATTTGCAAATCTTAAGCCTTTCTTTGTAAGAGCACCCCTTTGTTCCATTCACCAATCTTGTTGCCCTTCTCTGTACTCGTTCCAGCAGCTCTACATCCTTCTTGAAATGAGGCCTCCAGACCTGTATACAGTACTCTAGGTGTGGCGTGACCATTGCCTTATACAAGGGAATAATCACCTCCTTATCCCTGCTAGAAAAATTCCTATATATCATCGACAATACACCATGAGCTACTCTTGCAGCCCGTCTGCACTGCTCAGAAAACTTCATATCTGCCTGCACAACCACCCCCAGGTCGCTTTCATTCTCTACCACTATCACTGTAGTACCACAGAGTTGATACGTTGCTCTGGGGTTGCTGTTTCCCATATGTAGTACTTTACATTTTTCAATGTTAAACTTCATTTGCCACCTCTCAGCCCATCTGCTCAACCTTTCCAGATCCTGTTGCAGTAGCATAGTGTTAGTAGTGTCCTTGACAACCCTGCCAACCTTCGTATCGCCTGCAAACTTGGACATTAAGCTTGATATACCATCATCAATATCATCTATAAATACAGAAAACAATAATGGACCCAATACTGAACCCTGAGGGACTCCACTAATAACATTAGTCCACGATGAGCAGTGTCCATTGATTACCACTCTCTGTCTTCTTCCCCTCAACCACCCCTTTATCCATAGCAGCAATTTGCCTCCAATGCCACGCTGCTCCAATTTGTGCAGCAGTCTTCCATGTGCAACAGTATCAAAAGCCTTTCTAAGATCCAAGTATATAATATCAAAGTTATTCCCTGCATCCAGTTCTTTTGTAACTGCATCATAGTATCCAATCAAATTGGTCAGTCAAGACATCCCCTTAACAAAACCATGCTGTGTCTGAGCTATAATTGAATTCTTGTCTAGATGATCCTGCAGTGCTTCTTTAACCAGTGCCTCCATTAATTTTCCGGGAACAGAAGTTAAACAAACAGGTCTATAATTACTTGTGTCGCCCTATGATCCACCTTTGTGAATTGGAGTCACATTTACACATCTCCAGTCCATGGGTACTTCCCTTGAGTCCAAGGAAGCTCTCATAATTACGGCTAAGGGTTTGCTTACTTCCTTTGCTGCCTCCTTTAATATAACTGGATAGATCCCATCCACCCCAGGTGCCTTTCTTGTATTTATGTTCAACAGTTTCTCCTCCACTTTACTCTCAGTTATTACAAGATTCTCTAGCTTACTGCCAGAGTTGAATACACCTCTGGCATTCCCCTCGCTGAATAACTCCTCATGTGTGAATGTCGATGCAAAATATTCATTCAATTTGTTAGCTACCTGAGCAGGATCATCAACAGTTGACCCATCGATATCAAGTGGACCAATCTGATTCATCCCCTTCCTTCTAGAGTTTACATAAGTAAAGAACTCTTTGCAGTTTTTCTTTGCATCCCTTGCCAAAGATTACTCGTAATCTGCCTTCGCCTGCCTAACCTCCTTTGTAACTTGGTTACAAATCAACTTATATCTATCATAGGTTTCTGTGTCACGTGTTAATTTATATATATCCCATGCACTTTTCTTCTCTGCCATATGTCTCATTAGTTCATCTGACATCCACTTAGGCCTAAACCTTGAACAATATTTCTTAGTTGGTATGTAAAGCATAGTAGCTTCCAAAATTAGTTCTTTGAATGCTTCGCATTTTGAATTTGCTGTTGGTAACATCATCAGTTTGTCCCGCAGTATAGAATTTAAATACTGTCTCAGTCCATCGTAGTCGCCTTTACGAAAGCAATAACCCTTCCCTTTACCCCTAATGGTAGTTACCTCTTTGAGTAAGTCCCACTTCAGCACACTGTGATCACTGCCACCTAGTGGTTCATTTACCTGCAGATTCTTAATGCATGAAGAATCACTACTGATAATGAAATCAAGAGTATTACTCCCTCCAGTTGCCTCCCGAACATGCTGATGTAGAAAACAATCATCCAATAAATCCACAAAAGCATTGCTAGTGTGTGAGTGACCAGCCCCCAAATTACAGTCAACATCTGGGAAATTAAATCCCCCATTATAAGACTCTCTGATTTACTGGCCCACTCTATTTCCCTGTACAATTTCTTATTATACTCATCAGACTCCTTAGGCCTATAGCACACTCCTACTCTCAATTTTGATCTCCTAATGCTTATATCACGCCAAACTGACTCGACACTGCACTGTCCAGCAATGTCGACTGGCTTCACTTCCTTGGATTTTATGTATTTCTTAACTAATAGCATAACCCCTCCTCCCTTCCGATCCTGTCTATCCCTTCTGTAGACATGGTACTCCCCAAATTCCAGTTCTGCATTCCTTATATCTGTGTGACACCACGTCTCTGAAATCCCCACAATATCTGGCTTTGATGTTTTGAGCAATACCTCAAATTCATCAAATTTATTTACTAAACTCCTAGCATTGGTGTCCACGCAAGTATACATGCACCTGTTCTTTTTCTTAGCTACCCTAACACAACCCATGTGTTTACTTGTACCCCAATGATTCTCAGCAGTCTCTGAAATATCCTGCATCTTATTTTCCAGGCTGCGGCTCATTCCAATAGAAGCAGTGCAAGACTCACTTTCACCTCTGCCCGTGGCTACTGTTAATCTATTAGTCCTTGTATCCCCCCCAAGCTTGCAGTTTTCCGACCCACCTAACACTTACTCGATAGCATCAGAAAATATTCTTGCACCCTTTACTACCACTTTTCTACCACCTTAAGTTTAGTACCATACAGTTGGTACGTTTCTCTAGGGTTACTTCTACCCATATGCAGTATTTTGCATTTGTCAAGGTTAAACTTCAGTTGCCACTTGTTAGCCCATCTGCTCAAATTATCTAGATCCTGTTGCAGTAGCACACTGCCATTACTGTCATTAACAACCCTGCCAACCTTTGTATCATCTGCAAACTTGGACACTAAGCCTGATATACCTTCATCAATATCATTCATAAATACACAAAACAACAGAGGACGCAACACCGAACCCTCTGGGACTCCACTAATAACATTAGTCCACGAAGAGCAGCACCCATGAATTACCACCCTCTGTCTTCTCCCATCCTTTTATCCATTGTAGCAACTTACCCTTAATACCATTCTGCTCCAATCTGTACAATAGTCTTCCATGCGCAACAGTTTCAAAAGCTTTCCTGAAATCCAAACATATGATATCAAAATTATTTTTTGCATCCAGTTTCTTTGTAACCACATCATAATATCCTGTCAAATTTGTCAGACAAGGCTTTCCCTTAACAAATCCATGCTGTGTCTGAATTATTGCTGCAGTCTTGTCTAGATGATCCTGCAATGCATCTTTAACCAGTGACTCCATTATTTTACCCGGAACAGAAGTTAAACTAACTGGTCTGTAATTAGTTGTGTCACCCTTCGATCCCCCTTTGTGAATTGGGGATACATTTGCACATATCCAGTCCGTGGGAACCTCCCCTGAGTCCAAGGATGCTCTCATAATTATGGCTAAGGGTTTGCTTAGTTGCTTTGCCGCCTCCTTTAATATAACTGGATAGATCCCATCCACCCCAGGTGCTTTTCTTATGTTTAACTTTCTCCTTCACTTTGCTCTCAGTTATTACAAAATCATTAAGCACCCTGCTACAATTTGATAACCTTCTACCATTTTCAAACCTTAATAATTCCTCATGTGTGAACGTAGATGCAAAATAGTTATTCAGTTTGTTTGCTATCTGAGCAGAATCATCAACTGTCGAACCATCGATATCAATTGAACCAATCAGATTCATCTCCTTCCTTTTAGAGTTTATATAAGTAAAGAAATACTTGCTGTTTTTCTTAGCATCTTTTGCCAAAGATTTCTCGTAATCTGCCTTCGCCTGCCTAACCTCCTTTGTGACCTGATTACAGACTACCTTATATCTGCCATCGGCTTCTAATCTGCTATCGGAGCTTGCATGTCCCTTACTCTATTTGCTCGTCGCTTAGCCACATATTCAGCGAACGGTATAAGGAATTTGCTGTATTTTCAATAATTCACGAAGAATTAAAAAAAAAAAAGTAATAGTTTTTTATACTGTAGCAGTGACGAGCGGAGTTGGGAGAAATCCCAGATGCCGTTTGACAAGAACAGGTGGCAGTGACGGATTAAGGAATGGGCTAGCAGGGCTTCTACCAGGGATGACATTCTTTAAGGGGCGCCAAAAACAGAAGAACAATGAGGCAAAAATATAGATATCCTCAAGTAAAGGTCGCCGAAAAATCAATCTTCCCGGGGCGCGCAAATACTTTGGTCCGGCACTGTACTGTAGTTAACGTATTTATTTTTAATATCCTGCGCTTATAGCAGCGATATTTTCTACACATTGTAGATTTACTAAGGTAGTTTCGTGTTATGTTTAATGTTCCAGCAATGAACCACCCGCTGGCTAAAGACAAATTTCAACACATCTATTCTACAACTGTCTTTCCCCAATTTGAATTTATACCCCCACAGATGCATAATCGGAGCAAGAGGAAGAATCCCATCAGCACTGAGCTTGTTCAAACCATTGAAGGCCTTATAGACCTGAACCAGATCATATCGCAGGTGCATAATCTCCAGACGCTGCAATTTGGCATTAGCATTAGTTGAGGCATATTATTATTAATATTATTATTAGCTACATGCTGCAAGGAAGCCCGAGGCTTATGCTGCACCAGACAAAAAAAAAAAAAAAAAAAAAATTCCGGGTTACCCTGAGAAAGAGAGAGAGAGAGAGAGAGAGAGAGAGAGAGAGAGTCAAAAGTCAAAGGGCATGACCAAGACAGAGAAGAATGATGATATCCAGCTCAGAACCCTTGGTGTGCCAAGACCATAGCTTATATAGCATCAGCCAAAAAAAAAAAAAAAAAAACCCTTACCATTTCAGCCATCCAGTCACTCCAAATGTTTGTCTAGTCTAATTTATTTAATCTATCAACTGTCACAACAACAGATGGAAGTGTTTTCCAGCAATCAACTACCCGCTGGCTAAAGGCAAACTTCTGCACATCTATTCTACACAGGGTCGCCGCAAGTGGGTAGGCGAGGTAAGCGTCGATTACGGAAGGCAGTTCACGAGGGCACTAAAAAAATTTTTGACTTATGCAAGTCGGACCACTGTTTAACAAACATCTTTATAGCAAAATTTTCTATTTAGCGATATTTTTTGAATTCCCCTTGGTAATTACATTTAAAATAGTTTTCGTACCTCTGGCCTTCTACATTTAAATTTAATTACTCTGGTAATTACATTTAAAATAGTTCGCACCTCTGGAATTCAGGCAATTAGTGTTGCTACTAGGCACGAATTAAAAGCTAAAGGGATTATCAGTCTGCAACTACTCGTAAAACCTATCCAACTGCCTGTCCCATATACCCAGAAGTCGCGCTGATCATCTAATTGGTTAAAGTTTACCACTATTCAACGTGGCAGACAAATAATTCATTATTTGAAATAATTTTCTTATTATTATTTGGATCTGGATTTCATATTTATATTTCGCGAGGTTATATCCAGAACATGTGTACAACAACGTCTCTAATTTGCCAATAATTCCAGTAGAAAATGATCTGTTGGAAAAAATAAACATAAATTAAATAATAAATTCCCACATTTTAATGCAAGGAAACAAATTTTTTTTAACATTATAATTTCCATTTTATTTTTTTTTATTAATGGGGATATGATCACTGTGATTTAGAATTTAGTTTGTTTCCAGAATTTCAGAATGATTTTTTTATTTTTGTTTGTTGTTTCATTATATTATATGTGAGTTACGTTGTGAGTTAATAATTATTTACGCCTTATTTTATTTTTTTAATCCAAATATTTTGGGGTGGCAAATTTGATTTTGCTTACTGGTGGCACATAGGGTCCAAGAGGCTCTAATTCGACAACTGTCTTTCCTCGATTTGAATCCTTGCCCCCTCAGTATCCCATTTTTAATCTGAGCAAGCAGCAGTATCCCGTCAGCACTGAGCCCCTGCTCAAACCATTCAAGGCCTTGTACACCTTGATCAGATCACCTTGCAGGTGCCTAGTCTCCAGATGCTGCAACTTGCAGAACTTAGGTGCCTAGTCTCCAGATGCTGCAACTTGCAGAACTTAAGCCTTTCTTCGTAAGCACACACCCCTTTGTTCCTCTCACCAATCTTGTTGTCCTTCTCTGTACTCATTAGTAGAGGTATAGGATGCAAGTAAAAAAGCTTATGCAGCATCAGCCAAAAAAAAAAAAAAACGCCCATTTCACCCCTCCGTTCGTTCGAAATACATGTCCAGCTGAGCTCTACATCTTTCCTAAAATGTGACATCCAGACCTGTGTGCAGCACTCAAGGTGTGGCCTGACCATAGTGTGCATAGTATTAGGGTCAGGCGCCACCTGTGGTTTACCGCATCTGCACCATATGTAGGTTGTGAAGAAATACAGTATTACTGTAAATTCCAGAAAAGTGTTGTGTGTTGTATATGACATATTATTATTATTATTATTATTATATTGCGTTAGGTTCTGTTGTTTGTCCTGGAATTTGGGGGCAGTCCTCCTGGTGGGACCCCAGGTTGCACGATCACACCACTAGAAGGTAGCCAGGATACTCTCCGCCAAGGTCGCCAGAGCTTCCTGGAAGGAGACAAAAAAAAAAAAAAGTAGAGTCGGGGAAGTACACAGTGTACTCAAGAAAGGCGGGTATAGCTAGAAATATGGAGGATGTAGGCGAAGGCATCCTCCAGCTTATCAATGGAGCAATAAGCGCCGTCAGGTGAAAGGGGAACCTGGGCAGGAGGGTATAAAGACACAGCAAGAGAGCTGCGTGTAAGTTGCCACTGACGAATCAGGTTGCCCGTAGGCCAGTTGATCCTATCCAGGTTAAGATCGGTTGGCCAGTTAGGTAAGGATCAGATGTTTGGGGTGTTCCTATTTTGCGTTGGCAATCGGGTGCACCGTCTTGTGAAGAGGGCTTGTGCAAACTTGGAAACTCATAGTAGTAGTTTTCTTCTGTGATGAATAAGCTTCATTCCCTTGAGAGTTTTCTTGTATATGAATAAACAGGATGCTGCGGAGGTCCTCATAGTGTTGACAGGTATATACTAGATGGTTCCAGTCTTCTATTTCACCACATGCACAGTAAGGGTTGTCAATGATTCTCATGGATGTTAGTTTGCGGTTTATTGATCCATGTCCGGCAATGCGGTAGGTGGTATAAAGACCAGGAGAGAACCAATTTGGAGACTTGGGAAATACAGCATTCACATATGGTATAAATTTCTTGGTAATTGGGCCCTTGTCGGTAGCAGTCCATCTGTCCTGCCAAGTCTGAAGTGGTAGGATGGTAATTTTTTCTTTTCCTGCCTGATTTTATTCAAGTTATTGATGGAGTTTCCAAGGAGAGTTGCTGGTATGCCCCTGCCCTGGATAGACAGTAGTGGAGGCCCCCTTCGAATAACCTCCAGATCGAGCGGAAGCACGCCAGCAAGAACCTGAAGGGCTGGGTTGCTAACTGTGCAGCATGTCCTTGTAATAGTAAGGATGGTGTGCTGGATGGTTCCCAGTTTACGTTTGTTGTTGTAAAGATGTTGCCATGCGAAACCAGACCCCAGATCCATACGTTATGTAGGGAAGGAAAATCGATTTGTACAGAACCTTAAGGGTGCATCGATTCAATCCCCAATCACGACGACTCACCCGTGCAATGAGAGCAGTGTAGTTTCTCACTTTCGCGTGAAGGTGTGCAAGATACGGAGAGAAAGTAAGCTCAGGATAAAGTACTATTCCCAGTAGTTTTAACTTGGAAACTAGCTTGATGGTTTGGCCTTGAAGTTTGATAGTGGGGTTTCTAGTAGGCTGCAGTGATCCCTTCAGGAGAGTGGATTTTGTCTTTTGGGGTGAGGGTCTTAGCTTGTGTAGGGCTGCCCAGTTCTGAAGGATTTGAAGTGCCTGGTTTCCTCTGGCTTCCAGAGAATCTCTGCTGTCAGTCTCAATGGAGATGGTGACATCAGCAAAGGCTTGTATAGCTATAGGACCTAGGTCCAGTCCAAGGAGCTCATCCAAAACAATGTTCCACAGAAAAGGACCAAGGACTGAACTGGGGGCAACCTCTGTAGACAGACCTGGTGATTCTTCGGTACATTGAGGAGATTGTAATTTTCCTATTTGATAAGTAGTTTTGAATGCATTTGTATAAATTTAATGGAATATTTGCTTGCCTAAGTCTGTGAAGAATACTTGCCCACCAGAGCCTGTCGAAGGCTCCAGCAAAACCTATTGCTATTAGTAGGTAGTGTTTGAAGATAGAAGTTGAGACTGCAGAGATAATCCTTGCAGTGCATCTTCTGTGCAACGCCCCAGCCGAAATCCAAACTGGAAGTTGGACTGGAGCCCGGCTTTGGTGTAATGGTCTTGGAGCCAACTCTGGTTGTTGGAGCGGTTCAGACGGATTTTTTATGATCAGCTTTACATCGGCGTTTTTCCATTCTTCTGGGAAAGATCCATGGGACAAGCACTTATTGAAGAGGTCGAGTAAACTGCATCTGTGGACGTGTTTGGGCACAGTACCCACAGGTAGACACGGTTTGCCTGCACATGTGGGCAGTGTGCCCAAAACGGCAGCATCGGAAGCACTTTGGAACAGGCACGTGCTCCTTGAAGAGATGACTGCTCCAACCCATAAAGACTCTGTCCTGTAGTTTGAGGATGTTTCATGCCTTTGGAGAAAGCTCCACCACCCAATTGTATAGCTGGGGAGACTTGGAGCTAGGTGATATTTTTGTTTGATGTGTTCCTTGGCATGTACTTTGTACGACTTTTTAGGGATGTGGTTGACCCAAAAATTTTTTTTCATACACGACAATGCCATTGCACCAGAGTGGTGTAAGAATATCTTGAAACTGGAGATATCCAACAACTGCCGTGGCCAGCACAATCACCAAACTTAAATCCGTTTGTGGAACGTCCTTGGTCGTGGCATTTCACGCGGACAGCCAGCTCCTCGGTCACTTGGTGAGCTAATGTCTGTGCAGGTGGAAGAATGGGATTTGTTGCCACAGAATCTTATAGACACCCTTATATCGAGCATGGTTCACCGCTGTCAGGCCTGTTTAGCTATTGGAGGGGATCATTCGCCGTATTGATGTCATATGACCATATTTTCGAGCATCTTGTATCGACTTCTGTAATGCGCCTTTTTGGTAATTCTTATACAACCCCTATAAATTCTCTTATACTTGTCCGAAGTTTCTCGGTGTCTCCCCATTTCGTCGTTATTCTATGGTACATCACCATATGAAATTTGTCCCGCTTCATCGTAAGCTGCACGAGTTGCACAAGGTGTACATATTCTGTTAATTTTGTCGAGCAGTGTAATTTTACCGACAGAAATATGGTGGCACTGATCTCTTATGTTGTGAGGTTATAGCCAAAGACTGAAAATCGTTATAGCCATAGACAGAATCTATAAACTGATAAATGAAACAAAATAAACAAATAATTACAACGTTGTTAAACAATATTTTATTTTCAGCGGGTGATTTCTTTCTCTTTTTCTCTCTAGATTACTTACACGTGATTGCGTTCAAATATCACCTTCTACCATAGCTACAACTGAAGGAAGGTATCGAGCTCAAACGTTCGATTGAATGTCATAGATAAACATTCTTATCGCGTGGAGCAGAGCCGAGTATAAGTTGCTGTTTGTCTGAATATTTGTACAAAGTTACAAAGAATAAACTCAATTTCTCAAGGAAGTGATTTCAGGTAAATTACCTTTTATAATTTATGGGTTGGAAGAAACGTCTTGCAGGTGAAAATTAAACAGATGAGAAAACATAGCAAGAGCATATTAGATAAAGTTATAAACCTTTAAAAATCGCACTTCTTCTTACTTACTTCTTTATAAGTAAGTAAGAAGTTATAAGTAAAATAGACAAACCGGCTTTGCGCTCGAAAAGGTCTTTTCATTTATGGCACTGACCTTTTATATTGTGCGGTTATAGCCACGACTTGCATGAATGCTCCGTGAAAAAAATTATTTTAAAAATAAAAACGTTTCACAGAAGAAAAATACTTGTATAATGTTATTTATTTTTAATGCAATGTCACCATCCAGTCGGCCGTTTCGAGGATTATTGCCCTCTGATTGGTAGAAAGACATCCGCCGGTGTAGCAGTTGGCAATTAGCGGACATGGAACTCGCAACAAAAAATTCAAAAAAAAAAAAAAAGGTATGTTTAGTTCTACTATGTGACTAATTAAAATGCTACTTTCAGGCTTACGAAACTTTTAGTATACTGTACTGAAAATTAGATTATTGCCTCATAAATTTACGTGAGAGTTATTTAAGGGAGGACAATAACCCTTGAAAAAGGCGTCGTCATTTAAGTATTAAATTTCACCATTTGGAAATGCCTGCTTATTTTTTTTATGCATAAGTGAGGCACTTTGTAACCATTTCATGACATACAAATCTGGGCCGCATAAACAGGGTTATTAAAATGAAAGCATCCTTATGTAGAGGGCTCTGGAGCGAGTTCTAAGTTTCGTATTAAAGAGAAATTTGGACAACAGGTACAATAAAGAATGCGCTCGCCATTTATTGGAAAAAAAAAAATAATAATTACAAAATTTGTCACTGTATGGCGCGTAACTATCTTAGTTACGATTATGTAAATAACATAAGTTATTGCCACAGTGCCACTACTCAGCTCTACTGTACTGTATAAAAACAAAGCAGTCTCTTCAAAATCATACAATATGGATGTTTGCCTGCACTACAGCAGCAATGCCAACAACGTTGCAGGAAAAGGCGCTATTAGTGAAGCCGTACTATCAGAACAGCAACAATCCAGCTGCGGCTATCAGACAATTCCGGCGTCAGAAGGCGTGAACCTATGACTGTTTGTGCTGTTCGCAAAATGATTGCGAAACTTGAAGCGACAGGAGGTCGAAAACGAGTGGGCTCCTCTCGTGTTGAAAATGTGGCTATGGCTATCGTGGATTTATCAAGTCAATCTCCATGTGGCAGGGCAAGCGTGCCAATTGGTTCTCGTGAAGTGGACAGGCCGTATGCCACTGTAAGGCTAGTAATGCGTCAGGTGTTGCGGTACTATCCTTACAAGACGCACATGCTAAAGCATGGTGGTGCAGATATTCGTTTCACATACGCACTTCAGTTTCTCGCGCGAAGGACAGCGGATATCACTTGGCAATGGAACATTCTTTGGAGTGATGGAGCCCACTTCTGCTTAAATGGACAAGTGAATACGCACAACTGTCGCATTGGGCAACAGAAAATCCTCGAGTTATCCAAGAGATCCCGTTGCATTCTCCAAATGTGACAGTGTGGTGTGGATTTACGGCCACATTCATGATTAGACCATATTTTTTTGAACAGGTAACACCGACTGGACCCCGCACCTGTTCCGTCACTGGACAGTGATATTATGAAATGTTGGAAAATTTCGCAATACCGGAGCTGCAACAACGTGGGTGCTTTGAGGATACCATATTCATGCAAGATGGTGCGCCACCCCACATCCACCGTTGTGTCCAAAGATTGCTAAGGCAACACTTTGCAGACGAACGGGTCAGCCGTTGTTTCCAGACATCTTGGCCACCCCGATCATCGGACCTCACCCCATGCGACTTCTGGTTATGGGGTTTTTTTGAACACCCAGGTGTATCGGGAAGGATGTCAAACTCTGGCAGATCTGACGGACAGCGACGTCACGTGTTTGGCTATTCCAGTTGACTTGTTACGTTCTGCTGTAGAAAATGCTGTTCTTCGAATGGAAACTGTTGTTGATCAAAATGGAGGGCACATTGAACAATTGTAGCGCTGTTCAAGTTATTTGTATTTCCACAGCGCCATATAGTGACAAATTTTGTAACTAATTTTTTTTTCCAATAAATGGCGAGCGCATTCTTTATTGTACCTGTTGTCCACATTTCTCTTCAGTAAGAGCCTTAGAACTCTCTCCAGAGCCCTCTACATAGGGATACTTTAATTTTAACCATCCTGTATATAACACAACCTCCAAGTTTAAGTGAAAACTTTTGTTTTTCAAGTATATAAAAAAAGTGCCCGTAAAAACTGACAGCCATCTTATTTTTTTTATCAGAATGGCTTTTTTTCTTCCGATTTTCTTGTTTGTTGGGTAGAAAAGCTCATTTACGGAAGAGAAAACAAGTGCAACCCTTTCCCAAGATCTACCTGCAACGGCGTCATATCCGCCATGTTCAAAATGCATTAAAATCTAAAAAGCTCGAACCACTAGGTGGCAGTGATCACACTCTACTGATGTGGGATTTACCCAAAGATGTAACTACCATCAGGGGTAAAGGGAAGGGTTTTTGCTTTCGTAAAGATTTTAAATTCTATACGGTGGGATTAACTGATGATGTTACCAACAGCAAATTCTAAATGGAAAGGATTCAAGGAATTAATCTTGGAAGCTAGTAGGTTTTTCATACCAACTAAGAAATACCGTTCAAGGTTTAAGCCTAAATGGATGTTAGATGAATTAATGAGACTCGTGGCAGAGAAGAAAAAATGCACGGGACGCATATAAATTATCAGAAGACACAGATGCCTATGGTAGATATAAGACAGCATGCAATCAAGTCGCATAGGATGTTAGGCAAGCAAAGGAAGATTACTAGAATTGGCCAAGGTTGCAAAGAAAAGCAGTAAAGACTTCTTTACTCATGTAAGCTCTAGAAGAAAGGGGATCATTGGATGAATCAGATTGATCCATTTTTTTTTTTAATCGTGTGATGTGAGCAATACACGAAGGAACCAGTTTTTTTCTGCTTCGTGTATCGTGGCCGTGAGATCCAATCAGATAGTGCGACACCATCGTGATATCCAAGCCCGAGACGGGATTCGAACCCGTGACCTTTGGGTTGCCAGGCAGGCACTTTCCCCACCCGGCTAGCCCGGTTGGCCCATTGATATCGATTTTTTTTATTTTTTTTTTTATGAAAACCCCAAACACGAAAGGTATCAAAACCTATAGTACTTAGTACCGTGCATGGGTTAAAGGAGAAGTATGGGGGTAGGGGGGGATGCCGGAAACTTTGCTCTAGAGACTAAACATGGGTTTCACCACTTCAAGCCTCCAATAAGCAATTTTTGTTGAGGATTCTGCTCAGGTACCTGACAAACGGAATGAATATTTTGCATATACATTCACGCATGAGGAATTCTGTAGGAAAGTGGTGGCCAGAAGCTTATCAAATTCTAACAGGAAGTTACGTAATTCTGTAATAACTGAGAACAAAGTGGAGGAGAAATTGCTGAAGTTAAACAAAAGGAAGGCACCTGGGGTGAATGGGATCTATCTAGTTATACTAAAGAGGCAGCAAAGGAAGTAAGCAAGCGATTAGCCATGATTATGAGGACATCCTTGGACTCACAGGAGTTCCCTACGGATTGGAGATGTGCAAATATATCCCCAATTTACAAAGGGGGATCGAAATGTGATACGTGTAATTACAGACCTGTTAGTTTAATTTCTGTTCCGGGGAAAATAATGGAATCAGTGGTTAAAGAAGCACTGCAGGATCATCTAAACAAGACTGCAGTTATAATTCAGACACAGAATGGGTTTGTTAAGGGGAAGTCTTGTCTGATCAATTTGATTGGATACTATGATGTGGTCACAAAGGAATTGGTTGCAAAAAATAATTTTCATATCATATACTTGGATTTTAGGAAAGCTTTTGATACTGTTGCACATGGTACTATACAAGTTGCAGCAGTATGGCATTAAGGGCAAGTTGCTTCAATGGATAAAAGGGTGGTTGAGTGTAAGAAGACAGAGAATGATAATCGATGGATACTGCACTTCATGGACTAATGTTATTAGCAGAGTTCCCCAGGGGTACGGTGTTAGGCCGATGTTGTTTTCTATATTTATCAATAATATTGATGAAGGTATATCACACTAATGCATTAAGGGCTTGAGCAGATAGGCTGAGAGGTGGCAACCGAAGTTTAACATTGACAAATGCAAAGTACTGCATATAGGTAGCAGTAATCCCAAAGCAACATACCAACTGTGGAATACTACACTCAGGATAGTGGAAAATGAAAAAGACCTGGGGGTAACTGTGCAGTCAGATATGAAGTTTTCTGAGCAATGTAGACAGGCTGCAAAATTAGCTCGTGGGGTCTTATCAATGATATATAGGAATTTTGCTAGCAGGGATAAGGAGGTGCTTATCCCCTTGTATAAGCAACGGTCAGGCCACACCTTGAGTACCGCATACTGGTCTGGAGGCCTCATTTTAGGAAAGATGTTAAGCAAGATGTTAAGTTAGTCGTTTAGAACGACTGTAGAGAAGGGTAATGAGATTAGTGAGTAGAACAAATGGTTGCTGTTACCAAGATAGGCTAAAATTCTGCAAATTGCAGCGTCTGGAGACTAGGCACCTGCGAGGTAATCTGATTGAGGTGTATAAAGCCTTGAATGGTTTGAACAAGCTTAATGCTGATGGGATTGTTCCTCTTGCTCAAATACGCACCTGAGGGGGCATAAATTCAAACTGAGGGAAGAGAGTTTGTAGAATAGATGTGCAGAAATTTGCGTTTAGCCAGTGGGTGGTGGATTGGATTGCTGGAACAAAGTTCCATCTATCGTTGTAGAAGTTGACAGCTTAAATAAAGAGTGAATTGATGGGTGAAACAGAAAGCAGGTTTTTTTTTATTATTTTTTTTTTTTTGGCTGGCGCTATATAAGCTTGCTTTTTTGCATCATATGCTAATGCTAATATACAAATTTGGGCCGCATATATAAATAACACAACCAACACGATTTTTAAGTGAAAACCTGTTTTTCTTGTATATAACGAAGTGCCCGTAAAAACTGACATCCATCTTTTTTTTCTTTCTTTTTATGGCTTTTATTTTTGCATATTTTTTTATGCCTGTAAATTGCATATAATCTACTGCTAGGGGGAATTTCTTGCTAGGAGGAAAAGCTCATTTAAGGTAGAGACAAAACGTGCAACTCTTTCCAAAGATCGACTTGCGTTGGTATCATATCCTCCATGTTCAGATCAGTTGATCTGATCCCTCGGTTGAATCTGGTAAGCTTTCAGCATGAAAGTCCAGTGGCGCATAGTAAGCAACCGTTTAGGGTCTCACAATTTAAACCGATCCGAAATTACTATATCTAAGGCACAATGGCAAGGCACAAAGTTTGCGGTCACTTGCTTGCAGCGTATTTCAAAGTTAGGTCATTAAAAAAACAAACGCCTCCATTGGTCTTGTGCATGCAGGTGACAATGTGTAATTCTGTATTTTTTTATACCATATAGACTCGAAAAAGTGTTCCCCCTTAGGGACCCAAAAGTGCTAAATCCGCTATTGCCATGGCCCAAAATACCTAATGATACTTGATTTATGCTCTCAGGGCGCCAAGGAAATGTTAGAAACGTAACAGCCCTGTAGCTGGGGGGTCCTCAATGCGCATCTGATGAATCAAATGTCGCATTTTCTTCGAATGGTGTATTCCCGTACATTGTACTTTGGTTGGAAGTCTTCGCTTCCGTGTCGCGATATCACATCAGGAAGTCTCGGTTTTGTTCCCGGATAAGTGTACGGCTGTCTCGGGCTTGAGTAGCAGTCTCTATGAAGAAACGCACGGCCTTGTGAGGAAATATATTTCTTGAGTGCTTAAGTAAGTTGAATATCAACTTTATAACTTATTTTGTAAGGATGGCCAGATTTCTAATTATAGAAAAGGCCCGCAGTGGCAACAGGTACTTATTTATTTAGAAATTACAAGTAGATTTCGGAATGAAACCAGTTAGAGTGCACATTTATATTTTTAGTTATATAATTTGAAACTGCTTTTTTTTCATGATTAGTCATTTGGAAATTTATATTGACTGGCGAAAGATTACATTTACGTGCAGCGATATTCATTGTATTGTAAACAAAACAAAACACTGTTCTATAACAAAAAAAAAAACAAAACGCACTTTTCTTAAGGCAAAAGCTCATCGCTTCTGCGGTAGATTTGCCAACGCTTCACACAGTTCGTGGACGACATTAGTAAATATAGTCCAAACAACTAGGTCCCCTAGTTGTTTACAAATTATTTTTACTATACCTGTACTGTATTTACAAATTAGTAACGTGTAAAGGGAAAACAAGTTATGCAATTCTGTTATGGTAATCCGTTGTCTCTACTGAACACTAAAGGAACTTTTATTTTTTATGAGCTAAGAAGTGTGCTGCAGAAAACCATAATCTAAAACGGGACATGATCTAGCCAAGGAGGATGTCTTTGTGTGTGTGTGTGTGTGTGTGTGTGTGTGTGTGTGTGTGTGTGTGTGTGTGTGTGTGTGTGCTAGATGCCTAGAGTGTCAAGATATTAGGCGCCAATTCAGCGTTCTAATGGGCGTCTATGAGAGCTTGAGGTGTAGGGTAAATGCCCTCGAAGAAATGAATATGAGGGGCCCATCAAGCTCTCAGTTGACCAGCTCAACGGCAGAGCTGACTACTGTGCATCAGGCAACACAGAGACAATCTCAAAGGCAGAATGCGCTGGTCCCAAAGGAACTAGTTATTGTTGTTGACTCTATTGTCAGAGAGACGGGAAATATACTATGCATGAAGGATAGGTGGAACAGGACCAGGGTATGTCTGCCGAGGGAAAAAATTGATGACGTTGTAGAGCAGATATCATTTATAAGAGCACAAAAGGTGATATTGTTGTAAACGTTGGAACTAATGACATTAAGAGTAAGAGATCTGCAGATTTACTCAACAAGAACAGGTCAATGTTGAAAAAAAGTCGCGAGTTTGGGTTGAATGTGAAATGTCTGCAATTCTGCCCAGATTCGATAGAAGGGAGTATATGATGAGAGACTTGTAGATCAATTAGGTCCTGGAGAGACTGTGCAAGGCTCAAGGGGTAGAATTTTTTTTAAAGCCTGGTCTGTGCTTGTTTATAGCAGAGACTGCTTCTACAGAGATGGGATACTCTTAAATAGAAAGGGTGCAAGAATATTTGCTGATGCTTTCGAGGCAGTGTTAGGTGGGTCGGAAAACTGCTAGCTTGGGGGGGGGGGATATACATGATTAAAGGTTAACAGTGGCCGCAGGCAGAGGCAAAACTGATTCTTGTCCTGCTTCTATTAGAATGAGCAGCAGCCTAGAGACCAAGTTGCTGAAGACTTCAAGAGCTGCTGGGAGTCATCATGGCACAAGTAAATACATGAGCTGTGTTAGGGTAATTAAGAGTAAGAACAAGTGCATGTATACTTGCATGTACACTAATGCTAGAAGTATAGTAAATAAAACTGATGAATTTAAAGTGCTGATCAAGACATCAAGGGCAGATATATTGGGATATCAGAGACGTGGTGTTACACAGATATAAGCAGTGCGGAATTGAAATTTGGGGAGTACAATGTGTACTCCCCAAAAGGATAGTCAGGACAGGAAGGGAGGAGGAGGGGTTATGCTGTTAGTTAAGAAACATTTAAAATCTAAGGAAGTGCATCCAACTGATGTTGGTAGACAATGCAATGTTGAGTCTGTTTGGTGTGAAATAAACACTGGGAAAGGAAAAATGAGAGTAGGTGTCTTTTATAGGCCTAATGAATCTGATGAGTATAATGAGCAATTGTGCAGAGAAAGAGAGTGGGCCAGTAAATCAGGATGTCTTATAATGAGGTATTTTAACTTTCTAGATATTGACTGGAACTTGTGGGTTGGTTACACGCACACTAGCAAGAGTTTGTAGATTTATTGGATGTCTGTTTTCTACAGCAGCATGTTCGAGAGGCAAACAGAGGGAGAGTAATACTCTTGATCTGATTATCAGCAGTGATTATTCATGCATTAAGAATTTGCAGATAATGAACCACTGATCACAACAGTGATCAGTGGTTCATTATCTGGGTGACAGTGATCACAATGTACTGATGTGTGAATTACTTAAAGATGTAACTACCATCAAGGCTAAAAGGAAGGGCTTTTACTTTCGTAAAGGTGACTACAGGGGGCTCAGACAGTTTTTAAATTCTGTACAGTAGGATCAACTGGTGTTACCAACGTTGAATTCCAAATGGGAAGCCTTCAGGGACTTAATCTCGGAGGCTACTAAGCTTTTCATTCCAACAAAGAAATACTGTTCAAGGTTCAGGCCTAAAAGGATGTCGGATGAATTAATGAGGCTGGTGGCAGAGAAGAAACATGTATGGGATCCATATAAATTATCAGGTGACGCAGAAGCCTATGGCAGATATAAGCTTGTCTATGATCAAGTCACAAAGGAGGTTAGGCAGACGAAGACAGATTATGAGAAATCTTTGGCAAAGGATGCAAAGAAAACAGCAAAGAGTTCGTTACTTATGTAAATTCTAGAAGGAAAGGGATGAATCAGATTGGACCACTTAACATAGATGGGTTGACTATTGATGATCATGTTCAGGTAGCTGATAAACTGAATGAGTATTTTTCATCTACATTCACACATGACGAGTTATTCAATGAGGAGAATGCCAGAACTTTATCAAACTCTAACAGGGAACTTAGTGATTTTGTAATAACTGAGAGCAAGGTGGAGGAAAAATTGTTGAAGTTAAACCTAAGGAATGCACATGAGGTGGACGGTATCTATCCAGTTATGTTAAAGGAGACAGCAAAGGAAGTAAGCACACTTTTAGCCATAATTATGAGCGCTACCTTGGACTCAGGGGAGGACACCATGGATTGGAGGTGTGCAAATGAATCATCAATTCACAAAGTGGGTTCAAAAGGTGACAAAGTATCTATAGACCTGTTAGTTTAAATTGTGTTCCGGGGAAAATAATGGAATCACTGGTTAAAGAAGCATTGCAGGATCATTTAGACAAGACTGCAGTAATAGTTAAGACACAACATGGGTTTGTTAAAGGGAGGTCTTGTCTGACCAATTTGATTGGATACTATGATGTGGTCACAAAGGAACTGAACGTTAAAAATTAATTTTTATATCATATACACTACTTGGATTTCAGGAAAGCTTTTGATACTCTTGCACATGGAAGACTGCTGTACAAATTGGAGAGGTATGGCATTAAGGTAAGTTGCTACAATGGATAAATGGATGGTTGAGTGGGAGACGACAGACAGTGGTAATCAATGGACACTACTCTTCGTTGACAAAAGTTATTAGTGGAGTTCTCCAGGGTTCGTTGGGCCCATTGTTGTTTTGTATATTTATCAATGATATCGATGAAGGTATATCAGGTTTAATGTACAAGTTTGCACATGATACAAAGGTTGGCAGGGTTGTTAACGACAGCAAAGACAGTATGCTACTCCAACTGGATCTAGATAAGTTGGGCAAATGGGCTGAAAAGGGGCAACTGAAGTTTAACCTTAACAAATGCAAAGTACTGCATATGGGTAGCAATAACCGAAGAGAAACGTACCAACTGTGTGGTACTACACTGAGGGAAGTGGAAAGTGAAAAATACCTGGGAGTAATTGTGCAGTCAAATATGAAGTTCGCTGAGCAGTCTTGTCAATGACATATATAGAAATTTTGCTAGCAGGGACAGGTTATGTGATTGTCCCGTTATACAAGGCAATGGTCAAGCCACACCTAGAGTACTGTGTAGAGGTCTGGAGGCCTCATTTTAGGAAGGATGTAGAGCTGCTGGAACGAGTACAGAGAAGAGCAACAAGATTAGTGAATGGAACAAAGGGTTGCTCTTATCAAGAAAGGCATAACTTATGCATATTGCAGCACCTGGAGACTAGGCAACTGAGAGATGATCTCATCGAGGTGTATAAGGCCTTGAATGGACTGAGCAAGCTGAATGCGGATGGGATTCTTCCTCTTGCTCAGATTAAGAACCTGAGTTGGCATAGATTCAAATTGAGGAAAGACAATTATAGAATAGATGTGCAGAAATTTGCCTTTAGCCAGCGGGTGGTTGATTGGTGGAATAGACTTCTTTTGTTGTGGAAGTTGATAGTCTAAATAAATTTAAGGCTGGACAGGAATTTGGAAGGAATGGAGTGGGGAAATGGAAGGCTTACGCCTTGCCATAATGTCTACGGAAAGACGCAAGATCATTATCGTCCTGAAAGTACTCATCTCCATCAGGGTAGTTAAATAACATTGTGGGATGCACTTGATCTGCGATGAAGCGCAAATAAATGTCTAATCGATTTTGTTGGCCAGTGCGATCAGGTGACAAGAGAAAACATCTCACACACACCATTATTACTCCACCAGCATTACATACATACAAGCTTTCTGCAATGCATTGTGTAACAACTCTCCATAAGTTGAGAGTGCTAATCTCTTGCGAGGTACCTGCATTGAATGCATCGGTCAACTGTCCTTCATTTGACGACGATCCCTCGCAAAAAAACATCCACCGCTCACCTCGTTCCTTCACCAAAGAATTACAGCTGCATCTGTTTCTGCTTAATCTATATTTGTCCACTCTTGGACTAGCAGCAGTGTTAGAATACTGCAAGACAGTAACTGTCGATTGTACAAAACACCGGCCAATCACCATCGATCGTACCACGTTTAAAGTTGATCTCTTTTCCTTTGTTCATTTCTGCTGAAAAGAATGAGCTATTCCGCACTGTTAAACGCATTTTTATCGAGTTCTTTACGTCACGTCTGTATGCTCACGCTCTAAAAATCTGCTATAGGGTCAGAACAATTTTCGGGAATTATTTTGACTTGGCGCTTATATAACTCTTCACGTCAACAATAGTGAATGCAGTTTTGGTGAGAAATGGTTTTTCTAAGTTTTTCCCTATTTAGCAACCTTAAAAGCTGAAGCTCACTCAGACTCCCTAGGTTTGAAGTTCGTGCATTCATTGGGAACAGATTTACGTTGATTTATGTGTTCATCTTATGCTTACTTTAATATCATATCAGAAATAGGGGTCAAAAAAATCCCTTGGCCACGGAGTAACTTTTAATGGCCGAATAGTGATTTTAGTATAAAATTTGAATTTATAAGTAGTTTAAGATTAAAATTTATGAAATTTAAAACCATCATCATAAGTTCTCTGCTACATGGTTGGTCTGTGGCAACTAGAACTCGACGCATTTCCATCTTTCCCTATCTCCTTCAGCCTGCGACACCCATTAGCCTCAGTCAGATCATTCAACATTAAAATTCTCCACCTTCTTCCTGTCTCTTGCCCTTCACTTTCCCTTCAATTGCAATTTTTAACAAATTCTCCCTCTATCTCAGTACATGTCTAATTCAATTATACTGTAGTCCACTACCCTCATCAGTATTTCCTCGTTTATAACCCTACTTGTCCATTTTCAATGCAATAATGATTCCACAGAGGCTTGACCGGAGTAGGCGCGAAGATTTGGCACTTACGAGTATATCGGCAGCAGCAGAGTCTCATAAGCAGAGGATTTAATTGGAAAATTACCAGATCTTACAGAAATTTTGCACACACATTGGTCATATAATTGATCTGAATATCAGCTCTTCCATCAGTTTTCAAATGACAGTTTCGTTTCAGAGACAACACACACTAAGGACAGCAGTCATAGGTGAATTGGTTAGCTCCTTTTAAAAAAATTAACTTCTGTTAATTCATATATTACTGCGTTTACAGGCGGACCAGGTTACCTCGGTTAGTGAACATAAGGCTGTTACTTTAACGAATTGATAGACACTACACTATCATATAACGTGGTAGATTAAGTAATTTATTATCGAAATGATATGACTTAAAGGAATTGAACCACTTCAGTATCAAAAATTTACTTCTTACGCGTTTTGGGAACTCACTGTTTCTCGTCTTCAGGCTTATGAGGGATAGAACATTGCGAGGAGTGGTACTACAAGTTTTCAATTTGGTAATGATATGATATGATTTGATAATGAATTGATCATTTACAACACAATATATTCTAATTATACTATACTCTTTTATATGTACAATTGTCGTATAATTATTAGACTTTTTCTTATAAATTTAATTATCCATTAATTAAGATAGTTGACTGGACTCCAACCTTTAAACAGTCAGTTCACCCCTTCCACCCTAGTCTACTCCAACCAGAACAAGAGATTCCACTCCCTCATCACGTTAACAGGTAAGCCCTTCCAAATAATTTAATTGTTCTTTTAGAAATACTAATAAAATCTGATCGCTATCGAGGCGTAAAAAAATTCAACTTGATATTCGTTCAAACCATTCTGGCCACGAAAACTTCAAAAGGACGCACACACACACGTGCCTTTTAAACATAACAGCATAATCTGCTATTATGTTTCTGCCTGCAACTAATGAATTATCAAATTTTAGCATGACTATCTGTTTAAGCATTTGTGATCCGCTGAAGACCTGAAGTAGCAGTGGCCAATCTACGAGTAAAGTAGTATAAGCGTTTGGGTTAACCATAGTTTGAAGCTAAGTAATGATAACATCAATTATCATTATTAATAATTATTTATTAATATTAAATTTATTATTAATCTATTATTAAATATTAATGAGATATTCTGTTGTTCTGTAACACGTGGCTGAGTTAGTTAGTGTTAAGTCTTTTTTTTTTTTTTTTTTTTTACGTGAACCCCAAACACGAGAGGTATTAGAACGTATAGTACTTAGTACCGTGCTTGGGTTGGAGGTTGAGAAGACGAAAGAAGATATTTGTTGACATTGGACTTGAACTTCTGTAGATTGTAATTTTCAGGAAATACGTATGAAGGAAGGTTGTTCCAGAAAACGGTAGTGAATGAATAAATGAGGAAGATGAAAAGTTGGTTCTGTGGATTTGAAGTTGGACAGTAAAGGATGTTGACTGGTGGCGGCACGTGTTCGGACTGTTTTGAAAGAGAGAGCGGGAATTATAGAAGCCAATTGAGAAGAACAGTGCCCATGGAAGTATCTGTAGAAGAGGCATGCAGCAGAAACAGTATGTCTATGAGAAAGCGAGTGGAGAGACTCTGTTAGAGATGAATCATAAATTAACCTAACTGCCCTCTTCTGAATGGAATCAAGAAGCCTGAGAGAGGTTTTGGGGGCACCACTCCAGATGTGGGAACAATATTCCATGGCAGGGCGGATTTGCGATTTAAACAGAGTGAGCAGCTGTTTGGAAGAAAAGTAACGCCGAGAGCGAAAGAGAAAACCAAGTTTTTTAGAAGCAGAGGAAGCAATATTTGTAATGTGCTTGTGCCAAGAGAGATTAGAAGTCAGAGTAATCCCCCAAAAGAGATATATCATTTTGCCTAGAAATCGGAGTATGAGTACTCCGATTTTTAGGCAAAAGTTGCATGATTTCTCTCGGAAACAGGTTCTCACTCCTCAAAAACAAGCAATCGCCTACAGAATAAAGAAATTTACTGAAGACACGACATAGTGACCTCAAGGCCTTGGCTGCCTCACTACATAATCTACGAATAAACAACCGAGCTAAATTGTATAATATCATCATTCTCGCTATTGCAACGCGTAAGTTTTGTGTTATCGTTAGGCTCGGAGAAAGGCGAACTGCTTTCGCTGGAATTTCCAAATGTCGATAATAACAGAATTGCAAAATCACACGAGTACAATTTCCCGAAATATTTCACAAGAGCGATCTCCCGAAGCATTTCATATTTTACATGTCGGATGGATCCGCTTCAAAGAATTCAATTTCGTTAATTAGCAATCCGCCGTGTATTTAATATTCTATGGCACGCTGGGGTGACCCGTGTCGAAGATTACAAAATCGGAATAAAGTTGCTTTAACAACACAGCCCTTGACATTGAGTGCCATAAAGGCCTTCACACTACACCGATGTCAGTTTACCATTTTGAGAACAGTCATGTACTCCATTTTTTTTTCACTCCTTACTTCCGCACAGTTTTCCATGAAAAAAAAAAAAAAAAAACAGCAGAACGTGTTGATTTGTGGAGGAGGGGTGATGTCAAGATGAGGACCTTTGGCCGTGACCCAGTGGTTAATGATCGAATAGATAACAATCAGATAATTTTTCACGTTGCGTGTGCTTAGATCTGGGAGGCTACCAACACGAGGAGAGGAATATACTCGTAAAACACTTCTATCCTCAAGACTGCAGGAATTAATTTTTTTAAGATATCATTACATAAAAAAAATCAAAACACGATAATGCTATATCTTCGTCAGAGACCGGAACTGTCACCCTTTCAAAGCAGTGTCAATCGACAAGAATCCAGAATGCGAGATCTCTCCCCTACAGCTGAATGTGCATGTAAGGGAACAAATAACACATTAAATTAACGTTGAAGGAAACTGCCCACCCATTTTCTTGCATAGATTTAAATATATCATTGTTGTTTTTATTATGAACTGGAGAGGGCACTGATTGAAATGGTATCGCAGCTGTAACAAGGTTAGTTTATACAGTGAGGGACAAAAAAACTGCATCACTTGTGAATTTCGCAAATAATGTGTTTTGCGCTGCATTGTGGGTTGCAGAAATGTTCAAAATGCATTTGTTAGATGGGGTATATATCTCTGTGAATAAAATAGAATAAAAAGACTCCACCTGACATACCTAATTGCAATAAATATCTTCCCAAAGAGTCAAATGAGTAATTAATGGAAATATGAGAAAACATGCAAATTATAACCAAACATACATTTTATTGCATTTACGTGTACAAACTGAAATGACAGGTTAACGTAATAGCATTATGTCTGTAAATCAGCAAAATAAGTTCTCAATATTTTCTTATTCCTCCTCCACCTGCAATTACAGCCTTGCAACGATCTGGCATAGAGTTAATCAACTTCTGGCTATACGGTTGCCCAATTTCGTGGTACCACACCCTTACAATACTCTCCTGCAGCTGAATCTTACTTGTTCGTTTCTTTTTAGACGATATTATGTACCAGAAATTTTCAATAGGGTTCAAATCTAGTGTTGCCGGGCCAGTCCAACAGTGTAATGCCAGCATTTCTGAGGTATAGCTCCACCTTAAGGGAGAAAAACTAGGGAAAATATTGGTGTAAGTATGTTTTAAGCTTGTGAGACAAGAAGACAAACTCATTATTAAATCTAAATAGCATAAAACTTACCAATTTTGCTGTGTGGCAAGGTGCTGAGTCGTGTTGAAAGATGCAGTTTGGACGTCTGTATGGTGATCCCTAATAACGGGTTTCAGGCACTCCTCCAAGATAGCAGTTTAGGTTTCTGCATTCATCGTTCCGTTAATAAACTTAATTCACCCCATCCCTTTGCTTGTTATGCATCTCCAGACCATCTGACCGGCGGGAAACTTTACAGTTAGTGTTATGCAGTCAGGATGCTTTGCCTCTGATTTTCGTCTTCTGACATATCACTTCCCATCCGAGCCATGCAGGTTGAATTTCGATTCTTCAGAAAATATGACGATGTCCCATTGCTCTTTTGTGCATGAAACAAGCGTTTTAGCTCAAACAAGTCGCTTCTTCTTCATTTGTTGGGTCAACAAAGGCTTTTTCTTGGGCCGATAGGCATGTAGACCACATTCTGAAAGCAGCCTTTGGCTAGTTCGTGCACTTGTTTCAACACCAGAGGCCATCTCAAAGTCCAGTTTTAGATCAGGAGCACTAGCATGGCGATTACGAAGGCGTAGCCGTTTCAAATATCGATCTTGGGAAGACGTACTCACCTTATTACACTTTTTTTTTTCTTGGTGTCAACTGAATATATGGAGTTGTGTGTGTGTGTGTTATGGAGGTTTAATGGCGCATAAGCTGCTGGGGCTATAGTGCGCCTAATATGGAGTTATGCCACCTCCGCAAAACAGGATACTAATGAGCGTGTATACCCTTCCAACGCTGTATTTATAGAAACGGTTGATGCAATAGTTTACAATTACTGTATGATGCAATAGAAGCGTTATCTGACGAAATACCTTTGCTTTTTGACAAACAAAATGACTGTAATCAAACAAAATCTTATACGTTTCACTACAAATGTTACTTTTTCCAAGGTGATGCAGTTTTTTTGTCTGGCACTGTACATACTGTAAATGGTTATGCTAGGTTAGTTTCTATATAAATATATAAAACAAACCAACTATTATCACATGGTGTTTTAAGTTATATGGTGGTATAATTTTTATCATTCTGATCACATTAGACATGCGTTTATTTTCAACTGGACGATGGACGAGTAGACTGAGTTACTTTAAAATTTAAATTCTTAGACAAACTTGACAAACTTCCGCCTTTCGTAGGCTGATGTAGGTTGAACATTTGCTTTTCAGTTTTTGTGGAATTATAAAAAGTATTTTAAGAGAGAAAATAGTATTATATTAGAGGTTCTCCAAGCCGAAGCTCATACACCTGCCGCGTTCACGTCTTGCTGGATGTAAAACCCAGACCTGAACTGTGTTAAAAAAGCACATAAAAGTTCCTACCGTTATTGATGGGGTTCATACTCAGACCTTTTCACTCTCATACCTAACACAGTGCATATAAACGCCGTCCACCCTCACACTGAATTGGAATTCCTGTCAGTGAGGCGAGGAATGGGCTTTTTCCACAACGTGGCTTATTAACTGGTCTCAGGTAAGTATTGCATGGATTTTTCCCCGAAGACTCGGGTTTTCAGACCATACAACAGACAAACAAACCACAGAATACACATAATATAATGATAACACACACACTGACGCCTCACAGCCTTAGTTTCTTTGGAAGATTAAAAAAATAAATAGTGACCGCAGTTATTAAATTATTTGCCTCACGACTGATCCTGATAATGTCTTCTCTGGATTTAGAGGTGATAGAGATTTTTTAGAAGTATTGTAGTTTATTAACTATTATATATTGTTTTATGCTGTTGTTTGGAACAGAAACAGTCCCATTGCTTTCAATATTTAACAACTACCTTCGCGATGACTACTTCCCTGAACAATGGAACAGGTACAACACACGTCCACTTGCCAAAACTCCTCAAGCTAATGTGTTTAACCATTTCACACGGGTCCTGCCCTTCCAGCCTTTTAGAGGTTACAGAGAATGTACTACTCCAATCATCACTAAATAGATACTTCCATAAAAGTTTCCTCAAGTTCATTAAGCAATACCAGGCAGGCCCGCTGATACGAAAATAATCTCCACCGTTAATCACATCCTTCACATCTTCAAGTAAAAAGGAAGATATGGCCATTACTTAGAATGGTATCAATGCGGCCTTTGAGGCAGTCAGCATTGCTCTTGCTTCATGATTGCTATTTTATCACAGGAGACATCCTATAGTTACCTGAAAAACCCTACTTTCCTGATGATCACTGGTGCTAAAGGATAAGGACATATGCTCACACTTATATGCCGGTGTGCTGCAGGGCAAGGGCTTATCAGGAGTGCTGCTCAATGCAATAGATTTCCGTTCTTAGCCAATGATATCTTAAGTTATAATGATGACAATAAACTCATGACGAGGATCCCCTAGCCTATATCACTGTCATCAACATGAAATTAGGTGAATTATCGATTTAATTCTCTTCATTTAATCTGAGTATCAATCCTAAATCCATCTTGCTAAATTATGCTTTTAAACCACGACCACTCAACTTCGCATCTCGCTTGAAGGAAACAAATTTATTTTCAAACCGACCTTGAATTAACTTTTGATTCCAAATTGTTATTTACCGATCATCTAATCAAGCTGAAGCAAGGTTCTCCGCACTTCGACGGAACTGCAAGTAACAGCTTGTTTCAAGTTAGAGCTGCAGGTCTAGTCTGGAGTATATACAGTACATCTTAAGAGGCGCCGTGTTCTTGGCATATTCGCTACCAACTAGATGACAATTTCTAGTATGCCACTGAAATTTGATGATAAAGAGATGTGCCCAGAATGGACACTAACTCACCCTCCGTCTAATTAGGACCCATACTCTCAGCCCAGACTGAGGGCAGAATCGTGTGGTAGGTTGCTATACTGTGGTAGTAAATTCCCTTCTATAGCCTGTGGGTTCTTATTTCGCCCTTTGGTCAACGACGTACGGCCAGTGGCAGATCATGTAGGGAGCATTCGCCACTTCTAGAGCTTGAGTAAATTGGAATAACTGTGTATGCTTCATGATATTAATCCCCACGTTGGAAGTCGGTTAGGTCCTGTCTTTGGCTCATTTTTCGTGCAGAACGTTGAATTCTACGTCTGTTGAATACTATATTGCCAGCTTCTGCCTTTATATCGACATTGTGAGCTACGAGGTGGCATAGTGGATGCGCACGAAGTCACGGTTAGGGTGCTCCTAATGAAAAGCTATCTCAGTGCATTTTGTTAGCGGGATAGGCGGAAAAGGACCAAATTAAAAAACCAAATTATGATATTAGGGTCACCCGTAAATGATTACATCTGCCTAGATAGCAAGGTTATTCCCCCAGAAAATGTGGTTTTTCTGGACGAAAAAAACCACAGTTTCTGGGGGAATAACCTTACTATCTACGCCTGAGACCGATTAACTCATCCACGGAGTGAAAAAAGCCCATTAAAGTTCCTCGCGTCATCGACGGGATTCGAACCCGGGCCTTTTCCACCCGGTGTGGGGAGGACGGTGACGATACCACTGTGCTACCGCGCAGACAGGCGGAAAAGGACCATCATATATCTTCCAGACTCGATAATAGTATAGGAGTTATGATATTTTGAGGGCACAAAAAGTGATATTGTTCTACACGCAGTTAATAATAGCATTAAACATTGATAATTATTAATTTATAATCTAATATTTTACTTCACAGTTGTTGTTGAGAAAAAGCCACCAATTGGAGCTCAATGTGCCAGTGTCTGTAATTTTACTTATGCGTGACAAGAGTATACGAGTATAGCCAGAGAATTTTTAATCATGGTTCATTGGGTAGAATTTCTCAGAATAGCTTACACTTTTTGACAGAATGGGATGGACTTGAACTTAAACAAAATAAAAATAAATACTTCATATTACCATTACCTGAGAGAATAAACTCACCCACTTATATATATATTAAGTTCGGATATTGCGTGCGTCCTGTGGTCGGTTTGCCTGTTTTGTCAGAGATTGCCGGAGGAAAAATGTTGCTATCTTCACCTGAAACATACTAACTCAGCCACAATGTGAAGAAGGCACATAAATGTCCCTCTCATCATTGAGAGAATTCGAACTCAGGCCTTTTTTTGCACAGTGTGGGGATGTGGGGAGGACGGTGATTAAAACCACTCGTTTTAATCATCAAAACCTATCGCGAGGACACGCAAACACAAAAAGTATAAGAATATTAGCTGATAAGGTTTTGAAGTGATAACCGTTTTAGGAAAAAGCTAGTTGGGGTGGGGAATAATACAGGGACCAAATATTTTTTCGTGACTAGCATAGGTTGATTCGATTCTTGACTACTTCGAACCGTCTTATTTATTTAGACTTGCATTAAATTGAAAAATAAGAGGGAAACACGAAGCATGCTGGGGATAAGTATAATATGATCACTCAGAGAGTAAAAGCTGGCTGTAAGAGTATAGGATCATTGGAAAGTAATGGGGAACTATCGAATAGTTGTACAAATAATGTAGAACTATTTGTACACTCTGAAAATTCATATTCGCACGCGTTTATATGCTAATACTGGAGTATAATCAATAATTTTGATTAATTTAAAGTACTGGTTTAAATTTAATACTGCTGATATAAAAAGAATATCAAAAACATGCTGTACATCCGATGTACAGAAAGAACATTTTAAAATTACAGTTCTACGTACCAAAAAAAATAAAATAAAATAAATTAATAAAGTTCGTAAATAGTAGTAATAGTATTCGCCATTTAGTGCGAGGAGGCCACAAGCTTTTGCTGCACTGGCAAAAAAAAAAGTAGATAAGAAAATACTAATTATATGCTTCTTACTTCCTCGCACAGGAGGTAACTATCCAGTCGACCTTTGAATTTATTCATATTCAAACTGAACCTCAACTACCTGCGAGGTAGTTGAGCTGAGGAGTTAACTAGCTCAACTACCTGCGAGGGCATCTTGATCAAGGAATTAACTACTCGCTGGCTAAAAGAAAACTCAACCCCTGTAATTTAAATTTATGACCCTTAGCTCCGGAATTCTTTACAACAGTGAGAATTCCACCTTCATTCATTTTACTAATTCCTCTCAGAGCCTTATAAACCTCAATCAGGCACCTCTAAAGTACCTTGGTTGCCAAGCTGAGTAGCCCACATAATCAGTCTTTCCTCATACTGCCGATCTCACCATTCGAGTTGCCTGTCTTTGGACCCTTTGAAGAAGCTCGATGTCTCTTTTTCAAATGAGGTCTCCATACTTAAACACAGTATTGCAAATGTGGTCTTATAATTGCCTTATACAGTGGGATTATGACCACCCTATCTCTACAGGATAGCGTTCGATAAATCATCGATAGGACACCTTGGGCTTTCCTGGCTGCCTATTTACACAATTCAGAAAACTTCATATCTGTCAGTATTATAACTCCCAGATCCGTTTCCTCCTCCACTGTTTTTAATTCATCCCCACCAAGTGTATAATTTATTTGTGAGTTGCAATTCCTCACGTGTAAGACCTTTTATTTAGCAGCATTAAAACACAGCCGCGACGTCTCTGACCATCTATGAAGTCTTCAATCATCCTGATGGAGTGCTGCTTGGCACTGATCATTTAAGACTCTGCCAATCTTTACGTCGTCTGAAAATTTTGGCATCACGCCTTCTATCCCTTCGTCGATATCATTTATGAAATTCAACAGTGGTCCAAGAACCGGCAAAAAAACTGATAAAAAAAAGTAAACAAACAAGTAAAATACTGTACAGAATCAGACATACTCGTGTTCCCGATTCTGAACGGTTACAGATCTGGCCGTTTGAATTTTAAAAAAATGGCGATAGCGTTTTCAATGGAAAAAATTAATAAAAAGTTAATAAGCAGCCACATTACCTAATAAAGTGTTTATCCATATTAGATACATACTTGCTTATTCTTATTTTTTTTTATAATTTCATCATTATTATTTTTTTACCTTTTAAAACTCCATATCCATTTTTTTAACATTCAAAGATCCATTTCTCTGTAACTGTTCAGAACTGGATGTACGAGTATGTTTATTATACCAACTCTTTTACTTGTTTTGGCACGCAGAACTCCAACAATTTTGTCGGTGTAATTTAGAAATACCCTGTACATCAGAATGATATCGCGGATGTATAATTTGAATATGATAAACAGAACGTTTATCAAATTCAAATTACAGGATGTATGCGTGATAAATAATGGGAGGGTGTATCCTCCCATTATTTATATTATTTGCCAATAATATAAATAATGGGAGGACAGTAAAGATAGAATCCATGTATGCTGCTTCAAGAAGACCTACAAAAATTTCCAAATAATGAGCAGATGAAGGTCAATATTGGGAAATAAAATATTAGCGCAATTTTGTTTTCTGGTTTTATTTTATTTTATTTATTTAATTTTTTAATGAGAAAACGATACTACTTCTGAACTGACAGTAACTAGTAATTCCTGACAGAATATTTATAATGTAAAAATAATTAGTAATTCAATAATTTTTTGAGGGTCCCCTAAAAAAAAAAGATAAAACGGAAGTTTTTTTTTTTTTTTTGGGGTAGCAGGAAAGTTTATTGAATTAGACTGGGCCGCTATATTTCATGTCCCAGTTTTGTTACTTAATTCATGGACACCGGTGTATACAATGTATACATTCTTTATCCACGTGGAGTTCAATAGGGGAAGGGCGGAAGTAGTCAGCTTGAAGTAAAAACGTATCTGGTGTTATCCCACGTTGTCATTATTTCATTTCATTGCCAATATTTCAAGTGAGAGTTACTGATCGATTAGTGATGGCGATATCAATCGGTTTGAAATGTCTATCGCTCTCCTGCTGATAACGTGGATATGTGGTACCAAGTTCAACAACTCAACGAACAGAGGTCCTTTGTCACGTGGTAAAGACTTCCGAGGCAACAAGGTGCTTTGGAAGAACCAAGCTTGTGACCTTGGCAATATTCTCTGGTTCCATTCTCTTAAGCCAGGGGTGTCCAACCAGCGACCCATTCCTTTGCATTGTGTGGACCCCGGCCATGTAGGCAGCTTCCAAGTGCCATGCGTCCCCCAAGTTTAAAACTAGCGTGTCACAAAATATAGTTTCATATTGATTCTTGAAAATATCCGCTTTTAGTAATATTCGATTTTTCCATATTTCTTTCTTAGGATTCATTTAGCAACATTATTACAACCATATAATAGGGATGTTATTAATATTATGTAATAATTTATGGATTTTATTTAAATATTAAGCGTAAAAAACAAAATCTCTAAGTACGAATGTTGATAACACAAATTAAATTCATTTTCCAAAATTGCATAATTAGTGGTAAGGAACTGGTCCTGCGGCCCGCGACTTTCAGCATTTTATCTGTTTTGGTTCCTAGTTGGACCTATTTTAATCCGATAGTTCTGATTTATCGTAGTTTGATCACCACGATCCAACGGGTTTTAGTAGAAGCTCTCTTAAGGGTACTCATGAAGTTAGTTCGTGAGAGGAGTGGCTCTTGCTGAACTTGAGCCTCAGTGGGACCTCTATCTACCATACACACATATTCTGATATTTAGATATTGTTATATAATAATGCTAGAGTATAATCAATAATTTGATTGTGACAATGTCGCAGAGCTCTTTAAAGTTAAGCCTACTTTGTCAAATAACAAACAGCAGAAGAACTTTGTGGGCTTTATTTACACTTTCTACGAGTTACTCAGCCGAGAGTTGTATGGCTTTTCGACTGTTAAATATCCACAGTTTACAGATAATATATTTTGAATGCGGAAGAGCACTTTGGTATAAGAGTAACATCAAGACTTTGATCGCATGTGATCGAGATATTCGTTGCTTTCACTGCTTTTACGAAGTATTTTATCATGTTAATAAATCGATGTCAGTGTCATTTGATTTCATTTGCACGAGTAGTTTAGAATTTTGATACTGGAGGGCGCCGTTGTCAAACTGTTTTTCTCCGTAACTCCGAGGATTTTTGGGGTTATCAAGCGGGCACATTAGTTTTACGTGCCTGCGACGAAAGGGTCGGGACTTTTATGATATCTGTAGTGTATTTTCCGTAAGAGTCTGAATCATGCTGGCAGTGCTGGCAGCTGTGAACGTCGGAGTATGCTTAATATGAAGTTATGAACTTAATCAACCAACGACAATCAACTGTAGAGCATTGCTAACACTACGAGTGCATGATGGAAGGAGTGTGGAGGGTTATCTTCTGCGTGTCGCAACTCCATTTGAAGACCTTCCCTCGTTTGCCGAGAATTCTCACCCAAGAGATCAGCCCTTGCGTTTCCACGAGCACAAGCCCGCATCTCACCGACACGTTCTTGGGCGGTTTTATCTGCGAAGTACATATTCCGGATGTCAGCCATTCCGGAAGGAGTGAAAGGTGGAGACGTAGGTCGCATCGTAAATGAATCAAAGGAATGAAAAGCAAACAAAAGAAAGGAAGGAACAGGGCGAACAGTGGAAACTTCAAAGTAAAAGCGGCTTGAATGAGCAGACGATGCAACATCGGGGACATTTTGCCACCCACACGCTGATGGACTGTAAGCTGACGGGCAGGTGTCAATCTCGGAGAGAATCTCTATGTCTCTGTTGCTACAATATTATGCGTTTTCCGGTATTGGACAACTCGCGCAACTGTCAAGTGGTAGGAGAACGATGGGATTCCTCCACGTACCTGAACTGACACGCAGAATGTATTACGAGTGTTTCGACTCTGCATTGTGCTTCCGTGTTTATTTTGGGTACCAAACTGGTTGTCCACGAATAGTGAGAGCTGCATGGAACGTCATGGGCTTCTAAGAAACACCAATGTAAACGTACTCCATTACATCACCGCACTAAACTATATGGATTCACATTAGAAGACACTTTCAGCTTGGGGAGACATGGTCTCCTGTAGATATTCTAGAAATTCCTAGAGTGAGTGACACAACGAGTAACCCACTGAATATCTTGACACTTCTTCTGTAGGGTTCGGAGATATCTCCCTTTTTGTCATAGTCAGGGTCGGTCCTTATCGAGAATGCAGTGGCTGCAACGCACCCGATCCCCCATGAACTCTAGATCTGGCCTTAGCCACGGTTTTAGAGTAGTTCCAGACCAGGACGTATGCTAACACTGTAGATTCGGAAATATTGTGTCGACGCAGTCGAGCGATTTTGTTTCTAAACTGTTGGAATGAAAACGATAAATATTATTACCTTGTCACTGAGCATGTCGCCGAGTGAAGATGTATCGCTGCGGCGTGTGAGGATATATTAAATTTGGCTATAGGGACCGAATTGGTTAAAAGATTGAGAATAACTTATTTTCAAATAGGACTGGGATGCACGCATCAAAATGTGTGTGAGATATATGTTTAATTGACAAGTCGCGATACATCAGCTGGCACAAATGCCCTTACAAATTGCAAGCAATGTTCTCAAGTTGGTATTTCTAAAAAAATTTTGTATATGGCGATTTTATCAAACAAAATACGGTAAATTTATCATATGAAAGTCGCAGATCTGGCACGTGTCCGGTCTCTACATTTAATCTATTTTTTCTAGAATAGAAAGGAAATGGCTCACTATAAATCACTTAATCCGGTTATTCTATATGATTAACTTAGTGAATGTATATAAGTTTCACATTCATCGGCCATTTTATACAATCATCAGGTGTGATATAAAGAAATAATACCGAAGGATATGGGAAATATTGGTAGATAATGCAAGAAAAATAAAAATAAAAAAGAGAAATGATAAGAATGCGGTCTTTCCCCAACACTGTTCAATATACACTTACTGGCTAAAAAATTACAAACTTTTATTCACTATATATGGTAGGATCACCTTTTCTTACAGCCCGATCACCTTTTCTTGATCCCCTCAGGTGTCTGAGGGGGTCAAGATGCAAATTTGACCATTCTTCCATCAAGATATTTATCAGCTGCTGTATTGCTGTCGTTAGAGAACCGCGAAGTCCGACTGCCCTTTCCCAATCGCAAACCTTCTCACTTGGATTCAGAACTGGAGAATTAGATATTGTAAATATATCTGATATAAGTTCAGCTCCTGCCCGATTCTCAACTCCAGCCGCATAGTTCGGTTGGATATAAGGCTTCCCCCCCCCCCTTTTTTTTTGCCAGATTTGAATTTTTCAGTCATTTTTTGAACACTGGACCTTCTATTCTGATGCACAATTTATTTAAATTCGTGAGATCTTGAAATACTGACTTTGTAACATATTTCTTCATTTTAGAGCTATTTTCATCTTCTACTCATCGTATGATTTTGAGATGGTTACTTTCGAAAAACCATTAATTTCCTTTATTTTCTCAATTTTCGCTAAACATGCTAAACATGTTCCAACATAATATATTTCTGAAAATCGGAACGATCACTTGTCTTGCCCATGACCGGAGCAACTAAGAAGCCCGAGGAAAGCGTACAGTATTTATCTGATATCAAGCAACTTGTGATCATACCATGTGTCAACTTACATTCATACCATATTTAATTATCCGCTGAAACCAATTGAAAAATGTTTCTAATTTTCGGACCGGTGAGTGTATGTATAATGGTAATAGTAAGAGAGGTGACTGGAATAGAAGGAGAAACGGAGGAGGGTATAAAGATAGCGAACAAAACTGTGTGTGAGAGAGAGAGAGAGAGAGGGTGGACAAAATAGTGAATATGAAAGTAGCAGTTTGTGTATGGCATATTTATGAACGTGCAGTGATAATTATTTATTATTATTTTATTTGTTTCTTGCAGGCGGTACTGTGAAGGAATGACGATAAAAGTTGATGTTTATTTAGAAGCGATATCAAAAGGTACATACGTGAGAAAAATGACTGATCTGTTTGAATTCCAAAGAAATCAAATTTTCCATGCACGTTCAGTAGGGGCTTCGGTGACTATAACTATTGATTTGTTTAATGTATCCAGAACAACTATATCAAAAGTGATGTCTGCATTCATCTAGAATGGAAAAACAAAATCTGATTGGACAAATCGTGGCAGAAAATCGAATTTGATTAAAAGAGACCATCGGACACTGAAAAGAATTGTAGCCCGAAAACATAAAACTACTGCTTCAAAAATAACTATAAAACTTAATGAATCTGAGCAGCCCAGTTGCTGGGGAAGCAGTTCGACGAGAACTTCATAAAACTGAAAGTTATGGCAGAGCTGCTATTTCCAAGCCCTTGTTACTGATCGTAATGCTAGAACGATGATGCAATGGTTCATAGAACTCAAAAACTGGACACTTGATGATTGGAAACATCATATTTTCCGAAGAATCATCATTCACACTTTTTTCCGACATCGGGGAAAGTTTAAGCTTGGCAAATGCCAAAGGAAGCGCATCATCCTGACTGTCTTGTGCCAAACGTCAAACCTGCAGGAAAATCAACAGTGGTTTGGGCAGCAATATCTTGGTATTCTTTAGGGCCTATCATCGCTCTGGACGAATTAATACCACTGATTATCTTGATATTCTAAGTGATCGGATTCATCCCATGGTGCAAACATTGCTTCCCACAAATGCCATGTTTGAAGATTTTAATGCTCCAAATACACACAGCCAGGTGTCAAATTTTGGTTTGAGAAGCATGAAACTGAGGTTAAGCGTCTCCCTTGGCCTGCGCAATTATCACACGTAAACGTATAAAGATTTATTTGAATCTATTCTACGCAGAATACAAGCTGTTTTAAAAGCAAAGGGTGGTCCAACACCATATCTGTTTATACCTGTAATCTCTTCGCAGGTATTTCTATTATTTTGTCAATCCTCAGTATGTGATATATGTCACATATGATAAAGAAGGGAGTGACTACATATTTTGTTGAGAAGACTTCAGGGAATTCGTGAAGAATAGAGATGAGAAAAAAATGATAAGATGTTATACAAGTAGCTAAATACAGAAAATATGTTAATATTTCACTTTGATCAATGAGCCCGTCTTCCTCCTCCAATTTCTCTTTTCTCTAAGTGATGGCTGTGGTCCAAGCCACTACTTAGATCGGACTAATCAATGTCTGGGCCCATGGTAGCTGATCCCCCCCCCCCCAAAGTCCCTATTTAGTTCATAATCTGCACATTCGTTAATCCAGCTTAACAACTGTGTTTCACTCTCAGTACTACAATTATCCCCTCATTAATCCTTTCAGCATGCGACAGGTAACATTCACTACACATAAATAAAATAGCTGCGTGATTATACAGCGAATAGA
This sequence comes from Mastigoproctus giganteus, assembly GCF_048544385.1. Taxonomy (NCBI): domain Eukaryota; kingdom Metazoa; phylum Arthropoda; class Arachnida; order Uropygi; family Thelyphonidae; genus Mastigoproctus; species Mastigoproctus giganteus. Next base: position 981,566 of record NC_143575.1, read on the forward strand.
AACGTTGGACTCTAGAATCGAAACTGATCCTAAAATAATAACGAGAACGGAATTAAATAACTGCATGTTTACATGCAGTCATTTAATTTAATTTCAGAACGTTGCATTCTGAAATTGTAAGCGAAATCGTGACGAGAGTGGTTGCGCGAAAATTGTGAACTAGGGTGACACAGGAAAGAATCAAGAGCCGCATTCTCGCGGGTTAAAGTACCAATCATGGGCAACAGTTTTAAACTGGCTGGAGGAATATCTATTCTGAAATTTCTATAAACGATATTTTTTCATCTGCTTCGCCTTTGTCCTTATGAAAATCTTCGCGTGTAACACAGTGGTTATAATCACCATCCTCGTCACAAAAATGGAAAAGACCCGGGTTAGAATTCCGTCAATGACGCGACGTACTTTCATGGACTTTTTTTTTACTCCATGGCTGATTTAGTCGGTTCCAAGCGTGGAGCGTAAGGTGTTCCCCACCCCCTCCAGAAACTCGAATTTTACGTCCAGCAAAGCAGGCAAATCGACTAGGCAATGCACACAATTTATGGGCGTAATAAGATAATAAGGGTAGACATAGACAGCTCTTGAGTGGCCCTAATATGACAGTTTTGCTAATAAGTATTAAGCCCCGGGGCTTGTTAGAATCTCCGCCGTGATTTCCTAGTTACTTTATAATGCATATTTGTTCTGGGACTTTTTGATTATTCATCTATCTTTTCATCTATTTTGTATGCGTGTTCATCTATTTTGAATGTGTTTAACCATTAGTTTTTATTTTCTTCCATTATATCCTATTGTTTTTTTGTCAAGTCTGGTATAGCATAAGTTCTCATAAATATTATTTCTGAAGCAGTTGGCATTAGCAGTGGCAATGATGCAAGAAATCAAGATTATACAGCATCAGCCAAAAAAAAAAAAAAAAAAAAAAAACCGGACACCTCCCATTTCACTTGTCCATCCCCTCCAATAGTTTGACTGGTTCTATCTTGAATTTATTTAAACTATCAACTTCCACAGCAACAGATAGAAATCTCTTCCACAATCAACCACTCGTTGATTCCGCACATTTTTTCTGCAACCGTCCTTCCTCAATTTGAATTTGTGCTCCGTCATGTGTGTGTGTGTGTCAGTCAGGTCTGAGCAAGAAGAAGAATTCCACCAACACCGAGCTTGCTCAATCCATTCAAAGCCTTAAACACCTCAATCAGATCACCTCGCAGGTGCCTAGCCATCAGAGGCTGCAATTTGCAGAACTGAAGCCTTTCTTCTTAAGAGCACCCTTTTGTTCAGCTCACCGATATCGTTGCCTCCTGTGTACTCGTTCCAGAAGCTCAACATCCTTCCTAAAATGAGGTCTTCAGACCTGTATGCACTACTCAAGATATAGCCTGACCTGATTATCCCACTGCCTTATGTAATGGGATAATCACCTATTTATCCCTGCTAGAAAAATTCATGTACTGTATATCATTGACAAAACCTCATCAGCTGTCCTGGCAGTCTGTCTGTACTGATTAGAGAACTTCATAGCTGACTGCACAATTACCCCCAGGTCTTTTTAATTTTTCAGTACCCTGAGTGTGGTATCACACATTTAGTACGTTACTCTGGGGTTGCTGTTACTCATATGCAGTATTTTACATTTGTCGACATTAAACTTCAATTGCCATTTCCCAGCCCATCTGCCTAATTTTTTTATAAGCTCTTCACCACGGAAAGCCAATACTTCGGTTTTTATATTGATATTTACATGTTATATATATATATATATATATTTATTTTTTTTTTTAACTAGGTTTTTTAAATGATGGGGCGAATATTGCAAATCATCTTCAGAGCTGGCCATTAAACTGTCATCTTAGATGATCACCTGTGAACAGTAGAATGTCTAAATACGTTCTTAGTTTTAAAGGAATATTACCATGGACATGTAGTTTCCAATATTTTAAAAACAGGATTTATGTAAGCTGTATTGCCCAGATGTTCGAAGTCTTTCCTCGTATGGACGTTCTTCTACCCATCTCACCAGACGCGTTGCTCGTCTTTGGAGAATTTCAACTCCTCATAGCAATGCTGAGTGTGAGAGAATATTCATCCAGTTTAGAAATACTAAAACCGAGTTAGGATCTTCTCTTTCTAATGAAGCTTTGGAAATGCCTCCAACAGACAAGCTAGACAGTGGGGCCATCTTATAAACAAAAATTTCAATCAACATTTTTGAAGAGGGCAAAGTCTATAACAGTATCTTTCTTAAAAGAAGGGGAAAAAAAAGCCGTTTCTAAATTTTGGCCAGTGAGTATTGCATGCCTCGCAAAATGAATGATTGTATGGGTTGCAAACACAGGTTGGAAATTATTAATGTAACATGATGCACAAATTCGGCGCCTACAATGTTTTTTTTTTTTTAGATCCCGTTAACCTGTTTCTCTCTCTCTTGTCCTTCCCTGTATAGTCAACTACCCTCGAAGAAATATTCGAAAAGTGCCGGATTTTCGAGAAATCCGGATTTTGCACAATTTTGTATTATGATGATTATATTGAACCAGAAATCACGTGCAATGTTATTTCTTAAAATTTTAAATATTTTTGTTATTTTTATGAACTGCTTAGCGCTTCTTTTCATTTCCCCCCATACTATTACGTATATGCATCTTCTGTACCGAATGGTTCCGTTGTTTGCTATTCCACTAAGGAATAAATATGTAAATAAAAATAGTAATGAGGCTTCGTAAAACAGGATTCTGCTATTCTATTTAGCGGCTCATAACATTGCAAAATTTGCGGACAACCTGTTTGGTCAATCTGTTCGCAATATCACTGGACCTTCACGGTAGCAAAGTGCTTACGATGCTGACTTTCCACACCACCTTACGGAATAAACTTGGGCACGAATCTCAATTTTCAAACATCTGAAGACGGAATGAACTTTCATGGGTATTTTTCTCATGGGGGGATTAAAAAAAAGCTCATAAATGTGGCCGAGTTACTGGATTTCGGGCAAAGTTTCCAGTGTCTTCATTCCTTCACCCTGTGCAACTCCAGATTTTCATCCAGGAAAACAAGTAAACTAACAATAAAATACACTGTTTGAAGATACAATACACTGACTGACGCCTCACATCCTTCATTACTTTGTCGTAACAACCTTGAGAATCCAGAATAGAATAAACACCACCTCGTTGAGCATATCCGAGCGTTAAGCAGCCAGCCCAGTCAGGTGGATGCACAGATATGGTGATCTCATTCAATTTCAGTTTTTGAAAAGTAGGTTAAAACACACTTTACCATACTTTACTTTTAAGGTAATCTCTTAAAAGTAAGAAAAAAAAATCGTTAATAGGAAGCTCATCGTTTTATATAGATGTTACAGCATGATATAACAAGTGCATTTGACCCTAAAGGAAGAAGTGTATCACATTAACAGAACTCAAAAATTCTGAGTTCTATTAATGGGAAAGGCTAATCATATAGATAGGAAAGCATGCAGCAAAACTGATCTTGTAGCATAGTGCAAGGTTTCAACATGTTCAAAAAATGGCGTATAAGCAGTAGAAACTGATTATTGTACAGAAAGAGTAAACTACGCTTCCACTGTCTGAGCAAGGAAGAATAGACCATTACCTCCCGGCGAAGGATCGAAGAGTGATACTTTACCATTTAGAGCCTTTACTCGCCTTCAAATTAAACTGCAACTGTGTCTTTGGAGACAAATTAATAAAAATAATATTTTATCAGAAAATATTTTATTAGAAAATTAAAGATAAGAGTAATGTAAAGGTGAAAATTAAGGTTCCAGTTTAACGTTTATGGTTGGTTTGTTGGTTTTCAGAAAAACAAAAAACCTACGTTCATATACACTCGAATTTTATTAACGTTCTGAGTTCTTTCCACACTGTGGAAAAGACCCGGCTTTGAATCCTGTTAGGACGGAAGGAACAGTGCCTTCAAGGGTTGCGCGGTTCTTCTTCTAGGAAACTAGAGTTTTCATCAGCCAAAATAGACAAATGGACCAAAGAATAAAATTTACAGGTAATAACTGACACCTCACGGCTGTTGTCTAATATATCCATAAAACAGGTGTTTTTAACAACTGACATATGGAAATACGTGAATAAAAGCCTTTTAAATAGGACATATTTTAATAGGTGATGAGTGGGAAATCAGGATATGCTCTATTGCACCATAAGAGAAATAATGAAATAAATGTTTGTCCTAGATCACAATCGCAGAGAAACGGTTGCAACACGAGAGGGGGATTAACAAAAGAGAGATTTACTGAGAATTGGAATGTACGCGTCAAAATATAAATTATACAAAAGAACATGCTATATTAAGAATTCTAAACGTTCAACTTAGTCCCTGGAATCAACGCGATGAAGCTATTTTAAATCTAAGGCTAAGGCGCATTTAGGGCTAGAGCCTCAAGCTGCGAACAAATTTAGACTATGTATATAAAGTGCTTAGCATCATAATACACAGCCATTTCTGAATAAACAGAAAATTTTTAAGGTGGCATCGTTTTAGGTTATATCTCATATTGTGAATGCCTTCACAACGAGTTGCCATGATATTGCACTACTTCGAATAAGTAACGCTTCACCTAAGGAGAAGACTAGTGTTACTTATTCTCAGATAGGTACCACCACCCAGACAGCACTGTTTCAGGGCTATTTGATGTATGTATGTGAATATCTACTCGAATATCCACTTGTCCCTATTAGACTTAGAAAAGCAAAAAAGGTAGAGGGAAAGTTATAGTAGGAGTGGAAGAGGAAAAGAAACAGTGTAGAAGAATGAAAGGGACAGTAACTCCTTCAACTCACACCACTCAAAAACTCATAAACTCCTCGAATAGGCAACGCTTCCCCAGTGGAGAAGGCTGTTGTTACCTATTCTCGGAAACTCCGGACATCATCAAGCTCCCCCTAGCAGCACTGTTTCAGGGCTATTTGGCCCTTCGTCAGTGAGTGGGTAGGTACCCAAGTGATGCAATGATGGCAAAAACAGTTATGAAGTATAACTCCACAATATGAGAGATGCCTGATGGTGTATGATGTATTTAGACTAAGGCGCATTTAGGGCTAGAGCCTCATCATGAGGCTCTAGCGCATTTAGGGCTAGAGCCTCATCATGAGGCTCTAGCCCTAAATGCGCCTTAGTCTAAATACATCATACACCATCAGGCATCTCTCATATTGTGGAGTTATACTTCATAACTGTTTTTGCCATCATTGCATCACTTGGGTACCTACCCACTCACTGACGAAGGGCCAAATAGCCCTGAAACAGTGCTGTCTGGGTGGTGGTACCTATCTGAGAATAAGTAACACTAGTCTTCTCCTTAGGTGAAGCGTTACTTATTCGAAGTAGTGCAATATCATGGCAACTCGTTGTGAAGGCATTCACAATATGAGATATAACCTAAAACGATGCCACCTTAAAAATTTTCTGTTTATTCAGAAATGGCTGTGTATTATGATGCTAAGCACTTTATATACATAGGCTATTTTAAATCTTAACTAAATAAAGCTCTGGAAAAATGGCAGTGAGTTTTGTCGAAAATACCTGTCCGTTTCCATCTCATGGCTGAGTTAGTCGGCCTGGGACGAGTTTGCACGTGTTTCTTTTACCCGGCAACTCGGGGTATTCATTCTGTGAACAATTTGCCTGTTTTGCTGGATGAAAGTTGAATGAGCATGAATCCTAAGCATCCAGTAAAGCAACAAGAAAGAGGAGATGCCCTCAAAGGTCTGTGTGTGTGTGAGAGAGAGAGAGAAAGAGTCATTTTACAGCAGACATCGATCGTATAATCAAAATAATTTTGCGATTTCAAAGTTCCCACTTCGTAGAGAGATAAATATTAGATAGACGACACGATGAAAGGAATACACTTTCACTGCCTGTTATCTCTCAGACAGTAGGAATGCTGCTTTCCTTTTTATTAACGGTCTCCTTTATGTCTTGCCATTCCATCACACTGTAAACAAGCTTAAAAACAGAGAAACTTAACAAAGTTCTTTCGGGTATCAATCACGCTCCTTTGAGGTTCGGCGTACCATCATCACACGATAACATACTTGCACATCCAAATGTAGGAATGACACATGCAAGATATTTTAAATATTCTTCAAATCTCTGTATTCTAATGTTCTGTTTAAATGTATATTATTAAAGAAGCAAATGATTTGTGTACAGGTATAAAAGGAGATAGCCCATTTTTAGGATTACGGCTAAGAGACATGGACATGTGTTATTGTGAAGGGCGGTTCGTAGAACGTCAGTTTAAATCCGCCTCGTATCTCTGTGAAGAACAATACCACTGCGAAAGGGTCAGATATGTGAATAATGTAGGAATGTATATTGTGTTGTTCTGGCCGCTTGGCAACCCAAAGGCAGGGATATCCTGGATAGTTACTTCAGTACTCGTTCATACCACGGGAAGGTAGGCCAGTCGAGTAGGTTTCATGCCGCCTCAATGACAATCATAGCCTATGTTCTCAACCTCACCAACAACCAAAAACAGGAAAGGAAAAACATATCTAACCCACCTCCTTCATAGATAGCAGTCCGGCTGGACTGCTTCGACCAAAGGACGAGTCACCCAGAGATTAGTACCAGATGTCTCGATGACCCATTCGACCCCACTAATTTGGTACGCTCCCGGGCTGAACATTACATATATATTAACGGCCATGGTCCCTTCACAGCCAAGTTGACCAAACTTGGAATTGATGATAACCCTCTTTGTGTTTGCGAAGAAGACGAAAATTGGAAGCATATGTTTTACTACTGCCACCTTTACCATGCCCCTAGAAGCCACATGCTCACCTCTCTACTGTCTCTCCCTCGTGGTGAGGAGCACCTTTTCCTTGCCAAAGAAGACACCTACAAACAGCTCTCATCCTTTGCACAAGATGCTTTTGAGATCAAGATGATAATTCTATCACAGCTCAGCCAGCGGCTAGACCAGTAAACCAACAATTAAAGAAAACTCACTTGGATGAATCATTGAAAACAGCTGCCAAATGGCGACCCTCTATATGCAGGCACTCTAGTCTTACAACTCTATCAAAGTTTCTCTGCCTAATGGAAGGGCCCAGAATAGGGAGTATCCCACTCCTCATCCCTCACCTACCTACCTCAACCGAAGGATGCCTTCCTTACTCGTTCTTCTATCTTCCTCCTGACTATGAATCCCACTCTCATGCTATCTACCTCCACTCATCCACCCTCCTATTTGTTTTTGTTTTTTTTTTTGTTTTTTTTTCACTTGGTCTCCATCCAGAAAGCCCAGGCAACCCTGGCGGAGACGAGCCACAGTAGTGGTGACGGGCAACGTAGGGTCCCACTAGGGACCTTGTGGCCGAGCAGCCAGACACAACAACAGAACAAAACACAATACAGTACTACATAAACAAGACACTACACTTTTTCCTGGCTTTTGCAGTAGTTCTGCATTTCATTACAGAGTGCACATTGCGAAAATGTGGGAAGCCACCGGTGGCGCCTGACCCCAAATACTATGCTACTATGTCGTGTCAATTCGAAACTAAGTCACCTAGTGTTGCCAAAAAGTGGACCAGATTCCTCTGAGAACAAACTCCATTGGAGGAGAAAAAATCCCATTGTATGAAAAAAAGAGAAAAAAAAAAAAGAAGAAAGAAAAAAATTCCGTGGTATGAAAACAAAATAAAAAAGAAAGAAAGAAAGAGCAAGAAAGGTAATGATTTCCACTACAAAATACAGTACGATCATAATATATTGACACGGTACAAGAGTCAGCATACACCGATGAGGCAAAACATTATGACCAGCGAGTTGTTATGCAAATCGAAGCAAACACAGGTGAATTACGGTGCGTGCGCAGGTTGGAATGCAGTATAAAAAACACCTGATACTAAGCCCCGTTAATCAGTGCTACTCTTGTTCTTCAGATGGGAGAGCTAGGGGACTTAAGGGAGTTTGACAATGGCCAAATTGTAATGGCCAGACGACTGGGTCAGAGCATGTCCAAAAAAAAAAAAAACAAAACAAAAAACCAAACCATTTTATTTAGGCCACCCGATTAATTAAATTCATCTGCCGTACTGTGTCTTATGTCTGTTAATTGCGTGTGTTCTATGGTCGATTTGTCTGATTGCTGGACGAAAAACTCGTTTCTGGGGGGGAAAATCTTTCTATCTACGCCTGAGACTGGCTAACTCAGCCACGGAGTGAAAAAGCCCCTTTAAAAGTGGTGGGATACTCACGGTCAGCCGTGGTTAGTACCTAAGGAAAGTGGTCCGAGAGGGGGTAACCACGAACCGCCAGCGACTGTGGCGCAACTCACCAGTAATTGGAATGCTGGTGATGGGAGTAATGTGTCACAACACACATTACATCGAACCCTGCTGAAAATGGGGATGCATAGCCGCAGGCCGCTCCAAGTGCCCGTGCTAACCACGGTTCACCGGCAACAACGCCTACAATGGGCGCGCGAGCATCGAAACGGGACCTTCAGTGTTTGGAAGAAGGTCATGTGTTCTGATGAATCACGTTTCTTGTTGCACCATCTGGACGGCCAGGTACGTGTGCGTCGTTTACCTGGGGAAGTGATGGTGACTGGATGCACTGTGGGGCGAAAACAAGCCGGTGGCGGTGGTGTCATGCTTTGTGCGATGTTCTGCTTGGATACCCTAGGTCCAGTCATCCATGTGCGGGCACTCTGACGTCTACCACCTACCAGCATTAAACATCATTGCTGACCAGGTACACATTTTCATGGCAACGATCTTCCCTTCTGGCGGAGCCGTCTTTCAGCACGATAATGTGCCATGCACACACTGCCCGGATTGTTCAATACTGGTCGCGGAACATGAGGAAGACTTCCAGGTATTTCCCTGGCCTCCAAATTCCCCAGACATCAATTCCATTGAGCATCTGTGGTGTGTTGGAACAGCAACTGCGATCTGCGGCGCCTCAACCACAGACCTTACAGAAGTTAAAGGATCTGCTGGTTACGTCTGGGAACCAGATACCACAATACACATTTAGAAATATTGTAGCGTCCATGCCTCGCCGGGTACGAGCTGTTTTGGCTGCACGTGGAGGACCAGCATCATATTAGGTAGGTGGTCATAATGTTTTGACTCATCGGTGTATTTTACCAATATTAAACTCAGCCATTTGATAACATTTCCTTTCTTCGCCGAAAAGCCTCAACATTCATAGTTCTGCATCATATGAAATGCAGATTTAGTAGACATTAAAGAACTTGCTTTAATGTCTACTAAATGGAGTTAAATGGTTAATTTTTCGCCTCGACATTTAAATTTTTTAAATCTTCATATAGGATACATTGAAATTTAATTTAAATCTTCATATAGGATACATTCAAATTTAATTTAAATCTTCATATAGGATACATTCATAAAAGACACGTTGCTAATTTTTTTCACTGTAGATTCAAACATCTGAATCATAGAGTCCCTACTCAAATAACTTCTCATTGAGAGAACCCTGTCCCGTCACAATAAATGAAAACCCCATAACCAAAGAGAACCATATCTTAACCTTTTTTGTCCAATATATCAGTCACGTCCGGTAAGAATTTTTTAGTTACTGCGGCAGTTGAGGATAACACCAACCTATTTTGTTAGATATTAATGAAAGCAATTCCAACATATCTTTTTCTGTAAACTTATAATCTGTTTTTTAGATTAATCTCTCTGTATCCATACAAGTTCTTGGAATTTGTTTCAACACAGTCCTCGATAAGTAAAATGTAAATCTAAAGGGAGAGTTTCGTTTATTAGCTGAAGAGCAGCATTAGAAACCATTCCATGTCCTTGTAAATTTGTCGTAGTAATTCAGTCCATTCATTTATTTGATGAGTTTAAAATGGAGAAGATAATGTATGCTTTTAAGAGAGCTAGCTCTGCTGGGGCAATTGGCTGCAGAGACACCATGAAAGAGATTTTGGTCTCTATATCTCCGGAAGATAGGGAGAGTTTGGACAGCCTGGAACAGGTCTAAATTAAAAAAGAGATGGAGTATGAGGGTAATGAAGACGCTTGTGGGTTTTCAATAGCTGAGTTGAATGATGCAGTTGGTGCATGTAAAAACGGAAGGCTCCTGACAAGGACATGAAAGAAGTCAAAGTTGTTAAGACGTTTTTAAAGATTAATGGAGCTATACTAGTGGAGACGTATAATTCGTTTCTGAAAGAGCATTTGAAAAGTCTGGAAAGAGGACGTGGTAAAGGAAAAGCAAGAGTAGGAGACCGGTGGAATTACTTAACAAGTACAGGTCACTGTTGAAAAAAAGCCGTGAATTAAGGTTGAATTTAAAAGTCTCTGCAGTGTCAGCAGAGAATTTTAAATTCAGTGTCTGCAATTCTGCCCAAACACGATAGGAGGGAGTATATGAAGAGAGCCTTGTCGATTAATTCGGCCCTGGAAAGATTGTGCGAGGCTCAAGGGGTAGAATTTTTTTCAGCCTGGTCTGTACTTGTTAACAGGAGACTCTGCTTCTACAGGGATGGGATACACTTAAATAGAAAGGGTGCAAGAATGTTTGCTGATGCTATCGAGGCAGTGTTAGGTGGGTCGGAAAACTGCTAGCTTGGGGAATACAAGGACTAATTGATTAACAGTAGCCACTGGCAGAGGTGAAAATGTTCTTGTACTGCTTCGATTGGAATGAGCAGCAGCGCGGAAAACAAGATGCAGGGTACTTCAGAGACTGCTGGGAGTCATTGCAGTACAAGTAAACACATGGGTTGTGTAAGGGTAGCTAAGAATAGGAACAGATGCATGTATACTTGCATGTACACCAATGCTAGGAGTTTGGTAAATAAATTTGATGAATTTGAGGTATTGCTCAAAACATCAATGGCAGATATTGTTGGGATATCAGAGACGTGGTGTCACAAAGATATAAGGAATGCAGAACTGGAATTTGGGGAGTACAATGTGTACAGAAAGGATAGACAGGATAGGAAGGGAAGATGGGGTTATGCTATTAGTTAAGAAACACATAAAATACAAGGAAGTGAAGCCAGTCGACATCGCTGGACAGAGCAGTGTCGAATCAGTTTGGTGTGAGATAAGCATTGGGAGATCAAAATTGAGAGTAGGAGTGTGTTATAGGCCTAATGACTCTGATGAGTATAATAAGGAACTGTACAGGGAAATAGAGTGGGCCAGTAAATCAGAGAGTCTTATAATGGGGGACTTTAACTTCCCAGATATTGACTGGAATTTGTGGTTGGTCACTCACACACTAGCAACGCTTTTGTGGATTTATTGGATGATTGTTTTCTACATCAGAATTTTCGGGAGGCAACTATAGGGAGCAATACCCTTGATCTGATTATCAGTAGTGATTCTTCATGCATTAAGAATCTGCAGATAAATGAACCACTAGGTGGCAGTGATGACAGTGTGCTGAAGTGGGATTTACTCAAATAGGTAACTACTATCAGGTGTAAAGTGAAGGGTTTTTGCTTTCGTAAAGGCGACTACGATGGTCTCAGACAGTATTTAAATTCTATACAGTGGGATCAACTGATGATGTTACCAACAGAAAATTCAAAATGGGAAGCATTCAAAGAATTTATCTTGGAAGCTGCTAGGCTTTACATAGCAACTAAAAAATATTGTTCAAGTTTAGGCCTAATTGGATGTCAGATGAACTAATGAGACATATGGCACAGAAGGAAAATGCATGGGATACACATAAATCAATGGGTGACATGGAAGCCTATGATAGACATAAGCTGGTCTGTAACCAAGTCACAAACGAGATTAGGCAGGCAAAGGCAGATTATGAGAAATACTTGTCAAAGGATGCAAAGAAAAACAGAAAAGAGTTCTTTACCTATGTAAACTCTAGAAGGAAGGGGATGAATCAGATTGGTCCACTGGATATTGATGGTTCAACTGTTGATGATCCTGCTCAGGTGGCTAACAAACTAAACGAGTATTTTGCATCTACATTCACACATGAGGAGTTATTCAGGAAGGCTAATAACTGCCAGAGGTGAAGTAAACTCTGGCAGTGAGCTAGATGATTTTGTAATAACTGACAGGAAAGTGGAGGAGATATTGTTGAGGATAAACATAAAAGAGGCACCCGAGGTGGATGGGATCTATCCAGTTATATTAAAGGAGTCCGCAAAGGAAGTAGACAAACCTTAGCCATAATTATGAGAGCTTCTTTAGACTCAGGGCAGGTATCCATAGAGTGGAGACGTGCAAATATGACCCCAATTCACAAAGGAGGAGTATGCTGAAAGCATATTGAAAACAACAACTGACAGTATGCTGCTGCAACAGGATCTGGAAAGGTTGACAGATGGGCTGAGAGAGGGCAAATGAAGTTTAACATTGACAAATGTAAGGTACTAGAGTAACGTATCAACTCTGTGGTACTACACTGACAGTGGTTGAGAATGAAAAGGACCTGGGGGTAATTGTGCAGGCAGATATGAAGTTTTCTGAGCAGTGCAGACAGGTTGCAACAGTAGCTCATGGTGTCTTGTCAATGATATACAGGAAGTTTTCTAGCAGGGATCAGGAAGTGACTTGTCTTGTATAAGGCAATGGTCAGGCCACACCTTGAGTACTGTATACAGGTCTGGAAGCCTCATTTCAAGAAGGATGTAGAGCTGCTGGAATGAGTACAGAGAAGGGCAACAAGATTAGTGAATGGAACTAAGAGTTGCTCTTACGAAGAAAGGCTTAAATTTTGCAAATTACAGTGTTTGGAGACTAGGCACCGGCGAGATGATCTGATAGAGGCGTATAAAGCCTTGAATGGTTTGAGCATGCTCAATGCCGATGGGATTCTTCCTCTTCCTCTTGCTCAGAATAATCACCTTAAGAGGGTATAAATTCAAATTGAGGAAAGAGAGATGTAGGATTGATGTGCGGAAATTTGCCTTTAGCCAGCGGGTAATTGGTTGGTGGAACAGACTCCCATCCCTTGTTTCGGAAGTTAATAGCCTAAATCAATTTAAGGCTCAGCTGGACAAGTATTTCGAACGAGCGGAGGGGTGAAATGGGAGTGGGTTTTTTTTTTTTTTTTTTCTTGGCTGATACTGCATAAGCTTGCTTTCTTGCATCATATGCCTCTACTAATGCTAATGCTAATGCTAAAACTTTGGGAAAGAAGGCCTTTAAGATAAAGAAGATCCAAGCTCATATAGGCCCATTGTCCTTTGGCTTATGTGGGGAAGATATCTGAGAGGTTGATTATTAAAAGAATAGATGCAATCTATGAGGAGAGGGAATTTGCATCTGATAGACAATATGGATTTGGAATGGTAAGTCAACAGAGAGGGCTGTGGCCTATATCGTTGAAGAGGAGCAGATGAATCAGGAAGTACGTCTTCCTGATATCTTTATTGACTTCTCGGGCATTCGATGGACTGTAATGGGAGAGTGTTACGAGAAGGTTTTTTTTTATTTTTTTTTTTTAATGTAATCCCCAAACACGAGAGGTATTAGAACCTATAGTACTTAGTACCGTGCTTGGATTGGAGGTTGAGAAGATGAAAGAAGATATTTGTTGATACTGGACTTGAACTTCTAAAGACTGTAATTTTCAGGAAATACGTACGAAGGAAGGTTGTTCCAGAAAATGGCAGTTGAATGAATAAACGAGGAAGATGAAAAGTTGGTTCTGTGAGTTTGAAGTTGGACAGTAAATGGATGTTGGCTAGTGGCGATATGTATTCGGACTGTTTTGAAAGAGAGACTGGGAATTATAGAAACCGATTCAGAAGAACAGTGCCCATGGAAGTATCTGTAGAAAAGGCATGCAGCAACACAGTACTTCTATGAAACAGAGAATGGAGACATTCTGTTAGAGATGCTACATGTCGTTAATTAACCTAACTGCCCTCTTCTGAATGGAATCAAGAAGCCTGAGAGAGCTTTTGGGGGCACCACCACAGATGTGGGAACAATATTCCATGGTAGGGCGGATTTGTGATTTGTAGAGAGTGAACAGCTGTTAGGAAGAAAAGTAACGCTGAGAGCAAAAGAGAAAACCGAAGTTTTTTTTAGATACAGAGGAAGCAATATTTGTAATGTGCTTGTGCCAAGAGAGATTATAAGTCAGGGTAATCGCCAAAAGAGATATATCATTTTGCCTAGAAATCGGAGTGTCACCAAAGGTAAGCACAGGAGCAGAAGAATCCTTTATGCGAGATATAAGACAAGACTGAGTTTTAGAAGGGTTGAAATCAACTACGTTGTCTTTGTCCCACTGGAGAATTACCCGAAGATCGACATTTAAGGATTTGGTAGCAGATTTTCGAGAAAATCTGATTGAGCAGGGCAAGGTTTCTCAAAATGGAAAGTGGAATGCTATGTGCTATCATCGGCAAAACTATGGATAGGATTTCCAGTCAATGGAAGAAAGTCATTAATATACAAGAGGAAAAGAGTGAGGGAAAGAACTGAACCTTGGGGGACACCGGCATTAGTGGAGAAGTTAGAAGACAGAGAGCCATCTACCATCACCCTCAGTGAGCGATCAGAGCGAAAACTGGATAACCAATTACAAAAAACAGTTAGCAAACCATAAGATGAAAGTTTGTTTATAGGACCAAATAAGATCCAAATCCATGCCAAACACGATCAAAAGCCTTTGAGATATCAAGAGCAACTACTTGTGTTTCACCGAACCTTTCCATTGAATTAGTTCATAAATGGGTAACATAAGCCAGAATATCACCAGTGGATCGACACTGACGGAATCCATACTGGCAATCGTTGATCAGATCTAGGTAGTTCAAGAGTTGGCGGTTAATGGATTTCTCCGTTAAGTTAGAAAGAGTAGAAGTAATTGCAATGTGACGACAATTGGATCAGAGGGATTTATCACCCTTTTCAGGAACTGGCTGGATATGAGCAAATTTCCAAGCAGAAGGAAAAACACATTTGCAATAAGAAAGTTATAAAAGGCGGCAAAGAACAGGAATAAGTTCAGGAGCACAGACTTTGAGAACAAGTGGAAAAATACCATCGGGACCTGGAGCTTTCTTAGCATCAGGATTCGTCAAAATCCTTCTGACATCCTTTTGACGGAAGACCACAGGAGGAATTGAATGGAGCGTGTTGGGAATGCAGAGAGGTGTTTTACCAAGATCATTAATACATGAGTTGGAAGAAAATGGGATGCTAGCAGGTCAGCTTTATAATTGGCTGAAGTGACAACAGAACCATCTAGTTTGGACAGAGGTGGGAGCAGAGATGGGAAAAAGTTGCGGCCAATAGCTTTGGCAAGAGACCAGAAAGCTCGGCTACCATTAGGGCAAGAAGAAGTTTTCTACTCTTAACCTGTTCAAACTGTAGTTTGGACTGATTAATAACTGCTTTTCAATTGTTGCGAGCTTTGGTATAGGCAGAAAATGAAACTAAAGAATTAGAAACAAGCCAATTACGCTATGCAACATTCCTCTCTTGAACAGCCTTAGCACATTTATTGGAAAACCAAGGTTTAGATAAAGGACGAGATTTTAAAGAGGAGTGTGGGATAAAGGATTCCATTCCTTCAAGAATAATTTCACTGACACGATCTGAGCAAACGTTGACATCAGAAATTTTGAAACAGTAATCCGACCAAGGAAAATAAATCTCGCAGGTCATCCCATGCCAAACAACACGAGGTTGGGAATAGCCAAGAGATAATAAAGGCTCCAATTGGAGAAGAGACACTCACCAAGTTGTGATCTGAAGTGCCTAAAGGACCTCTCACTTCGACCGTGTACTTAGAAGGGTTGTTTGTGAGAAAAAGATCAAGCGTGTTGGCTGTATGATTAGGATTGTCCGGTATTCTTGTAGGTAAATGAACAGTCTGTGCAAGATCATTAGTAATTGCAAAAGCCTCAGCATCTGGACCAGCTGGGTCGGTGTGACTAGAAAACGGAAGCCAGCTGGAGTTGTGAACATTAAAATCACCAAGGAAAATTACCTCACTGTTAGGAAAGTTGGACTGGAGAAAGTCAAGTTGCAAAGAGAGGAAGTCAAAGAGCTCCAAGTGATTAGTGGAGTTGGGAGAACGGTAGAGACAACAGATGAGTTTTACACAATGAGGTAGAGAGATTTTAAGCCAGAGAAGATCGAAGAGGGGAGATTCCAAATTACCAAGTCTCTGACGGGAATTTCAGAACGGATATATGCACAAGTACCACATTTGAGGCGAAAGGAATCATTCAGCGAATAATTTGGGTATCTGAGATGATCAGTATTTGAATCAACCGATAACTGAGATTCTGTCAGAAAAAGTACGTGGGGTTTGGCAGACTGCAAATGGAAATGGACATCGTTCAGATTAGAATTGAGACCACGTATATTTGTGAAATGAATTAGGAAGTGTTTGGGAGGTTTAGATCTTTTCGCAGATAAGCTTGCTCTATTAGTTTGACAATTTATAGTGTATTCAATAGTAAGAAAAAGTGAGTGGGACATTCTGTATGAAGTAATGAAATTTTTGGATATGGCGTACACATGGTATATACCTAGATCCCTGATACCTAGATCCCTGACATAACGTGGCCTCGACAATCCCCCCCGTACACACACTACTCGGACTCCCTCCAGTCACTATCTGGCAGAGTAGAGGCAGTAAGATTATACACTAGCTGATCCGGAAGCCTCCTAGAGAGTTAATAGGATAGGTCCGGTGCACTAACTAGCGGCCGGCCTACGAACACCGTTTTAGAGCTGTACCCTCGAAATGTAAGGAATAATAGATCTCTCCACGTGTTGATCATAACTTCAAAAGTCATCAATCATACTGCATGATGGAAGAAATGGGTAAGAGTTTACCGGAACTTAGCTCTAGAGACTAAACATGGGTTCCACCACTTCAAGCTTCCAATAAGCAAAGTGGTGGTATTGCACCGGTTATTGAGAGTCATCTACCACTTAGTACTGCCTGGTAACATAGAGGGGCGGTGTTCCTCTATGTGGTGTAGACGCCACACCTCGACCCCTGCTTACGTTTGTTCACACCTGGGTGGTCACCCACTATGTACTTGTGCATGGAGGTTATACCCAGGATTACTAACAGTCCCACCATCGTGAAGGTGCAAGCAGAGGATTTGGCTGTCACAGACCGTCCGGACTTCGCCGAAATTGGGTCCACTTGACTTGAGTGTCACCCGAATATCAGTTCCATCAGCGTTTTAGACTCCCAGGTAGCAAGTACAGCTTGTCTGGCATATCTGGGAGAATGTCTGTGACAACCTCAAGGACCAAGAACTAAGCTTAACTTGCTTAGTTCCAATAATATCTATAAGATTTTGAGAAGTTATTTCGGTGAAGAACCGTTACTATGAAAAGTAAATTTGAGGAGATTATGAAAGGTCAGTAATATAGCTATACTCTTGGATATATGTGTTAGATGAATTAATACAGCATAATTGAGAAAACAATGACGCAATAGCCAATGATGACGACTTGCTAAATTTAGTTGGACGAACCTCCAGATTACAACTGGAAGAATATACTTATGACCATAATGAATTTAAAGAAATGAGGAGACATGCAGAAAATGGTGTAACTGAAAGAAACATTGAGTTCTGGCAGATACCGCATAATCCGGATTTTTGGAAGTCCAGTCTCATACCAGGTTAAGTACCTTGGCGTACTTGCGAATGAGAAGTAAGCCGTTTTGCCTGACGCAAAATATGCTAAAGATAAAATTAAAGTTGTATATTTGAAGATAAAAATGCTTGTGAGAGTGAAATGGAGTATAAAAGAGAAAGCAGTGGATATTCTAAACATGTGGAGCATGGGAATATAATGTACAGACTGTTACGAAAATTTGCCCCATTGGATGTGACTGGGGACTGCAGGACTGTGCTAACAATGCCTTGCAATTGGTCGTAGGATGTGAACCAACATCTGGTTGTTATGAAAAAAAACAAAAAAACACTAGAATTTGAAACTAAGTCTATAGAGATGTATGGAGTACATTCACGTCCTGAGATAAGAAAAGAATATGAAAGAAATAACTTAAAACAAAAAGTAGATTTCATTAGAAGTACAGAGGTTGTCGCAAGCATGTTGGCATTCTTTGGGCCGAGTCAGCAATAGTTTTATATCTGGTGTGATTGGCCTATCACATTAGAGACTGGCCATCATTAGGGCTGTATTCTAGGATGCTCATTACAGTACATGATTTAAAATCAAGATGACATGAATTAGGATTAGTTGAAGATCTCAACCGTGTCACTGGAATTGCTGAGAACTCAGCATTTACTATGGGAGTGTGATAGATTTTCAGATTCAAAGATACCTTTAGAAAGCCGTTTGATGAGAGGAGAACCAAGCGAGCTTCTAAGCAGCGAGGAAGTTTATTTGAAATTTATTGAATTAGCTAATGTTGATCGAAGGAGAGATTTTATTGCTGTTAGAGGAAATATAAAGAGTTGTGTACATGTGCAAATAATGTAAATAATATATAAATATACGGTAATTACTTTTATTTGCATATTGATTTTGTTGTTAATGTGTAAAGCAGATAATTGGATGCAATGTATAATTATTGTAATTATTTTCACTTTAACTTTAGTATATTGGAGTATATATGTGTAAATATTGTACATAGTTTATTTATTTGTATTTTATTTATATTTTTATGCCAGTTGTAAAGTTTGGAGGCATATTGTAGTCGCATTGTTCAGTTCGTGATTCGTGTAGGTAGTGGAGAACCGCATTCCCTTGGCAGAGTCAGAAACTAGTGTCATCTGGACCTATTCAGGTGGTGGCATGAGGCTAAGATCGATTATTAAAATTAAAATTAAAGTAATGAGGCATCATTAATGAGTAGATGGACTGTTTTCCCAGAACACAAGATCTAAGTAGTAGTTTATAGATTATGATCTTGTCATGAATATGTAAGGTCTGCGTGGATAGCACAGTGGTTATAACCATCCTCCCAACAATGGGTGGAAATGGCCCGGGTTCAAATCCCGTCAATAATCAGAACTTTTTTCACTCCGTGGCAGAGTTAGTTGGTCTCAGGCGTGGTGGACAGTAAGGCCCCCATTATTGACGACACGGAGAGGGAACTGATCCGCCCCTCCCCCTCTGGCCGAGACTTCTGTCGCCGACTTGAATCGAACGCAAACTTGTAAAACGAGTGATACGTGGCGAAGATGTTTAAAGAGTGTTGCGCAGTTTGAAAAGCAGGATTTCAGTACACAAATCAAAGGAGTTAAGAAATCGGTGTGTCTACGTGAGGCGCGTCTGTTTCCTATTTTGCTCTAGCCACTCGACTCATGTCTGTCGCCGCATGGGACTTTGTTCGGTTATCTGCGGGTTTTCCGGCACCGCAGAAACATTGCGTGAAGGTTAACGCGGCGGCATAAAGCTCGCCACGTAATGTTTGTCCAGGAACTGTTTGTTTCTGCTGAGGTCATTCTGTTTGTCCTCATCTGCGCCAATTTCTGCCCAATCGACGTTTTCTGACATTTGGCCCGAGCGATGAGATGGTTACTTAGCTGTCGACGGAAAGCGGAATCTCCGCTCACCGAAACCGACGCAAGTGCGACTGTTGCGCCATCATTTCGACAAAAGCGCGATGAGTTTCTCCGATCAAGTGTTTGTGACGTCAGCCATCCGTATTCCGAGTGTGCGTTTCGTGCCGAGGGTCTGTTACGCGCGTTCTGATTACAAAACCACGTGATCGGGCTTGTTAAAAAGAAACGAACGGTGCACGCCAACGCTCTTTCATCGGCGGAGTGACTTGACAGCGATTGTGTGGTGAGTACGAATTTTTTTATGTAGCGATTAGTGGGCACGTGGAAATCGCGTGTGATCTCTTGGGAGTCTTTTTAAACAGCTCGGGCTTTCTTAAGACGATTTAAGTAGTTATCGGTATGGGAGAGTCACCGAGGTTTTTCGTATCACTTCTAAACAGGTTTCATGGTAGATTTTTTTCTGTCATTTAAGCACGAACCCTTTTAAGTTATGCCGAGATATTATCTTCCAAGTGGGGGGGGTCTCTGATGTGACGGGTCTGTTCGTGTCGTGCGTTTCAAAGACGTTCTTTTAAAGGAAGAAATTTTGTCCGTAGTGATCTCAGTCAACAACTCATCACTAACCGCAAAGGGTGGGGGGACGATGGGTTTCGCTGTAAGCGATTTAATGATGCAGATTGCACCGCGGCATTTCTCAACTACGTAGTACTTGAGTGCGCAATATTCGCTCGAGAGGCGATCTCGCTTTCATCTGGAATAAGCGGTTCCGCTTCGATCATCCGGTGGCTGATTGAGAAATTAATGAAGGACGTTATCAGCAACCGGCGAGCAGGCCGTTATCCGCTCACATTATCGCTTCTAGCGAAAGAAAATTAAACGGGATAGAGTTCAGCAGTGCTCGCCTCTTATTTCTGTCCACGAGTTTAACAGAAAATAGGAAGTGGGGCCGGCTTCACAGTTTCCGGACTGATATATAATAATTTCGCTGTACTCCAGAACATGGTGCACCTTCAGCCTGCCATGGTCTTGGGGTGTTTATTCCCCCTCTTCCAGCTGTTTTAAAATAGGAAAACGAGTTCCTGATTTTAAAACAGCGGCAAGGGTGGGATAAACACCCTAACTAACGCTAACCATAGCAGGTTAGGCACGTGATTTTCAAAGGGGCACCGTGTTCTGTACTTTTACCAATAATTTTAATTAACTATCCATAAATTTAAGAGATTATTTAGGGACCAAAAAAATGTAACTTTATTTGACTATGATGCAGAAATCCTACCATACGTAGGTTTCCGACTTGGGAATAATATTTGAGCACAACTGCATCACTCTTAATGTGACCACGTTCAGCATCATGTTTACAGCTGAATTCGAAAAGGAAAAAAAAAAAAAAAATCTATCACTATATATCCCTTGTATTCATATCGCTAATATTTGCCGAAATTTTTTTCCCCTCTTGATTTTGGAATTATACTTAAGTTATTGTATTAAAATATCCCTTGACTTCATACTTATAATGGTTAAAATAATTTTAACTTATTTGTTAATAGTTGACAATTATTGTGAATTTGATACTTTTTTAAAAATATTATTAAATAGTTTTATATCTGTATAAGATCGTAAAACTTGTATAAATCTTGCGCTTTGTAAACGAGTTTTCTTAACCTGTTAAGTGTATAAATAGAAATGTAAAGCTGGGATGTTGAGTGCAAAATAAATGCGTGGGCTATCAAATCCAACTACAAGCAGCGCGAAAATGCTTAATGGAGGAGGCACTCTGTTTTATGATCCAGTCTGAAAACTGGGACTCTGTTTTCTTTGTTTTTGTTACCAGAACGAGGAAGTACTTTTCTCGCATCCACTTAGAGTTGATTCTGCAAGGAAGAGAAATAAATAACAGGTCGCCTATTCCCTAACTATATTATTCAATATGATCCCCAACGAGTCCTATGATAAAAAAAAATAAATAAATAAAAATTCCAAGAATGTTCTAAATACACTGAAGTGCAAAAAACTAAAGGCGCACATTTTCAGAAATCGCTCCCTGTCGAGATTCAATACAGATGAATGACTCGTAAAAACAGCGAATGTCATTTAAGAATAATCAACTCATGAAAATCGTACACATTTCATACTATAAATAAAGGGTTAAGGGAGTGTCATCACCCCCCTTTATTGCTATACAGCTCTTGTTGCTAATGGAGTGATTACATTCTCCAGACAGGATTTCGAGACTTCACTCTCGCTTGCAGCGGTCGGGGTTCGAGTCCATTGCTGATCTGAGGAACTTCTAAAAGCGTTTCAATCAAAGCTTTAGTCAGTCAATCGAGGGGAGAAGGGGTGAGAGTCTCCCGGTGACTTATTTCGGTTTCTTCATCCCATAAAAAATGCACACATCTACAGATATATTACACAATGGGGTAATGTGGCCCAAGTTTCTGACGCACATAAAAACCACAATGATTACGATTACCGTCTTACCACACCATATGGCACAGGCGAGTATAAGTTCTGAACGGCAGAACTTGACTTCTTTCCATAGTTTGTCAGACAAACGAACTGAAGAACAGTTTGTTTGTTTTGGTGCTTAACATGCATTTAAATTCGCTACTACACAACCATCATGCGGTGCTCGTATGATGCCCACAAAGTAATTGTGGAGGTCAACATGCAAAAAGTTAAATTTCTCTAACGCTAGATCGTAGCCCACGTAGGGTTCTAGGCGAAGATGGAGAATCAGCACATTCCAAAGCATCTCAAGGCATGTTCTGTAGCGTTCAGGTCTCCGGATCTATTGGGACAATTCTCTAGATGAAATTCATCAGCCACTTGATCCTACGAGGAAGCTTGTTTATCATCCACAAAAATTGTGGGTGCAATTGCATCCCGAAACAGCCGCACATATGATTCTAAAATGTCATCTCTGTCGACAGTCAAGGTTTTGTCATGAAACATGATGGGTGTGCACCCATTAGTGGTGATGTCGTCCCACACTTGTTATTCCGCAACATCAAGTGTCTTTTCCCCATAATCTTGATGGGGTGCTCATGCTACCGACAACCACTAATAGGGATGCATCTTGACTCGCTAGTAAAGAGAATTATCTGTTTATTTCATCAAATGTTTATTTTCATCCCTTTTACATAGCCGACCGGCTAGAATGGTGTCCAAAATAGCAATTATTTTCAATAATATTCACAGTTAAACAGTAATTTTATGTTTCATGATTTCGATAAAGATTTGAATAAGTTATTTTGCATTACAGTTCCTGTTGCGTAGTATTGCATTTTCTGTCTTCTAATCCGAGGACCAGGGTATGTCTCCCAGGGGCAAAAGTAGATGTTATAAGGACACTCCTAATATCATTAGTGCCAACATGTACAAGAGTATGAGATCTGCGGCCTTACTTAACAAGCACAGGGTTGGGAAAAGTCGCGAGTTGGATTGAATTTGAAAGTGTCTGCAGTTCTGCGCAGACAAAATAGGAGGAAGTACATATTTAAAGAATCAATTCGGCCATGGAGACAATGTGCAAGGCTCATGGGATAGAATTTTTCTCACCTTGGTCTGTGCTTGTTAACAGGAGAGACTGTTTTTACAGGGATGTTGTTATGTTGTTATTTGGTTTTTAGGAGCATTAGCAACTAAGGCCATATTGCTCCGGGATATGCGGTGGTCATTCCCTGAATGACCTTTCCGCATCCTCCGTATTTGGTGGTGACGGGCTCGAACCCCGGTCTAATCAAGAAGCGTATGCTACGCACTGCTGCTCCTTCCCACCTGGCTACGGAGGCGCCGTTTTTACAGGGATGGGATACACTCAAACAGAAGGGATGCAAGAATATTTGCTGATGCTATATCGGCAGTGATAAGTGGGTCCAAAAAATGATGTTACTCAGCTAGATGGGATGCAGAATTTGAATATGGCAGTAAAAGTATAAAGGAAGGACAGGAGAGGTTATGCTCTTTAAGAAGCATATTAAATCTAAGGCAGTGCATCAAGTAGACATGGGTGACCAGTGCAAGGTTGAGGCAGTTTGGTGTGATATAAGCACTGGGTAAATAAAAATTGAGTGGTAGTGTATTATAGGTCTAATAACTGATGAGTATACTTGCTATACATAGAAATAGTTGGTCAATAAATCAGAATGTCTTATAATGGAGGATTTTAACTTTCTAGATGTTGATTGGAATTTGTGGGTTGGTCACTCATACACTGGAAAGATATTTGTAGATTTCTTGGACGACTGTTTTCTACAGTAGAATGTTAGAGAGAAAACAAGAGGAAGTAATACTCTTGGTTTGGTCATCACCAGTAATTCTACATGTATTAAGAATCTGCAGATAAAAGAACCACTGGGTGGCAGCGATCAGTGTACTAATGTGGAATTCATTTAAAGACATAACTAATGCTACAGGAAAAGGCTTTTGCTTTCATAAGAGTAATTACAGTGGTCTCAGACAGTATTTAAATTCTATACAGTGGGGCCAACTGATGATGTTACCAACAGCAAATTCTAAATGGGAATTTGCTGTTGGTAACATTCAGGGAAGTAATCAAAGAAGCTACTCGGCATTCACACTAACAAGAAAACACTGTTCAAGACTTAAATGAATGTCAGGTAAGACACGTGGCAGAGAAGAAAAATGCATAGGATGCATATAAATTATCAGGTTATACAGAAGCCTATGGTAGATATAAATTAGTCTGTAATTAAGTCACAAAGGGGTTAGGCAAGCTAAGACAGATTGTGAGAAACATCCAGCGAAGAAGGCTTCTATGCTTATATTAACAGTAAAATGAAGGGGTTGAATCATATTGGGCCATTTGATGCCAATGGGTTAACTGTTGATACCATATCAGGGTGCTGACAAATTGAATATGTAATTTGCATCTACATTCATACATGAGGAATTATTTAGGGGAGGGGATGACAGAAGTTTATCAGAGTCCAACGGGGAGCCAAATGATTTTGTGCCCACTAAAAGGGGAAGTGAAGAGAAATTGTTGGTCGATCATAAAAAAAACAAAAAAAAGCACCTGGTATAGATGGGAACTATCCAATCACATTAAGAGAGGCAGCAAAGGTGTTGAGCAAACCCTTGGGCATAATTATGACAGCATTCTTGAATTCAGGTTCGGTCCCTATGGACTGGAGATATGCGAATGTATTCACAATTCATGGGGGGGAGGGAAGGTGGCACGAGTAGTTATAGACCTGTTAGCTTAACAGGGTTAAGTGCTGGGCCCATTATTGTTTTATCAGGCTTAATGTCAATGTTTTCAAATGATACAAAGATTAGCAGGACGGTTAAGAACAGTAATGAATATGTTACTGTAACAAGATCTAGAAAAATTGGGTCGATTGGCCAAGAAATGCCAGTTGAAGTTTTAACATTGACTTATGCAAGGTACTGCATATGGGTAGCAGAAATCTTAGAGGAACTTATCAACTGTGTGTTACTACACTCGGTAGTACCACACATTTTCAGGGTAGTAGAAAATTTAAAAGACCTGGGTGTAATTGTGCAGTGAGATATATGAAATTCTCTGAGCAGTGAGACATGCTGCAGGATAGCTCATGGGGTTTTTTTCATGTGATATACAGAAACATGACTAGTAGGGATAAGGAGTCGTTTATTCCTGTTGTACAAGGCCATGATTTGGCAGTATCTAGAGTATTGTATATAGGCCTGGAGGCTTCACTTCAGGAAGGACGTAAGTCTGCTGGAACTGGTGCAGAGAAGGGCAACCAGATTGGCGAAGGAAACAAAAGTTTGCTGTTACCTAGAAAGGCTTGAGTTCTAAAAATTGCAGAGTCTGGTGACTAGGCACCTGTGGGGTGATCAAATTGAGGCCTTTTTAAGACCATGCTTAATTTTTCCTTCAGCCAGTGAGTGGTTGATTGTTCGAATAGTTTCATCTGTTGTTGGGGAAGTGGATGCTTTGAATCAATTCAAGAACTAAACAAATTCTTGGAGGGTATGGATGGACGAAGTGTGTAGTGTGTGTGTGTGTGTGTTTTTTTTTGGCTGAAATAAAATAAAATTTAGGAAGTAAATTAGTATATACAACTGCTACTGTCTTAAAAAAAATAGTTGTTGCCTTTTTTTGAGAAGGATTTTAATTCATAATTTGATAAATTGGGCTTAATTACTTCTTGTATCCTACTGTTTATTCTATTTTACAAGCTATTTGAATATTTTTGCTTGAATGTTCTATTATTTTTGAAAGTACGTAACGGGATGCGCAGTGTTTTTGACTATTCATATGTGGGTATATAACCAAGGTTACTAACAGTCCTACCATCGTGATACAAGCAGCGGAATTAAAGAAAAGTAATCGTCCGTTCAGTATTTTTTTCCCTCTACTGATAAAGGTAATAACAACTTTCGTGTTTCTCTTTTGTGCTAATTTTTGTGCTAATTTTCATGATGATATTCAGTGCTGGATGTGCGTAGTCTTGGGCCCTAATGCACTGGAACAGAGGACTTAAAATAATGCGCGGGAAATTCCGAACCAACAGTAATTGCAATGTTCCGCAGCCCTCAAACTTGTACCCAACTGCGCCTCGAGAAATCCGGCTATGATATTAAAAAAAGTGTAATAACATAATTGAATATTCACAATCATATGTGGGCCAGGGGTGGAGAAAGAGTTGAACACTTTAGGATCTCCATCTCCCCCTGTTGTTGGGGATCGAGCTGGCCATTCCTGTCGTTCACTGTTGGCGGATTTGCTCCAATGATTACTGGCGAACCCATTGGGACAATACTTCACTTAAAAGCCAATTGATTACTTTGAAATATTACTTCTCAGAAGACAGTGTGGACCCCATGATATGTCCACGTTCTCAAGACATTTCATGATTGGGATAAATACCTCGGAAAACGTTTCTGAATGCATTGAATTAATAAAATTTTTCCCCGATTTAAGTAGCAGAAAATCATGCTAACATACTCCAGACTGTTCGACTCAACGTTTCACTGTTCAGCTTTCCTCATATGAATGTGTAGGGTAAACCTTCAGTGTGCATGTACTGAAAGAACAGTGGCGTTACCTACATCTGTCCCGGAACGAGTTTATAGACAACAAAATAGACAACAAAAACTATGGTGGAAAGATCATAAACAGCATTTACTCATTGGCCACTCCTTTAATGTCAGCGAAGGAATGGGGCCGACTTATTACGACAGCGCCCTCGTTTGCAAATTATTTGTCTTATTTTATTTATTCATCCTTAAATATATGATTTTTTCCTCACGACACTTGTTATATTTGTCATGATTGTAGTGAAATTTTATAATACATGTTATATTATGCATTTATTTTTAAATAACATATTAAAGAATGAATCCCTCCATCTCCCTTTTTTAAGCACATTCAAGGTAGTTCACGGTTAACTAAATAGTTCGGAATCTGTGGATGGAAGTCAAAAACTTTTTTTTTCCCCCTCTCCTGTATCTTTTCCCGAACTAGCTCCCCGTGTGAACCTTGACATGGTTTTATTCCGGGAACAGTTGCTGCTCCTTTTTCCACTGGTAAAGTTCTTTCCTTGGACGCGGGCTGAAATTCATACCGACCACGCACTTCACCAAAGAAATTCTGCCATTGCCAAAGTGTGTGGAGACTGGAAAATATCGTTCACCTCTCGGTCGGTAAACCAACTTTCCTGCACAATGTAGATACTGCCTTTTAGTGAGTTTGTTCATTGTACTTGTTCGAGCGTGTTAAGGGGCAGGTCTACGGCTGCAGTGTGCTATCTACCGGATGTGCCGATCTACACTTCTAAGTTATTTAAATAGGACCGCGGCGACGTCATTTAAAAGCTAGTTTCAATCCCACAATTGATGACGCAGTACTTCTTTATTACAGTGGTAGTGTGTAAACACGCAAAGCAGGTATCGTGCAGGGTCGTTAACGTGATGAGGAAATAATGGATTTACTAAAGTAGGAAAGAAAAGGAGACAGAGCCCGGTTACAAAAACCAATGGAAAAAACTGGTAGACCTACGCATGTATATCCGGATTTATTATACACAGGTGTTCAAAGAAAGTGCATTACCTAGGAATTTCAGATTCCTTTTTTCCTACCAGCAGAACCAGTATTCTTGAGATTTGGAAAGAAATCTATTCTTTCAGGTGCCAGGGGTGGGGAAAGAGTTGAACACTTTAGGATCTCCATCTCCTCCTATTGTGGGGGGATCGAGCATATGGCCAGAAAATAACCAGTGGTGAATCCAGGAGGGGACGATTGCCTCGCCTCAGGCTGTAGATGGGATAATCCCCTTCCCCTATATCCTGAGTAAAGTGGAACAAATAAATGTTTTATGAACAAGTATTTATATTAGGTTGTTTTATGGTAACTATTCGTGTTATACAGTACATTGTATAACGACTAGTTAAATTAGAGCTAAATTCGATGGTTAATTTTTCGTTTCTGTCAATCAGATATATCACTAATGTTAAATCGTCCCCTATCTTAGAAGATCAGCCACAGAGATGAACGCAAAACAACTCTAAATCTTAAGGGTTTAAATGGTGATTACATCAATTGAGTGATTTCCTTCGACATAAAAATCCTAATTCTATTGAAGATCAAAATTCAACTATATTTTTTTATTCACAGGGTTACCCGATTTAACATAACGTCTTTAATTACATTCTTGAACTCAACAATGTTGCGTGAGCGAGGAAAGATGAACAAAATCATTCTCCGTGCAGTCATCAATTATTTGAGAAAACATGGACTAACGCCAAAGGCAATTCATGAGGACATGGTTACAGCAATGGGAGGATACCCCCTAATCTATTCCATTGTTTGCAATAATTCAAATTGAGTAGTTTGGAATAATAACCAATTTTATTAAAAATGAATACAAAATTTAATTAAAACTGTTAAATAATATGCTGGAAGTGTCCACTCTACTCATATAGACATGCGTTAATTATTTTTAGTATGTTTGCAACTATACGAAGAAAGTGTTCATCAGTGGTGCGAATTAATATTTCGCTTCATCCATAGCGTGTACGTTGCTTGCGTGGGCATTATGCCACAATATTTGTTACTGCCACCTGTATAAATAATTTTTCTCCAGTTGCGACGAAATCGTTGGCTCTGTTAGTTATATGGGCACGCCACTGTTGTGCAATAAATGGCCAACCTTGTAGTATTTCTCTGCCATTTTCGGATGGGTTATGTGCTAGATTAATAACAATGAGACAAACTAGAGGGACACTGCTGAAATTGTCAGAGGTATATGAAAAGGCCGGAAAACCTAGAATATAGAAGGGAAGAAACAACTCCTGAGAAGAAATAAGAAAGTGCAACCGTTGGGATATCCCGGAAGCGCATCGCAGTAGGAAGATGCATACGGGAAGAGGTGCAATTTCCAATAGGTCTGACAATGAAGTAATCTAATTTTTTGTGCGATCTGGCAACAATGGTGAGGTGGCGCTTCTTAGCTACGAAACTGCATGATTCAACAGTCTTGTGCAATAAGAGTCGTTTGGATTCAGCTTATTTTGCAGTAGCAATAAATAACTGTTTTATTGAAGCAGTTTTTGTGGAAAACAAAGTGCGATTAAATTGTTAGAGCAGAAGAGCAATTTTTTAGTGAAATTGGAGAACACTTCCGGTGAAACATTTATGGATATGAGATGTGTGAGAATAGGTTGTGGTAGCGGTTCAGAAATTTCGAGAAGATATCAAATCTGGCAAAACAGAGAAACTTATTTTGATCGAAGATCTGATTATCTCTTTGATTATTTCTCTTTGCTACTTTTTCAAGAGAAACAGTAGAAAAAGAAACACTAAAAATACCACAGAACAAACATAGCAAGTTAGTGCTGCAATTAGGGTTATACTTAGAAAGGTGCGATTCTGATTCCATCATATTCGAAATAAAATCATATAAATAAGAGAAAGATAAAGCAATGCTAGCCCTCACAGTGCAAAATGCACAAGGAGGTGCACGCGCACCAAAGTATGAGTGACTTGCGATCAACACCTGTGTACTCCGAAAAGAATCGTATTTCAGTCATTGATCGTATCCAGCTAAATGTCAGTGAATGTTCTGTTTATAATAACAGCAAGATATGTTGTTTTTGATGTGTCAGCGATTTAGACCATATTGCGCCATTGTCTTATAGCTGTGTAGTGTGTGTTTCAAGGGCCGAGTTGTATGTTGTACAAATCGGCCTTTGAACGATGGCTATGAACTATTAGGAGGAATTTTTATGAACTATTTCATATCTGTCCCATGATGTGAAATTGTTCATAAATTCCTCCCGTCTTAACGGGATTTGAACCCAGGTCTTTTTCGCACGGTGTGGAAGAACGATGATTAGAGGCGCTATATGCGAGGGTGAATCCTCCCCATCGCGCCATAATCTGCCTTCCGCTCCCACCTCCACTGACCCTCACCGCCTGCTAGACTGGTGCTGTCTAGCAGGCGGCGAATTGTAATGCGAATATTCGGTTTGGCGATCATGAAACCAAGTACGGGACTGTCATAAATTATGGACAATATATTATGATAAATTTCTATAATTTTAATAAATTAGAAAGGCGAAAATAACACTGGGGTTAATAAGATTCTCTTTAACAAGTCAGTTTCGAGGCAATTCATGAAAACATCTCCAACAACAAAGTTCTCGTCCAGTCTAAGTTACACATATCCCTATATTTGTTCTCGTCCAGTCTAAGTTATATAGGGGCGAGCTCCGGAGAATAGCTTCCCAGGTGATGGCTAGTTGCAAAGAGGCCAAACAACATAACACCATCCACACTACTCACAAAGAACACATTCACATATTTGCCTATTTCGCAGCTTCA
This sequence comes from Mastigoproctus giganteus, assembly GCF_048544385.1. Classification (NCBI taxonomy): domain Eukaryota; kingdom Metazoa; phylum Arthropoda; class Arachnida; order Uropygi; family Thelyphonidae; genus Mastigoproctus; species Mastigoproctus giganteus. Next base: position 1,011,877 of record NC_143575.1, read on the forward strand.
CAGAGTTCACATGGGATGAGTTGAACTGTAGTTCCAGGAGCTGCCGTACCTTAGAAATATATATTCATACAAACCTAATCTCCCCGTTTCCTTTTTTCAGCAGCCAAGCAAGAAACAGGAAATCCGCAGCCACCCACCAGTGGATATGTATCGGTCAGTGGCGTTCGTGGCAGTGACCTTGGTAATCGCACTGGTTCAGACAGGGATCGCCCAAAAGTAAGTATATTAAATAAATAATTATAAATCAACTGGGATTACCTTTATTTTTGATATAGGAAGCTTCTTTTCCAACTCTCCTAGGAGAGTTGGAAAAGAAACTTCCTATATTAAAAATAAAGGTAATCCCTGTTGATTTATAATATAATATAATATAGGAATTATTGAGCACTTAATAGCTCTCAATTATCTAATCTATTAAATAAATAAATAAATCTTTTTGTTCTACCAAGATACATAAGTTTACATTGGTGAGAGACAAATTCCCTTCATGGCAGTATATGCCAGGGGATTATTTTCACACACTAACAGCAGTCTGCTATCATTGCCTTATTCCATTTACCAGGGTATTGTTTTTCCACTGCCTTTATATTTTGGGAGAACTTTTCACCCTTTTCTCCACTCACCAACGTTTTGTGGAAAGAACTCAAGGTAAATATGTAGAAAATAACTGTCACACATACGTTGCAAGTTTTTATTATTATTATTTTTATTTTGAAACTAATAAAGCAGAATATCGTTAAATCTTCTAGTAGATTGGTACATAAATGACTAACTTTTCATTAATCTGAGCCCAGTTGGTAGACTCGCAGTTCGAGTCCCGTCAATGACGTGAAGAATTTTTATGGGCCTTTTTTCACAACGTGGCTGAGTTAGTCGGTCTCAAGCAAGGGTAGCATGCTTTTTTTTTTTTTTTTTGGAAACTCAAGTTTTTCATCCAGCAAACAGAAAATCGACCTCAGAACATGCAATTTACAGATAGTATACGCGGAGCAATATGGCCTTAGTCCCTGATGCTTCTAAAACCCTACTGCTACAACATTACTCTCTGGAAACTTAACCAAGCATTCACTTCTATTTTGTGAAAGAGTCGGTATGAAATTATCACGTTGCTCTCCTTTGAAAATACTAGCATGGAGTTAAAACGCTTTTCTCTCGAAATTCTGAAACGAGATACTAAGGACAGTCTCCTTCATCTATGACCTTAAACTTTTTCATTAGTCCCGTTATTATATGTAGGCGTGGCAGATGCACATTGATAATGTGCTCAAAGCACGGTACATCCTCACTGTGAGTGATAAGACGAATAATTTAAATCAAGCAGATTCGGATATTATGTTGCGGCTTTGTTTTTAGTGCTGTGTCGTGTAATACTAAACACACAAAACGGCAGTAAGATTTGTGATCTCTTCATTCGCACCCTACTATTAACCAAAGCTAGTGATTTTCATCTTCCAATTAGTCTATTGTGTCACATTTCGAGTATACGGATGGCTGGCATGATGTGGGGCACAGGATACGACTTGGTCCTCATTTCTAATACTATACTGAATTAAGCACAATACAATTTCTTCTGAAAGTCAGTGTTTCTGATTTCATGGCGTAAAATCTACACAAGCTCAAAAGTTATTTAATTAACAATTTGCGTATATTAAAGATAAATTAACAATTAAAATGCGTACAGCCCTTCTTTTATTGCACTGGTGTGAAAAATTTAAGGACAAGTCAGGTTTTTACCTATAGCTTCTTATAGGAGTGGCCTGGATATGGGAAAAGCATACGAAAGGAACCTCGTGAGGTACAGAAATGAAGGAAACAACACCGACACAACAACGGAAACAAAACGGTACAGAGGGACTTTATGCAACATAGCACTGGCTGCCATGATACAGATGCGTCACTGCCATCATCTTTGGCAGTGATGCACCTGTATCATGGCAGCCAGTGCTATGTTGCTAAACGGAAGAGGTGATCCACAATAGGAGATATGGCTACCCCTAATGTCGATGCAGGTTTTGCACCGCCTGTCCAAACTTAGAACAATGTTGTTAAGTTCTTGCGGTAACATCGTCCATTCCTCTGTCAGCGCCATCTTAAGCTGGTGAACATTTTCTGGTGAGTGTGGACGTGCCGCTAGGCGTCTCCCCAGAGCGTCCTATATGTGTTCGATGGGATTTAGATTGGTAGAACGGGCAGGCCAATCCATACGAACAATATTCTCGCTTTCCAAAAGCATATCAACAGCTGCAGTGCGATAGGATGTAGCGTTATCATCCATAAATACGAATTCGGGGCCAATGGCACCTCGGAACAGACGCACATGGGGAAGGACTACCTCAGTACAATAGCGCCTTCCAGTATCTGGAGTTGTGTACATCCATCCAAGATAACGCCTCCCCAGACGAGAACACCCTGACCACCATATCGATCCCTTTCAGTGATGTCTGCGGGGTGATACCGTGTGCTAACCTCTCGCCAGATTAGCTGACGTCCAGAATCGTAGCTGAGACTGAATCTACTCTTATCAGTACAGAGTACCTTAAGTAAAGATTTTGTGATTGTAACCTTCAGAAATAGTGTTGGTCCTTAAGTTTTGCACACCAGTGTACTAGAAAAGACAACACGTGATTCAATTTAACTGGATGAATTGAATTTTGAAAAAATGAATGGGGGAAGGGGATAGGAAGAAAAGACCATGATTTCTGGTAATCCCACCAGCTAGGGAATAAAACCATGCATTTTCTATAGCCAGCATATACAAGCGCAGTCGCAAATTAGCTCCCAGGGAAAATTTCTGCACTTTTTTTTTTTTATAGGCCTTTTTCTACAATAAGTCTGGATCCGGTTGGAAGCAGTTTCGATTTGCAAATATGGTTCAGGTGCACGAATATCGCTTGTATTGAAATGCTTTGGCATTCATATTACCTCGATGAGCCTACGTTCATCGGTAATAACTTACGTTCAGAAATCAATGAAAACTGAGTAGTCTTTTCATCCAGATGGACTGAAAGATTGACGGCATCTGTAAGAAGGAATTATTCTCATAACTGCTCCTTTTAAAATCATAACATTTCACGAGCTTACAAACAATTAGGTTTATAAAACGCCTGTCTTCGGGATTAAATAACTGAGTTAAGGAAGATGTTATTTTGTCACCTTTAGCTATCATTTTAATTCTAATATCTTTAATATTAGAATTTGGCAGCCCAGCCTACAATTTTAGCTACAATGTATTAAATGACGCATATGAAAGCATAAAGCAGAGTGGTAAAGCACTAGCTTAAAGAGGATTCTATTTTTATTGACAGAAACAACTTTTTATATAACTTTATTTAACATATCTAAATAAATAAATAAATTTCACGATAATTTTAATAAATTTCACGATAATCTAAATAAATTTCACGATAGGAGGGAGTATATGATGAGAGCCCTGTCAATCAATTCGGCCCTGGAAAGATTGTGCAGGGCTCAAGGGGTAGAATTTTTTTCAGCCTGGTCTGTACTTGTTAACAGGAGAGACTGCTTCTACAGGGATGGGATACACTTAAATAGAAAGGGTGCAAGAATGTTTGCTGATGCTATCGAGGCAATGTTAGGTGGGTCGGAAAACTGCTAGATTGGGGGGATACAAGGACTAATAGATTAACAGTAGCCACTGGCAGAGGTGAAAGTGATTCTTGCACTGCTTCTATTGGAATGAGCCGCAGCCTGGAAAATAAGATGCAGGATATTTCAGAGACTGCTGGGAATCATTGGGGTACAAGTAAACACATGGGTTGTGTTAGGGTAGCTAAGAAAAAGAACAGGTGCATGTATACTTGTGTGTACACCAATGCTAGGAGTTTAGTAAATAAATTTGATGAATTTGAGGTATTGCTCAAAACATCAAAGGCAGATATTGTGGGGATTTCAGAGACGTGGTGTCACACAGATATAAGAAATGCAGAACTGGAATTTGGGGAGTACAATGTCTACAGAAAGGATAGACAGGATAGGAAGGGAGGAGGGGTTATGCTATTAGTTAAAAAACACATAAAATCCAAGGAAGTGAAGCCAGTCGACATCGCTGGACAGTGCAGTGTCGAGTCAGTTTGGTGTGACATAAGCATTGGGAGATCAAAATTGAGAGTAGGAGTGTGCTATAGGCCTAATGACTCTGATGAGTATAATAAGAAACTGTTCGGAGAAATAGAGTGGGCCAGTAAATCAGAGAGTCTTATAATGGGGGATTTTAATTTCCCAGATATTGACTGGAATTTGGGGGCTGGTCACTCACACAGTAGCAAGGCTTTTGTGGATTTATTGGATGATTGTTTTCTACATCAGCATGTTCGGGAGGCAACTAGAGGGAGTAATACTCTTGATTTGATTATCAGTAGTGATTCTTCATGCATTAAGAATCTGCAGATAAATGAACCACTTGGTGGCAGTGATCACAGTGTGCTGAAGTGGGAGTTACTCAAAGAGGTAACTACCATTAGGGGTAAAGGGAAGGGGTATTGCTTTCGTAAAGGCGACTACAATGGACTGAGACAGTATTTAAATTCTATACAGTGGGATCAACTGATGATATTGCCAACAGCAAATTCAAAATGGGAAGCATTCAAAGAACTTATTGTGGAAGCTACTAGGCTTTACATACCAACTAAGAAATATTGTTCAAGGTTTAGGCCTAAATGGTTGTCAGATGAACTAATGAGGCATATGGCAGAGAAGAAAAATGCATGGGATACATACAAATTAACACGTGACACGGATGCCTATGATAGATACAAGTTGATCTGTAACCAAGTTACAAAGGAGGTTAGGCAGGCGAAGGCAGATTACGAGAGATCCTTGGCAAGGGATGCGAAGAAAAACAGCAAAGAGTTCTTTACTTATGTAAACTCTAGAAGGAAGGGGATGAATCAGATTGGTCCACTTGAGATCGATGGGTCAACTGTTGATGACCCTGCTCGGGTAGCTAACAAACTAAATGAATATTTTGCATCGACATTCACACATGAGGAGTTATTCAGCGAGGGGAATGCCAGAGGTGTATTCAACTCTAGCAGTAAGCTAGAGAATCTTGTAATAACTGAGAGCAAAGTGGAGGAGAAATTGTTGAAGATAAACACAAGAAAGGCACCTGGGGTGGATGGGATCTATCCAGTTATATTAAAGGAGGCAGCAAAGGAGGTAAGCAAACCCTTAGCCATAATTATGAGAGCTTCCTTGGACTCAGGGGAGGTACCCATTGACTGGAGATGTGCAAATGTGACCCCAATTCACAAAGGGGGATCAAAGGCTGACACAAGTAATTATAGACCTGTGAGTTTAACTTCTGTTCCCGGAAAATTAATGGAGGCACTGGTGAAAGAAGCACTGCAGGATCATCTAGACAAGACTTCAGTTATAGCTAGGACACAGCATGGTTTTGTTAAGGGGAAGTCTTGCCTGACCAATTTGATTGGATACTATGATGCAGTCACAAAAGAACTGGATGCAGGGAATAACTTTGATATTATATACTTGGATCTTAGAAAGGCTTTTGATACGTTGCACATGGAAGACTGCTGCACAAATTGGAGCAGTGTGGCATTGGAGGCAAGTTGCTGCTATGGATAAAGGGGTGGTTGAGGGGGAGAAGACAGAGAGTGGTAATCAATGGACACTGCTCATCGTGGACTAATGTTATTAGTGGAGTCCCTCAGGGTTCAGTATTGGGGCCTTTATTGTTTTCTGTATTTATAAATGATATTGATGATGGTATATCAGGCTTAATGTCCAAGTTTGCAGACGATACGAAGGTTGGCAGGGTTGTCAAGGACACTACTGACACTATGCTGCTGCAACAGGATTTGGAAAGGTTGAGCAGATGGGCTTCGAGGTGGCAAATGAAGTTTAACATTGACAAATGTAAAGTACTACATATGGGAAACAGCAACCCCAGAGCAACGTATCAACTCTGTGGTACTACACTGACAGTGGTAGAGAATGAAAGGGACCTGGGGGTGGTGGTGCAGGCAGATATGAAGTTCTCTGAGCAGTGCAGACGAGCTGCAAGAGTAGCTCATGGTGTATTGTCAATGATATATAGGAATTTTTCTAGCAGGGATAAGGAGGTGATTATTCCCTTGTATAAGGCAATGGTCAGGCCACACCTAGAGTACTGTATACAGGCCTGGAGGCCTCATTTCAGGAAGGATGTAGAGCTGCTGGAACGAGTACAGAGAAGGGCAACTAGATTGGTGAATGGGACAAAGGGGTTCTCTTACGAAGAAAGGCTTAAGTTTTGCAAATTACAGTGTCTGGAAACTAGGCACCAGCGGGGTGATCTGATAGAGGTGTACAAAGCCTTGAATGGTTTGAGCATGCTCAATGCTGATGGGATTCTTCCTCTAGCTCAGAAAAATCACCTGAGAGGGCATAAATTCAAATTGAGGAAAGACAGATGTAGGATAGATGTGCGGAAATTTGCCTTTAGCCAGCGGGTGGTTGGTGGGTGGAACAGACTTCCATCCCTTGTCGTGGAAGTTGATAGCCTAAATAAGTTTAAGGCTCAGCTGGACAGGTATTTCGAACGAACAGAGGGGTGAAGTGGAAGTGGTTATTTTTATTTATTTATGTTACTTTTTTTTTTTTTTTTTTTTTTTTTTTTTTTGGCTGATGCTGCATAAGCTTGCTTTCTTGCATCAAATGCCTCTACTAATGCTAATGCTAATGCTAAATATCATCTTAAACCACCATCTATTAGAAGACAAATACATGGACTTATAAAAGGTGGCTACTGCTTAAGTGGCTAAATGATTGCTTTCTTTCTGAGTGTTAAATAAACTTTGGATTAATAAATATTGCTTATTCATATCTAAATATCAAAAATGTAAACAATATTTTTAACATAAATCACATTGAACGGAAGAATTTTTCCATAAACTACTTTTTCATTAGTAATCATCTGATTCGGATCCCTTTATTAGCGTTGCTTTCAACATCATTTGAAGGTGTTGATGAATGGCTTCAATTTAGATGGAACTAAAAACATTAAGAACATTACACGTTTAAGAATATTTCTCAGGTGAAAACACATTAACTAATTTTTATTTTAACACGATTTTATGTGCATATTTAAATGGTTTTAATTATATCAAGATTATTGTATTTCATTCTTATTTCTATTGTTCCATGTATTTGTTTCTGTATAAGAACTTCATGAATCGGGATTGCCTGTGTAAATAAATAAAAATATGTACAAAAAGAGGTTCGAATTTGGGGGTAAGTGACTGATAATATGATTAATGATTGCGTCAAAATGACGCAATCATTAATCAGTGGCCGTACCGGAGTATAAGCAGAACTTTGTTTATTTGAAATGTAATTTTCGGTCCTCACCTTTAGGGAATCTGGTGAATGCCAATAGAAAAATTAATGGATGCTTTTCCGCTGTTACTCTCCACACAGTATGGACAACTACATTTCATTCTGGGGTTCAATGCCTGGTGGTCAGAGTCCCACCCATTTCAAATACGATCATTTAATTTTGTTTCCATGGCGCGCAGTACGAAAAAGACGTAGACTTAATTTGTTGCAGTCAACTGCCTCCTGTCCGACGTCAATCATGCTTGCCTTAAGCAACGCTAAAATGCTTTCCATAGCCGAAATGGGAAGTTCGTTTCCTGCGATGCAGGGAAGCCAGTGTTCGTCGCAGTTGAGGAGACATTCGCTTTGTCAATGAGTGGAATTTCGTTTCGGCTGTTACGAAAGTTATCTGACTCGAACGTAACGGGAGTCTCTCTCCGTGACTGCTTGCCTACACTCAATCTGACTCCATCGTGTTGTGTTGCACCACCGGATGGCGTGCGAGAACTGCGTGCAAGTAGGGACGGAGAGTCACAAGTTTGTTGCGAGTTCCGTGGCGAAAACAACGTAAAAGCATCCGCATAACGGCAGCAAACACGTTCGGGAATGTCCATAAAGATCATTTAGCAGGTATACAGCCCCCTCCTTTCCCCCACGCACACCCTCGTGTAATTACATCCCTCCTAATAGGTCTCATTTTCTACACTTTTTGGTTGCCAATTCCACGGTGGACTTCATGGGCGTGCGTTAGACGGAGGGGATTACTTCGCATTACCTGACGCTGCTTGTTGACAACATGATTCACTAAAGAATGTATGCTGTACTAAGTTCTATAGACTTTATTTTATTAAGCGAAAGAAAGTTGTAGACGATTAAAAGTGGTTCGTTCCTGGGGTTACAGAATACGTTAAGTATTCTGTAATTCTGAATATTCTGTTAAGTATTCTAAACGCGCACTGTCAGTGCGCGTTCAGAAAGGATGGCTGACTTGAGTGTTCAAAGATTAGTGTCATTCGACTCTGGCTAATAGATAAAAAAAAGCCCGGAAAACATTCGTGAACAGAAGCAATAATATCGAAAATAGGAGTTGACGTGAAAGGTTCTCATCTGGAGTGGATGATCAAGCGTTAATTGCTTTCAAGCGACAGATCAATTAATGCCAGACCACATCTGAATATCGTTTTGAGAATCGACTACACCCAGCAATGTATTATGTTTATTACTATCAAGGATATTTACAAGATGACAATGCAATCATCCACCGTGAAATGCGTGAACGAGTAGGGGAAGACTTCAGTTATCTATCCTGGTCAGCGGAAACAATCGAACTTCAATTCCACTGAGCATCTGTGGGATGAACCAGAAAGGCGTTTTCGTTGGCAAAATCCTCCGCCACCATCACTTGAGCAAACTTAGAACGATTTTGTTACACGAATGGTGCAGACTTCTTCGCGTCACTTTTCAACACCTTGCTGACTTCGTTCCACGTCGTGCCGTAGCGGTTATTTGGACTAGCGGCGGTCCAGTATGTTGTTACCCGATCTTCCTAATAAAGAGACCATGACGTGTAAATTATTGGAATAAATTACCTCACATCGAGGCCGAGATAAGAAATTTAGCAAAGTGGAATTGGATGGTCACTAATAGTGAACATCTAATCTGTTTTTGGAGGAACGTTGGGGGGGGGATGCATACTGTCAGCTTTCTGCGTCATTTAAGCATTCTAATAAGATGCTACCTGGCTGAAACTCAGAACTTGCATAAGGATATGCTGTTGCAGAATCCCCCCCCCCCCCATTTTCTCTTCAACAGTCGTTTCAGGTAGTGTTATTTGGAAGCAAACACCGGTTGACTGCTACTGGACCAAATGTTGAAGTTTGAATCCCGTCACCTGCGAAAATTTGCTACGCCTAAATACAAGATGACAATGCAATCATCTATCGCTGGATGGATGATTGCATCAGCTTGCGGTTTAAGTGCTTTCCGCGCTTCCAACCTGTCCGATGTAAATGTCTACCGACGCATTCTGTCATCTAAAAATGCCTCAAGTTTTCATTCGCTATTCATGGAGAGAAGTAGTAAAGCAAGTTTTAACAGATTAGGATTCATTAAAAGGATTTAAAAAAAAAAAATTTGTAAACTTCATTAGGGTACAGCAAAAATTCTGTACACTTCATTAGTTTTCCCATTATTGGGATCTGTTTGCTGTAGCTGAAGCACCACTGGATATTGTTTGTTGCAATCCTCTTGTTCCTACTCTGATTGGATGAATAAATGTTTTTAGAAATATTCTCAGTCTGCGCATATGAAGTAATTGTTTTTAATTTTCTCGTTTTCTTTTGTTCTAAGTTTTACTAAATATATAAATAATGCATTAATAATTTTACTTATATTAATTACAGATGAAACGCAAAGTACGTTGTTTGTCTTTAAGTTGTTATTGAAATTCAGGAGGAAATGAATAAAATGCATTACAAAAATGTTAACCGCATACTACGATATGAAGTATATGTTGCTGTTTATATTATTAAATCACAGAAGATTCTTGAAGTATGTTACGTCTCGGTTTTTATTAAAAATCGAGGAGGAAATTAGTAAAGTACTACAAAATGTTGCGTGAATAATTCGTTGAGGTATGTGCAACAGAAATTATTTTTATATATTATAAAAATAATTTCTGTTGCACATAGCGGAACCGGGTACGATCACAGAGGACCAGCTTTGAACTGGCTCTGGTAAGATCAGTTTGTCTATTAATCACTTTCTAAAGTTCGATGATTGAAGAATGTTATCGTTCTGAAGAATCAAGTGTACATCTTCAACTAAGAAATAGAGAATTTATTGTAATCAATAGCATAGCTAAAGAAAAAATATATTTCGCTGGATGTGTTGAGCAGGAATGAAAGTGAACAAGGTTAAGGACAGAGTGGTTTGATCTTACCGTTCAACCATGTAAGTAACTGCCGACCGGGCTAGAGGGGTAGGTAAAGTGCCTGCGTGGCAATCCAAAGGTCGCGGGTTCGATTCCCGCCTCGGGCTGGATATCACGATGGTGCCGAACCAACCGGTTGGTTGGATATCCCGGCCACGATATACGAAGGAAGCAAGAAAAAACTGGTTCCTTCGTGTATTGATCACATCATACGAAATAAATAAAATTTAAATAACTTATGTACGTGTCAGTGCTTTTTAAGGATTGAATGAAGTTGAGATTATTGCTAGTTTAAGGATACCACATGGATATGCTGAAATGAGAATGGTTTCAAAGGCATATCTTCCCTTTGGAATGTATTTCAAAAAGATTTCAAAATCTTTTTGAAAATATAATCGAATAGAGTCAATAAGCTGCGAAGATGAGCAAAGCTGATAACGCAGCATAAATGCTGCGACGAAGTTCACTGTTCGTGGGAGTGAGTTCTCGGGGAAAGCGGGTAAATTTACAAAAATAACCTCCATGGAGCGTTATTTTAAATTCTAAATGATTATTATGGACGACTTGGAAGAGGGGTAATTGCGTAAATGAGAGGTTATTTCTACCTGGACACGGCTAGAGTACAATGAAGTGCACCATTAACATAGTGAAGTATGCTTGAGGAAGGCCATGAGTGCGCTGGTGCTCCTTGGCCATCCTCGCCAAGGAACAACGTTATTGTAATTAAAAGGTGAAGGGGTAGGGAATAGGTATTCAACGTTCACCTCGTCAATCCCGGAAATCCGGGAGGGTGTCGCAAGTGGACGTGCGTGCACGGAGTCCAAGCAGCTGCATATGCTAGTGTCACGGAGCACCTCAGTAGTCACGAAGTCGTTTTTCACCCTGCCAAAACACTTTCCTTTTGCTCCATCCAAGGACTTTGTCATGCGTAGGAGACCTTGCTGACAATGAATGAATGACGTTCACTGACTCGTGCCTCTTGACGCATAAGGTCTGTAAGGCTCCATCCCCGTCATCCTCAATGAACAATGGAAGAAAAGAAACGTATGTCAGTTTCGCAATGTGGAAGCCAATTCCCAAAGGCTGACGCACAGCTGGTCCCGAGAAAGGCACAATTCCACACATGTGGAAGAACGAAGCGGTTCCGACCCGTGAATTTGAGAGTCCTGGGTCTACGGACAGCGTCAATCATTGCCAGCCACAAAAAGCCATTAGTGGATGTATTATAGGACGTGTAAATCGCGCAGTTTACAAACAGGAAACAACGCCTCGCAGCCGTGAAATTTATTTTATTTTTTCAGTTATTGACCAATCTCCCTAAACCACCCCCTGGAATATACTTTTTCTTTTCTCTCTTTCTATCTAACGTCATGTTCGTTGCATTAAAATCAATTAAATAACAGATTAGCAGTCAGATAGCCACATGACGCTGATGTTGGTTAAGTTTGGGCAAAACTAATGCAAACATGATAAGGTATCCATAGGATACACAGCGATAACAGTTGGGTAAGAAGTGTTTCTTTTGTGTCGCTAATCACGGCAATGTTTTCGCTGAAGATAATTTTTGCTGTGGAAAACAATCCATAATGGCCCAAACAGCTCGCTTCTGACAGATCGCAGCAGACTGAGGTGTGACACCATAATGCCACCCGAGTACAAATTACTTTGTCACCGTTATCCGCAACAGCAGATGTAGTCAGCGGATGTTTGCTTAGCCATTACAGCTGTCAAGAGGTTTCTTGCAAGTCAAAATAATGCGAATTACTACTTCAAGGAAGGGAATTAGCCCGATCTCCTATCGGTCACGGAACAACAGTTCATCGAAAGCAAACGTGGCCTAAACAAAGTCAGGAAAGTTTTGGAGGGAAGCATTGAGTAGTAAAACCATCAAATCCGGCAACTTCCAAATTTCCGGATTTGGTGGCAGAAATTCCAAAGCAGTGACCAGATCCTGTCTTGTAATTCCTTGGATTTCGGGAGAAATCCTACGAGAAAGTATAAGGATAGTAAAGTATTATCTTACTAGCGCTGTCATTCTCAAATGCAGCAATACCAGAGAGCAGCAGTGAATATTATTAACTCATGAAGTTAGTTAGCTGATAGTTACCATATATTGTACATACAGTACTTGTATGTTCCAGGAAAAATGCAAAAAAAAAAATAATCTTTTGAAAATAAGTCTTCGGCATCATATTTATTTTTTCAATAAAGCTTTTGATACTGTTCCACAAAATGACTGTTGTACAGATTGGAGTAGCGTGGCATTCAAGGAAAGTTACTGCTGTGGATAAAGGAATGGTTGAGTAGGAGAAGACAGTTTCTTGGATTAATGCTATTAGTTGAATTCTTCAGGATTTAATGCTAGGCCCTATACCAGGGGTGACGGACCTTTTTTAAGGGCGTGGCAAAACTGGCTTAAATCTTTTAAAACATTATCCGCGCGGCCCCTCTGAATTTTTCGCGTGCCCCTTGGAAGACGATATTCAGGACATTTAATCACACAATTTTGTCACAATGTCGTCAGTACGTCTCACCATACAACTTCAAACAAATCACTGCATGAATACAGCTATTTACTGAATGGTGTGATGTCACCACATGTCTGGCAGAGAGAACGAGCGTGCGTAGGTCACGATTCAAGGTGGATTCCTGGAGTGATGTTTCGAAGTTTGAAAATTTTTTTTTTTGGGAAGCTCTGAATTCCGCGTGCCCAACAAATTTATATCATGCGTGCCATAGGTTCGCCACCCCTGCCCTATACTGTTTTCAATATTAGTTAACAATGCTGATGAAAGTATATCAAGCTTATTGTCTAAGTTTGCCAATTATATACAAAGGTTGGTAACGTGGTTATTGACAGGAATCAAAACGTAATACTGCAGCAAGACCAAAAAAAAAAAAAAAAAAATTAGGTAGATGGCTGAGAAGCGGAAATTCTGCGTTTAACAATGATAAACGGATGGTAGTACATATGGACAGCAGTAATTCCAGAATAACATACCAGCTGGGCAGTATCACACTCAAGGAAGTGGAGAACGAAAAAAGATATGAGAGTAATTGTACATTTGGGTGTGAATTCTTTGACGAGTATAGATGGACTGTTTGGACGGCTCATGAGGTTCTGTCAATGATATATAGGAGTTTTGCCGGTAGGTACAATGAGGTGATTTATACCGTTGTATAAGGCAATTGTTACACTGCATCTTGAATACTGCAAACAAATCTAAAAGAGACAGTTTTGAGAAAGATGTGGATCTGTTGGAATGGGTGCAGAGAAGATCAAGTCAGGACAAATTCCACACAATCGTTATGAAGAAACAGTTCCATTCTGGAAATTCCAACGCCCGGAAACCAGGCATCTGTGAGGAGACCTTATTTGAAGTGTTAAGGCTTCAGATGAATTGGGGTAACTTAATAACGATGCTATTCTAAACTGTTCATGAAACAAACTTAAATTGAAAAAAGAATGGTTTTAAAATAGATGTGCGAAAATTTGTTTTTAGCGCGTGTGTGTAATTGTTGCCCTCGTGGGTAACACAGTTTGTAGAATTGCCGTCCTGTTCGAATACCGTCGAAGAAGTGAGGAGATTTTATAGGAATTTTTCACAATGTGGCTGGGTTAGTCGGTCTCAAGTGAAGGTGGCCTGATTTTTCGACCACAGAACATACAACTTGCACACATATGGTGCAATATGGTCTTAGTCACTGATGCGCTTAAAACCTTATATTAAAAGAAAATGGAAAGCTGTCCTTTGGGATAACTGGTTTCGGTACATCGTCTACAAGTCTGACGGTCGTTCTCTACGTTGCGGCAGCACGTCGGGTGATAGTCCATACCTGTATCATTAGGACAACACTTCACACATGAGCATCAAAAATTGGGATTGGCCAGCCCAGAGTCCTGACTTCGATCATGAATTGGATCGTCGAGTGCGCGTGAGGAAGGACTGCCCATAAACAAATTAACTGGTCGCTACTTGGATGGTGGAGAGTATCCCACGGATACTATACAGGCTGTCATAAAGGCTGGAGATTTAACCAAACATTATCCTGAGAATGCTATTTTTAGACATGCAAGTCATTGTGTGTGTGTGTGTGTGTGTGTGTGTGTGTGTGTGTGTGTGTGTGTGTGTGTGTGTGTGTGTGTGTGTGTTAGAATAACAAATGGAAACAAGAAGGCAGAAAAATGAAACAAAAAAGAGGAAAAGGCAGCAAATGCATAAACCTATGCACTGTATGGACAATAAAGTGAAAGAAAAAAAATGAGGGAGATAGTGATAGAAGCGAACGAAGAAACGTATAATAAGAGAAAAGTAATTACAAAATTGACAAATTTTGTTTGCCACCCAACTTACAACACTAGCTTCTCGTCAGGTGTCAACGGTCTGGATTTCAAGCAAAATAGCAACACGTCTTCATTTCTGATGTAAACCACCAGCCAAAAAAGGGTAAAAGGCAAAACCTAAATTAAAATGAGAATTCTTTTTTTTTTTGTTACCGAAATAAATGAGAATTTTGTGAACAAAATGAAAAATTTTACAAGGATTAAAAGGGTGGGTTTTTATTTTTTGAAAATAGCTGGTGAACTTTACAGTTGATACAAAAGAAGAGGAGAAATTAAAAACTGGAATCGACAACAGAAATTTCTGTTTCCAGAGGGTAACAAAATTTTTATTCTCATTTTTATTTACGTTTATGCTTTTTACCCTTTGGCTTGAGTTTACATCCGAAATGAGATGAAGACAGGTGTTGATACTTTGCTTGCAGTCCTGGCCGTTGTCACCTGACGAGATGCCAGTTTTGTAAGTTAGTAAGTATATAGTCAGTAGCGTAGCTACCCTTTTTCGGGACCGGAAGCAAACATGTTCGGACCCCTACTTAATTAATGAAAATTGCAAAAACAGGAGATAGCCAAAGACGCCTGGCCCCTAAAGGGTCCGGGCCCGGAGGCAATTGCCTTACCTGCCTACATGGTAGCTACGCCATTGTGTATATATATATATATATCTGATCATTTTTAATAATTAAACAGTTATTCCCCGTAAGAAAAAAACACTTCGCGATCCAACTCAACTACTAAATAAGATGTTTTTGTAATTTGTTTTCTCTATTTGTTAACTTCTCTGACTTTGTGGTTGTTCCGGAGTATAAACAGAAAATTCATTTATATTTTCTTTGTTTAAAATGCTAATATGTGTAGAATTGGCAGCAACTCACCTGAGTCCGTTTCTGTTGTTGACACTCGCCCAGAAACATCTCTGAGGAGAATAGCATAAACCTAAATTCTGTGAGCATTTCAGGGAATTCGGAGAGACAAAACTGTCTATAAATGCGCCATTTCAAAAAAAACAAAAAAAAAACCGTAAGAATTGAATTTTCCTTGAGTTTGTTTCTATTTGAAAGTCGCGCTGTGCAAGCAGATTCGATACCAATGATTATTTTCATAATATTGCTGGTTGGTTATTGTTGTAGGGTTTTAGGCGCATCAGCAATTAGGCCGGCCATATTGCCCTTTAATAATTGTTAGTAAATTGTCTGTTCTATGGTCAATTTGCTTGACGAAAAACAAGATTTTCAGAGAGAAAAAAAATCAAAAATCATGCTACCCTCACCTGAGACCGATTTTTTAACTCGGTCACAGTGTGAATTTTTTTTCTCGATTTAAAAATATAAAAGAAACTCCATTACAGGCTACAGAAGTATGTGAAAACAAAATATTCTACGGAATTCATTTTTTATTAATTTTTAAAAATGATTAACTTTCCATCCTATATAATAAAAAAAAAAAGTGCAAAAAATTCTGCGTTTTAATAGACACCGCAAAGTGTATCCTTTACTATAAAAAAAAAAATTAAGACCCATAAGAAAACACTTTTTTTCTTAGTTGTAGTTAGAGCTTTCGCCATCATACTTTTCGAGAAAAAGTAACAAACAGCACCACGAAAAGTATAACATTGTGCAATACAGTAGGAGCAAAGCACGAAAGGGGCTCAAAAAATTTGGGTTTACCCAGAAGTATTTGTGATTCAAAGAATTTTTTTTGTTTGATACCTTAATCTCTACAGCAACCACAACTTTTGGTTTCTTTCACACAATTCTTTTTTTTTCTTTTCTTTGCAATGCTGAATGAAGTGAAGTGTCACAATGGATAAAGTAGAATACAGATCACTGATTCAATCAGATGATCAGTGAAACAATCCACGAAGAAATGGTCGCTGTTTATGGAGAAGCCTGCCCATATTAACTGATGTTGCACATCTGTATAAACAATTCAAATTGTAGAAGAACCTCAGTACACGATTAAGAAATCCCAGAATGTCCAGTAGCTGCTGTAACAAAAGAGTGTTGAAAAAACTGAAATATTAATCCTGGAAGCTCGCCGTATTAGTGCAGGATCTGTGCCGAACATTTATCTATCAACGATTGCATATGAGTAAAGTGGCTGCTGGATGGGTTCCCAGGCTTCTGACTCCTTATCAAAAGAAGAAAAGAACATAATGTGCACAATGTTGTCGATGTGCCGCAAAATATTGCCAAAACCTGTTTATTCCATCGATCTGGAACCCTCTGATTTCTTCCTCTTTAATGCCCTGAATTCCTTTTTTCGTGGAAAACATTTTGCTGCTGATGATGTGATTTCGGCTGCCGAGTCGTGGTTTGAAGGAGGGTCGGAGGACTTTTACAAAACTGGTCTGCTGAAGCGTGCTAAGAGGTAGAAAAATGTCATTTTGTGTAGTGACAGTTGAAAAAGTGTAATACAGTCTTGATTTTAACCTTCTATCATAACTACTTCTGGGTGAATACTTTTTTTTTTTTTTTTTTTTTAAGGCGGTAAATAGGCAAGTGAAAGCTATTGTGGATGCCACGCTTCATGAGTTGGTTAGTGAATTTGTCAGTTTAATGCTTCCATGCAGGAACGAACTGGCCCGGCAACTAGGACGCCGGTTACTACAACTAATCCAGACCTGCTTCCATGCACAAATTGCAAAACGTTTTGCGAAGTTCAAAAGTAAATATGAATAATTTGGTAATCTTGATTGTGAGTACATCGCTGCTAAGAGAAGAGAAAGGTATCAAATTTGCGTGAATCGATATGTGGTAATTTCAAAACAATCCATATTAACGATTCATACACTTGTAAATTCTAATGGTCGTACCCAAATTTAAGTAGAACATTTTTAAGCAATATATTGTATATGAAACTACATTATTGTACACCTGGTCCCTACTATCGATAATTTTTTTTTTTTTTTCCAAGAATGGATATCGGTTTATTGGAAGAAAAATATTGAAACAGAATTAGTACTCAAAGTACCTACGCTGTACTATGGTATCTGAAGGGTTTACAGCGGAAGAGAGTATACAAGTGACACATTAACAAAGATTTGTAATCGTTGCACAGACATAACAAAGATTAAACAATTACAAGAAAGAAGGGCTATAATAGCCTAAAACTTTTAGGACTTTGAGGTGAAATTTTCACCTGCACATTGTTCATATGCTTCTTGGACAGTTTGCCGGTTCGCCTATTTTCCTAACAATAGTTGGAAAATGAATTGCCGGATTTGGGAGGATCGGATCGGATCGGATCAACTGTATGAACGATTGCTGCTACGTGGTACCAGAGCCCCATTCTAGTTGCAACTACTCGCTTTCGCAAGCTACATACACATTTTTAATGTCGCAACAATCTCTGCCTCTTTCACTGTACATAACGGAAACACCTGTCCACGCGAGGACGTGAAGCAATCTCAGAGCACAGCATCGATTTCTGCTAGCGAGAATTCATTATGCAACTTTCATTTATTTTTATCGATACATAAATGATCGAGTATGATGCGGGCGAGTCCATAATACATGAAAGAACATCCTCAGTAATGTTACTCTGCGAGAGGGGAATTTCTTGGCTGGCTTAGCCACGTGGCAGTGTCATGCACAACTTTCCTATTTCGACTCATCACAAACAAAGTTAAGGAAGAAGTCCGAAATTGACTGTCTGCGGGAGTAGCACAGTGGAACACACCGGAAGGAAAAGGCCCGGGTTCGAATCCTGTTATTGACGTGAAGAAATTTTATGGGCATTTTTATCACTCCGTGGCCGACTCAATCAGTCATTCTCAAGAGTGTATAGCAAGTTCGCCCCCCCCCCCCGCATCGTCCAGACAAATCGACCAGAAACCACGCAATTTATGGACATAACACACACGGGCCGATGAGTTTTTTTTGGGTGGCCCGAATATGAATTTTTTTTTTTTTTTTTTTTTTTTTGTCCAAAACTAACTTAGTAATCGAGTTTTCGGACTGGAGCAAAGGATAATGTATTGAAGTTCGCGTGGAAAATGAGTTTGACCAGAGCCTTGGTTCACCAGTTCCACATAACTTCCGGCAGACGTTCTTCGTATAAAGTATAAACCAACATCTCTTTTCGTTGCGGAGATGGGAGAAATCCAGGCGCCGTCCGACACGAACATCTCTTTTCGTTGTGTCGTTCCTTCCATACACCACAGAACTTTCTCTGCGATTTCCACGTCTTCAGATACTCCGACCCAATGATACAGCAGCGCAAGATTTCTTTATAAGTTCACAGGGTGAGCTGCATTGTCCATATTGCTCAAGATGGCAAAATCTTCTTTTGCCTGCAGGAGAGAATTTTTTGTTTTTATTTAAACAAGATGCCGAACTAGGCACCTGCTAGGTGATCTCATTGAGGTGTATAAGGCCTTGAATAGATTGAGCACGCTGAATTCTGATGGGATTCTTCCACTTGTTCAGATTACGAACCTAAGGGGGCATAAATTTAAATCGAGGAAAGACAGTTGTATAATAGATGTGCGGAAATTTGCCTTTAGCCAGCGGGTGATTAATTGCTGGAACAAACTTCCATCTGTCGTTGTGGAAGTTGACAGGTTGAATAAATTTAAGGAGGAAATGGACAAACATGTAGAGGGAATGGTTGTGCGAATTTTTTTTTTTTTTTTTTCCTCCCCTTTGGCTGATGCTACATAAGCTCATACGCTTGCTTTCTTGCATCACATGCCACTATTACTATCCACCACCAATTTTTTAAATGCCGATTTCCGAGAAATTCAACAATAGGGGGAAGACACTTAATTGCAACCCTTCTAAAACCCAGTCCACATATATTAGGGATTGACTGTAATCTCCCCCCCCCCTGCAAACACAAGCACATCAAAATAGTACTTCCTCTGCATTAAAAAAAAAATCCAAAACACGGACGTTTTTCGCTCTGGCTATTAATTTTCTTCTAAACAATATGTGGGATGGCACTTGCAAAGCCTTTCTCAATCTTCTAAACTGACTGTTAATTCAGTCAGTTTAGAGGATTAATAATAATTCAGGTTAATTAATGACCCGTCTCTCTGTTACAAAGTCTCACCACTCTATCTTAATTCAATTTCTGATGAATGTCTTTTCTATAGACATATCCATAGGCGCTGTTCTTCTTAATTGGCTTCTATAATTCTCCCTCTATCTCTCTCTTCCAAACCAGTCAGAACACGTGTCGACATCAGTAAGCATCAATTCACTGTCAACTCCAAAACTCAGAGCCAACTTTTTCACTTCCTCATTTATCTCTTCTACTCCTGTCTTCCGGAACAGCCTTCCTTCACATATTTCTCGAAAAGTGACAATCGGTGTGATATATATCGCCCTCTGCTACTCTTTTGGATCTTCGTTCGATTCACGTCCGCGACTGAGGAATTTCTAAAGTACTAGTCCTGGAGTTAGTCGATCCCATTAGGAAGAGAGTGTAGGTTCTCCCAGTGACTTATTCTAGGTTTTTCTGCCCGCACACAACATAGAAATTGACCCGTGAACACACACATTTCTACAAACATAATAGAGTTATGTTATGAACGCGTGCTTGTGGATCTATAATACCTTCAAGGTATTAAATATCCACAAGGGGGTTTAAAAAAAAAGATTTGCATTCATCCAGAAGTAGTGACAGAAAGATAATTTTTATCTTGTTTGATACTTTAATGTCTATAGCAACCACACAAATTTTGGTTTCGATCAGACAATTCATTTTTTTCCTCTGCAGCGCTGAATGAAGTGTCCCAGTGAATAAATTGCAATACACATCTGTGATTCAGATCCTCTTTGCGTAAGGGAAAACACCCAAAACAATCCACGAAGAAATGGTCGCTGTTTATGCAGAAGACTGCCTAGATTAACAGCGTCGTTGCATATTGGTATAAACAATTTAAATGTCAGCATGATGAAGAAGTCCCAGGGCGCCCAACAACTAGTAGTAATGGCAGATGATGCAAGAAGGCAAGCTTATTCCTCAATTAAGGCAAAAAAAAAACACACTTCACCAATCCCTACTCTTTAACAATTTATCTAGCTCTTCCTTGAATTTATGCCTGCTCATGTGTGTGTGTGTGTGTGTGTGTGTGTGGTCTCGGCAAGAGAAAGAATGCCATTAATATTTAGCTTACTCAACCCATTCAAAGTTTTAAACACATCAATCAGATAACCTCGCGGGTGCCTAGTCTCCAGACGCCGCAATTTGCAGAACTTGAAGCCTTTCTACGTAAGAGCAACCTTTTTGT
The DNA here is from genome assembly GCF_048544385.1 of Mastigoproctus giganteus. Taxonomy (NCBI): domain Eukaryota; kingdom Metazoa; phylum Arthropoda; class Arachnida; order Uropygi; family Thelyphonidae; genus Mastigoproctus; species Mastigoproctus giganteus. The sequence continues at coordinate 1,032,727 of NC_143575.1, forward strand.
TCTAATCTGGTTGCCCTTATCTGTATCCTTCCTAATGTGAAGCCTCCAGACCTGTATACATTACTCAAGCTGCGGCCTAACCATGGCCTTATACAAAGGGATAATCACCTCCTCATCCCCGCTACCAAAGTTTCTGTATATGATTGACATATACCACGAGCTCCTGGCAGCATATTTGCAATGCTCAGAGTATTTCATATCTGACTGAACAATTACCCCGAGGTCTTTTTCATTCTCCACTACCCTGAGCATAGTACCACACAGATGATAATTTACTCTGGGGTTACTGCTACCCAGTGGCAGTACCTTGCATTTGTCAATGTTAAACTTCCACTGCCCATCCACCCGTTTCCTAGATCTTGTTGCTGTAGCATACGGTCATTACTGTTGTTAATCACCCTGCCAATCTTTGTATAATCTTCAAACTTAGACATTAAGCCTGATATACCTTCCCAAATATCATTAATAAATAATGAAAACAACAGTGGGCCCAGCAATGAAACCTGGAGTACTTCACTAGCAACATTTAGTCCACGAAGGACAGTGCCCATTGATAACCACTCTGTCGTATGGCTGTTCTGTTACTGCTGTTCTCTGTTCTGTTAAAGCAGTTACAGAGAGTGACTGCTGTAACAAAAAAATGTATTAGCGTCAAAACCAGCTGAAGTGTTCCAAACTAGAGTAAGATCTGTGGAGCAACAGTTGGATACGAGTAGTGCCTGTTAGATGGGTTCTCAGACATCTGACCTTTTATCAGAAGAAGGGAAGGGCACAACGTGCACATGAAGTGTTGTCGATGCTCCAGGAAAAACAGAAATATTGCCGCTTATTCTCCCGTCCTTGCGCCCGCGGATTTCTTCCTCTTTCTTACCCTGAAGTCTTTTCTTCGAAGAAAACAATTTGCTGCTAATGATTTGGTTATTTCTGCTGCCGCGGTCTTTTATTCGTGGAAAACAATTTGCTGCTTGCTGATGATGTGGTTTGAAGGACAATCAGAGGACTTTTACAAAACTGGCCTGCGGAAGCGTGTTGAAAGGTGGCAAAAATGTCATGTCTGTTGAAAAGTGTAATACATGGTTTATTTCAACTTTCTATCACAAATGCTTCTGGGTTGAATACAAATCATTTTTACCACCCCCTCGTATATCTATATATAATATTTGAATAAGTACTAACAGCTGTTTTTCGTTTGCAGAGGCTTTATCTTCACCGGACCAGGATCCATTATTGCTGGATCAAAGGCAGAATACGAACTAAGGCTGTTTCAAGTGACTTCCACCGGAAAAGTCACTCTAAGTCTTATCGAAACCCAGAACCGAACAGTTTTGACTGAGACAGAAAAAGTCGTAAGTGGTAAGTTATGCAGCATGACTTTAGCATATTTGTATACAGTACACTTTATGTGCAAAGAATGTTTTAAGAAACTTGAATAGATATAATAATCTGTATAAAAAATTTTTTTCTAATTCAATAGCAAACAGACCGATCCGTTACATAACAGAGCAGAAAGGCACAGTAGTTTATTTTGCTTGCAACTAATATTGTAGCAGCTGAGAAATGCTTGTAATCATTTTGCGTTGAGAGCAGCTGAGAAATGCTTGTAATCATTTTGCGTTGAGAGCAGCTGCTCTCAACGCAACCCATAAAAAAAAAAACAAAAAAAAAAAACCTTAAAAACCCAAACCTATTCCATGTTATAAGCTAACGCAGAATCTGTGCTTTCCTATAATAGTCTTTGAGCTATAATTTAAAAGCAGCTTTGTTTTAAATGATTTAAAACGACAGGAGTCGATGGCAAAGTCGATGGTCCTGTTGTTCGAGGGTTTGCATTAACCGCTCAAAACGTGCGTGATGATCGCCATAAGATCGATCCTGAGGAGTTTTGATCATATCAGTATTTCTTAGCCTTCATATTACGCAATTTGGGTGTTATTCCTAGTTATAAAACGAATCTTGTCTACGCCCATTGGACATCAAGATTGATTGCTGACAACAGAAAAATCATCTGCTCGCGCGTTCAGATTTTTTTGGCGATGAAGAAAATGGTATCTGCAGATGGCGGTGACTTATTGACAAATGATATAACACCAAATGAAACCTGTACACATGAGGATGCAGAGAATTATGGCGCAAAGCATAACATAAGGATTCAGAAAATAAAAGGCAGAGCATGAAACTCTTGAACTTCTCTGATTAAAATTCGAAAGAAAGCAAAGGTGCCATCTCATAGACAAGTTGTAATCACAACTTTCTTTTATATTGCAGGAACAGTGTATCAACATCTTCCGTTCCCTGAAACAACCGTTAAAAAATAAATAAAGAAGGTCCCGTTTCTAGCCAGAATCGCGTGCATTATACCGAGGACTATTTCGTTAAGAATCATCGGAATTGAAAGAAAAGAATTATACAGTATTTTCGTTTAAACAAAAATTTTAGTTTTTGTTTCTTTAATTGAATTAAAATTTTAATTTTTGTTTCTCATCTCATTTTATTTACAAGTCGTCGAAATTTAATAAATTTCGACTTGTAAAGAAAAATGTGAAATTTTAAATTGGAAAAGGTGTTTTCCGCCACAATGCAATGTTTTCACGCCGGCTAATTCTTTCTTGCAGATGCAAAAACTACCATTACACTCGAAGTGCCGGAAAAGCTGAAGTATGGCTTGCGTCTCCAGCTGAATGGAACTTTCGAGGACGACCACTACATCTTCTCAGGAGACGAACAGGTCAATATCCGTTACCAGAACAAGTTGACAACGATCATTCAGACAGACAAACCTCAGTACCAGCCTGGACAAACAGGTAAGTTGCGTACAGCATCTACATAGATTGGGATGTTTGTGTATGTCTTAACGACAGGTGACACAAGGTGATTTTTTTTTTTTTAGTGAAACTTTTTTTTTTTAATTTACTTTTGACTCTCCTTTGAGCTCGGGATTCTGGTATACACATTAGGATAATACGCGATTGTGTGTCTCACTCAAGTAAGGTAGTACTTTGCCCTGCTTTAACGAATCGCCCCGTATTACATCGCACTACGGATATTCCATGCTCGTTGACTAATGAGTTGCGCAACGAGAAGCCTTCCAACAGTGATTGTATCTCGAGCTATTACATTACAGGAGTCCTATTATTAATACAATGGCAAAAATAGTCGTAAGCTTAATTATATAATTTAGTTCTAAATATCGGAATAAACATTTATAAAAAAAAAAAAATGACACTCACTGAAGTTAGATTCTCTGTTAGGCTACCAAGTCAACTTTTGACAGCCTTTACCAATTCAAAAATATCTATATTGAAATCTTTAAGAAGCGAACAGGTGAAAAAGGTGAGGTCCCACATGGACCTAGGCCTCCCGGGCTTTAAGGGAACACCTTCCAACCTCGCTTCGACAGGGTGAGAAACAAAGACTTGCGCAATACTGTGCGCTATACGACATGAGCTGGTGTTGAGTGTCATGATCCATCGCTGATAAGCCAGTACTTTCTGAAGTGCCTTATACCAATACCGCTTTATGCTCCGGAAATTTGGTCCTGTTCTCCAGCCTCCTACCTAAACAGAGATGCCTCTGATTAGAATATTGTTTACAAGGATGGATGAACAGGGTATTGGGCAGTCTTGCTACTATTTTCAGATCCATCGTCTAAACAAGAAATATCCTCACCCTAGTACGACACCAACGGCTGAAGGGCTGCTCCAAATGTATCAGCTTTTATCTCGGGCCAAAAGAGACGAGAATAGATCAATCTCACAATCACCACCTGAGCTGGCTAACCTTTACAAATATGAATTCTCTGAAAGAACCTATAAACATGTATCCAGTTAATACCCTAATAATCTTCAGTCAATTAGGTATATAACTGGATAAATACTGCGAAGATTTCTTTCACAGAACGAAAACCCTAGAAAATAATTATCAGACGATTAATATCTGAAGGATAGAATTATTTGAAAAATGAATGACTGAATGCCAGCCTCCTGGCCAAATGGTCGTAGAGGACAAGCCCAAACTAGAGAATTAGCAGTATTTTAATAATATTAATAATAAACAACAATTTTTTAAATAATTCATTTTTAGCTACTATGCATCTACAAATAATTGTCGTAACTTCATGAAATGTATATAATTAAACGTTTTAGGCAAATACAGTATAACTGAACTTTTGTGTAAATTCCTCGGCATGTATTCTATAAGTAACCTAATGTACATGTGGTACCCTACCCCGCACCTCTGATATACGCTGGTGTTCAAAGAAAGTGCATCACCCCTTAAAATTATAGTTGTCGTCCGAATAATGTAAGTATATGGCAATATTTCTTACAGATTGCATCAGATAAGATTGACACGCTCAAGTGATGACGTAATATTGTATCAGCTGTTACTTTCAGCTATATAAGTACGCTCTGCAAGGATTGCAGTCATTCCTTGCTTGTGTCAGGATGGCGAGTTATGTGCAGTTGACGTCAAGAAGAAAGAGTGCTATTGTTGCTTTAAGTGAGGATGTTCTTCCCGTCATATTGCTTAGTGTCTTGTAATCAGTCAACAGTGAGTCAATTTCTTTCCAAACTGAAGAATACTGGTTCTGCTGATAGGAAAAAATGAACCGGACGCAAACGAGTCTCTACGCCAAAACAGGACCGCGTTTTGAAGCGCTTATGCCTTAAAAACCGTAAAGCTTCTTTGTCTGAGCTGAAAACAGAATGGGAAGAACATACAGGAGTGGTAGCAAGTGCAGTAACAGTCAGAAGACGTCCCTTCAAAAATGGACTTGTAGCCCGTCGTCCTAAGCAGCCCCTCCTCACAAAAAAAATCAAAAAGGCCCGATTAATTTGGTGTAAGGAGCTGCCAAATGGACCCCCGAGCAGTGGAAGTCAGTTAGTTATTTTCTCGGATGAGAAGAAATTCAACATGCATGGCTCTGATGGGAGACAAACGATTCGCCGTAGACACGGTGAAGAATACCATCCAGACTGTATGGTGTCTACAGTGAAATTCCCTACCAGCCAAATGATATGGGGGTGCATTTCGTATCACCTGCAGTTTATAAAAGGTTCCGTAAATGTCAATGGATACCAGGCTAAATTGGAAGCCAAATTGCTGCCAATTAGAGACCATTTCAACCTGCCAAGTAACTGCATCTTGTCATCGGACGAAAAGTGTAAGTAGGCACTTCTGTAGTTACCTTATTTTCATTTCTGCATTAGAGGTTCGACAGTAATGTGTTTACATTTTGTTACAGGTGAAAAAATGGTTGGAAGAAGGGTCCATTACAACTGTTAGCTGGCCAGGAAACAGCCCGGACCTGAATCCTATAGAGAACAGTTGGCATCGTGTGGAATCTGCAGTTGCCAGAAAGAAACAAAGACCTTTCGTGAACTTCAGGAAGTCATAATTCGTGTTTGGAACCACGAACTGTCAGTTGATTATCTTCAGAAATTGATCTTGTCAATGCCTCGACGGACGGTGTGCTGCTGTCATCAGGACCAGAGGTGGTTCAACTGAATATTAGTTTGCACCTGGTGAACTTTTCAATTTGTTTTCCATTTAAAATGATAAACTGAAGCAAACGTGAGGGTTTCTGATAACATTTCAGCCATAATTGTCGTGTTTACCAAAACTGTTGTATAAAGGTTGCAAATGCTCATTTTGGAATGCTTTGAGAGCACCTCTCAAATATTACTTAGCTTTGCCTTAACTATTAATAAATATCTTTTGTTTATATTTCTGTTTGCTAGTCATTAATGTAACATACCATCGCGAAAAATTGTTAGAAATGTGAAATTCCTAGGTGATGCACTTTCGTTGAACACCAGCGTATAACACATCCTTCTTGCACATAGTCTGCAGCGGTCCGAAATTTGTGGATAAATAAATAGATAACAATAGTATGGCAGACGCCAACGTCATTTAAGATTTAACAAGCTGTTACATTTTGGTAATAGTCACTCCGCGAAGTTCTCGCGGATTTTGACTGTTAATTCCGAAATTGCCAACAACGGCGTCCAATGAATGGCTTTTTTGTGTGTCTGAACAAGCAAGAGTTCTTCCCGCGGCAGTATAGTGGTTTCACTACTTGTTAGTCGATCTCAGGCAGAGGAGTGGAGATTTCTCCCCTTGAGTTTATCCGTTGTTTTTCGGTTCGCCTAACATGCAAAATTGGCCCCACAAAGCCGAGTAGGCAGTAACAGGGACAGACGTACAAGAGGTTTTAGTAATCGTGGTTCACGCACGCATGACTACTAAATAACAAAGTGTAAGGTATTACACCTGGGAAACAGTAATCCCAAAATAACTTATTCACTTGGTGGAGTTCAACTAAACCCAGTACTGGAGGAAAGGGACTTGAGTGTTACGATACGGTCAGACATGAAATTCTCTGAGCATTGTAAACAGGTTGCAAGGAAGGCCCATGGTGTCCTATCGATGATCTATCGAAATTTTGCAAGTAGAGATAGGGACGTGATAATCCCATTATATAAGGCTTATGTTAGACCACACTTGGAATACTGTGTTCAAGTATGGAGACCGCACCTAAAGAAAGACATCGAGCTTCTTGAAAGGGTGCAAAGAAGGGTAACTCGCCTGGTGAGATCTGCAAAAGGGCGTCCTTATGAAGAAAGACTTCGAATATGTGGGTTACAGAGTTTGGAAACTAGACACCTTAGAGGAGATTTGATTGAGGTGTTTAAGGCTCTGAGAGGCATCAGTAAAGTGAATGAGGACGAAATTTTCAAGATTATAAATGATGCTAGAACTAGGGGACATAAATTCCAGTTACGGGGGGAAATGTTCAGATTGGACTGCATGAAATTTTATTTTAGCCAGCGTGTTATAAATTACTGGAATAAGTTGCCTTCATGGGTGGTAGAGGCCGACAGTTTGGGGAAATTCAAAGGTCATCTGGATAGTACTTTCGGGTAAGGGAAGCGTATAGGATGATAGGTTTAATTTCCTTTTTATTTATACTTTATTTTATTTTTTTTATTTATTAATTATTATTATTTATTTTTTTTTTGTTTTTATCATTGTTTTGTTCGGATTTTTTTTTTTTTTTTTGGCTGGTGCAGCATAAGCCATGGGCTTTCTTGCACCATGCGGCCGTTACTAATACTAAATACGATAAGTTCTTGTATAATTTCTATTTTGTGAACTGCTTTGACCTTTATGTGGTTGTCCCAGTGTATAAACAGAAAAAAGTGTCTGTGTGTGTATTTTTATATAATACACAATAGTGCAATATGGTCTAAGTCGATGACGCCCCTAAAATGCAACAACCGAAGCCCCTGCAGACACGCAAATTCATTCACGAGAATGGAACATCCCACCGTGCGTCACCGTATTATGAAATACTTCCTAAAGTGTAACTAATCGCATGTGGTATATGGTTGTGATTAAACTGTTCACTTGAAATTCATAGAAAATATCAGTTTTAAGTTGTTTCTATGGATAGCTATTGTTAGTTCTAATCGTATTTAAAAATTGTATTAAAAGTTTTTAATCATATTAAAATTCTTATAGAGAGACTTTCAAGAAAATGAGCAATTTTTATTTTTCTTTGCAGTTAAATTTCGAATCCTTATTTTGGACGGGGCTCTTCGACCAGTCGAGGACAAGGTAAATAGTCAAACACACAGCTTGTATATCACTGAATTTTAGTTTCCTGCGGATCAATGCGTTTATAAAAGTAACTAACTTTCCAGTAAATTTGCTTTCTCAAACAGCCTGCAGTGCGCGTTTCTGAACGTTTCCCTATTTCAGCGTTCAAATATTCCTTAATTTTTAACCTAAACGTACACCAAATCATAGAAGTACCTCTTTGGGGAGCTGCACGACTCCTTTTCAATTCAAATATGACTCTCCCAGTGTGGAGAATGAGGTGAGAGATCTACTTAGTCGAAATGATTTTAATATTTCTGTTTTGTATTACGTGTGAAATATTTTAAACTGCGTAACTGCACTGAGGCATGTCTACTTTTAGCAAGGGTATTTTGGCTTGCTCCACTCATTCAAAAATATGATTTTAAAACAGTTTTGATCACTGGGTGAGGCGCACGAAGAAATTCCACTTGAGTGTCACGACTGAAGTCCTATACACCAGCGTTCATTTCACAAAGTGTTTTCTACGTCACGCTGGTTCCGTAATTTGTATTAATTGCTTTTGCGATGCAACTTCAACTTTAAGGCAGAAATTTCACGACTGTGCCATCTGACATAGTAGACCCCCCCCCTACACTGGCATATTTGGACATATGTATATGTAATGGGCGGCACCTAGAACGTCTCTGCGAAGAACAGTATCACTACAAATATGCCAGATATGTGTGTGTGTGTTATGTTCTGGCTACTTGGCTACCCAGAAGCATCAGTCACCTGGACAGATGATTCTGGGTACTCGTCCACACCACGGGAAGGTGGGCCAGTTCCAGTAGAGCATGTAATGCCTCAAAAGAGACTGACCCACCTGACGTTGCTAAAAGGTAGGCCAGATTCCTATGGGGGCCTATTCCAGAGGAAAAGAAAGGAGAGAGAAATAAATAATAATAAAAAATAAATAAATAAACACAACCCGTGGTGCTGGTTAAAAAAAAAACATTAGTGAAAAAAAAAGAAAAAAAGGCACGTTGGGATAAAAGTAATAAAGAAAAAAAAGGAATAATGAACAAATAGTAAAAAAAAACAAAAAAAAACCAGAATGGCGCTGGTGAAAAAAAGAGTGACCGATGCTGGTTGATTAAAAAAAAATTGTCTTCAATAAGTACTCTTGTATCCAGAATAATTCAGATGTGGAACTGGTGACCTTTAGGATCAGTGCAATAACAATTCATGCAGACATGAACCATAGAAGAAAATAAATCAGAGAAACAAACTATTGTCCCGCTTACACAGTTGTATTTGGTGGATTGTTTTGGTGCGCTAATCTGGCGTTGATTCTTTTTCTGCGAGCAAACACCTCGGAGGCAAAGTTCTGAAGAGCTGAGAGATGATCCCTATTCTGCAGAAGCAATTCCTCCCGTCCTGGAGAGAGATCTGGAACATCAGTTCGGAGCTTCATCCTAAGATCGTCGTAGATTGCACAGTTAAAGAGCAGGTGATTCCAATCCCTCAGCTGCAAAGATCGGTGTGATGCAAGCGAAACTGAAAGAGTTTTTTTTGATTGAGAGAGCCATGTCCAGTTACCAGAAGGGAAGTTTCCATAGTTAAGGAGCACCAGGTTTTAACCGATTTAGAGAGTAAGAAGGTCACATCAGGCAGGAATTTTCTTGTCGTCGCTCCAAGTGCGGTGGTGTCCCATCTGGTCTGCCAGATGCTAATTAGCTCGTTAAAGCATCTGGATTTCTCTTTTTTAGGATCTTCATTTAAATTTAGCTGGATACCAAGTAATTCTGAAGGTATTTGTTTTTTGTGTCGAAAGCAAATGCCACGATAGATGACGAATAGATCCAATGGGAGGGACCCGCAATAACTTGCACTGCAGCGGTGGAAACTGTTCTACAGACTCTGAGAATAGAGAGGAGCATGCTCCACTGGACGGAATTCAGTTTTAACCTCATTTTGGAATTGGTGGCCCGATGAAACCAAGCTCCTGCTGCATAGGTGACTATGGGGAGGAAAAACAGCATTATAGTAGAGAAAGAGTGACTTCCTAGAGAGACTCCACTCCCCTCTGGAAACTCTAAAAATTGACTCTGTGAATTTTTTTGATTTTAGTACTTATGTGAATCAGATGAGGATAGAAGGAAAGCTTATGGTCAATAATGACCCCGCGGAGCTTTGCCTCAGTGACTATAGGAAGCCGCTTGCCAAATATTTTGACTTGGGGAGGCCGCCTGAGATCCAATTTGGATTTAAAAAGCATGATTTTTGTTTTCGCTGGATTAATTTTAAGTTTGTTAGCCAATGACCAGGTGGAGAGGTCAGTTAAAATCCGGTTTGCATTCACCTCCAACACTGCACGAGAACTGCCTGAGACCACAATTGTCAGGTCATTGACGAAAGCAAAAATTTTGCAATTCTGGAGAGAGCAACCCAGCCAGTCTTGAACCACAATGTTCCAGATTAGGGGTCCCCAGGACTGAACCTTGGGGACACCCTCGAAAAACCTTTCTAGAGACTTGGAGGAATTTTTGATACTGGCATAATCCAGACGGCATTCTCAAGACCAATTTTTAAAAAGCTCCTGGAGACTCATAAAAAAGCTCATTTGAAACACTATTACCAATTCGCCATCGTGAAATCTCGCGAATGGTAATTTTATTGGGCAACAATGAAACGCTCGCCTCAGTAATTGCGCATATCCACGTAGCATAATTTTCAAGTAAAATTAAGCTTTAAAATTTTCGGAATTCATGTAGTTTCAGTAAACTGCGGCTAAACATAGAACATTCCCTGAGTATCCGATTATCTGAGGCAGCTTTAATCTCTTACCTTAAATTTTGCTACTTTAAACAAATTCATGGTAACGAAATGATTCTTAAGTATTTAATTTTCAAGTAAAATTGAGCTTTAAAATTTTCGGAATTCATGTAGTTTCAGTAAACTGCGGCTAAACATAGAACATTCCCTGAGTATCCGATTATCTGAGGCAGCTTTAATCTCTTACCTTAAATTTTGCTACTTTAAACAAATTCATGGTAACGAAATGATTCTTAAGTATTGTGCGGAAGCCTCATTGCCACAGTCCTGGCATTCCCAACCCTCCCCAAACTCGATCTTAAATAAGTTGATTAGACTGTTGGATATCAGTTACAGCAGTCTGCACGTGAGAGTGAATTAATATTCATGGCTTCTCTTGTCTTTGTTTTCTAATTCTGAGAAAATTTCTTTTCTTGCAGGCTGCTTTGGTGTGGATAGAAGATCCTAAACAGACAAGGCTCGAACAGTGGAATGATGTTCAGTTTCCAGGAGGTGAGTTTACTCAGAATGGCACAAATGATTTTTTTTTTGTTTTATATATATTCGTTAATCTATCGTCAAGTTAATAAAGCATGATTAACAGAAAGGGGGGGGGGGAGGAACTGGCAAAACCCACGAAGAGTTGCAAGATAGCGAAGAAGGGCTATTGCACAAATTTGAAGTCAAATTATACAATAAGAAAAGCAAACACTGTAAGAATTATAAAAATTGGGTTAAGGCCGCATAATCAAGTACATATAATATAAACTATAATGTGTAATTGATATCACGAATGCGGACAAATGCACGCAGCATCCTTTCAGAATAACAGAATTTTACACGGATTAACACGGAGATACGGACTACATTTAATGCACTAAAATTTAGTATTATTAGTAGTGGTAAATGATGCATTTGAGCTTATAGATCAATCAAAAAAAAATCCCATTCCACCTAATCATCCCTCAAATAGTTGAAGTTCCTCCTTGAATTTGTTCAAACTATCCACTTCGACAACAATATGGAAGAAACTTCCAACAATCAACCACTCACTGGCTGAAAGTAAACTGACTCATATTTATTCTGCAACCATCCTTTTTCAATTTATGTCCCTCTTGTGTGTGGTCTCAGCAAGAGGAAGAATGTTATCAGCACCGAGTTTGCTCAATCCATTGAAAGCTTTCAAATCCTCAATCAGATCACCTTGCAGGTGCCTAATCATGAAGGTGATGCAATACGAATATGAAGCCTCTCTTGGTAATACCGCCTTTTTCTTCCCTTCGCCCTTTATTGTTTTTCTCTGCACCCGTCCAGCAGATCTACAACTTTCCTAAAATGAGGCCTTCAGACTTGTATGAAATACTCAAGATGCGACATAAACTTTGCCTTTTAAAAGGGGATAATCACCTCCTTATCCCTGCTACAAAGTTCCTGTATATCATTGGCAAAACCCTATGAGCTGTAATAGCAATAGCTATAGAGTGCAAGGAAGCCACAGGCTCTTGCTGTCCTGGCAGACTTTGCATTGCACAGAGAACTTCATATCTGAACAATTACCCCCAAGTCTTTATCTTTTTTACTATTTGAGTGTAGTACCACACAGTTGCTACATTACTCTGAGATTACCGATATCCATATACAGTAAACCCTCAATTTAACGGACCCCGATATTTCGGATTTAAAGGATCGGACAAATAATAATACAGTAATGTATATATTAATCTTGACCATATTTTTTTAGGTTATACAAAACTCCAGTGTTATTATTAATTTTCAATTAATAATAATTACCTATTTCCATTATTGTTTTGATAATTACCTACTTTCATTTTTATAATCAAATTCAGGAAATTTTTTTTTATTCTTTCTGAAAACATGTTCAAATAGCTGTTTTCCCAGATAAGAGCAGGCGGTGACTCGGGACACTAAACTGCAGGTTTACCGACTCGCTTTGTTTCGGCAGTCTGCCTCAACCTATCGTGCGGTCAGGTTGTATACAGAATGTTTTTCTGTGATTTCTGAATTGCAAAATTTATTTATTAAATAATTTTGCAATCCTTGCAATTTAAAATGGCATCAAGTGATAAAGGAGTTAAAAGAAAGCGTGTGAACTTAAATGTGGCACAGAAATTAGAGCTAATTGAGAAATCAGAATAAAACGTCTCAGTAGCACGCGTTTGTGAAATTTACGGCGTAAAAAAAACACTTTCTGATATCCGTAAATCAAAGGCCAAATTGCAACATAATTTTATATTGCACAGTACTTTATATTGTATTAAAGCTTTTTTTTACATTAAGAACAAAGACTGCCCCCCCCCGGTGACTTTCGGTATTAACGGACACCCCTTCTCCCCTATTAGTCCGTTAAATCGAGGGTTTACTGTTACATGTAATATAAACTTCAATTGACATTTCTGGGTCCATTTGCCTAATTTTTCTAGATCTTGTTGCAGCAGCAGCATACCTTCATTGACTACCCTGCCAACCCTTGTGCCATTTGCTAACTTAGACATCAAGCCTAATATACCTTCATTAATAAATAAAAAAACATAACAATCGGTCCAGCTCCGAACTCTGTGGAACTCCATTAATAAAATTAAGCCACGAACATCGCTGTCCATTGATAACTACTCTCCGTCCTCTCACACTTAACCATACATTTATTCATAGCATACTTGCCTTCGATACCACACTTCTCCAACTTGTACAGCAAACTTTTACGTGCAACAGTATCAAAAGCTTCCTGAAATCCAAGTGTATGATACAAAATTTTTTTTGTTTTTTTTTCTAACCAGTTCCTTTGTGATCACGTCATCGTATCCAATCAAATTGGTCCGACAAGACAAAACTTAACAAACCCATTCTGCGAATGAAGTATAACTGCACTCCTGTCTACATGGTCTTGCATCACTTCTTTAAGTAGCGACTCCATTATTTTCCCAGCAGCAGAAGTTAAGCTAATAATTCTGTAATTATTCATGCCACCCTTGAAAACTGGAGACACATTTGAACATCTTCAGTCCACAGGAACCTTCCCTAAATCCAAAGATGTTCTTAATTATGGCCCAGGGTTTGCTTATCCCCTTTGCTACTACACTTAATTGGATAGATCCCATATCCCCCAGATGCTTTTTTATGTTTAATCAATTCTCTTCCATTTTTCCTCTCGGTTATTACAAACTCATTTAGCTCCCTGTTACAGTTTGATAGACTGTAACAGGGAATTCTATACGGCATTCACTTCCCTACATAATTTCTCATGTATATGGAAAATACTCATTTAGTCAGTCAGCAGTATGAGCACTATCACCAACAGTCGACCAACGATATCAAGTGGACCAATTTGATTCTTTCTGTTCCTTTTAGTGCTTATATAAGTAAAGCAGTCTGTTTTTCTTTGCACCCTTTGGATTTTTCGTATTCTGCATTCGTTTGCTTAACCTCGTTTGTGATTTGATTGCAGTCTAGTTTAGATCTACCATAAGCTTCTGTATCAACCGATAATTTTTATGCATCCCGTGCATTTTTATTCTCTGCCACTAGTTTCATTAGTTCATCTGCCATCCATTTAGGCCTAAACCTTGAACAGTATTTCTCAGTTGGCTTGAAAAGCCTAGTAGTTTCCAAGATTAATTCCTTGAATGTTTCCCATTTCGAATTTGCTGTTGGTAACATCATCGGTTGGTCCCACTGTACAGAATTTAAGGACTCTGAAACCACTGTAGTCACCTTTTTACGAAAGCAAAACCATTCCCATTATATTTGAAGGTAGTTGCATCTTTAAGTGAATCCCACATCAGTACACTTTGATACTGCCACTTGGTCGCTCCTTTATCTGTAGATACTTAATGAATGAATAATCACTGCTGATAATGAGATCAAGAGTATTACTCCCTCTGGCTGCCTCTCAAACATGCTGCAGAAAACAATCCTCCAATAAATCCACATAAGCCTTGCTAGTGTGCGACTGACCAACCCACAAGTTCCAGTTAATATCTGGAAAGTCAAAATTCCTCATTATAAGACATTCTAATTTACTGGTCCTCTCTATTTCTCTGCAGAACTGTTCGTTGTACTCATCAGAGTCATTAGGCCTATAACACACTCCTACCCTCATTTTTCTTTTGCCAATGCTTGTCACACCAAACTAATTCAACATTGCACTGCCTGCCTCCTGCCCTGTCTGTCTTTTCTGTGTACATTCTACTCCCCGTATTGAAATTCTGCATCCTTTCTAGCTGAGTGACACCATGTCTCCGATATCTCCACATGTTTGCATTCGATGACTTGACCTGTGTTTAAAATTCATCAAATTTGTTTATTATGCTGCTAGCATTGGTGTACATGCAAGTATACATACACCTGTGTTTACTCCTAGTTACTATAACACAATATCCTATGTAGTTCCTTGTTCCGCAATGACTCCCACCAGTCTCTGAAATCCCCTGCATCTTGTCTTCCAGGCTGCTGCTCATTCCAATAGAAGCAGTGCAAGAATCACTTTCACCTCTACCAGCGGCTACTATTAATCTGTGTATTCCCCTAGCTAAGAGTTTTCTGATCCACCTAACACTACCTCGATAGCATCAGCAAATATTCTTGCACCATTTCTATTTAAGTGTATCCCTTCTCTGTAGGACCAGTTTCTCTTGTTAGCACAGACCACGCTAAGAAAAAAATCTACCACATGAGCCGTGCGCAATCTCTTCAGAGCCGAATTGATTGAAAAGGCTCTCATGTACTCCCTCCTATCACATCTGGACAGAATGAGCAAATTTACCATAACTCTCGACTTTTTTCCCTCAACATTTCCCTGTGCTTGTTAAGTCAGTTCTCAGATTTCTACTCTAAATGTCATTAGTGGCAGGTTTTATACTGTAGTTCGAGAAAGGTGGGGAAAAAATTTGTCAGTGCTCTGAAGCTTGTGCATTCGTGCACACTTGTAAAGTACATACAGTTTTGAATGTCTCCTTTTCCATAGGACGGCGGGCGTCGGCTGAAGAGATGTCCTCCTCCTCCTCCCTAAAACACTGCATTACTGTAGTTTTGTCGTACCTGTTATTGCCGAGGCCATATTGTCACTGTATAGGACACTGAATGTGCACCGTTGGTCAGCAGAAGTTTGAGCACCAATCATTAGTATTATCAGAGGTATATGATGCAAGAAAGCAAGCTTATGCAGCATAAGCCTTAAAAAAAAAAAAAAAAAAACCGCTCCCATTTCACCCCTCCGTTCGTTCCAAATACCTGTCCAGCTCAGCCTTAAATTTATTTAGCTATCAACTTCCACAACAAAGGATGGAAGTCTGTTCCACCAACCAACTACCCGCTGGCTAAAGGCAAACTTCCGCACATCTATCTTTCCTCAATTTCAATTTATGCCCTCTCAGGTGATCATTCTAAGCAAGAGGAAGAATCCCATCAGCATTGAGCATGCTCAAACCATTCAAGGCTTTATACACCTATCAGATCACCTCGCAGGTGCCTAGTCTCCAGACACTGTAATTTGCAAAATTTAAGCCTTTCTTCGTAAGAGCAACCCGTTGTTCCATTCACTAATCTTGCTGCCCTTCTCTGTACTCGTTCCAACAGCTCTACATCCTTCTTAAAATGAGTCCTCCAGACCTGTATAAAGTACTCAAGGTGTGGCCTGACTATTACCTTATACAAGGGGATAATCACCTCCTTATCCCTGCTAGAAAAATTCCTGTATATCATTGACAAGACACTGAGTTACTCTTGCAGACCGTCTGCACTACTCAGAAAACTTCATATCAGCCTGCACAATTACCCCCAGGTCCTTTTCGTTCTCTACCACTGTCAGTGTAGCACCACAGAGTTGATACGTCACTCTGAGGTTACTGCTTCCCATATGTAGTACTTTACATTTGTCAATGTTAAACTTCATTTTTCACCTCTCAGCGCATCTGCTCAACTTTTGTAGATCCTGTTGCAGCAGCATAGTGTCATTAGTGTCCTTAACAACCCTGCCAATCTTCGTATCGTCTGCAAACTTGAAAATTAAGCTTGATATACCATCATTAATATCATTTATAAATATAGAAAACAATGGACCCAACACTGAACCCCGAGGGACTCCACTAATATCCATAAATTTACACAAAGCACGGTCTCTAGTTTAAATTTCGACAATCAATCTCGTTTTCCCAATCACCGGTAGAATTCACGTATACTGAAAATAGTAAAATACCGAAATATTCTTCAAATATATTCTTGACAGCCATGATTAATTTTAACCTTTAGGCATTGAAATTCTGGACAAAGTTTACAACGAATCGATCAGTGGTTTCGGATCACGTTATATTCTTATTTCGTACGCGATTTATTCCACGACAGAGGTGCAGAGGAGACTTATTATTTTTTTTTTTTTTTTAGCGTGTGTAATAAAATCCAGAACAGAGAGCAGCAGAACAATTAAGAAGCCACTTTGCATCTTGGGCTTAAATGTTGCTTCTACTGCCTTCGCTTGCAAAAATTTACACTTACAGTAGATGGAGCGTGTCAGTAGTATTCCCGTTTTGAAAATTTTATAAGACATCACTTGTAAAACAACTTATTTTATTGCAGGGATAGTCCAGTTTGAGTATCAGTTGAGCGATGAGCCTGTTCAAGGCCAGTGGAGAATCGGCGTGAACACCAGTGGAAACGTAGATTACGGGAGATTCACTGTGGAAGAATATGGTATGTACACAACGTCATGAATGTTCTCCTACAGTAAAAGTTTTTTTACTTATTTTAATGCTCTTTTATATTTATTTATTCTATTTGAATAGAAGTACACAACTTCACCCGTGTACTCCAGTATATGCTAGCAGGGTAAATAAAACAAGTACAGTACAAATCTCAATAACAAGTGCACAGAGCAGAGTGAATGTTATACAATAAATCAAGTTGTGTATGTGCGCACAAAAGTCAAGATAGGCTAGGTTAGTGTAGTCAGTTTTTAGCTTTTACTTTACTTTTTATTTGCGCAGTTTAATTATGCCAGCTAAACCTAGCTAATATCAAAATGTTATCCGAACTAAAACTAGCAGAAATGGACAGCAGGACTTCATTATTGGACGAATTTTGCAATTTTAATGCAATGAGTAGTTATGTTCTTTCCTTTTTCAAAAGGAAGACTTTTACTCGGCCCTTGATGCCATACAATGGCGATTATGGAAACAGTTCACGCTGCTGGAAATTAATTTGCAACCCCAGTTATTTATTAAGGTCAGCCAGAGCATAATTTATAGCTAGACCATAGTGGCCAGCCCAACTCATCTGGCGCTGAAATTCTCCTAAACTTTACGATATCAACATATGGTATTATTTGAATGAACACTTCGAATAATTTATAAATGAAAACTTGATTAAAACTATCAATATCCCGGAGCACAACAATTTAGGTGAGGATGCCCGAAGAAATGATTTTTATTTACATTTTATGTATATAAATATTATAATAGTATAAAAGATATCCAGACATTGAACTAAATAAAGTGTCACTTATATTTACATAGACAATACTTGTAAAGAAATTATCTAAAAATGTATTAGTCAGTCACGAAGCATTAGTTCTTAAAGTTTCTCAACAAATGGTTTTTAGGTTTCCAAAATTTTTCTTTATAGCGCAGAAAATGTTTTAGTAGCCCATACATTTGAACTCACATATTTCTACTTTCAGTTCTGCCGAAATTCCAGGTTGTGGCCATCCCTCCCTCGTATGTAACGTTGGACGAGCAGATGTTTAACTTCACCGTTTGCGCCAAGTAAGTTTTCACTGCTTATCCGAATGAATGCGTGCTTCGAATAAATAAAGCAACTTTAATATAAATCTTAATCCTAGCATATTTCTTCTTATTTTTAATAGTTTAAAGTGGTACAGTATTTATGGAGGTAGGTATGACTTCAATTACTTTTCTAATCATGGAAAAATACGCATTCTATAACTTTGGTTTGTATCCTCTCTAATGAACAGGTTGAAGTTTTCACAAAGCACAAACAAACTGCGTTTGCAGGACGTTTAATATGACAAAGCTTTGTAGGGTTATGTTAGTGATGTGGTAATTTTTGAAATGAATAATCGAGGGATCCCATTTCCAAACTAGCCATCCACTTTTCAGAATTTTTCACGAAACAGAAAAAAGTTTAAATTCTATTTCAAATTAGTTTATAAAACTTATCCCTAAACTAACAAGTCAAGGGGACAAAACAGAAATATTTAGAATAACTTACGATTATACGTGTCACTTTATTCGCAGGATAAGACGAGTTATGATCTGTCAGGTTGGATTAGATGAGTTATGAATGCAATACAAAATAATGTCATACACTTTAAAAAAACAAAAAAAAATAACTTGGTTGACTCTATAACAGTAACTTTATCCATCCTTGAATTAAAAAAAATAATCGAATCATAATTTTTAGAGATTGAAACGGAATAAAATACAATTCGGTCACCGAAATGTGAAGTACTTATATCACTAATCTACTTTTGAAATCAATCATTCAGGAACATTTTAATTTTTGTGATATCCCGTCTAAATGGTAACATTTTGTTACACTTGATCTAAGGACTCACATCCGATGTGATCCAAAGTTTCTCTTTGCGACAGCATTGGAACCCTTTCTTGTTTCGATATCAAGTCCTTCGTGACCTCATGAAAACGTGAACTACTACCCGAGGTGATTCTAAGCAGTAATGATCGGATCCAACCATGGAAAACAGTGGATTAGAACTAGATTGTTCAAAATCAGTTCCATTTCCAAATACAAAGAAGAAAACCGTAAATAGGATTGACAAAAATTGGAAGAATCAAATTAGAACCTGTTGACCTTCACATTGATCTATGCCTTTTGTTGACTGGAGGATACACCGTTCACCATAATTTTAAATTTAGAAAGGCAACAACATACAAGGGGCTGGTCGGATGTCATGACCCTAAGGACATTGTCCTGTATATCCGAGGTGCCTTATGCCCATTCCACTTTATGCCTCTGTCATTTGTTACTCAGCCCCTGATACATGTCTCACATTGGAACTGAATATTGGATTTAACGTTGGATGAATATGGTTAGTTTGACTCTTCACTGTTTCGTGTACCATTCTCCATGTGAACAAGAAACCAGTGCTATGGAAGCAGCCGATAATTACAAAAAAGAAAAAAAAAATCCTCATTGCGCATTTCAATACGAAGAGGATAGATTTCCAGCTATCTTCCACCTTGTTGCCTTCCCACATCATGCGGGTAGGCATAACCTTGCTCTGGTAAGCAGCTTACGCCGACTTGTATCACTTGAAAGGATGTTTCGATCCAATTCCTTGCAAATATTTAACCCCCTAGGAATTGGTGCAGAAATGCTTTGAAGCAACAAAATATATAGAGGACCTTGTCAGAGCCTTTCCCTGTTCTGGAAATTTAGTGAGTCAGCATGTTTTGCCCTTTACTCCTTCTTCATCACCGTTGTCCCCGATATTCACTTAGTAACTCACTCTTTCTGACTATATGAATGACAAAGTTGGCTTCATCTGTAATGGTCTATAGCTTTCCAGTTCAACTCAAGTGCTTCATCGCTTAGCTGGAATGAATGGACTTCCGTTCGCCTGCTAGTGCACAGTCCACGTAAGTTCACAAGACGGTATACAGTACTAGCAAGGCAATGTGTTGCTAGCTCTGTGAACTTACGTGGACTGACGTATGAACTTTTGAATCGTAAAACCCGCCTTAAATATCCTCATTTTAACTGTGTACTACATAACTATAGGAAGAAGCCGTAGCTGATTCGCCCTACGGGGGGACCATCTTTTGGTTCAATTCCGATTAAATAAAAATTAATCTACAAATTAAAGTCTTACACCAAATAAAAATAATATTTCAAGTGTTCAAGTGGAAAAAAATCACTGCGTTACTCTAAGTAACGTATATGTTCCTCCAAGTGCCCAAAATTAAACTATCAAACCTTTATTTCGTGCACCTCGGAAAAATCGGGTAATGAGTCAGACGTTGGGTTATCTCAAGATGGGTCATTATTTTCCGATGACTATTCGTTAATAAGTGGGATTTTGAATTGTTAAGATATCTGGGCACTTGTACCGTGATTTTGTTAATTGTGATAACTTTCCGAAGTGCTTTATCTAAGAATCGCAAGAATCGCAGATAACAGATGAGCGCTGGTACAAGAAATAGTGTAATTTGGCTCTATTGAGTAGATTACACAGTCTATGAGAAGGCATTTCTAAAGCCATATAAAATAATTTTTATAATATGGAATGGCCAGAGATGGTGAAAAGTTTGCAAAATAGGTAGACTCAAGAAAAGCACAGTACAGTTGCCCTTGAATAACGCGGGGGTTAGGGGCGCCGACCCCCGCGCAGTCGAAAATCTGCGTATAACTTTGACTCTCCAAAAACTTAACTACTAATAGCCTACTGTTGACCGGAAGCCTTACCGATAACATAAACAGTCGATTAACACATTTTGTATGTTATATGTATTATACTGTATTCTTACAATAAAAATCACGAGGAAGAGAAAAGAAAGTCATGAGGAAGAGAAAGTACATTTACACTACTGTATTTATCGATACCGTAAGTTTTTACGTCGTCTGTTTACAAGATGAATCGTCTGTCTGTCAGTACCTACATCGGTATTGTCTTATATGATACAAAACACTGTAGATTATACGTATTACTAACACTAGACATCAAAAATAAAGTTAATGTGAAAAAGAAATTCATATTTATTTACAGGTGTAACGATTCATGTATTGATAACGAAGAAGCAGCGATATGATTGCTTTATGGTAGCCTAGCCTATACACTGACACAAAAACGTCTCGTACATTCTTGCAGTACAGTTATTAGATTTTCACACGAAGACACTCACATACACAACAGATAAGTTTATTAACACGGCATGATGATTATTTACTATTCATGAAGTGGATCATCATAAAGGTCTTCATCCTCGTCGTCTTCACGTTGAGGATGAGGAGGGGTTGGTCTTGCTGTCTCAGGGGTGGTGGAAGGAGAGGCAGGCACACTCTGTAACTTCGCAGAAATGCATCGTAATTGTAATTTCTGTCTGACTTTTCCTTTTTCATTTCTCTAAAAATGTTTCCATACGGTACCAATCTTTCTTCCACCGTTTGCTTTAGTTTCAGTGCCCGTATCATAGAAGGGTCAATGTCGTAAAAGAAGTCAAAAGCAGTCTTGAATAATCGGAACCTTCTGCCAGATTGTCTGTTCAATTTGTTTTCTGGCACTGCTTCTTCTACGGCTTCTTCCTCATCGTCTGGCACTGGTTCTGAAGCACTCATCTCCATCAAGTCGTCCTCTGTTAATTCCTCTGGTGTGGTGTCTACGTTAGTACTTGAATTTCTCCAAGATCCATATCTTGAAACCATTCACCCCCCCCCCCCACCATTTTTGCCATATCCACAATCTCTTTCATGATTTCCTTGATTGGCTCTGTCGTAAATCCTGTGAAGTCATACACAACATCTGGACACGGCTTTCTCCAGCAGAAATTTATTGTTTCGGGCTTGATGGCTTTTACAGCTTTTTCCTTCCAGACTTTCATGATGTTCTCTCTATCGGGGTTCTTTCCATAGCGTTGACAATCCTTTCCATGGAGTACCGTGTGTAATGAGCCTTAAAGGTCCTTATGACCCCCTGTTCTAGAGTCGTTGTGTTTGGGGGCAAGAAGACCACTTTGGCGCCTTCGGTATTCAACTCATGGGGTTCTGTGTAGCCAGGGGCATTGTCCAATATCAAAAGAACTTTAAAAGGCAGTCCCTTACTGGCAAGGTACTTCCTGACTTCTGGGACAAAGCATCGATGGACCAACCCAGAAAAACGGTTATCGTTGTCCAGGCCTTCTTGTTATTCAACCAAAAGACTGGCAGCTGGTGTTTATCTTTTCCCTTCAAGGCTCGGGGGTTAGCAGCTTTATAGATAAGGGCAGTCCTGATCATAAACCCGACTGCATTTGCACTAAACAGTAGAGTTAGCTTATCCCTTCGTGCCTTAAATCCTGGTGCTCGCTTCTCTTCCTTACTAATAAATGTCCTTTGTGGTATTTTTTTCCAGAATAGGGCACTTTCGTCTGCATTAAAAACCTGTTGAGGCAGATATCCTTTCTCCTCAATGATTTTCTTAATGACGTCTGGGAACTCGTCTGCTGCCTCTTGGTCGGCAGATGCTGCTTCTCCTGTTATCTTGACATTTTTTAAGCCAAACCTCTTTCTAAAATTATCAAACCATCCTTTGCTGGCATTAAATTCTCCAACTTTATATCCTTCACCTTCCTGTTGCTTTAAGTTGTCATATAATGACTTCGCTTTTTCTCAAATCATATTAGTCTATAGGTATGCCTTTCTTATAGCAATCTTGCACCCATATAAAAGCTGCATTTTCAATACGAGATTGATAATTTATTTATCCCTATTTTGTGTTACAATTGTTGGGAGATAACAGCAAGAAGGGAGGGAGAACACATAAGCCACAGGCTTTTTAGGGGGTGTTCCCTTTGAAAAAGATAACAATAAAAACAGCTCTTAAATTACACAGGTGTTATTTAACAGATGCATCATAAATAAATCAGACATGTTTCTACATTCCATTACAGAGACCTTCGAAAACCAACTACATATGTCACGTGGTTAACAACAGTACGTATAATTACATTGTGAGTACTTTTACAATAACAAGTATGAATGAAAAAAATTATGAAATAATTGCGTAGAGTATTACAAACTTTTTGACAGCTATTCCTTCAACTTGTTTACATAATTTCCAAACTGGTATGCATTGTGGAAAGTTCAGGAGTTGAGTGGAAGGTGATTTAGATCAGACATCCCTGGTGATGTGTTCAGTTAGGAGCTTCTTAAACCTGTTTAGTGAAATGGCATTTTTGATATTTTCAGGAAGATTATTCCAGGTTTTTGCGCCTCTGTATTTTATATTTTTCTGACCTATGATTACATCTACCCATATATTTATTTGTCTGTAAATTTCTTGTGTTCTCTGGTCGATTTGCCTGTTTGCTGGTCGAAAAAAAACCCCAGTTTCTGGGGGGCGAAACCTTGCTATCTACGCCTGAGACCGACTAACTCAGCCACGGAGTGAAAAAAAGCCCACTAAAGTTCTTCGCGTTATCGACGGGATTCGAACCCGGGCCTTTTCCACCCGGTGTGGGGAGGATGGTGACGATACCACTGTGCTACCGCGCAGACATTACAGTAGTACAGTAAATTTTATGCATTTATGATTTAATACTGCATCTTTACTTTTGTTCACATTTCTCTGGACTGTGAATGGCGCCATGTACCGTCTGTAAGTGTTAGTGTGCGTAAGTTTTGATAAATTTTAACTTTTTATAGACTAACCGTAGGCTACCCGTTTTTAAAACGGGATACAATTATTAGTTCATATACATTTTTTCTTCTGTCGAGTTTATGCATACATCGCCTCATGTGTAAACATCAAAAATTAAGCTGTTATATATAGGCTATGCGGTTCGTCTGAGTTTTTTTTCAAATTGTCGCAAATCTCCAAAAAAATTTTCCAATATATTTATTGAAAAAAATCCGCGTATAAGTGGACCCGCGCAGTTCAAACCCGTGTTGTTCAAGGGTCAACAGTATTTAGAATTACATAAGCTAGAACCATCGTCAACTCAAAGGTGTGTAATACTGCACCCTCGCGTTTGACCATTCACTCGCCTATATCGTTTGATTAAGTAAAGCCCAGTCAAGAAGAGCCATCCACACAGAAAAGGTAAGATAAGTAAAAAGATGAACTCATAAATTAGATTTAATTCTTATCAGTTTCTGACAGCATCGTTTATTTCCAGTTACACCTACGGGAAGGGCGTCGAGGGTACGCTGAAGTTAAATATTTCTTACGAGATTTACTCCTGGAACCCAAATGAGAAAATCCCCACCCTGGAAATTGAAATTCCGGTAAGTGAACTTGCTTTTTGCTACACTTATCTAACACAGAAATTAAGCATTAGTAATACCCATTCCACGATATCGACCCATTTAGATAGCAGGCTGCTTACAAGCTGCCATTCAACTTTAAGCAATTTCGAAATATCGAAGGTTTGTTCCGCTAGAAAGAAAAGATTGCAAAACAGCTTAAACCAAAGCGCAACGTGGATGTTTGCAAAATTCCATGGGGATTACACAGACCAGCGCCAGTTAACTTTAATGTATATTTTTGGAAATGTAATAAGTTCATTGCAAGAATTTTCATGGTCGAGGAAATGTGTGAGAGAATTCGAATTATTTTTAATGAGGAGACAACTCTCGTGTTAGCAACAAGCTTTAATTTTGTCGAAACATACTGGAAGATACAAAGTCCTTGTGCTCCCAATTTATTAAAACTTCATTCGCTACATTTCGGAAATTTTCTTCTGGCCAAATGGCAGAAAGGAGCTAATGGTTATAAGTAAAACAATAAGTAATCATTATTGTACGTAAAAGATACGATATGATGGATAAAATACCTCAGGACGTGATTGGCATATATAAAATTCATATCGCGTTACCAGGGATAAAGGGTGGACACTCCTACCCCACCAGGATACATACAACAAAAATGTATTTCTTGCATTTTCTTTTCACTGCGTCGTTAATTTATTTTTCATTCGCACATTTATTGTATGGACCATGGTGCATTGCCGGCGTCCACATTTTAGTTTTACTAAGAATCTTCAGCGTGCGGTTGAAGGTATCCACACTCTTCGTTGTTTTACTAAAAATAATTAGCCCTACATTTAGCCTGAATGAAGGTTATATTGAGGATCCGAAAGCCTACAAAGTTTTAGTAAATAAAGAGTAATGGATTAAGGGCTTTGTACCATCCAGTATGGTTCAGGATAACAAATTCCATGAAATTTTCTGAGCAGTGCAGAGAGGCTGCCAGGATAGCTCATGGGTTTTATCGCTGATATATAAAGGAATTTTTCCAGTAGGAATAAGGATGTAATCATCTCGTTCTATAAGGCAGTGATTAGGCCATATCTTGAGTACTACGTACAGATCTGACAGCCTCATTTTAGTATTCGGATCTGTTTCAACGAGTGCAGAGAAGAACAGCGAGATTAGTGAGGAGGAACAAAAGGATGTTCTTACCTAGAAAGGCTTCGGTGCACATTGCAGCATTTCGAGAAACAGGTACCTGCGGGGAGATTTGCTTGACACGTTTAAAGCCTTGAGTGGATCGACTAAGCTAAATGCTGATGGAATCCCTTCCTATTGCTCATACCACACACATGAGGAAACATTTAAATTCAAATTGAGGAATGATAATTTAAGAATCAATGTGTGTAAATTTGCCTTCAGTCAGCGAGCGGTTGGTTGTTGGAACAAATTTCCATCTGGTGATGCTAATTTATAAAAAACTAGCCAGTTTTTATAAATTAGCATTAGTAGAGGCACACGATGCAAGACAGCAAGCTTATACAGCATCAGCCAGAAAAAAAAAAAAAAAAAAAAACCGCCCATTTCACTGATACATTCATTCCAAATGTTTGTCTAGTTCTACCTTGAATTTATTTCATCTATCAACGTCCACAGCAACAGATGGAAGTTTGTTCCAGCAATCATCTACCCCCTGGCCAAAGGCAAACTTCTGCATATCTATTCTATAACTGTTTTCCTCAATTTGAATCTATGTCCACCCTCAGGTTTGTAATCTGAGCAAGAGGATGAATCCCATCAGCATTTAGCCTGCTCAATCCATTCAAGGCCTTATACACCTCAACTGCCTCGGAGGAACTAGAAGTATCAGAGGAGATGGACAGGCAATATGGGAAATATTTTTTGGCGGATGCTGTATAATCCTGCTTTCTTGCATCTTGCCCTACTGATACATAAACTAACATGCAGAACAAGTAACAGTACTCAGTTTTTCGATTTACTAGTAACATGTTTTTAATTTTTGAAACTGTTTTGGTGGCCACCCATTCATTTGCTAGTTCGCTTCTTGCTCGCCTGTCTCACTGGCACAGAAAGCAAGGCATCCGAGTTGTTGGCCGAGTAGCAGACCAATCATTTTACAATCTCCACGCACTAGTAATCCTTGCACTAAGCTTTTTTTCAAAAAGCTTAGCATTTTCGTAGTGTTATTTAAGCGTGAATGGGCTACAGGAATGGATACATACTTTTTCCACTATGAAGAACTCCTTTGAGGCTTTGCTTCGATGAGTCAATAAATATATTCCACTCTCTTGGTTGGTAAAAAAAAAAAAAAAATCAGGGGTTCATGACTGCAGGAATGTTTTTTTAATATGATTGGCCATTTAAAAAAAAATGTGGAACCAATTCTTCTTTCAAAATGTTTATACCAGGGAAACACTGAAATCGAAGAATCTGCTGGCCCAGGGACAGTCTTTACTCTAGCCTCACAGACTCTGAAAAAAAAAACAAAAAAACAAACATACTTCAATGCTGCTCTTCTTATGGCGTGTACCATTGGTGTACTTTTATACGGTTACACTCTATAAGGACAAATCTTTCTATACGAACAAACCTGTAATTGAAAATAAAGAATTTTTGTTAATGTGAGCGGCTTCAATCCCAATGCATGGACGATGCCCGTGTCTAGATTCTCCACTCAGGACCGTTCCGCCCATTTCACAATTTCCTCTGTTTGATGGCCTTATTTCGTTAATCATACTCACCAAACAGCTGAAGCAGTCTCGAACCCTCTGCAGCAATTGGTGCTATGGAGCACCTGGTAAAATGTTTTTTCCCTGTCATAACTGAATGTCATTGCAATCTTCAAGAAGTTTGTCACTACACATTTTCCTTACTAGTTGGCATAGTTATCTAATCATCCCCTTCTCAAATGCAAAACTTCCAACTTTCTCAGCACATTCAGGTAAATCTCCACTGCTTTAAATCTAAAACTCCTTGAGAGAATACTTCTTTGTCTGACCACAGAATTCGCTAGGATCGGCCATCAAAGAAGATCAATAACAACAAACCTTGTTACCTCAACTGCCATTCTCGAAGGAACATTGTGAAACGCCTACTCTTCGGCTTACTCCGACATAGTATATACAATCCAGCAAATCTAGAGCGTGAATGACTAGTGTGAATGACTCAGAAACCGTGGATTTTACGTTTTTCTCCTCTGGCTGTACAAGGCATGTACAACAGCATTGAACAAGAAAAGCTAATCTAAGTTAAATTCAATCCAAGTAGTGCAGTTTCAGTGCCAATTTCTAAAATTAATTTTATTGCAATTTTTAAAATTGTAGCATTTTTTAGAAGTTAATTTTCTGAATTAGTCACGAGTTTCAGAAAATTGGGAAGTATATAGTAGATCAATTGACACTAGAACTTATAGAATGTTATACTCCACGAGTTTTAGAATTGCAATTAACTACAACTGTCCTTTTTTAAAAAATAGATTTGACAAATGTTTTTCTGAATTTGGCAGTTTGTGTACGTTTAGAGGAAGGGGGAAAGTTATCTTGATATCACGGTTTCAATTTAATTATGGGGATGCCATGTCCATAATTTGGACGCAAGGAAAAAATAACATGTTATGTCAAGGAATGGCTTTTTTTATACTAATTAACTTGCTCAGACTGTAATGTCACACCATAAATCTTTTCGAAGGTCGTCCACTTTTACTAACAGGTTTCTGAAGCCAGTGGCGAAAGTGGGATTGTTTAACGATAGTATTGCTAGTAATCTATTCTTGATTGTAGCGTAATATACCAGACAACTATATTCCTTTTTTTTATATTCTTACATGGATTTCATCATATATTCTTCTGGCTTTCAATTTAACACTTACAGTGCTCACGGTTTAAATCATCTCCCTGTTTGGGATCATCAGTGCTAGCGACACAAGGCACCCGCACAGCCAACTTTGACACTTTACACTTCCTTAAGTTTGAGAGCAAAAGTTAACCCATGAAGGACAGAGATGGGGGGAGTTCTTTTAAGTACACAGCATGACTATTTCCACAGATTAAGCAACTGAGGAAAGCAAACGCAGTTAGGGAAAAAATAAAAGACAGTCATTTATTTCAGGTGTTGTGCGTCCCCCCTGGTGAGTAACAAAGTACACATAATCGTTCCATCCTACTCAGACCGTATGGAAAAGACCTGGGTTCGAGAAGAATTTTTACGGCACCTAGGTTAGAAAGAGCTGTTCAGAAAGCAAGAAATCGGCCATAGAATATTCTTCTCGAATTTTTTTTTTTTGAATTCTGTGTTCAAAAAAATTCTATTCTATTCTATTCTATGGCCGAATTTTATGATGCCTAGTCAATTTAATTGCTTTGGAACACACACACACAGAAGAACAAGAGCGAATGTGTGTGCAATGGTGGGGCTACTTCTGGCATTAAAAAAAATAATTCGCAACTTTATAAACTCAAGGCCTAGTACTGTTTTAACTAGTTTTTCAATGAAATTACGGAAGTTTATTTATTTATTTATTTATTTATTTGAACTAATTAAATTGGAAGGTCTAAACGGCCATTTATGTTAAAACCCTATCTCATTAAAACCATTCTGGATTTGTTGATACACTAAAGTATGCGGTATTAGTCTTCACATAACACAACTGAAATAGGGCCGCATGCTAAAAATTTTTTGAATTGAGTGCAGTATTAAGTTTCTCCATAAGACAGTATTTTGCTCGGATACCATAAATTCTGATATTGTGAGAATATTTTCAGACATTTTGTTGGACAATTGCATCATTTAGGGGTTAAAAAAACCTGACAATTTTCTGCATGGTAAAGAAATCGATCAAATACAAGTAATCTCCAATGAATGTATTAAGATTTTGGGAGAAGAAAAGCCAAAACTTGATGGCCACTGGATTTTAGCGATCTGAAAATTTTATTATAGGGGTAATCTTAACTCCAAGAAGAAAAAGAATCACCAAATAACCTAAGGATATATACACGCCCGAGATCGATTAACTCGACCACGAAGTGAGAATTGGGGGGGGGGGGGAGCCCACAGGGGTTTCTCGTATCATTGAAGGGATTAGAACATGAACCTTCTTTCACCAGTTGAAGTGTATACGGTAAAAGACTGCTGTATAAACTGGAGAAATGCGGCATTAAGGGCAAGTTACTGCTATGGACAAAGGGATAGTTAAGTGGAAGACAGAGTGGTTATCACTAGGCACTGCTCTTTGAGGCCTAATGCTATCAGTGGAGTTCCTCGTTGTTTTCAATATTTATTAATGATATCGATGAAGGTACTTGTATATCAGGCCTAATGTCAAAGTTTACAGATGATACAAATTTTGGAAGGGTGGTTAACTAATGAAAGTAATCACGGTATGCTACTACAACAAGATTTAGAAAAATTAGGTCCACAGGCTGAGAAATGGCAATTGCAGTTTAATATATACAAGTGCAAAGTACTGTGATCTCAGTGTATCTTAACTCTGGAACTACAATCAGGGTATAGAAAATGAAAAAGACATCGGGGTAATTGTGCCATCAGACATGAAATTCTCTGAACAGTGCAGACATGCTGCCAGAACAGCTCATGGAGTTTCGTCAATGATATACAGAAATTTTGCTAGCATGGATAAGGAGGTAATTATCTCTTTGTATAAAACCATGGTTAGGCCGCATCTTGAATAATGTAAACAGGTCTAAAGGTCTCACTTAGGAATAATGTAGGTCTGCTGGAAGGGGTACAGAGAAGGGAAACGAGATTGGTGAAGGGAACAAAAGAGTGCTCTTACCTAAAAGGCTTCAGTTCAGCAAATTACGGCGTCTGTTGCGGTGTTTAAGACCCTGAATGGATTGAATAAGCTGAATATGAATGGTATTCTTCCTCTTGCTGAGACTACACACATGAGGGGGCATAAATTTAAGTTGAAGGTTGGTTACAGAATAGATGTGCTGAAGTTTGCCTTCAGCCAATGGAGTGGCTGATTGTTGGAATAGGCTTCCATCTGTTGTTATGGAAGTGGATAGTTTGAATAAATTGAAGGAAGAGGTAGACAAATTCTTGGAGGGTTAGGAAGGGGTGTGTGTGTGTGTGTTTCGCTGATGCTATATCAGCTTGCTTTCTTGCATCATTTGTTACTAATATTACTATATTCAGCTGATACTAAGAATCAGGAAAACCGTTCAATATGACAAGGTTCTTTTCACTCTAAAGAGTTAATTCCTCCAATGGTTGACTGTGGGAACAAAATATGTTCTCCCCAACCAGAAATTCACTATCATATTCAAAACACTGAAGCCCTTCAACTTAAGTTATTTCGTCCTTTATTATTATTGGCATGTGTTTATTTATCGACAAAATCTACACCATCATGTGACGGCTTTGTGCTAGAAAAAAGTGGGTTATTTAAAATCGGAGGTGCGAGGTACATAAACAGTCGGGATAGACTTCAGAAAATGCATACAAGAATGGACGTGGAATTATAAAATACTGTATACGTGTTTTGAACGTGGAACTGACTTCCATAGACATACTCGTATATTTTGCGAACGTTAAAACCTGTTGTCTTTAAAATATTGAAGTTGTTATTGATGTTTATTTATAAAATAATTAATCAATGTAATTATTTTGACAGAGTATTTGCGCAGTATGGTGTGTGTGGATTATGTAAGCAGTGACTCCACCATGGGAGAGCTTTGAGTTTTTGCTAATTTAGTTTTTGATTTGTATATTTAAAATTAACAAAATTCAGATTTTTGTAACCATAAGCCTTTTACTTTTCATTATAAAAGGAGTCAAATATGTGTGAAGAAAGGCTGTATTTCATTATTTACTTGCTTCTAACTTCAACTAATTCAATTTGTTGATGGAATATGATCGTGAAGTCCTGTACATGCTTATTTAAGCAGTTCTTATTTCATTGAACTAATTAATTTTGTTCTTACAGTTCGATACGTGTTACACGCATTCGGTGAATGTGACAGAGCTGGAGTACGAAGGAGCGCGCTATTATACGTACAGACCAATCAAAATAATAGCTGTCGTCACTGAGGGCGGTTCAGGTGAGTGTCCCCTTAATGTGCTTCGAATTCCTCTTAATTGCCTTTGTTATGTACAACAAAAATATTTAAATTCGGTTGCATCAGCTGATTTGTAGCGCACTCTGTTGTATAGCTTCTACTTCCAGTAGTCTATCAGTCTTATTCTTATAGTGTTCGGATGGGCCGGCACAGCGCAGCCCTTCAAGGTAAGTTAATGCCAGGGGTCATCCATGAAAAATGTGTATTAACAATATCCTTGAATAGTCCTAAACGTAAAATCGGTTGTCAGCTTTATCTCTCTCCAAACATGCAGTCTGAGAGGAGTATTGGTTGTTTTAAGGACTTGCATTTTAACTTTTTTTTTTTATTTTTATCGCATTAATACTTTATCCTTTAATTACTATAATAAGCTCATTTGAGCTCTGATCAAGTACAACTTGTTGTTGAACGATAGTTATATAAACTGGACAAATATTAAGTTATATGAATAAAGGCACATGATAGGAGATGGATTGGTTACAAATTAGTGGAAATATAAAGAAGCTGACAACGGCAATGCTACAAAGAAACTTTATATAAAATAACTTACAATAGCGAGATATCATTTGTTTTTTGTAATGGATATAACGAATTTCATGACGAAGAGTCAACACAATTTTGACCTCCAAGACAATGACGTGGAGTCAGAGGTATTTGCTAAATAAAAAGAAATAACGAAAAAGTCTAATAAAAAAAACATGTCCGTCTTAGTGAGGATATAAGCAGAAGTTTATGACGTATTATACCCTACTAATAAGTTTTTTTTCTTTCTTTAAACTTACATTTATTTAAATTCCTTCCCGATAGACATAGCAATATACTCCAACATAGCAATGATCTACGTATGACGTTTCAATTTTTTTTATCTCTAGGAATACAGCAGAACACTACTATGTCCATTTACAGGCAGAACATTCCCTTCAGCATATCATTTCTGGACGCTACAAGCTACTTCAAGCCAGGACTACCTTACAGAGGGAGGGTAAGTGCAAGATTAGACCTCTGTCTGTGTGTGTGGTTTAGTTTATTTCGTTAAGTATAACATTTTTCGATAATTGTAGATTACTTAAAATACCATTTACAATTGACTTAATATGGTAGCATAGCTTAATTTATTATGGTATTATAGCACCGGCTTGGAATCTCGTGCACCTGAGATTTGCACATGTAACCAGGAGCATCATGGGAACTAAGCTTTCTTAAATACACGCGTTCACTCTCAACCCATCATTGCCAACTGAAGACGTGGATAACGAAAGCCACTTGTTATGGCTATTGGCCTCCAGTATTAACCATTTATTTTCAACTTTAATATTGACAACCAAGAACGAAGACGTGCACTTCTACTTCCTTGCGCATATTTTAACTTCTGTTTTTAAACCCCAACTTACTTACTCCTAATTTAAATTAAAATTATCATCCACCCTATTCAAACATCAATTGCAGATTATAAAAAAAGGTGAGTACCATAATAAATTAAGCTATGCTATCATATTAAGTCTAACATTTTTCTAACTTCCAATAAGCTCCGCTCATATCTCTTTTTTTCAACTTCGTTGTTTTCATCTGCCTTGCAGAATTTGCAACGAGGTTTCCTTTTCAATATTGTTTATTAGTTCAGTTATTCGTTCTTCATCTGTCGTATTTCTCTCAGGTCACGAAAGTTAAAATACAGTATCCTGCAGAAACATCGCTTCTACGAAACCCCCTGCGACAAATTTCAGAACAGCACAACTGTACAATAGGATTGTTTGAACGCTGAAGAGAAACAGTTTGTTACTTCAAAAAGTGCCCCCCCCCCGGGCAGGGCCGAGCCATTTTAGTACAAAAGCAAGAATAAAAAATTACGCCCTACTGTTAATCATGGCAACGTTGGCAATTATTTAATCTTCCTTTTGCCCTTTCAGCTTTTAATCTGAGGCAAGAGCCTCGTTCGCCTCGGCACGGCTCTGGCCCTCGGTGTGTGAAAAGTGCTACGGTGACTTAGTAGATCGGTTGGCTAGAGAGAGAGGAAAATTGTCGTTGCCGTGCTCGCATAAATGTTTCAACTGATTAAAGAGAAAGCCCTTTGTACTTATGCAGGTAACATGGGTGGGAGTTCCAAATGGCTTGAATATCCCGAGATCATTCAGAGCTAACGGAACCAACCTTTAAAATCATTTAATTTTTTAAAATGAAGCTTAAATAGGTTGTGTATATTCTACCAGAGACGTTCCCAGGCGAATGTATAAGTGGCAGTGGACACGTCTGCATTGGCTAGCATGAATACGCAGGTTGAAGAAGAAAAAAAAAAACTAAATTGAGTACTAAATTGACACTGCGTACAAAATGAATATTGTCCTTTTTGATGCGCATTAGTCTAAAATCACTTTAGTTATATTTACTCTACTGTATGAGGGGTTATGGATACTGCTTCTTCTGTATTATGGACAACCCTAGCCAAGTGGGCAAGTTCAGTTCGAATGTGCATAAGCACACGTGCTTTGGGTGACTGAAAATAAGGTACTATTTTTGTATTCCGTCTCGTGAACTCCGGTCGTCCAAGAGTATACACAATTTATTTTTATAACCTTAAATTGCTCTTCTGTCTTGGCAACTATGATTCCACAATTTTCTAGAACATGTCCAACTGTTCACATTGGCACTTAACACCTCACACAGGAAACTTATCTTCTTTATTCATTCCATTTTTTTGAATATGTAGGTTTCAACAACCTTCAGCGTTTGCAGTCATGGGATAGTTCACTGTGCCAGCTTAAGGAAAACAAGTTGTAAGATGATGAGTAATGCTGACCCGACCGATTTCTTACCGTTGGTAAAGCACGAGACATATATATTTTTCTGATGTGTTAAGTAACCTAGAGAAGAGGTTGTAAACATTTTTATTTTTTCTGTAAATACGTTTGTAGTAACAACAGGTCCTTGGATGGCGAGTCTATTAAAAAATATATAGAATTGATTAAAGTGTCTCGAGCGGATTAGGTTAAAGATCATTGTGTATTCAGGGTTAATACCATGAGTGATCCGTTTTTTTCCCTCTCTCTCTTTCGCTCACACACCGTCTCTCGTATATATCTTAATTATCGATTTTACCACACACTTTAAATGTATCTAATAGTGTTTTCTTAGAAAGTCTGTTTATTCCTCTTTCTTTATTTCTTAGATTGAAGTAAAAAATCCAGACCAGACCCCGGCTGCCGACAAGCTAGTTGAAGTATGTACCAGAATCTCGTGGGAGAGAACAATTTGCGGTAAACAGGAGGGATCAAATCCGGTCGAATGCGGCTGGTTAGGGTCGAGAAAGGTGTCGAGATGCAAAAACTTTACCAGCGACGAAAACGGAATCATTCCCTACACCATCCCTCGATACGGCACTGACGTCATTGAAATATCCATTTCGGTAAGTACTACCAAAGGAAATGCTGTTCCCCACTCAAATATGAACTTGAACACTTGTTCCATTTTTTTTTTCCAGGACAAACCTGGCCATCCCACATCTTGCAGGTAATGTCAAGCACACATGTGGCTCCATGTAACCCAGGACACATGTCCGTGGGTTACATGGAGCCACATGTAATGCGGAGCAATAAACAAATAATAATAAAAGTCGGTATTAGAACCTTTCAGTAACTCAGAAAATGGCTCGTTTTCCTGTACCTCAGCACGACTCGCATAAGATTATGGTACTTTTAAAACGCAAAAAAAAGTGATGCACAATAAAACTCAGTGAACATACCAGACCGTTAAAGAAAGTGATGTCACATATGATGTATCGGATGTCGTGTCTTCAATCGGGACGGTAATTCGCCAACTTCAGGCAGAATAGGTTGGGGGCCGCCAAAAAAACTAAGGCTATGAAGTGTCAGTATACAGTATTGTATCCGTAGCTGCGTGTATTTTTCGGTGTGTTTGCTGGACATAAAACCAGAGTTTTCCAGCAAATGCAACCTTCGCATGGATCCGACTAATTCCGTCATATTGCGAAAAATAATTCGTAAATTCCTTATTCATTAAGGAATTCGAACTTGGATTATCGTCATCCGGTGTCGGAATACGATATAATCTACTGTTACCCGAGAGGGCAAAGGAATAGTTTTCCTCACGAACTGAGAGGGAACTCTATCCCGAGATTTTTCTACCTGCAGCGGCAAACTGATCCTTCCGTGATTACGCTGTACAGATATAATGTACTAAAAAAAAATAATATAAATTAGAGGACCATGAGAAATGTCGCAATCTGCCTTGATTAGTCGATATCACAAAAAAAATTCTTGGAAACAGTTTTTTTTTTTTTTTTTTCGGTTTTAATACAAAATTATGCAATATGGTGTCAACTGCTGATGAGCCAAAACATCAACAAAAATCTCAAAGCTTAATAGGTACTAACTTAGTACCCAGGTAGAGCCACATTAAGACGATGTGGGCAAAAGCTACAACTATTCCTGAAAGTTTTGCTGTTTATTACCTATATATATATATATATATATATATATATATATATATATATATATAAAATGGTAATCAAGGTACTGTGTGTGTGTTTGCATGTGTGTTCGTATATTGGGGGTGGCTCCTAGGCCTTAGCCCCTCTCCGCCTCTGTACTCTGTTATGGTGCAGAAACTCTGCATAATGGGCCTGAAAAGTGTCAGTGTATGTGTGTTGTTTTGTTTGTGTCATGCTATTATGCCACCAGGGTGCAGCCAACATATGGTCAGCTGGTGCCCATCCCTAGCACCGGGCCTGGGTCAACAGTCCACCTGTACGGGTGTTATTACCACCGAAAATCTCGCACCCAAGTAGAGTAGCGTACCGTCCATCTCAGAACTTCAGCTAAGACTCGATGACTATCTGAAAATTCTAACAGTATTTTTTTTTTTTACCTCGCAGGCCACCGCCAAGAATATCACGAAGAACAACGACGTGTCAATGACAGTTCCTCAGAGTAGCACTTATCTAAAGTCTTGGTACTCTCCTTCGGGCACATTCGTCCAGATCCAGCCAGAATACAGTCCAGTGGAGTGCGGCAAAACGCATGCGTTCAAAATCCTCTACACCCCCAAGCCTGGCATAGAATACAACCTCTTCTATCAGGTAATCAATTTTTGAAGTCTAACTTCACCATGAAGATCCTCGGAAGGTATTAGTGTTATTTATTTATATAAAAGAGATTAAAGAAAGGAAAAAAAATAGGAAACCAAGAATGGAAGTGACTGCAAAAGCAATATCCAACAACACGTCAGCAAAAATATAAGATGTGTAAATTAGAGAGAAAAAGGAAGGAATCGGCGAAGAAACAAATAAATATTTGTTTCTTTGCCGCTTCCTTTTCCTCTCGAATTTAATATATCTTATATATTAGTGTAACATATATTATAGTGTAAGCAAGCCACAGGCTTTGCTGATCCTATCTTGAGGGTTGACCGTCTTTCGACCAAGTTGTCCAAACTTAAACACAGTATTCCAAGTGTAGTTTTTACAATTGCTGTATACAGTGGCATTACTACCTATACAAGCTGACTTTCGATAAATTATCTATGAGATAAAAAAACATTGGCTTTCCTGTCCGTCTGTCTACACCTCTCAAAGAATTTCCTATCCATCAGTATCGTAACTCTCAGATGTTTTTCTTCCTCTGTTTTCAATTAAAACCCCACCAACCGCATAAATGTTTGTTTTGGGGGATTGCTAGTATTGAGTGTAAGATAAACATAGGCCAACGTGATTATTACCAACACTAATATACTACATGTGCAGTCAATTTTTAAGCGTAGATTTGGAAAATAATTCTTATTCAACATTACATCGGAACTTCTACTTTTACATGTTTTTCCGTTTACCCATAATACGTATATCTTAATAAATTTTAGGGAAATTGATATGACAACGACGTTTTTATTGCTTGCAAATAATGTGTACATATGCTGAGATATGGTAGTAATTTTGAGGAGGGTTAATATGTCCATCTTATCTGCGTGCATCACACCTCTCTCTCTCTTACAGCAGCGTTTAGTTGTACTGTGAGTACATTGACAATTATTTGCATGTCTATTACACATTATTTCTTCTGTGTTTTCTTAGCATTGAACAGTTTTTTAATGTTTAAGTAGAAGCAAAGAAATTGTCAGAATCACCCAAACAATTTCTGCTAAGTGTGTGGACGGTTGACAACAAACTCAGAGGAATAAAATCTACATTATTACTCAAAGCGAGTATTATTGGTTCTTAGGTTTTAAAGTTGGTGATTAGAACAATTTCTGGTTCTATATACAGTATGCACCACAAATATAAGGATGTGGTTAACTGGGAAGATAGATTAAACGTATGCTTGTAGCAGTGGTGTTGCAAAAACACACTGACGATTGCTTCTACGTGACAAAGAATAGGAGTGTCCAAAAGAAGCAAGCACAGCATCATATTGCGTACACACTATCTGCAATAAGGACTCTTCCACATAATGAAGAACCTGCCGAGATCCCCAAAATCTGGGGACAAAGGAAGCAGTGATACACATAGCGAAGACTCTTTTGTTGCAGACTTTGCTGGACCGTCACCTCCAACAGACTGTACTACTAAACACAAAATTATAAAGCGCCGCACTTAAGCAAGAAGAGTTGAATCACTGAATTTGTGATTTAATGTTATCTACAGAGTAAGCAGAACTCCTTTCTTCTAGGAAACAACAGTGGAAGGTATTTGAAGCAGGAACTTAAATTACAGTATATATGGAAAACGCAGTGTTTTCAAAATAATTCATTATGCTGTATGATTTTTCTCAGTTTTTTTTTTTTTACATAATAAATAACACTGCATAACTTAATTAAATTTTATTTTCAACCAGGAACATACCGCACTAGAAAATTAAACAAAATTCTGTAGCAGGTACATAATGTATCCTACCGCTAGCATATTTAAAATCATCTGCACGGTTTTAATTTTCAGATATTAATAAAATTCATGGATAATATAAGAATGTTTTTATTTTATTAATAATTACATATCGGTTACTGAAAGTCTGACTAAAGTAGGATATATACTTTTTAAATTGAAGAGTTCACGACTAAGTACACCTCTATAGTTGTTCCATTCATCATCAACATCATCAGCCATTTTCAATCCACTGCAGGATGAAGGCCTCTCCAGCAACTTTCCAGTTCCTTCTGTTTTGAGCATTGGCCATCCAATTACTACCCACAAACTCATGAATTTCATCTATCCATCTCCGCCTTTCTCTTCCAGGATTACTTCTAGCTCCTCTTGGGTACCATTCTGTTATTTTCTTAGTCCATCTGGCATCATGTCTTCGAGCTATGTGTCCTGCCCAAGACCATTTTAGTTCTTTTAGTTTTGAAAAGAATGTCCTTTGAGTTTGCTGCCTAATCCATGTGTTTCTCTTCTTACCTAACAGTATGATTCCCAATATAATTCGTTCCATTCTTCAGTGTGTAGTTCTCAGCTTCTCTTCCATTATTTTGGTGAGTGCCCAAGTTTCACTTCCATAAGTCATGGTGGGGAGTATACATTGATTCATTATTTTACGTTTCAGACAAACTGGGATATTGCTCTTCAGTATGTGACTATATTTCTTGAATGCTATCCATCCAAAATTTATTCTTTTCTTGCCTTCCAGACATTTATTATTATTACAGCTAATAACTTGTTCCAGATAAGTATCACTCCACCTTTTCAATTACTGTTCCTTCAATCATTATTTCCCTTTCTGTGGCATACTTGTTCATCATTACTTTTGTTTTAGCCATATTCATCTTTAGTCCAAAATCCTTACTAACCGTGCATAACTGATTAAGATTTTCCTCTAATTCTTTGGGATCGTGGCTTATGACCACAATGTCATCTGCAAATCGTGAATGGTTTAAGTACTCTCCGTTCACGTTGACTCCTTTCTGCGACCAGTCTAATCTTCTGAAAGCTTCCTCAAGGGCAGCAGTAAACAGCTTGTTTGTGTCTCCTTGTCGAACTCCTTTCTCAATTTTAAATTTCCTACTGTCTTTGACTAGTCTAATAAAGGAGGTAGCACTCTCATATATTTTCTTCAAAATCATAATATATGGGGTATCTATGCCTTGTCTTTCCAGTGCCCGAAACATTGCCTTATGCTGTATGGAGTCAAATGCCTTTTCATAATCCACAAATGCCAGGCATAATGGTGTTTTATATTTATTTGCTTTTTCCATTAGCTGTGATATTACGTGAAGGTGATCCATAGTTGAGAATCCTGTCCTAAAGCCAGCTTGCTCTTTCGGTTGATTCTCATCAAGTATTCTTTCTAATCTGTTAGTAATGACCCTTGGGAACAACTTGTAGATGTGAAATAACAAGCTAATTGGTCCATAATTTCCAATTTCTGATTTATCTCCTTTCTTATGCAGCAAAACTATGATTCCATTATTCCACTGCTTAGGCGTCACACCTTTTCTAATGCACTTTGTGAAGAGCCTTGCCAGTTGTTCCATTATGTATAGTATTTATCGAAAGATCTGATGGCATGTCCAAGTTTAAGAATGTTTTCATAAATGTGCAGAACTCTTTTCCAGCCTCGGAATTTAATTGTAAAGAAAAAAAAAATTACGCTCAATCTGAAAACACCAGGTGACTTGAAACCAGATGCGTTTTCGAATTAACGAATTTCCCAGTTTCCGAAAGTGTTTTTTTTTTTTTTTTTTTTTTTTTCGTATCTTAAAACATCAATATTTCTGTTTCTAAATTCCTTAGCTTTCCAACGTCCATATTATTCCCTTTATTACGTGAGAATTTCCTTGATCACATGTTCATATTTTCCACTATCCTGGAAAAACTACTGTCGTTTTCAGAGGTTTGAAAGTTTTTCCTCTAGTATAGAGCTAACATGAAGCTCCGTGCCAAATTTCATTAAATTTGGTCCAGTAGAAGATAACTTAAACTGAAATAAATTTTCATGACGGTTTTTCGTTATAAAATTTTTAGAATAACGCCAGTAAAAACGTTTTTAACGCCAAAAACTATATAACTGCAAATGCAAGTATAAGTTGCCTAAAGAACTCTTTGGTATTATTCTTCGAAAACAAAAATCCCTATTGTTTATCCTCTAAAGGTAGTTCTGATATTACTTTTTCAGGTCCTGACCCGTGGAAAAGTTACCCTTGAAGGAATTCACCAATTCACCTTTAGTGGAACCGACGATGTATGCACTGGGAATGATAGTTCATACATCGATGGAAATCTCATTTGGGAACAACCAGCGAATGGCAACGGTTCTGTGTCACCTAAAGATGACCCGCTGAATCTGAGCGATGTAGCTGCTATACAATACCTGAAGTTGGATATCGCCCCCGTATTGTCTCCTCAAAGCAAGCTCCTGGTGTACTTCATCACCCCCGAAGGAGAAGTCGTGGCCGACTCGAGACAGATCGCGATATCTCAATGCTTTGAAAACGAGGTAGGTGCTTCTTTTCTGACTTACACTACAGTTCGACACATTTTGTGATGCACGAAACGACAAATAAAATAAATAATTTATTTACGCCTTCAAAGTTACATGTAATAAAGAGAGAGGGAGGAAGAGTACATAGAAGCCAGAGGCTTCTAAAAGATATTCCTTAATGACGGTAATATAAAAATTGTACTGTACATCTTAATAAGAAAAAAATACAGATAAGAAAAAAGTATAAATTGCGACATTGAGTTTACGGTTGAAATCACGGTTATTTAGTTGAATCTGCTGTATTTGTCAGCAAAAGTCTATTGAATTAAACTGACTTGAAGTCGTTCAGAATTTGACGACCATGGAACTAACATGAAGTAGTTCAGAACTTAACGAATAGGGCGTCCATGATTAGTTAGGGTTATAAATATTTTGGCTTTTTCTTTATCCTAGTGAGGATAAATTTTTGTATCCTACTTATTAAAGAGATGAATCTTCAAGTCATTTAAATTTCTCAAATTGTAGTGAGCTTCACAACTTCTATGATAATATTCTGGAAAATTTAAGGAAATCAGTGGCGCGGAGCGCATTGAATACAACATAGTTTCTCATTTAAGGAGCTGCTGTTGTATGTTGAGGATGCATGCTTCAGAAGGATATGCCGTTCCAGCGTGATCCGATGACTTAATTTTAATACTCTTCATCTGGAGTATGCTGTGGACCAGAAATCAGCCAATTCGCGCAGCAAATCCACTACTTTCCTGAGGGAAGAATTCATTATATTTCGACGTCTGCGATTTTGGATTTGAAGATCAAATTCGCAAAGATCGTGCCTTCTAAATAATGATTAACATCTTTGGTACTTTGAACCGACAACCTGGTGGCCACCCAGTTGTCTTAAATTCGATCAGCATCTTTCAATCGGAAAACTTCCAGCAGTTCTCTAAACTGCTGGGTGTACTATTAAATTGTTGAATTTTACGCGTTTCAGCAACTTAGGCCATATTGCGTCGTATATAATGCCTGTACATTGCGTGTTCTGGTTTGCTGGATGAAAAACTCGAATTTCCCAGGAAGAAAAAAAAAAAACTTGAGACCGACTAACTCGGCCACGTTATGTAAAAGACCCATAAAAATTCCTCCCGTCTTTGACAGGAATATATGAAGTTCCGAAAAAGCTTCGTGCGAAAAGACCGGCTGACTTCAGGCCAATATCAATTGCCTCTCCCTTCCTGAAATGCCTCGAGAAGTGCATCTATAATGATGTAGCACTCGCAATCTTTGCGCATAGGCCAGAACATACCCATTATGCCATGCCTAATAGATCTACTGTAACCTGCCTACAGTCCTTATCACAGAAAATAGTTCACGCCCTGGAATTGACAACGAAGATCTTCACTCCATATTTCTGGACATGAAATCTGCTTTGGACTCAGTCCAAATAACACCCCTTCTTGCCTTACTTGAGAGATTCTACGAATATGCTCGAGATCCTCAATAATTTGCTATCTAGGAGAATGCTTCACTTCAAAGGCGATGGCATTACAGTCACTAAAAGCATAGAAGTAGGGATCCCACAAGGTGGTTCTCTCTCAGCCTTTTTATTTGCAGCAATATTCGTTCCACTAATGGATCAAATTCCAGCTTTCCTATCATATGCTGATGATATTATTTGCTACTTACCATGCAAACGCCATGTTGGTGATTCACAAGAAAGACAAACCGCCTCTGAAGCTGTAAACAGCTACCTAAATACATTCTGTAAGTATGGTAAATTTTTTGGAGTGTCAGTCAATCCAGAGAAGTCAAACTATCTCATATTTACGCCAAAGCGGATGACTTCTACTGATTCTGCATCTTCTCTATTTCCAGAATTGGCAGGAAATGTTCTGACTCCCACAGACTGTGTCAAATTCCTAGGAGTAATCCTTGATGCCAACCTCACCTATAAAAAAACAAATCCAAGCTCAGTACTCCAAAGCCCTGAGAGCGTTCTGGGGAATGAAAATTGATCTGTGCAAAACGCACAATAAGCAAATAATCAAGAAACACCTTGCAACTTACTTCTGTAGTGTACTCTCCTATGCCGTGGAAGTTTGGTCGGCGGCACCACCCACCAACTTCAGGAAACTATGGGGCCTCGAATTCTGGGTGCTGAAGTGGGCCAACTTCTGGTCGCACCAGATCTACACAACATCTAAATCTACTTTCTGCTGCAACCTGCAATATACGCCCATAGTCCACAGAGCCCATTGTGCTAAAAATAAAATCATTCCTTCATCTGTGCTCAGCTAAGCAGGATCACATCAACATCTGGAACACGGTTGGTTGGCGTTTGCCAGGCAGACATCTCCGTAGTACCCCCTCCTTGTGCTCAAGGCTCCAGCGGTTACAGAATTTCAAGAGACACTTCCCAAATGTGACTCTGGACACTCAACTCTTTGAACATCGACCTGTGGACTATAGACAAGGCATATCGCGATGGCATCTTGTCCCATCTTGCTATTTGTAAAGGACATTTATGTAAGTGCCGATCTTAGCTAGTTACCCGATGTCATTTTATGTTCTGCTCAACTTGTAGTTCTTTTTCGCTGTAATTATTACTTCATTTTTACATTTTGATTATCATCTTTGCTGCTTTGATCTATTAATTATTTTTTATTTTTTTTTATAAAACAAAATCACTTGTATAAACAACAAATTGTAAGATTCCTCTGGTTTTCTGTGTAAGGAATCACTATTGTATAAAATTTATGTTAATAAAGAATCTTATTATTATTAAGTATTTAATGCAGATGCTTGGTTATTAAACGCGTTTCAGCAACTTAGGCCTTGACCGACGAAAATGAGGCAGCCAATCGATTACTGAAGATGCCAATGCCCAGCTTTGTATAAGCTTTATATTCATGTTGTGTAAGGGCACACAACATGAATATAAAGAGGAAGCAACAGTAGCACTTCAATATAAATGCCTGTATTTAAAATAGTTCCATTTCCTGACAACGGTCCTTCGTT
Source organism: Mastigoproctus giganteus (assembly GCF_048544385.1). Classification (NCBI taxonomy): domain Eukaryota; kingdom Metazoa; phylum Arthropoda; class Arachnida; order Uropygi; family Thelyphonidae; genus Mastigoproctus; species Mastigoproctus giganteus. The sequence continues at coordinate 1,076,588 of NC_143575.1, forward strand.
CAATATAGTGTTTCCGCCACTAGCTGCTCATTTGGAAGTCTGCGTTCGAATCTCGTCGGAGACTGCACAAATTTGTATCGCCTCGTCAACAGAGGAGTAAGTTCCTAGTTTTCAGTGAACACGCACATTCATACATACATATTACACACAGAGTAATTTGGTCTTAGAGTGCTAGCGCGGCATAACAACAACCGAACTCCCGATCACAGGTACCATTATATTACCTGCTTTTCTCGAAGGTCCAAGGAGCAGCTAATACTATTCGTTTCCGCTACAGTCAGCCTGGTTAGGTAATGTTTGATGGAAACTTGAATTAAAAAAAACGGAGGTATACTGATTAAGGAAGATTATGCAGTATATCTTGAGAAAAGTCAGAGTCAACTGAAGACTAAAGGGTGATGACAAATGTGGAAAGCCCGAACAAAGTGGAACATCTGGCAGTGGATGCCAATTTACACACCCACACACGGCTCAGGTTAAAAAGTAAAGTGTGTTTAGGGTGTCAGGGCACCAGGGGTTCCCCCCATCTCCGCATTTCGTTGTATGTGTTAGACAGTACTCTCTCAAAACCAGAGGTTTAAAAGTATGTGGGCAATGTATAAGCTCAGGTGAAAGTTCTACAAGGTGCAGATATTGCAGTAGCTGAGGTTGGATGAAAATACACACCAACGCAAGCATTTCGCGGCGGATTCGCTGCTCGCCAGGATGTAAATGCTAGCTTTTTTTTTTTTACAAAGGAAGCTGTGCAAATTTCAGGAAAATTTAGCAGGCAAAATATGAGAATATGAACCTCTCGCCACTCTTTTACCTTTTGTAAAATTAAACAAAGTCCTATGTTATAATCGTGTCATGAATTTTTATTATTCACTTATTTTATTGTTTTGCAGCAAAACATGACTTAAATTACGCTCTGGATATATCAGATTAATATGCTTTTCATGATTTCCAAATATTAAAATGACATATTTCTCTAATTCCTGCAAGGTGGGGAATTGCATATTTCGTGTGAAGTCAAGTCCGTTTTCACGTAGAGTTAATTCGAAGGGATTTTGGTCACCACGATCAGCAGACTGTACCGTTGACATTGTAATTCGGGACGTATGGAAGGACGCACACCACCCTGCTGTAACGTGATACCCGTGCAGGTCCCAATATATTGAGATTGTGGTGGCTGCATTTTTATGAAACCGACCATCTGTGCAAAACTCCTGTACCATATCCAACACAAGTGCGACGTGTTACAAAAATCTATTGCAAGAGGCAACTGTCATTCCTTCAAGTTTTCGCAAAACCTTTATTTTATACGGTGAATTTTTTTTTTTTTTAACAATTCCTTAGCAAAAAGCTGCACGTATTGTGTTTTCTAAAAGATTTTCACGTCTTCAAAAACGTTACATGAAAACACTAGTCTTAGCTCTAGTCGACGATGTATGAAGATAGATCATTCGTATCTCCAGTCTTAATACATTTTTATTTTTTTAGTTTAAGCTGTTTTAAGTTTAAGCTGCTTCTGCCCGAATCAATAAGATTTTGATTTAAAATAACTTTTCTGAATGAAACAAAACATTTAACGTACGCCAAATTTCTCGTTCTTTGAATATCGATTTCGGGCTTATAGCAAATATTTTGGGTGGTCAACCCAACTGAAGTATCGTCCTCTACTACTTCAGCAAAATCGTCCAGCAAAACTAATAGGAATATACAATACACATAACAGAAGAAACACTGAAATATTTAAATAGTCATGAATGAATATTCAAAGGAAAAATAACTTTTTGCTTATTATTGCTACATTAATGCTATGTAGATAGTTTCATGTACTATATATCAGGGGTCGATATGAAAAATTTTACGAAACGGAAAGCTTGTTAAAATACATGAGGTTTTTTTTTTAACGAGTCAAATTAAGTTTTTTAAATTTAAAAGAGTAAGAGATTACCTCAATCTCTTGCGCAGAATGATTCCAGTCAATGCTCACCAAATGCAAACGAATAAGATAAAGGATAAAATAATTTTAATGAATTCTTTAACTCATAGAGACATGACCGATTCGACACACGATAAAATCGAAAGCCCCAACACGACCCGGAAACACATCAAACCAACCCAACGAGACCATGAGTGCGAAAAGACATTGTGTCAGAATAATTAAAAACGGAAAACCGTTTACGAGAATAAATAATTAAAACTATAAAATTTGGATGAACGCATTAAACATACGCAAAATTTACTGTACTTTCCTTCCTTTGTTCCTTCTTTACTGTACTTTTCTTCCTTCAATACAAATTTGTTTAATTGTATTCCAATTGTATTGGAAGTTCCGTTCCGTTTAAAGATTAATTTCTTTGGTAGTATGGTGGTAGAACTGGGTTTCTGGGAGCTTCCTTCCCTTCACAACGAGCCATATAATTAAGTCCGAATATAATACTCGTATAATTTGTCTCTCTACGCCCGAAATATTCAAGAATTCCCATATTATGTGAAGTGCTCTCCTGAATAGAGGAAAAATTGAAATGACTGACTATCTAAGACACTGGAATTTATTGATTTAAAGGCTGACCCGAATTATCTAATTAATAAGATAGGAATTAAAGGAATCTTGTTACAGCTGAAACGAACACTATCAAAAATAAAGATGAAGCAGGCAAAAACTAGAGTAACGAATTAGGCATCTCTATGAACTTCATAAGTATAATTTGTTAAAAGATTGTTAGTTTTTATTATTGCATACTGGTTAGTATAAAGAAAGAAGAGGGCGCTGCAGTTGACCTTACTTTCCTTTGTAGCCCCGTCAACAGTTTCCCCTCTCCCACACTGACCCTAGTAGAAACAGTCTGTAGGCTGCAAGGCCCACGGTATAATGACTTTGTTGTTCCATTTGCAGGTGTCCATGAAGTTCGATCAGCAGCGCCAGCAGCCCGGCACCATGAGTACCATCACAGTGAAGGCCTCACCGTCATCACTCTGTGGAATTGGAATTGTGGACAGAAGTGTTTCTCTCATACGTTCTGGTACAGAACTTACTAAGGAAAGGGTAAGGACTCCATCGAACTGGGAGGTTTCGGATCCCATTTTAATATTAATTTCCATGACCTTCAAATGAGCACTGCGAGTTAATAAAAAGTGCTCTCATTCAATATTACGTTTATAACACTTCTGCGACTTTTTTCAGGTGTCCAACTTGCTTCGAGGTCTTGATCCAGGTTCCTACTACAGCGGAAAGAATTACTGCCCTCGTTCTGCAGGTATCTCTCGCTCTCTCTCTCTCTCTCGCTCTCTTTCTACGCGTGCGCACAGTACACAACCTTTTACATCCATGACTAGAAACAAAAATTCAAATTCATATTTTTTCTTAATTTCAAAGAGCATCGAAATGTAGATAAGGACTAATACACTTTATGGAAATTTTCGCGAAATACTGGTAGAAAACAGTAGTTAATCCATCCATTGTACCGTCTACAAAAATCCATCCCACACCACTGCACTTCGCAGGTGAAGAATTTCTCTTGGCTTTCGGCGGACCCAGAACCTGGCACCGCCGAAAGCCAAGTTTCGGGGCAACTTAAAATTTAATCGTTAAAAAGAAAAGACAAACAGAAATAAAATAGCAGTGTAAGGCTGCTGGGGCATACATTTGTTAGTGCAGATGTAAAATATGCAACTATATAAACGCCAAACAATATAATACGTCCAGCTTAAGAAAGAGAAAAAATATGCGTATGCTATGTGCAATGTTAGGCATCCGTTAGCGACAGATGCAAAGCTTCGTCCATGGTCCGAAGTAAACTTTTTCCTAATGAAGCAACTCCGCGCAAATAAAAATGCGAAAACAAACATCCTTTCCGAAATTATTACAAGGATACGATTTTAAAACTTTCCCGATCCCAAGCGATGTTATGTTGAAAATGGATACTCCTTGAGCGTTTCAAGAGCACTGAACTGTCAAGTGGCATATTTCAAAAACTGAGATCCTTCTTTTTCGTTATGTTAATTGGTACTAATTATAGCAATTCTGTCCTGATATCAGACAACGTAATCTCACACGCAATTCTGTGTGTAACTGGCTTTAATTTTTTTTTATTTTTATTAATTACCCTGCATTTTTTATTTTTTGTATCCAGTAAAAGATTGTAACCTCCCTCAGCCTGGGGATCACAATATTTTGTGAAACTGGCAATCTCGGAAAATTTACTTTAATAATAAAAATGAAAAAAAAAAATTGCTCGCTGTAGTCTTGCATCAGTGCAGGAATTCAATTGAGAAACTGTTCAAAGAAAGGTTCACACGACTGCCGTTTGCCCTAACTTTTTTTTCATTTTGAATTATCATATCATTAGGAAGGAGGCTAAAAATCAAAATGAAGAGTGGAAAATTATTAAACTGTTATGCGTATCTAATTAATGCCATTTTAGGATTACATCAAGCTCTCATTGTTTATAGGTTCCGGCCCGATTCTACATGATACTTCGAAGAGAAGTATCGCACCAATCAGAAGACGGTACATACCTCCGAGGAGTTACAGTTCGCGTTATGTGGACTCAATAGCAGCATTCCATGTGAGTATATTTCACAACAGTTCTTCGTGAAGATATTTTGTGTACAACTAAGAGAACCTTTCTCTCTGAGTGTTCGCGAATTTAATGACAAATAATGAGAGTTTTTATGATGTGTTTATATTTTTTAACGTTGATGTGAGCCACTATTAGTAGTATTATTTTACTCTCGTATATTACGGGGGAGGATTTCTCGAGGTGCAATAGCGCAGTTGCTACAGGGCCTCAATGGTTTCCCTCAATGAGTTTACGTAGCATCATCCAAAAAAAAAAAAAAAAACATTTTCACACATCCATTCTCTCTGATTTTATGATGATGAATGGCTAAAATCATTTGTGGAAGCCTAGTTTGAATCCCAGACTGATTATAGGTTGTTTTTTTATTTTATTTTATTTAATTATTATTTTTTTTTTGGAAGATTAAACTCTTTGTAAAATAGATACAAGTGCATTTAATTTCTGGTGAATATCTTGAAAAATAAAAATTCTAGGTTTTTTTTTATATTTCGTTCTCAACTTTCTGACTACCCCTCCTAGTTACGTTGGACAACAAATACCACTCTCCCACGAAATAAACCACAACAAAACTATAAGAAAGCAAATGGCCTGTCGTACTGGATTTCATGATTCCATGATTAAATAAAAAAAAAAGTAAGATATACAAGAATGGAAGACATTCCGTAAAACCTACTCGCATTAGGCTGACAACTGATGCGTGCAATGGGGAGCAAATTTCGGTGGTTCTCTCAGATTACCTTTACCTAACTTACAAATCACAAGACACCATATAATACGATGTAATATGGTTTAAGTCAGTGATGAGCCTAAAACCTTACATTTTTGTGCACATTGCATGAACGTTTTAAGTTCGTAAATTTCTAATATAATTAATAGTGAGAATGATTAATTCCAATCTACTGTATTTTACTGGCTGCATTGTTAATCTGAACAAATACAGCCTCGAATCGATTAGGTAACTATTTGTATTGCAAGTTTACATTGAAGTTTCATTAATCAATATGCACTCGTATTGCATCTATTTTGGTTTACGTCATTATCCTGGCATCTACTGCCTTCAGGGAATTTCTCTTACCTCAATCATCTTTCTATTTATGGTAGGACAAATAGATTTATTTATTTTTCGTATCAGCGCAAATCTACATTTATCTGTAGATTTTGAAGACGTAATTCTTATTGTACATTATAATTAGACATGTTTAAGTTTACACTAAAAGTTTAATTAAATAATACCGGACACTTTATAGGTGTCGGCATCTTTCCGATATGGTCATTAATGTGACCACGAGAGCGACAGTACTTTGTGGCGAGCGAGAGCTCTCCATCCGGAATGGGTCTCATCACCTTTTCATGTGGACTCCCTCGTGATTAATTGTGGCACACAATCATTTTTTTCCCTATTTACTATTGTACTGTAAAATAAAGAAGTTTATTTCATTACTAAAAGGGATTTTTATAATGTCTTTTAGGATGCGGGAGAATTGGTGATGTCTGATTTCCTGATAGTGACCCGTCCTTGCACGGCTGAAGTGCAACTCGTTACTTACGCCAGCAGATTGGGAGGTGGAGGTTTTTCTGGAGCTGTGGCTTATGATGCAGCACCGCCATCATTGTCAAGTAAGGACCAGATCTCGTCTCAATCTAGTTGTGTACACAAATTTAACCAACAGTACTTACATCCACTTAAATATTTTCTTTCCTACGAGAACTAACTTTCTCAGTTGATTACTCTCTAAAGCTGTTTACGTGTATTACTATCAAAATAAGAGTGGCCACTCTTATTTTGAACATCCATTTTTAATAATTAAAATTGATTTAATTAGCATTACGAATATGACATAAGTGCTGCTGGCATTTATTTCCAAAAAATGGTTTCAGCCTACTTTCACACCCTTTTCGGTACTGCAGAAAATCACTGAAGCAGTAATGTAGAACATTATTCTGCAACAGCCATCAGTGTACTCACGACTATTTGAGGGATTTAAATATCTGCTTAAAAATCTGTTTCGGGCAACAAAAATTTCATATACAGGAACAGACTGTAAATACAGAACTTGGGCAAAACAGACATGTTTTGCCCAAATGTACAACAGCACATCATCTACACGAAGTGTGAGGAACTGCTTTCTAGATTCTCGCAGCTCGGGAAGTAGTGACCGACAGAGTAACGCAGCGATTTTTTCGGTACTACTGCAATTATCAGTACAAAAAATAATCGAACTATAAGACTGCATTTATTTATCCTTATCGATTTCGCCGGGCAGGTATCACAGTAGTTACAACCGTGTTACCTGTGAGGACTAAAAAGGCTCGAGTTCGAATCCCGTCAGTATAATGATACTTCATGGCCTTGTGTTGTTTTGATGCTACACACACACACACACACACTTGCATAAAGTTTAAGAATTTCATTTGCGTTCTAATTCTCAAGTTCACAACACTAGCCATTTCACATTACTCTGCCGTTATGTACACTATACTACCAAAAAGCATTGGACACTTGTAAACATGAACAAAACATGTATTTATATAAAGTTAATAGTTAGTTAGTTGGCCTACCTTTGGTCATAATATCCGCTTTAATGGATCGTAGAAGGCTGCTGGTATTGTGCTCCACTCCTGTAAAACATTTGTGAAATTGAAAAATACTAATGAAGAGAGCCGTGTTGACTTGAACTTGTCCAGTTTTGAGTGGCCGTCAATCCCATAGATATTGAACTGATTCAGATAGGAATTGGGGTTTCCTCTACAATGAAAATAAGAATTAGCCACGTGTGAAACAGAAGTAAAGAGGAATAACTGGAATAAAATTCCAAAAGCTGAGAAGACCAATGAGACGGTATCTCATTTACTTGAAGTTGTCGTAACACTTAATAAAAATTCAGGACTAAAGCCCTCAGACTGAGGGCAAATTTCAGACGCAGAGGTTAGTGCAACTACATCATGACTATACGCAGTAAATTAACCTAAGTTAATATAGTGGCGTCGTTTAATTACATCTCATTGTGATTAACTTCACAATCAGTTTCTTATCCGGTTACACTTCGAATAAGTAACGCGCTTCTTCAAAAAGAAGACTATTTTTACTTATTCTCAGCGGATACCACCGTTCAGACGATCAGGGCTATTTGGCCCTTCATCGGTGGGTGGGCAGGTACCCGATGGTATAACAGCTAACAACCCAGTTGTGAAAATAATTCAACAATATCAGAGATGCCTAATGGTGGTAGTATCCACCGAGAATAAGAAACAATAGTCTTCTCTATTGGGGAAGCTTACTTATTCAAAGTATAACAGGAGAGGCAACTAGTTAAGCTATTCACAATATGAGACGTAATGAAACGATGCCACTATAATAAATTTGGATTTATGGTCATGATGTATGGATTTCTAATATAATTAGAAATCCATACATCTAAAAGTTCAGAAACTCAAACAGTTGCTCCTGCTATGTATTTGCACTAAATTAAGTTGTCCCTAAGAGTAATACAGATTTCTAGAAAAGACAAAACGGCAAATTTCTAGGAAAGGCAACGATTTGTTTATTTACATTTTTTACTCTATTTTTGTTTATTTACAAATTTCCTGAAACTGTCACTTCTGTTAACCTTTGTGCACGATATCCGTATCAGTTTTATTTTTCTCTTGTGTGTATATTCAATCATGTCCGGAAAAACGGTCTTTTCTACATGACAACACCCACAGTATTTCAGGCTTTGTTGTTCCTCGCATATTTGCCAGATTTTAATCGACGTTTTACAATCTTTTTTACTACATTTTAAGAAATTCGTATCAACTAGTTCTCCTTAAAAATCAATATCACTTCAGTTAATTTATTTTTTACTAAATACATGGAAACCTTTAACCAAGTGCAGTTTGCAACTTATCCTCACCAGAGTTGCTTACGGGTATTTATATTTGTGTCCGTGCAGTTTTGGTTTATTTTTCACGATTCCGGGTGCTTCGCTGGTCAGGAATGTATTTCCCTATACAGTACTTCAATATAGCGATTGAAGTGGAATATCCCACACCTGCCAAAGAGTGAGCATCACTAAATGCAAACGAATGAAAATTGGAAAGAACTGAAAACCCACAAAGCACTACCTCTCCCAGGACAGGACATCACCGCTTGTGAACTTAATAATAATACAAAAAAAAAAAAAAAAAAACCCTCTTATTTCAGTCATTGACAGCTAACCAGTAAAGTGCCAATGAACGATCTGTACGATCCAAAGCAGGTAGCAAATAACGAACAGCTCAAACTTCAGAAGTAAAAGTTTGCCGTGGCCCACCACCCACTATAGCTTAAATATGCAAAGATACAGTTACCAAATTTAAACACTGAAGCAGTCACTCGACATGTTTAGACATGTCCATTGACCGCGTTGGAAAGCTAGGGGGAAGAATCTCACATTTATATACCTAGGATTTAGTAAAGCGATGAGATAACTAACGCCATGGGGTATGTATCAAGATATGTCTATAAACCGCACACATTCTGGAGTTGGTCGGTTGCTTGTGTGGGATTCATACCCGGGTGCCTGGGAGGAATGGGAACAGTTTGACTATTTCTACCGACTCCAAGACCTTTGCAAAAACATCGTCAAACGTCCTTTTTCTTCTAACAGAAGTTGAACCCATGCCTCTCGAAAAAGGGCATAGATGAACAACTCTCGTTGCGACTCCAATAAATTTCCGTTTCTTCTCGTTATGGCAGAGGCTAGAATAGTTTTTATATAAGACCCCCAACCTAAATAAGATGAGTATTATAACCTATAGTACTTAGTATTGCGCATGTGCTGAAGGCTGAGCATGCAGAATATACTGACATTTAGATTTGATTTGATGATTCACATTGGACTTGAATTTCCATTGATTCATGATTTACGGGAAATAGATTTGAAGGAACGTTGTACACAAAACAGATGTAGAAGAAATAAAAGAATAGAAAACAATTGGTTCTGGGAATCAGGAGTTAAACAGTGAATGGATACTGGCTGGTTGCAGCACGGGTTCGAACTACTTTGGGAAAAGTGGAAGAATTATAGATGCCTATTCAGAAAAATAATGTCCACTGAAGTAAAAAATGAACGTTTGTGAAACAGAGTGGAGAAACTTAGCAAGAGATGGGTCTTCAATTTATCTGATTGTCCCCTTCTGAACTAAGTTTTACAAGGATTGAAGTTAATTAAGTTTTCTTTGTCATGTTTAACGAATTGGCGGAAGATATTCGAGAAGCCTCCGTAGCCGAGTGGGCAGGAGCGGGAGTGCAGTAGCACACGCTCTCCGAGTAGACCGGGGTTCAAGCCCCTGACTGCTGAATACGGTCGATCTGCCAACCCGCACTGGACCAGCGTGGCAGATTATGGTCCATTTCCCTCAGCATGAATTGTTGAGGAGGCTTCCATCCTGCAGTGGGTTGATAATGGCTGCACTTTACTTTTACTTTTATTCGAGAAGCCCTTCATTTTTTAGTGTGCTATCATCAGCAAAACTATGGATAGGATTTCCAGTCAATGGAAGGTCTTTAATATTCAAAAGGAGAAGAGCGGAAAAAATAACTGAATCTTGGAACACCAGCATTAGTGAAGTTAATGACAGAACCGTGTACCATCATTAGCAATGAACAGTCAGTCAGAAATCTGTATACTCAATTGGAAAAAAAAACAGTCGGAAATCCATTAGCTAGGAGCTTGTTTAGAAGTCCCTTAAGCTAAACACAATCAAGTCTTAGAAATCCATAGCAGGAGCAACTGTTTTAGTTTCTGAACTTTTTCGTCGAATCTGTCAAACGATGACTAAGATCAGCAAGTGCTGAAACAACAGTGGCAAAATCCATAGTTGTGATCCTTGATAATATGGAAGGGTTCAAGATAGTTTAGGAGTTGGGTTGACGAATTTTCTAAGAAATTGGGAATAGTAGAGGTAATTGCAAGGTAAAGAATTGTCGCATTTCGTAGGAATTGGCCGGATATAAGCAAATTTCCAAACAGAAGGAAAAACGCCAGTGGAATAAGAAAGGCTAAAACGGCAACGCAGAACAGATGCACAAATTTTGTAGAACAAGTGGGGAAATATGATCTGGAGCTTTCTTGACAACTAGACTGTTTTGAATTCTAACTTCCTTCTGTTGGAAGACTACAGGAGGCATTGAATGAATTTACTGGGTATGCTGTGAAGTCATTTACCGAGAGCGTCAGTACAAAATTGGGGGAAAAAAAAGTAGGATGTTATAGAACCAGCAGATTGTAACGCAGGTTACTGACAGAAGTTGCAGCTTAATAGCTTGTTAAGAGACCAGCATGCACGACTACAATTTGTACAAAAAGCAAGTTTTCTACTCTTAACATGTTCAAAAATTGAGTTTAGTTGATCGATAACTGTTTTATGATTGTTACGAGCTTTAGTGTAAGCAGAAAATGAAGGCAAAAATTTGGATATAGGCCAATTTCTATATGCAACATTCTTATCTTGAATAGCTTTGCATGTGTATTGGAAACCGTTTAGATAAGAAAGTTTTCGGGTAACCTGCAAGTACTCGTAAAAGGGTTCATCCCTACAAGAATAATGTCACTGATACGATCTGAGTAAACAAGCCACTGGGATGAGAAGATTTAACAGTTATTCTCCCAAGAAAAGCAGAATAGAAATCACTCAGGTCATTGCATTTAGCATTCCAGTAATGCCTAAAAACTAGGAGAGAGAGAAGATTCTTTGGAGAAGTAACCATCACCAAGTTTTCATCTGAGGTGTCTAGAAGACCTCCAAAATTGGTAATATATTTAAAGTCAATGTTGGTGAGAAAAAAGATCAAAAGAGTGTGGTTAGAATTTCCTGGTATTCTTGTAGGAAAATGAACAAGTTATATGAGGTCACTAGTTGCAAAAGTCCCAGCGTCTAGACCTGCTGGATTAAAACTGGAGTTGTAAACATTTAAAATTGCCAAGGAAGATTATTTTACTGTTAGAAAAGTGATACGGGAGACAGAGCTTTGAAAGAAAGGGTCAAAGAATCAAGAGTGATTAGTGGAGCTGGGATAACGACAGAGGCAGCAGATGAAGTTAACAGAATACGGCAAGGATTTAAGCCAAAGGAGATTAAAAAAAGTTTCCCAACTATAAACTCTCCGACAAAAAATATGAGAGCATACTATAAATACAGATTTGAAGCGAAAGGAATCGTAGACTGCATAAGCAACTGAAATGAGAAGTGGTTTATGCAACTAACTGGGAGTCTGATAGAAAAAGTAAGTGGAGATTGGCAGATTGTAGGTGAAAATGGATAGCACTGATATTAGAATTGACGCCACGTATTGGGAAATGAATGACCAAGTTTAAATGGTCATTATGACTGCACACATTGAATTAAGGGAAGGCAGGTTTACAGTTCACAATGGCCGTGAAATTTTCGTGGCAGCCTATAAGCTGAAACATGCAACCTCCTTACTGTTAGACTCGCATGAGAGAGCCCTCATCATGGGCAGTTTAGATAGTTATGTCCTTCCCCGCCCTTATAGGAAGCAGGCTTCAGTTCACGGACGGACTCATCTCACAAACGTACTTTCTGCTTCCGAAATGCGTGCTGTAGTAAGCGGATAACAGCAGCTTCGTTAGTTGGTTGTGTTTTGATCGAATGGTTCGATCACTCACAGCCCAACATGTTGAGTGATATGTCCCCCCTCCCCCCTTGTGCAGCGATTTCCTATAAGGGGAAATACGTAAACTGTTTCTCATTGGGTGGGTTATAGAAAATTTGCCATAGGATGTTAATATCATCCTTAATACATATTTCTTGTTCATTTTCAGTGGAAAATACTCCACTTTCCAAGACGACGACGACATCTGTTGACAGTGCGACCAAGTCCACCGTGGAGATCCGAACCGAATTTCCGGAGACTTTTCTGTGGGAAATGCAGAATATCGGGTAAGTACGGTTTCCATATAAACGTAATGGGTAACAATTTTGTACGCTCTGTCTAATACAACGAGTATTTCTGTAGTACTGGGTACATTAAAAGCGGAATTGAATGTAACAAAACTATGCTCCAATGGTGTTTGCGATAATTAAATCTTTGATCGTTTGGTTAATTGTAACTGATACAGTGAGTTTAGGGTGGGTTGGTTAGGATGGCTGCCTTTCTTGTTTGTGTGTGGAATAAATTAGATGCATTTAATGTGTTCTTTCTTTTCGCAGGAACGAGGGAGAACTGAGTCTGAAGCGTGAACTTCCACACACGATCACAACATGGGACGGAAGTTCAGTATGTCTCGATCGCAAAACAGGACTTGGAGTCTCTGATATTGCCTCGCTAACTGCATTCCAGTCGTTCTTTATTTCATTAAATCTCCCGTATTCCGTCATTCGCGGAGAGTCGGTGCCCATCAATGTCATGATTTTCAACTATTTATCGGAAGGTCTCCCGGTAGGTGCCATATTTGTCTTCTAATAGTTTAGTATTTATGAAATATTCTGTAGATGATTTTAAACTAAACTATTTCATCTACAGAGCTCCTCAGTGAATATCCAACGGGTAGCGCGGATGAGCATTAATTCTGCATTCTGAGAGGTCGCAGAAGGAACTTTTGTTTTGTCTTCTAACGTCCCTGCCAAATTCTGGCGACCCCGCCGTATAATACCATATATGCAATTTCTAATATCGTATAGAAAATGAGATACATCCATTCAAAAGTAAGCAAAAATTTCCGCAGTCCATCTGCACAAGAACTCTCTAAGAAGAAATGCGCAATTCAAGTGGCGCGCAAGGAACTGCGTGGTCTTACTGAAAGCGTCCTATATACTTTAATCTGAGACACATAACAACAGCAACAAAAGGAACTGCACATCATTACTGAGCCGTTTGAAATGTTTATGTTCTGAGATAAGCAATGGATAATCCACCTGAAGTCATGCAGCACAAGGAACTGCATTTATTAAAATAGTAATGCATCGAACAAGAAAGTGTTGTAAAATGACATGTGATTGACTTGCTAAATGATCAGTGCAGCACAATGAGCTGCAATAGAAGTTCCATATCTGAGACTAACAGAGGTGATACCCTTGTACATGTTAGTCCATATGGTGTTGATTAGTAGAGCGATCGTCTCTGTACGAGGATTGATACAATGCATAAAAATAAGCAAACCAAATAACTGAAGGTTCTTTACATTACACGGAGACGATTCTTTTTCTCTCCGAAAAGATTTGAGCGTTCTTACCAGTACAGGGTAAGAAGTATAGACTCAGATCCCACGGGAATGAATACGAAAACATCCCACATTCATAATCCAATAGGAGCAGAAATATTCTGAAACAGTGTCGCCAGCGCCTCACGGTATTCGATACTACAGCTGCATATTTCGAATTCGACACGTTCAGAGGACGAGACAGTAGAGCATTCATTCCAAGCTATACCAGTTGCTACCGCTGCTCAATCAATCCCGTCCGAACTTTATTGGTGAAAACAGCGTTATCTCTAAACCCACAAGCTTGGAGATTACTGACCACGCTCCTAACGTTCGAATTCGTTCACGGGTCGAATTCCTCCGCATCGTCACTATTGATATTATCCAGAGTAAGGTTCGTTCATTATATTCCCCTGAGCTATACATCATACTGTTTTTTTTTTTTTTTTTTTTTTTTTTTCTCTCCCCTCAATCAATTGACTACACTCATTACATTAAACATACCCAGTATTTAAAAATAAAAAGTTCTGTTTATACTGCGCACAATTGAGAGGTCAGAGTTTACAATTTTGTAAAGAATGCAATCATTAACCGTATTTTAGCAGTCACGGATAAAAGAGAAAGCTAAACACAAATGTTTATAATGCGGAATGAAAACGTAGTTCTAGTGTTGAAGCTATTGAAAAGGCTTGAACCACAAATATGAACATTACCACTGCTACATCAAGACAAAAATAAATAAATAAAACAGGTTTATTTTATTTATTTTTGTTTTGATATAGGGTGGTTAGGTTCATAAAACAGAATTCCACATTGCCTTACCTATAACCCTATTAACAGCAATATGTATCTGCTGTATTTATTTTATGGTTCAAGTGTTTGCTTAACCACAAAAATCAAATCAGTTCCATTCAATAGCTTTAAATACAAATATTTTGATCTAAAAATCACTAACCAAATAATTCCCCTAAGTAGTATTGGTACTCCTTCCTCAGCATACCCAAAGCTTCAAATCATCAAATACGGGAGTTATAAATTCATTTCTTGATGGTCAAGGAATAGAGGTAAGCAGGCTTTGAGTAACAGTGGTAAAAATTTCACCAGTCTTTTATGTATGATCAAATCTCCATGAGTCCACCATTTATTTTTTAATAAGCAATCAAAATGAGTCATTGTGATCCCCACAACTACCATCAAAATTCTGGATGTAATGTTCGCTACCTATCAACAGATTGCGACCTTAAAATGTGTAGGAATATCTCTGTAACCACCCAGTGTTTCTGATTTATTCCAAATTAAATGCCTGCTGAAATTAGTTCGGCGCTATGTGTAAAATGGGGACTGATAATTTTCTCTTCCGAGGTTTCGCTAGGAGATGTTTGACATTGTCAATATAAAGTATAACGCTGCCCTGAATAAAAATTATGCTTCCTTCTAAACGTGTTCATTAATCTATGGGATAATTGTGGTCCGCAATAGCCTAAGACCAAATTCGGCAAGTTTTGCTTATCAAAGATCCACGTAAGTGAAAGCTCGCATCATCCATCCATTGGATGTTAAATAACTTTCAGGATTCTGCGAACTCAATAATGTTGTCAGTCATCCACTAGGCAAAATCACCGCTTTGATAGTCTTGTGGTTCCAATTGAAGCAGATGTTTTGATTTTTTAGAGAAACTCGTGGAGGCGTACCTTTTTTTTTATAGTATGTAAAAGAAATAAAAAAAAATACATAAGTAATGTACAATAGAAATAACAAAGACTGTAAAGCAAAACTAATTTTAATGTAAAAAGAATGGCAGACTCAGTTTCTCTTTGTAACTAAAGTACAGTACTGGATGAGAAAAGAAAAAAAGAGGAAACGTACTGATATATTTAAACTAGGAAAAACTGGATAAACAGGAAATTGATCAACTGGGATGCACTGCCGTTGTCTTTAAAGGAGGCAGTTGTATGGATGAGTTGTGATAATATAAATAATTGTGGCTGTTTTATTTCATTTTTTAAACTGCTATTTTTATTATTCACTTATATTCATACTTGTATTATGAGATATTGAAAAAAATAAACGATTGACACGCAGCACAAACTCTAAACTACAAATCTACGAAATAAAGGACACTTATTTCCAGATGGTTTGTTATTTTAATGAGGGAGTTCTGTTATATCCTGAAAATTAGTAGAATATAGCGAAGCACTTGAGAATATTTCTCACTCATATCTTTTAAAATGAGCTAATCAATTGCGTTAAGCCTATCTAAATTGATTTTATATTATTGATTTTAATCAAAATTAACAAAGTATTTTAAAGTGTAAAAAATACATATTATTAATTATGTTGACGAAATGTTTAAATAAATTGAATGATTTAATAGATACTTAAACACAGAATCAATAACAGAATTAAATTGCGTATTGAAGTGCCAATACTGTTGTGGTACATCGAGCGTCATAGTATATTAGTCGTAACTAATGTACCTTCTTACCTTTTTAAAAATTAATTACGTTGATTATTACTTTGATAAATCTTAGAAAAAAAATAAATAAATAAATAAAAAAAAATATATATATATATATATTTCTATCTCAGTTCTATTCTGTTGTTCATTTGTATGTCTAGTATACGTGCAGCTAAGTTTCTGCAGTAGACAATTTTTTCACCCTCGACATTATTCCTGGAGTAACCTTCTGCGATTCCTTTTCCAGGTAAAGATATCTCTGGAACCCAGCAACGACTTCACTTTGCTAAACGATTCTGCAACCGATAAGAAGTGCGTGCACGGAGGCAAGAGTGTCACAACACAGTTCCTTGTGAAACCAACAGCCTTAGGAACCGTTAACTTCACAGTCATGGCCATTTCCATACCTGACGATGGGCTATGCGAAGGACAGGCGGTAGCGAGTCAGTCGGCCAGAGATGGAATAACTGATGGAATTATAGTACAGGTAAGACAGAATCTCCTTTTCATTGTACACTTTCTATTTAAATTTTTCTAATCACCCCCCCCCCCCCCTTAATATCTAAACGCGGAGCCCATTTGTTACTTCGTAGTCTGCTCTTAGAAAAATTAAAACTGCAACTGAATATTTCATTTTCCTTAAGAGTGGTAATATTTATTGGTTTTAAAACTGAAATTTCGCGTCAGTGTGTTAATAAACCGACGGTTTCTGTTACGTTTGTGGCCAGTAATCGAACAGTACAAGAGAATTTCTTCTCTGATCAATAAAACAGTCTCTATTGAATGTGAAAAGCAATTGAAAGGTGTATAATGACCGTCACAGCAGAAAACCGGAGACTAAGATGAAACACTGTATGACAGACATATAATAAGGTAACTGAATTTACATAGAAATAATGTCGAAGCGTACAAAGAAATATACTCATACATATACACGCATAAGCATGCGTAGTTATCACTATTAACAAGGTTTCAAATTCAAGAGCTAACGAAGCCAATCAAGATAAACAAGATGGGCAACGAATTCGGACATCGTGGTCTCTATATTCTCTCCTACATGGGGAATGAGATACAAGCGAGACAGCTGCATGCATCTGGAGAATCAATCACATCAGGCAGAATTGAAGTAAGAATTGAATCAAAGTATCATCAGTGAAATAAGATAAAGATTAAACCTTAAATCTCTGCTGTGGATCCTGCACAATACCACTTAGATAGTATGAACCAGAACTGTAATACTCAATACGTTCTACGTTGATATCAATATTTGTAAAAGAATAAGTGAAGTTTACCTCAATATGATACGTAGAAAACTTCCGTACGATACTCTCCAGAAATTGAAATTAAAATTTCTGGAGAGTATCATACTGGATTAAAGTTTTTTTTTTTAATTTCTGGAAAGTATCGTAAGAAAGTATTCTACGTATCATATTGAGGTAAACGTTTTATTCTTTTACAAATATCTCTTAGATGATCGTTATTCAGAAAAATTAAATATATGCCATTGTAGTTTCAGTGGCATACCTTCATTTATGAAGGCAAATTTGTTCGAACGTCATAGCCGATCACACTGGATGGAAACTTGAGGAAAGCCCGTGGGAGGGGACATAGAAACAAAAACGGAGCTCAAAACATTAGAAGTTTATAAACAATCACATTTTGTTAAATATTGCGAAATGATTTCTTAAAAAAAACAGTAAAGTTAAATCTCAAAAAACATAAGTAATAAGTTCATGTTCTAAGCTATCCATTTTTAAGAGAAAAACAAAGCTTAAAATGCTACACGGCAAAGATGAACTTAGAAAAATACACGGAAATCTACGAGTGCGGATATATTATACGAAGTAATGGAGTTTCTACTGGCTTAAAGGAAAAGACAAATTTGAGAATAAATTTATGCGTAATATCTTTGAAGACTCGTGAAATGCAATTAACGGATCAACACGGTGTGTTATTCTTTGGACGCTCAGTCGCCTGTCATCGGTTTTGATCGGTTACTGAATATTCAATCCTATCACTAGAGGAAAACTCCGCACACAAAATGTATTGCACTATTGACTCCATTTATTTTACCGAATTGACAGAGCGAGCGTGTCAGTGAGATCCGGCGGAACACTTTGAACACAATTATAGAAATTTGTTAGAGTACACCCTTTTGTATTCCCATTAGGCTGACTAAATCTGAATACAACTAAGTTGTTCGTGGAGATATTTTTAGAAAAAGTTTTTTTCTTCGGCATATTAACAGGAAACCTAAACTTATTTAACAGTAATATGTTCCTTAAATACATAATAAACATTAACCACCCTATTTTGACCATATTTAATTTTATAGTTAGATTACGTTAATAAGGAATTTAATACGTCGTAAATGTTCATGATGAAGATGTCCATGTGGCATTTTAATGAAAAACGAAGCAATAATTATTGTATTTTATGTGACTTAACTTCATTAAACAAATTAAGTCGCCTAAAATAAAATGGATTTTTTTTGTTTTTGCAAAATACCTCAACTTTGTTATTGAGTAAGGTCAGGCTTAAAAAAAACCGACTTGCAAATTTTATATTCGCACTATCAGTCGGCAGAAAGACAGTCAACCGATGGGTTAATAGCTTGAGCTAGCTAATCTATTAACCTATCGCAAAGAACTTAAGGCTAAGTTGCGGTTAGTTTTCCGCGCTTTTATTTTTCAAAAATAAACCAGCCCGTAGTAGCACTCTTTAATTTGGATTCCCTTTCGTTATTGCAGCCCGAAGGTTTCCCCAAAGAAGTGACGTTCAGCGATTTCTTCTGCCCCAGAGGTAAGTTTACACAACTATAAAACTATGAGGGAGGGGGGGGGGCTGAATGTGAAGAATGAGGGAGAGAATAACCGTTACATATGTAACAGTTAATCCTCAGACTGATTTTACCGATTCTTTATTTCTCTTTCAGACAACGAGAGTGGAGTGTTCGAAGCCAAATACGATTTGGTTCTCCCCGAAGATGTGGTGGAAGACTCCGGTCGAGCGTTCTTCTCTACCTCAGGTAAAAAATAGTGGAATGCGTCGGCATGCCCTCCCCAATTCGCACAGTCCTCTCAACATTCAAAAAGAGGCCACGATTGCTTTCCTCCCACACCGTACGCAAAATTCCTGGACTTGAATCCATCGAGAAGGGAGCGTCTTATACAGTCAATGTCAGGCAAAGGTTTACAGGGTTCCCTATCCCTCGAAAACACACAAACCGATCGCAGAACAAGAGTAATTTACATAAACAATAAAATTAAGCCTCATGGCCTTAGCTGCCGATACGTAAATGTTAACACAAAAAAACTGTCTCGCACCTAACATCAGCGTTGGTAATAATATGCAATAAAATTATTTCTCAAGCTGGCACTCCACTCGTACAATTTCTGTAATGGTGATTTGTACGAGTAATATCGTGGATTCACCATGTTAATTATGGCACTGGCTTGGACTGTTTGATTTAAAAATAAACTACAATTTTTACTCTTCAAGTATATACGCTTAGAGGTTGGATGCAAATATCACAAGATAGTCAAGGAGGAGCTTTCAAATTATGTGTGCATTCATCTCCTTAATAACTGTTAAATGGCCGCTAGAAAAACTCGAAAACAAATTAAAACGTAGGTGGCTGACAACAGTCAATGCATGGCAGAAATTTCCTGCAAGTCATCTTGACGGAGATTTCTTTGTAGTGCGGTTCATCCACTCGGCTACTTGGAGTGGAGGTGATGCAGACACAAAGATTTTGACTACTCGAAACGTATTATGTCCAAGGCTCAGTAAATGAATCGACATGTCTTCTCACATACCGATATACGATAAAACACCAGAATTTATTTTGGGAATTCTTTTATGTGGTCAGTTTAATTTTTCCTCTTCACAGATAAAACAACAAAGCATTCACAGTCAAATTCAAGCTTACATTTATTTGCATGTAGTATGGTTTTTTTGCATTAACAGTCACGCAGAACTTGCATATGATGTATTTAGCTTTCTGTAGTCCGTTTAATAAGAAATTCTTCATCTTTCAGGTGATTTGATGGGTCCAACTCTTCAAGGACTTGAATACATGGTGAGTCAACCTACCGGATGTGGAGAGCAGAATCTAGTGCGCCTCGTTCCGAACATCTGCGTGCTTGAGTACCTGAATGCAACCAGCCAGCTGACTCCAGAAATTGAACAGAAGGCTGTGAGGAACATAATTATAGGTAAGTGCAGTTCTTCCATAGAATGTTAGTCCGTCATTCCCCACCTGACGTGCTAGGCGGAGTTACCACCGGTGGCGCTTTACCCTCAACGCTATGCCGTGCTAAATAAGAGCCAAAGTACAATTTCATACGTATGCATTAAAGGCATCGGAAGAAGATAATTCATAAAAACACTTCTTTGCCATTTCAATAATAGACTAGCCGCAGTCGTTAATACAGCAATGCACAACGTGCTGTTGGGAGGCTAGAAATATGAAGATTAATGAAGATTGCCACAAATCGTAATACAGTGAAAGAATTACACACCGCATACTCTTACAACACGAGATACCAATTTGTTGCATTGCTTCTAATCATGAAATTCCCGTTTCAGGTCGTCAGAACCAGTTGAACTATCTTCGCACCGACGGGTCATACAGCGCTTTTGGGAACCGGGATTCCACAGGTAGCATCTGGCTCACGGCCTTCGTGATTGTGACGTTTAATAGAATTAAGCAGTATGTAGTTATCGAACAAAGCGAATTAGACCGTTCTGTCACGTGGATCGTCACCAAACAGCAGGCTGATGGATGCTTTCCGGAGGTGGGAAAAGTGTTCCAAGGATACATGAAGGTGAGTCGATGCCAGCACAATAAATAATTCATATTAATTGTAGTTACCCAATGACGCTACTCTGTTTCGAGAGGGCATTTCCTGTTCTGTAAAACTGGAAATTAATGTACTTAACTTAACGTAATCATCAGGGAGTTAAAGAAGTTCATTGCTTCAAGATATATAGGCTAGAGAAAAATCTGAAGCAGGCCTGACATAATCAAGTGGTTCGAGCGGAAGTGTTGTAGCAAACGCATTTGCGTTGAGCGGACTGTTTTGAGCCCGAGTAACTGTTTAAATACGGTATTGATTATATTCTTGTCAAAATGATTAGTTGACTTCTGACTTATCTGGTCATGGGTGAGTTAAATTATTTCTGTTTCTATCTTTTTCATGAAACCCCTAAACGCGAAAAGTATTAAAATCTATAACACTTGATATCGTGCGTGGATTAAAAGTTGCAAAGACAGAAATACGTGTTGACATTAGACTTCAATTTCTGCAGATTGTAATTTTCAGGATATATGTATGAAGGAAGGTTGGTCCAGCATGCAAAAGTTTAAGGGATAAATGAGAAAAGTTGGTTCTGCGAGTTTGAAGTTGGACAGTAAATGGATGCTCAGATCTTGCGGCACGCGTTCAGACTGTTTTTTTTTTAAGCGAAAGGGGGAATTACAGAAGAACAGTGCCCATGGGAGTATCTTAAGAATTGTCTTAAAATACTCCTATGAGCACTGTCTGTTTTTCTGGACGAAAATAACCTTGCTATCTGCGACTGAGACCGACTAACTCAGCCACGGGCTAACCGGGTGGGTAAAGTGCCTGCCTGGCAACCCAAAAAGTCGCGGGTTCGAATCCCGCCTCGGACTTGGATCAGAGTACTGCAAAAACCTTGGGAGGTGCATTATGGCCACAGAAGCCGATGCGCCAACAATTAACTAAAACAAAAAAAAAATATCAGCCACGGAGTGAAAAAAGCTCAAAGGTTCCTCGCGTCATCGACAGGGATTCGTACCGGGCATTTTCCACCCGTGTGGGAAGGACGGTGACGATACCACTGCGCTACTCGCGCAAACAGAGAGACTTTGTAAGAGATGAGCCTTTAATTTGCTCTTTATTGATGGCGCACTATAGCCATAGTTGCCAACGCGCCTAATAAATCCCGAAACAAACAAACAGCCCTTTATTGGATAGACTCTAGAAACCTGAGAAGTTGTGGGTACACCGCCCCAGATATGGGAACAATATTTCACGGTACAGCGTATTCGATATTTGTAATTCCAAAGATCAATGCTCTTTGGAAGGAAAGTAACGCTGAGAGCGAAAGAAAAAAAATCAATATTCGTGCAGTGCTTATCTCAAGAGAGATTGGAAGCCAGGGTAAATCCCTAATAGGGATATGTGATCTTGTTTAGGGATCTGAGTGTCATCAAAGTTAAGCAAAGGATAAGTAAGGTGGTGCATTTTTCTGGTAGGGCTATCTGGCTCATTCACACCACACTAGTTATTTGAGAAAATAAAATGCCACCTAAATTCGATCCTAGCGAAATTAAAGTTGTTTACCTGAGGGTTGTTGGTGGTGAAGTTAGTCCTCTCTTGCACCAAAGGTTGGACCTTTAGGCTTGTGTCCAAAGAAAGTTGGTGATGACATTGCTAAGGCAACAGCTGATTAGAAAGGTTTAAAGATTACCGTTAAGCTTATCATACAGAACCGACAAGCACAAATTGAAGTAGTTCTTAAGTGCTGCTTCGTTTATTATTCGAGCTCTAAAGGAACCTCCTAGGGACAGGAAAAAAGTGAAACAGTGGCAATTTGTCATTTGATGATATCATCCCCATTGCACGAACCATGAGGCCTCGTTCCATGGCCCGCCAGTTGGAAGGGGCAGTAAAAGAAATTCTTGGAACTTGTCAGTCTGTTGGATGCACAATAGCTGGTTATCATCCACGTGACATGATAGAAAAAATAAATGGAGAACTAAAAGATCCAGACGAGTGAAAGTACTGAAATAAAAAAAACGTAGACACCTTTTTGGAAGATAGGCCTGAGTTTTAGAAGGGATTGAAATTAACTAAGCTATCTCTGCCCCATTTGGGGATTACCTTGATCAACATATATGGAATTAGTGGTGGAAATTTGAGATGAAATTGATCAGCATTTATGGAATTGGTGATGAATAGGAGAGGGAGTGCAGTAGCACACGCTCTTTGACTAGACAGGGGTTCAAGCCCCCTGACTGCTAAATACGGTCGATCTGCCAATTCGCACTGGACAAGCGTGGCAGATTATGGTCCATTTCCCTCAGCATGAATTGTTGAGGAGGCTTCCATTCTGTAATGGGTTGATAATGGCTGCAGTTTACCTTTTTTATTCGTGAAGGTAAAACTATTTGTGCAGTGCAAGGCTTCTGAAACTCAAGGTTTCCCAAAGGCGGAGTGCAACGTGCTATCATCAACAAAACGGATAGGATTTTCAGTCAATGGAAAAAAGTCATTAATATATAAGAGGAAAAGAGTTGGTTGGGGGCAACTGAATCTTGTGGTACACCAACATTACTGGAGACGTTACACGACAGAGAGCTATCTATCATCATTTTCAGCGAACGGTCAGAAAGAAAACTGGATGCCCACTTCAATAAACAATCGGAATTCAAGAGATTGCTTTTTAGAAGACCTTTATGCCAAACAGATCTGAGAAATGTCAAGGGAAATAGCTTGAGTTTCACCAAACTTTTCCATTGATTTTGTCTAAAAATAGGTAACGTAAGCTAATACATCAAACTAATAGAGTAAGTTTATCTGCGAAATTGTCAAACTAATAGAGTAAGCTTATCTGCGAAAAGATAAACCTCCCAAACACTTCCTAATTCATTTCACAAATATACGTGGTCTCGGCGCCTCCGTAGCCAGGTGGGCAGGAGCAGCAGTGCGTAGCACACGCTTCTTGATAAGACCGGGGTTCGAGCCCGTGATCACCAAATACGGAGGATGCGGAAAGGTCAGGACCACCGCATATCTTCGGAGCAATATGGCCTTAGATGCTAATGCTCCTAAAAACCAAATAAACAAGCATACGTGGTCTCATTTCTAATCCCAACGATGTCCATTTCCACTTGCAGTCTACCAAACTCCATGTACTTTTTCTGACAGAATCGCAGTTATCGGTTGATTCAACTACTGCTCATCTCAGTTGCCCAAATTATTCGCTGTATGATTCCTTTCGCCTCAAAGGTGGCACTTGTACATATGTCCGTTCCAGTATTCCCTGTCAGAGACTTGGTAATTTGGAATCTCTTCTTTTCGATCTTCTCTGGCTTAAAATCTCTCTACCTCATTGTGTCAAATTCATCTGTTGTCTCTACCGTTCTCCCAACTCCACTAATCACTTGGAGCTCTTTGACTTCCTCTCTTTGCAACTTGACTCTCTCCAGTCCAACTTTCCTAGCAGTGAAGTAATTTTCCTTGGCGATTTTAATGTTCACAACTCCAGCTGGCTTCCGTTTTCTAGTCACACCGATCCAGCAGATCGAGATGCTGAGGCTTTTGCAATTACTAATGACCTTGCACAGATTGTTCATTTACCTATAAGAATACCAAACAATCCTAACCATACAGACAACTTTTTTTTCTCACAAATAACCCTTCTAAGTACACGGTCGAAGTGAGAAGTCCTTTAGGCACCTTAGATCACAACTTGGTGATTGTCTCTTCTCCAATGGAGCCTTTATCTGATGGCTGTTCCCAACCTCGTATTGTTTGGCATTACAAGAATGCAAAATGGGATGACCTGCGAGATTTATTTTCTTCTTTTCCTTGGTCGGATTACTGTTTCAATACTTCTGATTTCAACGTTTGCTCAGATCGTGTCAGTGAAATTATTCCTTGCAGGAATGGAATCCTTTATCCCACACTCCACTTTAAAATCTCATCCTTAATCTAAACCTTGGTTTTCCAATAAATGTGCTAAGGCTGTTCAAGAAAATAACGTTGCATATCGTAATTGGCTTGTTTGTAATTCTTCAGTTTCATTTTCTGCCTAGACCAAAGCTCGCAACAATTGTAAAGCAGTTATTAATCATTCCGAACTAGGAGTTTTTGAACAGGCTAAGAGCAGAAAACTTGCTTCTTGCCCTAATGGTAGCCGAGCATTCTGGTCTCTTGCCAAAGCTATTGGCCGCAACTTTTGTCCATCTCTGCTCCCACTTCTGTCTAAACCAGATGGTTCTGTTGTCACTTCAGCCAAGGATAAAGCTGACCTGCTAGCATCCCATTTTTCTTCCAACTCCTGTATTAATGATCTTGGTAAAACACCACCCACCATTCCCAACACACTCCATTCAATGCCTCTTGTGGTCTTCCGTCAAAAGGATGTCAGAAGGATTTTGACGAATCTTGATGCTAAGAAGCTCCAGGTCCCGATGGTATTTCTCCACTTGTTATCAAAACCTGTGCTCCTGAACGTACTCTTATTCTTTGCCGTCTTTTTGCACTTTCTTATTCCAAAGGTGTTTTTCCTTTTGCTTGGAAATTTGCTTATCCAGCCAGTTCCTAAAAAGGGTGACGAATCCCTCCCATCCAATTATCGTCCCATTGTAATTGCTTCTACTCTTTCCAAAGTAATGGAGAAATCAATTAACCGCCAACTCTTAAACTACCTAGAAACCTTCCCGTCTGATCAACGATCGCCAGTATGGATTCCGTCAGTGTCGATCCACTGGTGATATTCTGGCTTATGTTACCCATTTATGGACTAATTCAATGGAAAGGTTTGGTGAAACACAAGTAGTTGCTCTTGACATCTCAAAGGCTTTCGATCGTGTTTGGCATAAAGGTCTTCTAAACAAGCTTCCATCTTATGGTTTGCCAACTGTTTTTAGTAATTGGTTATCCAGTTTTCTCTCTGATCGCTCACTGAGGGTGATGGTAGATGGCTCTGTCTTCTAACTTCTCCACTAATGCCGGTGTCCCTCAAGGTTCAGTTCTTTCCCCCACTCTTTTCCTTTTGTATATTAATGACCTTCTTCCATTGACTGGAAATCCTATCCATAGTTTTTCCGATGATAGCACATTGCATTACACTTTCCATTTTGAGAAACCTTGTCCTGCTCAATCAGCTTCAACTTCTCGAAAATCTGCTACCTATTCCTTAAATGCTTATCTTCGGGTAATTCTCCAGTGGGGCAAAGACAACTTAGTTGATTTCAACCCTTCTAAAACTCAGTCCTGTCTTATATCTCGCAAAAAGGATTCTTCTGCTCCTATGCTTATCTTTAGTGACACTCCGATTTCTAGGCAAAATGATATATCTCTTTTGGGGATTACCCTGACTTCTAATCTCTCTTGGCACAAGCACATTACAAATATTGCTTCCTCTGCATCTAAAAAACTTGGTTTTCTCTTTCGCTCTCGGCGTTACTTTTCTTCCAAATAGCTGTTCACTCTCTGTTCAAATCGCAAATCCACCCTACCATGGAATATTGTACCCACATCTGGGGCAGTGCCCCCATAACTTCTCTCAGGCTTCTAGATTCCATTCAGAAAAGGGCAGTTAGTTTAATTAAGGACTCCTCTCTAACAGAGTCTCTCCACCCGCTGTCTGATAGACGTACTGTTTCTGCTGCATGCCTCTTCTACAGATACTTCCATGGGCACTGTTCTTCTGAATTGGCTTCTATAATTCCCGTCTCTCTTTCAAAACAGTCCGAACACGTGCCGCCAGCAGCCAACATCCATTTACTGTCCAACTTCAAACTCACAGACCAACTTTTGTTTATTCATTCAACTGCCGTTTTCTGGAACAACCTTCCTTCTTATGTATTTGATCTACAGATGTTCAAGTCCAATGTCAACAAATATCTTCTTTCGTCTTCTCAACCTTCAACCCAAGTACGGTACTAAGTACTATAGGTTATAATACCTCTCGTGTTTGGGGTTTACATAAAAAAAAAAAAAAATATATATATATATATATATATATATATATATATATATATATATATATATATCACCAGGGGATCTACGCTGATATATATATATATATATATATATATATATATATATATATATATATATATATATATATATATATATATATATATATATATATATATATATATATATATATATCACCAGGGGATCTACGCTGGCGGAATCGATATTGGCGATCATTGATCAGATGAAGGATTTAGATAGTTTATTTGTTGGCGGTTAATGGATTACTTCACTACTTTGGAAAGAATAGAGGAAATTAGTAGCAATTAGTTGAAGACGAGCAAATTTACAATCTGAAGGAAAAACATCCGTGGACTTAAAAAAAAGTTGAAAAAAGCGACACAGAACAGAGCACAGATTTTGAGAACAAGTGGAGAAGTGCCACCAGGATCTGGAGCTTTCTAGGTATCAAGATTGGTTAAAATTCTTCTGACATTGTTTTGAAAGAAGAACACAGGAGGAACTGAATGGAGTGTTTTAGAAATGGTTTAAAATCATCAATACAAAATTAGAAATAAAGCAGGACGCTAGTAAGTCGACTTAGACCTTAGCGTAGCGGAGGGAGGAATAGAACCAGCAGGCTGTAACAGAGGTGGGAGGATAGATGGACAAAAAATGCGACCAATAGCTTTTACAAAAGAACGTAATGCTCAGCTATTGTTGAGCATTATGAGTATTGCCAAAAACTTGCTTCTTTCGACAAGAAGCAAGTGTGGAAGGTGAAGTGTGGGATAAAAGATTTCTGCTCTGCAATATTATTAATATCACTTTACAAGAACTCTCCGACTTACGTAATACTCTACTTACGGAAATTCGACTTTACGTAAGTTTTTTTTTTTTTTCTGGCCGGTGCAAACTTGAAAAAAATCGTAGAAACGTATTTTGCATTCCGTAGGAATGAAGGGAGGTACCGTGAAAATATCGTAATGTGAACGCAATAACATATTGGTGTTTTTTTTTTTTTTTTTTGTTTTGTTTTTGATAATTCGCGCCTAGGAAGTTGAAATTTTTCTTATATTACTAAGCTGTTTATCTCTCTAAAAGGTCATATTTATAATGGAAATCGCACTACACCTTCATCCCAAAAAACAATTTGAACTTTCTGGTTTGTTGGGCTTTTCCTTTAGCGCAATCTATTATAAACCACTAGTAAACTCGATCTTATTGCATTTGCGAAAATCCCGGTAACTGGAATTCTGTGGGTTTTTACGTTACCGTATTATGGTCAAATGTGTTTCCCTTCACTGGAATCTTCAATCATATAAAAAAACAAAATTTCAAAAACTTCTCTTCATTCCTATTTACATATTACAATGAAGGGAAAGCGACCAAAGGAAAGTGTAAGTGGTGGTAGTGCCAGGAAACGAAACGAAATTGATTTAGAAATGAAGATGAAGATGATTAGGAAGTACGAAGCAGGACAAAGTTTGTCATCTATTGCAAGGGAATTAGTTCTCGCTGCTTCAACAGTGAATACTATTTTAAAGGACAGTGCTCGTATAAAAGAACATGTCAAAGGATCAACGCACTTAAAATCGACAGTGATCACAAAAGAGTCCAGGTGCTCTACCGAAGATGGAACAGCTGTTATTAATACAGATGGAAAAATCAGATTCAGAAGCGAGTGCCCCTGAGTCTAATAACCATTCAAGCAAAAGCAGGTATTTATGAAGGTATTAAGGATAAGTACGGCGAACCCAAACCCAAGTTCGTGGTAAGCAGTGGGTGGTTTAATAGGTTCAAGCATCGCGCTGGTTTCCAAAACATTAAAGTATGCGGTAAAGTCGCCAGTGCCGACTCTGCAGCTGCAGAGAAATTTTGTGATGTGTTGGAAAAACTTATTGATGAAGGCGGCTATTCAACGCATCAAATTTTTAACGTTTCCGAGATTGTTCTGTATTGGAAAAAAAATGCCGCATCGAACATACATTGCCAAAGAGGAAAATACAATGCCAGGTTTCAAGACGTCAAAAGATGGGGCCACGGTCTTGCTTGGGGCTAATGCAGCGGGAGATTACAGATTAAAACCACTGCTTGTGTAGCATTCTGGAAATCCTCGTGCATTTAAGGGCATCAATGAAGCCAACCTACCCGTGCATTTCCGATCGAATCGGAGAGCATGGATAACAATATCTCTCTGAGGATTGGTTTAAATGTTGCTTCATCCCCGACGTTGAAAAATATTGTAAAGACAACGACGTTCCTTTCAAGATTTTGCTTCTATTAGATAATGCTCCTGACGTCCTACGCATCTAGATGATTTCAATTCGAACGTGAGAGTCTTATTTCTACCGCCAAACACGACTTCATTCATCCAACCTATGGATTAGGGTGTTATTTGAATTTAAAAGCATACTATTTACACAATTGCTCAGGCATTGTCTGCAGTAGACGGTGAGAAAAATTTTACGTTGAAACTTTTGGAAATCTTACAATATTTACCACGCCATCTTAAAGATTAATAAGGCCTGCGGGGAAATTACTAATAGTTTAAATGGCGCATGGAAAAAATATGCCCACGGCACGTAAAAGGCTTCGAAAGATTTGAAAAAGACGAATCACATGAAGAGGCTACAGATACCCCCGGGGGCTCACATCTGGTGAGTATGGGCTTGGCACACCCAGGGTCCTGAGCTGGATAATCACCATTCTTATCTTTCTTGGTGATTCCCTTCTACTTCTCTCTCTCTCTCTCTGGGTAAATTCAGAAATTTTTTTTTTTGCCTGGTGCAGCATAAGCCTCAGGCTTCCTTGTACCATATGGCTTATAATAATAATATTATAAAAGGCTGCAGAGCTACTTCAGTTGGAGGTTGATGCCAAAGACGCGGAGAAGTTAATAGAGGAAGAAAAGAATGAATTATCTAACGAAGAACTTATTGACTTGCAGACAGCGATAGTGAAAGAAGAAAATGTTGATGAAGCTCAAGATGAACCAAATGAGGCGCCGAGACACTTTATCACCAGAGAGATGGCAATTTCGTGAAATTGCATCTGCAATGGTGAGGTTTGAGAAGATGTATCCTGACAGCGAACGATTCTTAAAAGTTAACAGACGGATGAATGATTTGCTTGCTGCAAAGAAATCTACGATGAAAAGAAAAGCCACCGTCCAGTCATCCATTAATATGTTCTTACGTAAGATTGAGCGGGCGACCCCTTCTAAGTCTCCACAGTCCTCAATCTCCGCAGCGCCGTACTTATCAGCTGAAGACGTTAATTCTGGCACAAATGATCGAGGGGTAAAACTTAATGACGTTATGCCTGTCTCTTTTTTTTTTTTTGTAATTTAAAATTTTTTTTTAAATTGCACACTTGTAATTTTTCCTGCGCAATGAGATAAAAAATTGAACAAATATAATAAATTCTATTTCCATATTAGTTGAACATTTATTTTTTGATTCAATCAAATCAGCGAGTACAGTTGCGAGTGCTGGCACAAACATGGGGGAAATTCCGACTTACGTAGCGTTCCGCAACCCTTACGTAAGTCGAGGAGTTCCTGTATTTCCAAAGGAATGTACCTTTACAGCTAGAGGACACGGGTTACATGACAATACATGAATTAATATGGTTACATGAATGAAAAATGACATACTATATACAGTTTATGTACTGAGTAGTCAGACAGGTTAATACAATACGTGCTTTAATACATAAATAGATCAACGCGTGCAGTGTAGCCTCACAGACATAATGTCACCTAAAGCTTAATGAGGGCATACATATCTGCGAGAGTGGAAGATCTGTAGGTTTTGTCGTTGTACAGCTTCTGGAAGTCTATGGATATCACGTTAAATATTTCAATAGAGTTAAATGGAAACATATAATCCAAGGTGGTCATGTTACTTAGATCTGTATGGGAGTGCATTGGTAAGGCTTTTATTCCTACCTGAGGTTGGCAATGATCTCCCAGATATCAGGCGAGTTTAGTTTTCCGGACAACATGATTCCTAGTTGCCGGATAACATGGTTCCTAGAATGATGTGATACCTCCATGGTAGCAAATTTAGATTTGGAGAGCGTGACAGATTTTAAAATAGTAGGTGGTAGACCTGCAATCTTATTCAGCCATTTTAAAATCCAGTATTCGAGGGATAAGAACCTGGTTTGGTATGATGTGGTGCCGAGGACCATATAGTAGAGGTATGTAAGGGAATGGAGATTTTGCAGCGAAGAATATAGTTGCGCATCATGATAGTTGATCTCCTGTTTCACAGCCCATATAGCTGAATTTTTTTTTTTTTTTTTTTTTCCCTGGTGGCATTAAAATGAGGCAAGAGTGTATGTATGGTCTATGTCCCAGGTGATGCCCAGATCTTTAAGCTGATTTACTTTTTTTAACTGAAGAGTTCCCAATCATGATATTCACATCATTGATATTTCTCTTTTTGGTTATAGTAAGTTGAGCAGTTTTCTCTGTTTATGAAGAGCCCAATTGCATGAAGGTAATTTAAAGTTCTTTTAGCTGTCGGGTGGAGGTTACAGTGGTACACTGTAGAGAATTTTGTGACAATAAAAGATTTTAAATCATCGGCATACGAGGTAAAGTTAGCATGGTTTGCGAGGAAGGATTCTAAAGATGCGGCGAAGAGGGCGACAGAGAGAACCTCCCCTTAGGGGAGCCCTCTGGAGTAGACAGTTCGGTGATGACGTCTCTGGACTGTAGTCTGGACTTCAAAACCTCTAGCCACCTATTAGATCTTCTTGAGAAGATCTCTAATAGGTGGCTAGAGATTTTGAAATAATCGGATAAAATGGCGAATGGATGGGCAGGTTGTCAAAAGCCGCCTTAATATCGAGGAACACAGTATCAAGTCGCTCTTTGTTGCTATTCTGAGAAGTGTGTGTGTGTCCGTGAGGTTGGTGATAGTGGGTAGTCCAGGTAGTATACTATGGAGGATTATGGCCAAACATATGCTGGGTAATAATACTTTCATTGACACGATCTGCGAAAACATTGGCATCAGAAGATTTGCACAGTAATTCAACCAAGAAGAATAGAATTTTCGCAGAACAACTCATTTCGCATTCTTGTAATAATACAAAACAACGCGAGGCCCCTAACAGCAACAAGGGAAAGTCTCCATTCCAGAAGAGACTCGCCAATCTGGGGTACTTGGAGGACAACTTAACTTGATTATGTACTTGGAAAGATTATTTGTGAGATAAAGTTAGTGTTCACTGTTATTGTTAGGATTGTCTGATGTTCTGGCAGGTAAATACCATAAGAATTTCATTAATATTGGTTTCTCTCGTTTATTTTCGGTCGATATTTTTAATTTGGTTTAGAAAATCACAATCAATAGATTGGTTCTCAAAAGTTTTTATAGTTAAAATCAAATTTTAAATATTAACTATGATTTAAAGGAAATTCAAAACCATATACCATTCGTTAATTTTAAATATTTATTTAAGTCCATCACTTCAGTTTATACTCAATACTTTGACTTTTCGAGGCTCAACTGAACCCATCCTTAGGCGTATAGGGGAAGTAAAAACATGAAAGAAAACAAATTTCCAATTACAGCGTTGTAACAGAATTACATTATGAAGTTACATTAATGAATTTTGATGCAATCCTGGTGTGAGCCTACAAGTGACAATTTGATTTCGTTCATGTTTTAACCGCGTCATCCTATAGGCCTGATGACGCGGTTGAGTTGAGTCTCGAAACGTCGCCTAAGTATTAATGTAGAATGATGCGATCTACTTCAATTATATTTAAAACTATCACGTGGTGTAAGTGTCTTAATTTCCTTTAAGTCAATGCTGAATAGCTAACGACGTATCGTTCGTCTTCCCCTTTCACACAATTCAAAATTAAATTGAAAATTAAATTGTTCAATTAATTCAATATTTTTCTAATTAAAAAAAATTAAAAAATGGGATCGTACAGATGTCACGTGAATGTCCTTGTTATGATTGAGGGATGGAAGGTTAAAGAACTTCATTACTTAGTCTTGGACCTATCCATTCCCTCTTTTTAAAGAGTATTAGTAATGGCGCATGGTGCAAGAAAGCCTATGGCTTATGCTGCACCAGCCAAAAAAAAAAAAAAAAAAAAAAAAATCCGAACAAAACAACGATAAAAACAAAAAAAAAAATTAAAAATAAAGTTTAAAAATAAATAAATAATAATAATTAATAAAAAAAAAAACAGGAAATTAAACCTATCATCCCATGCGCTTCCCTTACCCGAAAGTACTATCCAGATGACCTTTGAATTTCCCCAAACTGTCGGCCTCTACCACCCATGAAGGTAACCTTATTCCAGTAATTTATAACTCGCTGGCTAAAATAAAACTTCCTGCAGTCCAATCTAAACATTTCCCCCCGTAACTTGAATTTATGTCCCCTAGTTCTAGCATCATTTATAATCTTGAAAATCTCGACGTCATTCATTTTACTGATGCCTCTCAGAGCCTTAAACACCTCAATCAAATCTCCTCTAAGGTGTCTAGTTTCCAAACTCTGCAACCCACATATTCGAAGTCTTTCTTCATAAGGACGCGCTTTTGCCGATCTCACCAGGCTAGTTACCCGTCTTTGCACCCTTTCAAGAAGCTCGATGTCTTTCTTTAGGTGCGGTCTCCATACTTGAACACAGTATTTTAAGTGTGGTCTAACATAAGCCTTATATAATGGGATTATCACGTCCCTATCTCTACTTGCAAAGTTTCGATAGATCATCGATAGAACACCATGGGCCTTCCTTGCAACCTGTTTACAATGCTCAGAGAATTTCATGTCTGACCGTATCGTAACACCCAAGTCCCTTTCCTCCAGTACTGGGTTTAGTTGAACTCCACCAAGTGAATAAGTTATTTTGGGATTACTGTTTCCCAGGTGTAATACCTTACACTTTGTTGGATTAAAGCATAGCTGCCATTTTTCTGACCATTCCTGAAGTCTATCTAGGTCTCTCTGAAGAAGCTCAGCTTGATAGTGATCATTAACTACTCTACCATTTTTAACATCATCTGCAAATTTAGACACCACACCCTCTATCCCTTCATCAATGTCGTTTATGAAAATTAAAAACAACAGTGGTCCTAATACTGATCCTTGGGGAACCCCACTTCTTACATCAATCCAATCTGAGGAATAGCCGTTTATCACAACCCTCTGCCTCCTGCCCTGAAGCAATCCTTCTATCCATCTAAGGATTTTCCCAGTGATTCCAACCTGTTCCAGCTTATAAAGCAACCGCTCATGTGGGACTAAGTCAAAAGCTTCGCTGAAATCTAAATAAACAACGTCGAAGTTATTCCCTAAATCCAGCTCGTGAGTGACCCTTTCGAAATAGCGAACCAGATTTGTTAAATATGATTTTCCCTTTACAAAACCATGCTGAGTACCCTTGAGAATTTCAATTATATCTAAGTGATCCTGAATTCCACCCTTGATCATTGCCTCCATGATTTTCCCTACCACTGAAGTCAGACTGACAGGTCGATAATTTCCAACTTCACTTTTAGAGCCACCCTTATGTATGGGAGATATATTTGCACTTTTCCAATCCAAGGGAATATCCCCAGAGTCTAGTGATGCTCGCATAATTAGCCTCAATGCACTCGCTTGCCGCCTCCCTTAAGATTATAGGGTATATTCCATCAACTCCAGGAGCCTTTTTTTTTTCATTAAATAATCTTGCGAAATTTCAATATCATTAATTACATATTTTTTAACTTCGCTCCCACAATTTCCCATTGCCACAAAAGGTTTTTCATTTGTAAATATCGATGCAAAATAACTGTTGAGTTCATCTGCAACGGCAGCTGGTGTATTTATTACTATCCCCTTTCCCTTACGTAAAGGTCCGATCTGGTTTGTCCTGCTCTTCTTGGCATTTATATATGTGAAGAATTCTTTATCCCCCCTCTTTGCTCTGTTTGCTAGTGATTTCTCATAAACTGCCTTTGCCTGTCGAATCTTTTCTGTGGCTCTATTACACATCACCTTGTAGCTGTTATAGGCTTCAGTACTTTTTATTGCTCTGTAACCTTTCCATGCCACCTTTTTCTGCTCAAGTAATGTGGCAACTTCACTATTGATCAAACTTGGAACCCTCCTCGTGGAGGTTTTTTTTTTTTTTTTTAATGGTAAATACGCATTCAAGGCATCTGTGATTAATGTTTTAAAAGCGTACCACAGTTCAAATGTATTCATTTTCTGCACGATATCTACCCAGTTAATAGAGGCCATGTAGCACCTTAAGGCATCGTAATTTCCTTTTCTGAAATTAAAACCTATTCCTTTGCCTTTTACTTCTGCTACCTCTCTCGTCATCATCCACCGTAGAACTCCGTGATCACTTCCCGCTACTGGTTTCTCTACTGTCAGCCCTGTTATGTCATCTGATTCATGTGTGATGATGAGGTCTAGGATACTCTTTTCTCTAGAACTTTCCCTGACATGTTGATACAAATAACAGTCATCTAGTTGATATAAAAATTTTGTTCCCCATGTCGAGTTTCCTTCCCATTTACTCCAATCAATTAGAGGCAAATTGAAATCACCCATAATAAGGCATTGACGCTTACATGCCCATTCCATTTGCATGTAGAGGCTTTTGTCATAGTCTTCACTATCACCTGGTCTGTAGATTACGCCTACTCGCATTGTACCTTTGTTTCCAACTATCTCACACCATACAGACTCTATACTAGCATGTGAAATGTCTGAATCCGGGAAAGCTATCGTCGCACTCAGGCTGCTTCTGATAAGAAACATTACCCCACCACCCCTTCTATCTATCATATCCTTCCTAAATACATTATACAAGCCGTACTGAAACTCGTCATCCCCAATTTCTGGGTGGCACCACGTCTCTGTAAGCCCTATTATGTCCGCGCTACTTGTTTTAACCAGCAGTTCGAATTCGCTCATTTTATTGACGACACTTCTAACGTTACTGTATAAACAATTAAGATTTACTGTTCTTGTATATTTAACAACCCTAACACAACCCTTGAAGTTTTTTAGGCTTTCTTCCCTGATATTAGCTACCCGCTCACGTGAAACGTTTCTGCCCCCAGAACATCTAGATAATACGTCCAGTTGGGGTAACAGATAAGAACTCTTAAGGTATGTGCAAGAGTTACTTTGACCAATATTATCAGATAAACGCGTGTCAGTATTACCCACAATCCCCCTAACTAGCAGTTTCCCTGAACCTTTAAGGTATCCTCCATAATACTGGCAAAAACTTTTGCACCACCTTTGTTTAAGTGTATCCCGTCTCTACAAAACAAATTCCTTTTACCTACAAGTGTGGGCCATGTTGATAGAAATTTCCCCCCTAAAGCCTTGCAGATTACTTCAAGTCTTGAGTTAATCCACAAGGCTCTTAACATATAATCCCTCCTATCGGATCTGGGCAGAATTGCAGACACATAGACATTATGGCCTAGCTCGCGACATTTCCTCAGTATGGTCCTGTATTTTTCCAACAAATCGTCAGATCGTGTACGTTTAATATCATTAGTCCCCACATGAATAATAGTATTCTCTTTACCCCCTTTAAAATCTGACAATCTGTTGGTGACATCATCAATAGTTGCTCCCGGCAGACATACCCTGGTTCTACTCCACCTATCCTTATTACAAAAAATATTCCCCGTTTCCCTGACAATGGAGTCTCCTAATAAAACAATGTCCTTTTTAACCAGAGTAGTTTGCACTTGGTTTTTCTGTTTTGAGACTCGAATCAGGTGTGCATCACTTGGTAGATTGCTGGAGTCTTGAGTCCCTGACGAGCTCCCAGATGCATTATTCTCGAGGGCAAAGCACCCTTTTTTTTCAGGGACTCAAATTGTTCCATAAGTGCACCAAATTGTAATTTCAGATCGGTGCACTCCTTACATCGATCACAAAGAAAAGAATCCCCAGGTGAGGTAGGATTAGTCACCGGGTCGACCTTGGAAAACATTCCACAGGTTCCACAACGGATTAAATCATTACTCACCCGTAAATCGCCATCGGCTATTTCCGTGTGAGTCACGATACCCTGTGACGTGTTTAAGGCAGATCTCGTAACTACCATTATAAAATTAAATAAATATCAATGAAAGTTAACTTTAAAAAATTATATCTATAATATTATTAAAATCAAACTGTTACAGGAAAACCTATAACAAAATAATCCAACAATATCTAAATAAATCAAATATTTAAAAGCACTATCCAAAAGTAAACCACTTAACTGAGGAGCCCTGACTAAGCGCGTCCGCTCGCCTCGAATGCCAACATTGAACAATACAGTACGTATTAATATTTTTATATATATTTATATATATATATATAAAATACAATTATTATAATACAGTATTAATATATAACGATAGAGATAAGAGCCGCCTATTACATAAGTGCTCTTATCTCACTGTAGTGGTTTTATTTTGTTTCATATCTGCATTTTCCTTACAGGGAGGCTTGGACAGCACGACAGGCTCGATTGCTCCTCTGACTGCATTCATTTTGGCTTCTCTGGTGAACATCGGCTACACAAATACCACTGTAATTGACCTCGCCCTGGAATGTATACAGAAGGAACAAAAGCCAACCCCTTACGTCCTCGCCCTCTTTGCTTATGCTGCAACTTTAGCAGGAAGTCCCTTAGGAAAAACCTACCTCGACCAACTCATGAATATGGCTCAGCAGAAAGGTAAGTCAAATATAAAATGGGACTCTCTCTCTCTCATAACGTTCATCGTCGCATCGAGAGATTGGCTTCGATAGCTTATTGGGAAAATTCATCTAGTCTGGAATGCACATCTTCATCTGCGTGCAATCTTTTTTGATGTCGCATCCTCCTTTGACTCTGTCAGGGTCCCCCCTCCCCGTTGGCGAATAGCCTTGCATTGGGGTTAAAGGCTGCTCTTTCAAGTTTTGGAAAGAATCTTATCAGAGCGTTACCTGCGGACGATTTGATAATCCAAATATCTGGGTTTATGAGCTTAATTTGATAGTTCTAAATGCCATACATAATCTGTTGAACTTTTTGAGCTGTCTCGATTTGCAATAAACCCGAATAAGTCTAAGTACGCGTCTTCAGAGAGCTAATATAAGTAGCAATGTTTTTTTTTTTTTTTTTCCAAAATTTTTGTATAAGAGATGTCTAGTTGTCTGTCTTATTCTGTGAATATCATGTATGATCCCCAATTAAGCTTTTAGTACCATTTTTCTCTGTAAGAGTTAAATTCCTAATGGCTTACTGAAACCTTGAAATGGATAAGTACGTGATTTCCAGCCTGACTTTAAAGTACTTTGTCCTATATATTCAGCTTCTGATTACCTATGGTTCAACACTTATCTTCTGTTTGCACAATCTAACTTTAGGGCTATTCTGGGGTTGGAATTGTGGATGCTGAAATGGCTTTCTGAGAAACTAATCATTTAGAAGAAACGTAGTGCCTTTTAGGACAGAGCCTTGATTTTCCTTCGGAGAAACTGCATGAGAGTTCCAGGCAGTTAGCTGTTCCTAATATACTGCTAGAATGGAAGTAGTATGAACTCTTGGATTTCATCAAGTGGTGGATTCCTGGTGTCTTTATGGTGTCAGTGCGTCCCGTGTATAGCCATCACTAGATATAGAGAACAACTTTCAATATCCGTCAATCTTTGGACTCCGTTCCCAAAAAACAGTAAATCTTCTTAAAACAATGGTTATTGAGCCTGAAAATTATTGCGACCACATCAGCAGGGGTTCTTAACCTCCTTAGTTCCACGGACCCCTTTGCCAGTGAGGTGAATGCCACTGACCCCCTCTCAGGACCCCCTCTTACAAAAAAACCAGTTTAATGAAATAGTTACCAAAATAAAAAAAAAAACATTTATACAGTAATATGTGTTTCTTTCTTAATACATTGAATAATACAATACATTTAAAATATAGGAAAGTTGAAGTTAAATTTTATTTTTTAAGACATATCAGTGTGAAGACTGTTGTTGTCTATCTTGAATAAGAACATTAAACTGTGGTGTGGTATTTGACAAGGTAACACGCATGTCATGTTGGACATCTAATCGATTTCGATTTTTTGTGCTGATTTACAAGTGCTGATAATCCCGATTCGCACAGATATATTGTGGCAAATGGTATCAAAGCTTCCATAGCTCGCTTTACAAGACTAGGATAGGCTTCTCTCAGGGAACACCAGAATTCTCCAAGGCTTTTTGAGGTAAACTCCAATCGTAGTAAGTTTTTTGACTTAAGATCAATGAGTTCATCTTTGGTTAAGTCAACATCTTCGATACAGTTTATATCAGAAAGAAAATGATTTCGGATCCATGGTTCAATTTTCATGCCATCAAGATAGAAATAACTTTTAAAAGAGTTCTGTAATGTTTCCAAGTGTTCGCAGATATCTCTTTTCAAAAAATTGAGAGAGAAGTTTGCATTTCAACTACATCTTGGTAAAGCACTTCCTGCAACAGTGGAAAGTTTGCAAGAATGTCGGTCTCTACTCTCTTCTTCCATATTGGTAACTTAGCCAAGAAAGCTTGTAATATTTCAGTTGCATTTATACTGGTGACTTCATGACCTGGAATGGAAAGATTTATCTCATTCATATGGTGAAAAATATCTGCCAGGTAAGCCAACCCATGGATAAAATCCTTCCTTTCAAAATGTTCCAAGAGTGGGTTTTCTCTTTCTTCCAGGAAAAGTGAAACTTCTGCCCTTAGTTCGAACAAGCGCTTCAAGACTTGTTCTCTTGAAAGCCAGCGCATCTGTGTGGTAGAGAAGCACTTCATTTTCTGCTCCCATTTCTTGACAAAATCTTTTAAAAATACGATGATTCAGAGAACTTCTTTTGATAAAGTTGATAACTTTTATGGCTGTTGACAATACTTCTTTCAGGGTTGTTGGAAGAGTCTGTTGCCAGTGCATGTCTGTGTAAAAAGCAATGAGTGACAACAACGAGGAGCTTCTTTTTTCACTAAAGTAGCAAAACCAGATGTATTACCAAGCATCGCAGGATCTCCATCGGTGCAAAGAGAATGAAGTTTTCCTTTCCGTTCAAAGTTTCGTTTGTAAAAAAAACTTTTTACCATTTCGAAAACGTCGACGGCCTTTGTAGTTTCCGAAAGGACTCACAAAATAAGAATTCTTCTTTGATGGCGTCAGCATGCACATAGCGAACAAAAACAAGGAGCTGGCTACATTGAGAAATGTCTGTAGTTTCATCCAATTGCATACTGAAGGGGAATGGCGAGGCTGCCATTTCCTCGATGACCCGCTTCAAAATATTAAAAGACATATCAACTATTCTAGAATGTATTACATCATTTGACAAGGGAACAGCTTCCAGTTTTTTTCTCTTTTCCAGTCCACAGACCAGTTCGACCATTTCCAGTGCACATGGCTTTACTAAAGTCTCTCCAATAGTGTGGGGCTTCTTTTGCTTGGCAATCCGGTAAGCAACTTTATAAGATGCTTCAAGAAAAGGTTTTCGTGAAATGGCAAATCCAAATTTTGGAAGTGTCCCTGCTTTTTCGAATTGAGATTTTTTTCGCACGAAAAAAACCAGCATCTTTAGATGCATTTTCAGCATGGACAGACTTGAGATGGTCTTTCAGTTTTGTTGGCTTCATATTTCCGTTCGCAAAAATTTTTCCGCACAAAAAACACTGCGGTATTTGAGTCCCATCAAGTTCATTAATGCAAGTGAAACCAAATAATACATAGTTTTCATCATACTTTCTTTTCTTCGATATTTCAACTTAAATTTGGTCTGTAACAAATGTTAAATAATTAATGCAATATTAGCAACTAAGAAAGACATATACGAAGACTGTATGCATGGACAGACACAGGGTGGGCGTGCATACACGCCTGTAGCACTGCAGGGGCCTCCACCGTTGGACCGGTATACACGCACATAGCAGCGAAAAGGTTAAATTACACACTTCAACTGTTATCTAAACCGTAGGACGTGTTTGAACATACCTGGTTTACACTCGTAGCCAGCGTGTCTATTCGTGTTCAAAGTGGCCTACTAGGCGCTGATTTGCCGGATAGTCTGTCCACAGCAGGAGTGCGATCTAGTGGCAGGTCTAATAACTGCCGTAATTTCAAAGTAACGATGAGCGTAAGTGATTTTTCGAGATATGCAGTAACTATAATATGATATGAAAATATCTGTTATTTCTATTGGCGACTACAGATACAACTAATACAATTGTAATTTATTACATGCATTCATAAGTGAAGGAAATTAATGAGTTTAGTTTTTTCCCATCCAAGCTCACGGACCCCCTGAAATCCTTCCACGGACCCCTACCCCTGGTTAAGAAACCATGAGTTAGAGAATGCATATTGTTAATATTATGATATAGGGCTTTAGCATTAACCATGTTATTCTACTGTGTGCATAAATGTGTCTTCACGAAGTCTGTATAATATGCACACGGGTCAATTCACATGTTATGAGGGCAGAAAACTCAGAATAATTCGTCGGAAAATATTCCGATGTATTTGAACATCTCCAAAAGATTAACAAGTGGTGAAACCATTATGTTGTAACGGAGGACAACACAAGAAAACTCAATTACCAGCTTATCTTATTACTGATCGTGGCACTAATCGAAATAGTTTTTGGAAGGTTCTGAGCACGACCCACCAGAGCAATAATTTAAACAGAACTCTGATATGCCAATTAACGACGCAAGTCTTCTTACTCGCAAGCAAGGCTCCTGCTCTCAAAAGCCCCATATGAAGTAACAGAAGCTTATTGATGTTATCGGCTTATATAAGCAGTGACACTGATTTTTAGAACTGTAAGCAGTAACTAATAAGAAACATCGTAACGTTAAGCATGTTTTAGTAAAATGTTGGATGCATACATTTTAAAAGTAAAAGGATGTTATTTAAATGAAGCCAGCCTTATATTGAAATTTCGATCCCAACTACCCGTCAGCTCCAGTTCATGTGGCACTGTGCATGAAACTGGAAAAAAATAATAATTTGCAGTTCAATTTATGCCCATGCGTAGGTATAATGCCTTCTACGCCACTAGCATAGTTGACATTTTTCATATCACGTCATTATCCAATGTATCCTCATATTCCTGATAATTAATTAAATTATTATTATGAAGTTGACTTCAAAATTGCAACACTGTTCTGACTTTTTCCCCTCTGCTATAACTGGTTCTACCCGATCTTCCTACAAATTCGATTTGCATTAATAACATTATTTGTTTTAACTCGAATAATGCGATCCTTAAAAATACAGCCAAGAATTATTGATAAAATTTTAGTATAAATCAAGTATATACTACTTGATGCAAAAGAACAGTGCCCGATCCAAGAACTAGCGATCAGATACGTTTCCCCACCCCAAGATCTTGTAAATTGGAAGAATACTGTTATGTGATATTAATTTTATGGCAATCATTCATGTTGTATGTATACTATGTAAAGGCTGCTAAAACTTAAGCTAATTCGAGCTTAGCTTTCAATTATTGTCATATGTATCATCATTGTAATATTGTCCACTCCCACATTTAAAAAAAAAAAAAAATACCCAAGAACACTGTGGATCTGCCCCGCAACAGAACGGATTGAATAAAGTGAAACAGTCCTTTAACCGAAGACATCGGTAATGCAAACACTGTACTGGTACCATTCTGGATGTCCGAAGGGTGATCCATTTGGCTACTCAGTAATTGAAAAAAAAGAAAGAAAAAAAGTCATCTTTTAAGACTTCAGTGTAGCCTTCTTCTCACGGAGGTATCTTGAGTGTCAGAGTGAAAACATGAAATTAAATGAATGATTTTTAGTCATTATTTCGACTACCTCTTCTCCGTGTGTTTAAAGTATTTGTCATGGATGGAATATATCCGAAACTTTGAGGTGATGGGATTAATCAGAATTTCCCTTCCCAATAGAAAGTTTGCTCAAAGGGGAATTCGTGCAACTTATTTACAGAACTGTGTGGCTAAATTCTGCTCATTGAGGAGGCCATCTGTTCCTCTAGAAGGGATGAACCATGGGTTAACCATAAACACTGCTATAACTCTACAAATATTTAGGAGAAATTTTTAAAAAATTCTGTGATATTTGTGGCTCGGTTAAAATCGACTGTTGTGGGGGAGAGGAAGAGAGTGAGTTGAAAGTGCGTGAATGATATAGAAAGAGAAACCAACAAATGGAATGACTATGTGGAATTTCATATTGGTGACGGCTGTAGTTTTTTTTTTTTTTCTTTTTCTTTCTCCCTCATGCAGTTTGGATAGTCCTAGCACTCGATGTTACAGGCAATGCAACGATGAGTGATACTAATATCGTGCTTCCTTTTCTTTTCTTTCTGATAGATGGCCTTACTTTCTGGACCATTCCTGGAAAGGATTTCACTCGACCTGCGAATGTGGAAATTGCGGGCTATGCCATCCTCACTCTTCTTAAATACAATGATTTGGATAGGGCTGGACCAATAGTCAGGTGGCTCACTAAAGAAAGAAATTCAATTGGGGGCTTCCATTCAACACAGGTAATTTCGGGTCTCTTTTTTATTTGCGTTTGATCTAGTAGTAGTAGTGGCGGCATGTGATGCAAGAAAGCAAGTGTATGAGCTTATGCAGCATCAGCCAAAAAAAAAAAAAAAAAAAACCTCCAAAAACCATTCGCTCCAAATACCTGTCCAGTTCCTCCTTAAATTTATTTAACCTATCAACTTCCACAACGACAGATGGAAGTTTGTTCGAGCAATTAACCACCCGCTGGCTAAAGGCAAATTTCCGCACATATATTGTACATCTGTCTTTTCTTAATTTGAATTTATATTAGGTTCATAATCTGAACAGGTGAAAGGATCCCATCAGAATTCAGCGTGCTCAACCCATTCAAGGCCTTATACACCTCAATCAGATCACCGCGCAGGTGCCTAGTCTCCAGCCACTGCAATGTGCAGAACTTAAGCCTCTCTTGGCAATTTGATCCCTTCATTCCCCTCACCAATCTTGTTGTTCTTCTCTGTACACGCTCAAGCAAATATACACCCTTCCTAAAATGAGGCCTCCAGACCTGTACGCAGTACTCAAGGCATGGCCTGACCTTATACAGAGGGACAATCACCAATCACCTAGCAAACTTCCTTTATATCATTGACAAAACCCCATGACCTGCCCTGGCAGCCTGTCTACATTGCTCAGAAAACTTCAAATCTGACTGCACAATTACTCCCAGGCCTTTTTCATTTTCTACCACCATGCTTCATGGCGCCTCCGTAGCCAGGTGGGAAGAAGCAGCAGTGCGTAACGCACGCTTCTTGATTAGACCGGGGTTCGATCCCGTCACCACCAAATACGGGGATGCGGAAAGATCAGGGAATGATCACCGCATATTCCCGGAGCAATATGGCCTTAGTTGCTAATGCTCCTAAAAACCAAATAACAAACAAACAAACCATGC
Source organism: Mastigoproctus giganteus (assembly GCF_048544385.1). NCBI lineage: Eukaryota > Metazoa > Arthropoda > Arachnida > Uropygi > Thelyphonidae > Mastigoproctus > Mastigoproctus giganteus. The sequence continues at coordinate 1,121,016 of NC_143575.1, forward strand.
TTCATAAGCTTGCTTTCTTGCATCATATGCCTCTACTAATGCTAAAAATTTTAATGCTAAGTGTAGTACCATACGGTTGGTACGTTTCTCTGGGGTTACTTCTACCCATATGCAGTACTTTTCATTTGTCAAGGTTAAACTTCAGTTGCCACTTCTCAGCCCATCTGCCCAAATTTTCTAGCTCCTGTTGCAGTAACACACTGCCATTGCTGTTATTAACAACCCTGCCAACCTTTGTATCATTTTCAAACTTCGATACTAAACCTGATATACCTTCATCAATATCATTGATAAATATACAAAACAACAGTGGACCGAACCCTGTGGGACTCCACTAATAACATTAGTCCACGAAGAGCAGCACCCATTAATTACCATCCTCTGTCTTCTCCCACTCAACCATCCTTTTATCCATTGTAGCAACTTACCATTAATACCATTATGCTCCAATTTGTACAATAGTCTTCCATGCGCAACAGTGTCAAAAGCTTTCCTGAAATCCAAATATATGATATCAAAATTTTTGCATCCAGTTCTTTTGTAACCACATCATAATATCCTATCAAATTTGTCAGACAAGACTTTTCCTTAATAAACCCATGCTGTGTCTGAATTATTGCTGCAGTCTTGTCTAGATGATCCTGCAATGCATCTTTAACCAGTTACTCCATAATTTTACCCGGAACAGAAGTTAAACTAACTGGTCTGTAATTACTCGTGTCACCCTTCGATCCCCCTTTGTGAATTGAGGATACATTTGCACATCTCCAGTCCGTGGGGACCACCCCTGAATCCAAGGATGCTCTAATAATTATGGCTAAGGGTTTGCTTAGTTGCTTTGCTGCCTCCTTTAATACAACTGGATAGATCCCAACCACCCCAGGTGCCTTTCTTATGTTTAACTTCAACAATTTCTCCTACACTTTGCTCTCAGTTATTACAAAATCATTAAGCACCCTGCTACAATTTCATAACCTTAATAAATCCTCATGTGTGAATGTAGATGCAAAATACTCATTCAGTTTGTTTGCTATCTGAGCAGGATCATCAACAGTCGAACCACCGATATCAAGTCTACCAACCAGATTCATCCCCTTCCTTTTAGAGTTTATATACGTAAAGAAATCCTTGCTGTTATTCTTAGCATCCTTTTCAAAGATTTCTCGTAATCTGCGTTCGCCTGCTTAACCTCCTTTGTGACCTGATTACAGACTAGCTTATATCTGCCACAGGCTTCAGAGTCGCTTGATAATTTATATGTATCCCATGCATTTTTCTTCTCTGTCACGAGTCTCATTAGTTCATTTGATAACCATTTAGGCCTAAACCTTGAACAATATTTCTTAATAGGTATGAAACATTTAGTTAGCATCCACGATTAATTCCTTGAATGCTTCCCACTTAGAATATACTATTGGTAATATCGTCAGTTGAACCCACTGTACAGAACCTAAAAACTGTCTGAGACCACTGTACTCACCTTTACGGAAGCAAAAACCCTTTCCTTTACCCCTGATGGTAATTATTTCTTTAAGTAAATCCCACATCAATACACCGTGATCACTGCCACCTATTGGTTCCTTTATCTGCAAATTCTTAATACACGCATGATCACTCCTGATAACCAGATCAAGAGTATTATCCTCTCTGGTTACCCCTCGAACATGCTGCTGCAGAAAAGAATCATCCAATAAATCCACAAGTCTTATTAGTGTGTGATTGACCAACCCACAAGTTCCAGTCAATATCTGGGAAGTTAAAATCCCCCATTATAAGACATTCTGATTTACTAGCCCACTCATTTCTCTGCACAATTGTTTATTATACTCATTCGAGTTATTAGGCCTATAACACACTTCTACTCTTATTTTTGCTTTCGCAGTGTTTGTCACACCAAACTGACTCAACAGTGCACTGTTCATCTATATCAATGGATGCACTTCGTTTTATTTTGTTTTTCTTAATTAACAGCAGAATACCTCCTCCTTTCCTATCCTGTCCATCCTTTCTGTACATATTGTACTCCTCAAATTCCAATTCTGCATTCCTAATATTGTGTGACACCACTTCTCTGATATCCCAACAACATCCGCCTTTGATGTCTTGACCAACACTTCAAATCATCAAATTTATTTACTATACGTCTAGCATTGCTATTCATGCACCTATTCCTATTCACCCTGACACATCCCATATACCCACCTGTTTCACGATGACTGCCATCAGTCCCTGAAACCCCCAGCACCCCTCGCTCCAGTCGCTACATATTCTAATAGAAGTTGTGCAAGAATCACATTCACCTCTGCCTGCGGCTACTTTTAACCTTTTAGTCTGTGAATCCCTCCCAAGCTAGCAGTTTTCCGAGCCATCTAACACTGCCTCGATAGCATCAGCAAATATTCTTGCACCCTTTCTATTTAAGTGTATCCCATCCCTGTAGAAGCAGTGGTAGCAAACACAGACCACTCTGAAAAAAATTCTACCCCTTCAGCCTTGCACATTCCCTACAGGGCCGAATTGATTGACAAGGCTCTCATCATGTACTCCCTCCTATCGTGTCTGGCCAGAATTGCAGACACTTTCAAATTTAACCCTGACTCACGACTTTTTTTGCAACATTGACCTGTATTTGTTAAGTAAACCTGCAGATCTCCTACTCTTAATGTCATTGGTGCCAACGTGTACAACAATATCACCTTTTGTGCCCTTAAAAGATGATATATGCTTTACAACGTCATCAACTTTTTCCCCTGGCAGACATGTCCTATTTCATCTATCCTTTTTACACAATATATTTCCCGTCTCCCTGACAATAGAGTCAACAGCAACTAGTTCCTTTTGGACCAGCACATTGTCTTGGAGATTGCCGCTGTGTTGCCTGATGCTCAGGAGTGAGCTCTGGCGTTGAGTTGGGCAGTTGAGAGCTTGACGGGCCCCTCATATTAATTTCTTCGAGGGCATCTACCCTACACCTCAAGCTCTCATTGACGCCCAGTAGAACGCTGAGTTGATGCCTACTTTCTAAACACTCTGCATCTGGCACACACAAAGACATCCTCCTTGGTTAGATCATGTTCTGTTCCAGAGAGTTCGGCAAACATTTCACAAGTTGCACATTTTTTTAGGGTGTGATGCGTTGGAGAATCGCCCCCCCCTCAGTTTTTGCCCGAGTCACAGCACTCCTGCCACTTTTCCCTTTGCTTTGCTGCTCTAGTCTGGAGCATGATATTTTAAATTGATAAGATCAATAAATAAATTTAATTAATTAATTGTCAATACTACGCTATCTAATAGAATCCTAAATGCAGTGATGCGTATTACGATATATAATTGTACGTTAGAGCTACCTAGTTACCACAACTAAAAATTTGAATTCCCTACTACTCTATACAAAAACAATGGCGACAAGATTCGAACGAAATAACGGTTTTACATATATTAAGTAGTAATCTACAAAAACTATCTAAATTAAAAATAACTAGCGTAACTATAACTATAAGACTACGTATAAAGTACAATATAAAATAACAATTAGGTAAATAAAAAGGCAAACACTTATCGTTTTTTCGGAGCCTGTAATTCACAGCTGTAATATTTAAAGAGTTTTAGCTCCCTCTCAAAGTTATTTCATTACGGGCTAAGTGGGAGTGTTTTTCTTGCAGGATACCATGGTGGCTCTGACAGCAATCTCAGCCTTCGCTTCTATCGTAGAACGTAATCCACCCAATATCACAGTGACAGCTGTCAGTGAAGACTGGAGTAAAACTTTTATGGTTACTTCGCAGAACAAGCTCGTGATGCAGATAGAGAAAATCACCAGCGTTCCAACGGGACTCGATGTTGAGGCCAAAGGAAGTGGATGTGCCATGGTTCAGGTAAGTAGACTGATGGATATGCCATCGCTATATTTATAGTGCCCGTCACAAGGGGCTATTCTTAGTAAACATTTGAGAGTGATGGCTGCTTTGATTACCTGCATTTGGCATTAACCTAACCGACGATCTTTCTGTTACAGGCCACCTTAAGGTATAACGTCCAAAATGATACCAGACAGAACACTTTCAGCCTCGAAGTGTCAGCAGAAAGAGGAGCTGGAGGTAGCTGCAGCAGGGCTGTCATCCACATTTGTGTCAGGTAGGGTTACAATGTAGTTTGAAACGTTCCCTACTAAACATTTGTGAATTTTCGACAACTGAATTAGTTATTAATTGTGCAGATTTCTCACCGAGAAAAGATTCGGCATTTAAAGTCTTAATATTTTAGATAAACTTGTGGAAGCCGCTGTGTTTGAACATACATAATTTCTTGACAATTAAAGTATTTTCATGGAAGTTTTGTCCCTAATTAACCACTCATATCATATCGTGGTAAAAGTTAGCTTATTTAGCTTTATTGATTAAATATGCCATATAATTAGGATAACATTTCAGGAATTTTTCCGGAACCCATCATCAGACCATAACTGGCTGCACTGTTAACAGCCAAGTATGACCGGATGACGGGTTCCGACAAAGATTCCCGAAATTATCTGATTGTATAGTAGGTTTAGTTATTAAGGCTAAATAAGCTAACTTTTATGAAAACCAACGTTGATATAAGAGTGGTTATTTAGAGAAATTTCATGGAAAATCATCATGTAAACTCATTTCCTAATTATATTCAAAGTATTTTGACAAGCAGATTTATCGGAAAGCAGTCTACTGTCAAAACATAATTAACTTTTCGACAAAGTATAATACTTATTTCAAGTCGTCAGTCTTACGCAAGAACCTCATGCGTTACGAACTGCCTCTCCTGGAAGAGCTCTTTTCAGTAGCACCATGATCCTTGGACATATTCATTCACTGCAAGAGCCGGTTTGAGTGTTATCTGAGTGCTAGGTGTAACCATACTGCGTTTTACAGAACCTCTACTCAATTTAGATCCGCGTTTATCTGGTGATATTGGTCAAAGTAATGCTTAGACTCACATCAAAAATTCTTGTTTGTTGCCACAACAGCCGACGTAAACAAGATGTTCTGAGGGTAGCAAAGTATCAAATGCGCAGGATGAGAAATTAGTGAAACAAGTCTAAATAACTTCAAGGGATAGGTCAGGGTAGTAAACTACAAAAGAATACTTAGTCTTAATTGTCTGTACAGTAATTTTGGGAGTGTTAATCAATAAAATGGCTCAATTTGAACTCCTGCAACTAATGCAAACATAACAGGGATAATAGAAGAGTGGTGCCACCCAGAAATTGGGAATGGCAAGTTCTATGGTACGTATAATCTACCTAGGGAAGATAGAAGGGGTAGCGTCATGCTCCTTATCAAAAGTAGTCTGACGTGAAACGAGCTTTTGCTGAGCCTGAAGTTACGTCTGCCAACATAGAATCTGCGTGGTGTAAGTTAGTTGGAAGCAAAGGTATAAGAGTGGGAGTAATATATAGACCATAAGATTGTAAAGAGTATGACGAGAGGCTTTACGTGCAGGTGGAATAGCAAGCAAGTGCAAGGGAAATAAGTGGAAGGGAAAAAACGTTTTTGTTAAATAAACTAGGCGATTATTATTTGTACCAGTATGTCATAGAATATATTCCTGACCAGCTCATGATTACTCACGAATTAGATAACATCACAGAGCTTAAAATATAGACACCACTGGTAAGTGGTGATCACGCAGTCGTTAGAGTTGAAGAAGTAGTAAGATGTTGTAGTAGTTAAAGGTAAAGGCCCTGGTTTTAATTGCAGAACATGTCTTTGACAGTTTAAGGCTCTATATGGCATCTATTAATTGGGCAGATTGCAATGAAGGCAAATACACTTGAATTATGGAATAGCTTTAAAGCAAAAATCACAGAAGCCATGAACACATGGCATTAAGAAAATATTGCATGAGGAGGATGCTGAAATGGATGAATGCGGAGCGGGACAGTCAAGAAGAACAGAAAAAGACGGTATGGGACAGTTACACAGCGATGAAGAGTACTGAAGCCAACAACAGCTACAAGTTGATTTGTAATAGTACCACAAATAAGATTAGAGAGGCCAAGGCTGCGTGTGAGAAAGCACTTGCTAAGAGAGCAAAGAATGGCAACAAGGAATGTTTCGTAAATGAGAATACAAGGAAGAAAAAAGCGAATCAGATCGGACCCTTGTGCACTGCGTGGAAGTCTTAGACAAGCCAGCTGAGTTGCGGATGAATTGATCCGGTACTTTGCATCTGTGTTTACTGACGAAAGACCCTTCATACCGAGAACAGGCTGTGTGAATGAGGCTGAATCATATGAAATTAGTGATTTCGAAATTACAGATGATTGTTTATTAGAAAATCTTGCGCTGACGGCACATACGCAGTAAGTTTGAAGGAGGCCGCCAGTGAGTGTATTGAACCATTGAAGTTAATTATGAGGGCATCTTTGGACTTGGACAGATTCCTTTGGATTGGAGAGGTGCCACGTATCATCAATATATAAATGGGTTCTAAGAGCGAAGTTGGTAACTACAGACAGGTTAGTCTGTAGGGAAAATTTTAAAAGCAATGATTAAGAGTGCAATCCAGCGACATTTAGATAGATATTTAGAAGCCTTTGAACAAAGACAGGGATTGTCAGTTATATATCTTGACATCCATTCCGCATTTGATGCCATCTATATACCTAATCTCCTACGTCTCTTAGAAAACTACTTCAATTTTCGCGGCGATGTTCTCTGGTTCCTAGAATCTCGCCTATCCAAGAGGACCCTTGTTTTAAATATCGGAACAAAGACCTTCACGCGTCACATAACTGCCGGTGTGCCTCAAGGGGTGGGGTACTGTCTGGCATTCTCTTCTCAGCAATCATGATGCCGTTTGTGACCAACAAGTGCAATTGGATCACATATGCTGACGATGTCAAGCTCCTTACTAGGATATCGGCAGCCGAACCACTCAGCCGAATCACTAGCAAACTGCAGGACATGGCTGACTACCTCAGTACTTTCAACCTCCAAATAAACTCCCTAAAATCGATACAAATAATTTATTCACTAAAGGGCAGCCCAACAACGTTGGAGCCTGTGCTTAACGACTCCTCAGTTCCAAATGTTCAAACGCACAAAATCTGGGGGTCGTTTTCGACTCCAAACTATCTTTCAACAATCAAGTAAACCTCATAAAGTCGAGGCTGAATTCACTACGATGGGTCGCCAAACAACAGCTGTTCCACATCACCGACCCAACCCAAACCTGGTAAAAAGATACTTCGTATCAAACCTATACCCGACAATACTGTATGCTTCAGAGATATGGGCCTCGGCTACCGAATCCAACATTAAAAGAATATTTTCTGCCGAATTCTGGCTTCTAAAATGGGCCAACAGCAAACTCCACCTACCCCCAGCTCTCAGATCAACGCAGTTAGCAGAAGCCCTTCAACGACGCAGGCTCCGATCCTACATCGGAGAAAGAAGGCTGCAGTTCACCATCAAGATGGCCACCTGTAAAATTACAGAGCCGAACTTCTGGGATCACTGCTCTTGGCGCATTCCTCCCCCTTATCTCCGGTCTTCAGCATAGCTGCTAGCAAACCGTAACCGGCAGATTCCTGCCAAAGCAAATGCTGCCCTCACTGCAAGCCATCGATAGGGACCTCCAAGAGGTGGTCGACAATATAAAAAAAAAAAAAAATATAGGAAGGGAATCCTCGTAGAACTGAAAACGTAAAACTGTGCTTTGTTGCCTTCCAATAATCTGATGTAACTTATGTTTTACTCATGCGTATCTCTTTTGTAAATATGTTTTGTAAACCCCTGGCACCACCATGCCCTGACGGGACTAATTGTATGTATATCATGCTGCAATTAAGGATTCTATTCTATATGGCATTCTCAATAACACACAACATTGTTTTGTTAAGGGAAAATCATGTTAGGCTATTTTGACCCAGTTACTCATAAGCTGGATATAAGAAACAATTTCAACATAGTTTATTTGGATTTTAGCAAGGCATTTGACTCGGTCTCTCACGAGAGGTGAGGTTATTATATAAGCTGGAACATCTTGGGATTACTGAAAAAATTCTCAGATGGATTGCTAGGTGGCTGCAGGATAGAAGGCAGAGGGTTGTGATTAACGGATATTCTTCAGATTGGTTAAAGTGGGCTCCCAAGGATCGGTTTGTTTGTTTAATTAGGTAAAGAAAAGTTACATCCACCCCTAGACAGCAATCAAAGGCTAGAAGGATAAACACAACTATAAGAGATTAATACAATATCTGCCGACCGGGCTAGCCGGATGGGTAAAGTGCCTGCCTGGCAACCCAAAGGACGCGGGTTCGAATCCCGCCTCGGGCTTGGATCAGAGTAGAAAATGCAAAAATCTTGGGAGGTGCAATATGGCCACAGAAGCCGATGCGCCAATAACTAACAAAAAAAAAAAAAAAAAAAAAAAAAATAGAATATCTATACTGTACTGGGTAAAATAAAAGATACAGAGATCAAGTCAATAATTACAGAAGTTAACACAGATTATATTAAACATAATACTCTAAATACATTCATTGTCTATCCAAGAAGATTGCGGGTGTGCCGGCAAGATGCTGCGGGCTGTCTGGAACAGGAGGAGTGCATACTCATCCTCTAACACAGAAACCACGTAAAGCGATGGTGAAAAAGATCTAAAATTGCAAGAATGTGTAGGTATCAGCAAAAACTTTTAGTCTATAGACTTTGTCCACGCAAATCGTCTCAGGGTTGATATTTAGGTCGTTGAGGAGTCGAATCGAGTTTGTTGGAAACATATGGCTGAGCGAGCTGATTTGGTTGGGGGCAGGTCTGATCATAGATATTTGTCGGATAATTATTCCGCTGTTCTTCGTGGTCAGGATAAGGCCATTGATGTTAAGAGCATGTAGTCTACCCGCAATGAACTTGAAGAAGGTAATTATGTTACAACTGTTGATGATTTGCTTCCAAGGGGTCGTTATATGCAGCGAATGCAGTACAGCCATAGAAATAGTAAGGGGATGTCCTGAATCCTATTGAGGAATCGAAGAGGCCAATACTAGATCCGCAAGAACTGCCGCAGGTGGGGGAGAGGACCACATTTCCGATGCGTAGAGTGCCACCGGCACCACCACAAAAATTCGGGCAAAATTAGTTTTCAGCTTGCTATTGCCGTAACCCACAAGTTCCTGTCGAGCTGGCCAAAGGGCTGCGAAGAATTTTGTTTCTCGTTTCCTTGAAGTGCTCCAGAAAATATAGGTTTTTATTCCAGACCAAACCTAGGTCCTTGTGATAATTGCAAGTTTAATTTTGATGCTCATTTATATACACGTGCATTCGATTTATTCTTCTCCTCTATTTTAACGTCATCTGGGCAGATATTTTGGCATTTAGCTCAAGACCAATATTGAAGAATGGTTCAATATTGGTCTTGAGCAATATTGAAGAATGGTTCTTATCTGAGAGATTTGTTTTGTTGCAGCTCTTTAGAAAGAGTGCGCTTGCTCCAACTGATCCGAATGAATGAAGCGCTTCAGATCGGCTGCGTACGATATCATGTTTTGGAAATTTGATAGCAGAAGTTCCAAAGCCGCTGCAAACAGCACTGCTGACAAAACGCCACCCCGTGAACCCCCCCCCCCAAAGATCGTGAGAAACCCTTGTGCTCAACAAGGAACAGTCTTTCCTGCAGAAATTTGAGTTTGAGTACAGTGAGGAAGTTATCAGAAATCTTTTAGTAGTTCTTCAGGATCTTAAGTAAAGATCTAATGGAAATCCTATCGTATGGAGATTTAACGTAAAGAAAAATCATGTCGAGCTGGGTTCGAGAATTTAATGCTTACTGTATCTGAAACAGCCTTTGAAGGAGATTGGTGGTAGTAGATCTCCCAAGGAAAACTTTGTGAAGGTGGCAAGGTCTGTGATGAAAACAGAGCTCAATAAGTTGCGCTAGGATTGTCTCTTCAAAAACTGTCTTGGACCACTGTTTCTTATTTTTATAAACTACATCGACGATGGGATAGAAGGCTTGATGTAAAAATTGGTAGGGTAGTTAATGATCAGTACCAAGCAGTGCTCCTTCAGGATGACTTGAACCTCATCTGAAAAAAAGACTGAGCTTCTTGAAAGGGTCCAACGATGGGCAAAACTAGCATAATGAGATCGGCAAAAGGGCGGCCATATCAGAAAAGACTCACGAGGGTTATGTAGGCTTAAGAGCTTGGCAATCAGGCGCCTCAGAGGTGACTTGATTGAGGTTTATAAGGCTCTGAAGGGGTTCGTGAAAATTCCAGAACCCTGGGTCATAAATTCAAATTACAGGGGAATTTTTTTTTTTTTTTTTTTTTTAAGCCAGCAAGTCGATTGCTGAAACAAGGTGCCTCCGCATGTTATGTACTCGGTTGTTTTTTTCCCGGCCAGTGCTGCAAAAGCCCGTGACTTCCTTGCGCTGTATAGCTTTAATCTACACAAGTTCTACGTGTGTAGATTAAATGGTTTAAATTATTTATTCCAATAATCTAGAACAACATTTGAAAATGTTTCAATCCCGCTACAGTTTGAAGTCTGGTCTTGTGTGATTAGCATTAGTAGAGGCATTTGATGCAAGAAAGCAAGCTTATGCAGCATCAGCCAAAAAAAAAAAAAAAAATAAATAAATAAAAAATAACCACTTCCACTTCACCCCTCTGTTCGTTCGAAATACCTGTCCAGCTGAGCCTTAAACTTATTTAGGCTATCAACTTCCACTACAAGGGATGGAAGTCTATTCCAGCAACCAACCACCCGCTGGCTAAAGGCAAATTTCCTCACGTCTATCCTACATCTGTCTTTCCTCAATTTTAATTTATGCCCTCTCAGGTGATTATTCTGAGCAAGAGGAAGAATCCCATCAGCATTGAGTATGCTCAAACCATTCAAGGCTTTATACACCTCTATCAGATCACCTTGCGGGTGCCTAGTCTCCAGACACTGTAATTTGCAAAACGTAAGCCTTTCTTCGTAAGAGCACCCCTTTGTTCCATTCACTAATCTTGTTGCCCTTCTCTGTACTCGTCCCAGCATCTCTACATCCTTCTTGAAATGAGGCCTCCAGACCTGTATACAGTACTCTAGGTGCGGTCTGACCATTCCCTTATGCAAGGGAATAATCACCTCCTTATCCCTGCTAGAAAAATTCCTATATATCATCGACAATACACCATGAGCTACTCTTGCAGCCCGTCTGGACTGCTCAGAAAACTTCATATCTGCCTGCACAACCACCCCCAGGTCCCTTTCATTCTCTACTACTGTCAGTGTAGTACCATAGAGTTGATACGTTGCTCTGGGGTTGCTGTTTCCCATATGTAGTACTTCACATTTATCAATATTAAACTTCATTTGCCACCTCTCAGCCCATCTGCTCAACCTTTCCAGATCCTGCTGCAGATGGCCAGAGCTACAAGACTACGGATAGCACAAGATACTTGGCTTGAAAGCGGACCCCAAAGTGAGTTTGAAATGTTTTCAAATACAGAGCTACGTGGGATACATTTTGGTTTATTGGAATAATTTTTGTAAATGATTTTAATCATCTGTTTACATAAAAACAACTGATAATTTTCTTCAAACATATATAGATTATTTTTCCGTGTATCTTTTTCAGTATTATTCTTAAAATTGTAATGAATTCGTACTTTTAACTGATTAGATTAGGAGCATTAGTAAATAAGGATATATTTTCTTTCATGGGATTAATATATGAATCTCACTTGAATGTCCAGATGGGATCTTTAACAAATGCTAAAAACAGGATGCTGATGTGTACTAAGGGAATCTCATTCTATTCATAAATATTAGTCTTTCAGTCACTGAATTCCATCAGCACTCGTGGAATATTCCATGGACAATCTTCAATCAAGTTAATTTGGCATTTATATAGGATGAGTTGACATTCATAAAGAACTGTTTATCTCACATTTAAATAATACAGGACTTCAGTCTGCAAAATATACAGATTCGATCTAATTTTGATGATTTGGAATTGTAAATACACCGAAGGGAAGTGTTTTATGAGTGCTGCCCTCCTGCTTGAAAGGAACGCAGCTTACTTGGACCCCTCAGCTTACTTAAAACACCGCACAATTATTTATTTGATAGTTGATTAATAATGTATTTAATGGGTGATGGTGATTAACGATGCGGACGTGAGAAATAGCTAAGCGTTAATACTGGATTGGCATTTCATCGTTGGATTTCAAATGATCCATAAGGAAGCAGAATCACGCTAGAGAACCTATCACGTCGACAACTCAGGAAATATTCTTCTACCATGCGGTGCGAGTACACTAAATATTAGGTACAGTAATTAAACTATGAATTCGGGCGCCTCCGTACCCAGTGGACAGGAGCGGCAGTGTGTAGCACACGCTTCTTTAATAGACCGAGGTTTGAACCCGTGACCACCAAATACGGAGGATGCGGAAAGGTCAGGGAATGACCACCGCATATTCCCGGAGCAATATGGCCTTAATTGCTAATCCTCCTAAAAACCAAATAACAAACAACAACAAACCATGAATTCGAAATATTAACTGGTGGGTTGGGCAGTTTTTATACTTTGCGCCAAGATAACTTATAGCATGAGACATCAGTATAAAAAGTCTTTAAATCGAGCCTATTTTATAGACGCGATATTATGTACTTGGATTTCAGGAAAGCTTTTGATTCTGTTGCACATGGAAGACTGCTGTACTGGAGAGGTATGGCATTAAGGGTAAGTTGCTACAATGGATAAAGGGATGGTTGAGTGGGAGGCGACAGAGTGGTAATTATGTCCACAGCTCTTCGTGGACCAATGTTATTAGTGGAGTTCCTCAGGGTTCGGTGTTGGGCCCATTGTTGTTTTGTATATTTATCAATGACAGTGATGAAGGTATATCAGGTTTAATGTCCAAGTTTGCAGATGATACAAAGGTTGGCAGGGTTGTTAACGACAGTAAAGACAGCATGCTACTCCAACTGTATCTAGATAAATTGGGCAAATGGGCATATATTCATCATTGACAAATGCAAAGTACTGCATATGGGTAGCAATAACCGAAGAGAAATGTACCAACTGTGTGGTACTACACCCAGGAAAGTGGAAAGTGAAAAAGACCTGGGGGTAATTGTGTAGTCAAATATGAAGTTCGCTGAGCAGTGCAGGTCATGGAGTCTTGTCAATGATATATAGGAATTTTGCTAGCAGGGACAGGGAGGTGATTATCCCGTTATACAAGGCAATTTTCAGGCCACACCTAGAGTACGGTGTTGAAGGCCTCATTTTAGGAAGGATGTAGAGTTGCTAGAACGAGTACAAAGAAGAGCTTAATCTGAGCAAGAGGATTCTTCCACTTGCTCAGATTAAGAACCTGAGGGGGCACAGTTTCAAATTGAGGAAAGATAGTTGTAGAATAGATGTGCGGAAATTTGCCTTTAGCCAGCGGGTGTTGATTGGTGAACAGACTTCTATCTTTTGTTGTGGAAGCTGATAGCCTAAATAAATTTAAGGCTGAGCTGGACAGGCATTTGGAACGAATGAAGGGGTGAAATGGGAGGTTTCCCTTCTTTTTTTTTTTTTTGGCTGATACTGCATAAGCTTGCTTTCTTGCATCGTATGCCTCTACTAATGCTATTTTATGATTAGTTTCAGGAGGTGAGGAGGGAGGAAAATGCCTCTCGCCCGAGAAAAAGCAGAATTTTTTTTTTTAGCTGCATTTCTGACGGACGACACAAAGGAGACAGGTTTTAATTGGAAAAGGACAGTTTCAGAAAAAAAAAAAACTGGAAATTGGCTGTCAGCCAGAGTGATAGGTTGTTGAAATAATAAACGTCCATCCAGGTACTGAAGTAGATAGTTGAAATAAATTTAAAGGAAGGCTGGATCAATTATTGGAAATGATTAGTAGTAAATGAAGTGCATTAATTTTATTTTTTTTTCCCCATAGCAGATAAAAAAAAAAAAAAACTCTGTTTATACTCTGGAACTACCACATGGTCAGAAGAGTTAGAATATATGAAACAGCACCGTATATATAGTAGTCACGTAGGCTTGAACCACGATTACTCAAAGCGCGAGCACTTACGTAGACTCCTACCTGACCACTCGGCTACATGCTGCATAATCTTGCTTTCTTTCATCATTTTGCCAATACTAATATTAAAGATTTTAATTGGATGTGTGACAAAATATAAACTTCAGCATGAGAGTAAAGCATTTGAGACAGGACATGTAATAACTAGAAAATTATACATGTTTCGACAGTACAGAAAGTAGCAGATTCCCCAAATTCGTAAAAATGTATTGTCTATCACAAGTCCCCGTTTCTGAAAATTAATGTATTTCAGCAAGTGAAGAAAATTTGTTTGTGATTTACTACAGTACCTACACTGAAGGAAAAAAATGGAAAATAGTAGCTAAAACAGTATATAGCGGCGAATATCTGCGAGCTTTGATAACAGCTATATTCGGCGTGACACTGAACTAATAAGAGATCGAATGTTGTCCAACGAGATTCGGGACCATTCTTCCAAAACACATAGCACAAAACGACAATTCGAAGTGATTGTAGGAGGTTTTTCCAGCTGAATGCGTCTTCTCTCCAAGATGCCCACATACGGTTAACAGGACGAGACTAGGAATCTATAGGGGCAGGATATGTTGTTCATAGTGATTTTCAAACCATTCAAGAACGATTTCGGATCGATATAGTAGCAGGCCACTTTGGAAAGTCATCCGACCATGGAGAGATACTGCAGCATTTGGCCTTCTCAGAAAATGGCACTCCAAATCATTATATACCCACCGCCTTGCTTGAAACCTACAGGTAGCACATTATAGACGAAAACTTTCGTGTGGTATTTTCCCAATTTTGGCCCTACAGTCAGCATGAAGTAGCATAGATTTTCATTCGTCTCTAAGACAACTTTATGCCATTGGTAAGCAGTGTCATAGTTTAGTTTCGCTGCAGTCTGTAGAGATACCAGTCCCCCCCCTCAAAGAAATCAGTCCTCTTAGGAGGTCCCCGATATCACTTTTATACGGAAGCTGCTTACTATGAATGGCATTGAGTTACTGTGCGGACGTTTACATACTTCCGTTGATATAAATCTGTGTATTAGCTTGCAGTAAGTGTATCAGTAAGTACAAGTTAGATATATATTTTTTTTCTTCCCTAATGCAGTTTTTTTTTTTTTTTTTTTTGTTTTTAGTTTCATACCTTCGGGTGAAACGTCCAACATGGCAATCGTTGAAGTGAAAATGGTTTCCGGATTTAACGTTGATCGAGATTCCTTGAAGCGGGTGAGTAGTAGTTAAATATATTCATGTTGCTTTGTGCAACTTGAGATATTTTAATTATGCAATTTATCTCAGCTGTCTACACGAGGCACTGATTCTGTTGACATTGAAAATCCATTAAAAATGAAGCTCGTTAAGGGACTTGCACATTGGTGAACGCAGAGAGACGTCTCCCTGAGTTTAGAAATGTGCGCGATATGATACTACAGAGTTCGCGACAGGCAACAGCTCCCCTCCTGAAAAAACCTAAAGGGAAGATATCTTGCATCTCCTAGAATGTTGTGAAGTGGTTTTGACAGAAATAAGCAACGAAAACTTGAATTCCCAAACTGATGATTACATATTCTGGGGACCTTGTATTACTGAATACAGGAACGTATTCAGGCAGATGCACTCTGCTAAATACGTTCCCTGGTAACGTTTATTTATTAGATTTCCTGGTAAGGTTCGCAACGAAATACAGACCATGCAGAAACATTTTATTAGCAATGTTTGTTTCAAAGTTCTATGCGGGGAAGGCTGCATTTTTTAAATGCAATGTTCCCATCCTTTCTTTAGACAAGGACCATTTTTATATTTGAGGTAGAGGTCACGGACCACAAAACTACTGAACGACACTGCTCAATAAAATTAATAGAAAATGTTTTTCGTGAATATTTTATGGTGAACAGTGTCGTCAAAGCCAATTATTTATTATATAATGGCGAACCTGCGATTCCAATTCGGAATATCCAATAGAAATCGATCTACTGCCTCACAGAGCCGCACATTATGAAAATTATTCATGCCTATAACACCGGTTGAGACTACATCACTTCATTCCCGTCTTTTTGGCTTGCTCGGTGAGATAGCCCCATCTCCAGTATTCAGGATGGCAATTCATCGTCGTTTAGATAATTAATGAGATAGCGGGCCGTTTAACGACTTGAATCCGGGCAATCGCATGAGGAGTGGGCATGTTGACTTAATGTGCCACGCATTATTTCCGTACTATGAAAGCAGTTTCAGGAGACGAGAACCATTACAAGA
Organism: Mastigoproctus giganteus; assembly: GCF_048544385.1. Lineage (NCBI taxonomy): Eukaryota > Metazoa > Arthropoda > Arachnida > Uropygi > Thelyphonidae > Mastigoproctus > Mastigoproctus giganteus. The sequence goes on from NC_143575.1 coordinate 1,137,330, forward strand.
AGAGCTGGCCAAGGTTACCAAAGCAGACCGCTATCTGTTTCTAACAGCAAGACAAGAACTCTACGATGTGCTGTCATCAACTGTCTCTTGAGGTTCGCTGTGGTCACAGCTGAACAAATTTCCAACCGGACTGAGTTAAGAAGGCTCAATTCAAGTTGAATCTACGTAAGGAAGCCAGTGGTTTGTATTCCACTAACCTAAAATCACTGCACAGCTCGTCGAAACTGGTGCCATGAACATGGTACCAGTTTCGACGAGCTGTGCAGTGATAACTTGGAGCCTCTGACAAATGGGGTACAGTTCTGTTTATTGAGTCCCGTTTTAGCCTATAAACAGATCCTAGGCGTTATTTCGTCTGGAGATAACGAGAAATCCGGTGCCACACTTCCAACATCAGAGAAAGGAACACTTAAGGCGGAGGCGGTGTTCTCCGTATGGGCGGATTAATGATTAACGGCCGCACTCAGTTTCATGTTTTTGATAGGGTTCGAGGATCTGTATTCGGTAACTGTGCGACATCTTGGGGGGTGAGGTTGGCCCAGGTTTTCTTTTCATGCAATACAATGTCATTGCACATAGAGCTCACGTGGTGGTGAAATATCTTGAAACTGAAGATAACCAATGACTGCCGTGACCAGCACGATCATCAAACTTAAATCCCTATGTGGACGTCATTGTAAGCTGACAGCCAACTCCTCGGTCACTTGGTGAGCTAAGGTCTGCGCTGGTGCAAGAATGAGATTTGTTGCCACCGAATCTTATAGACACCCTAAGGTTGAGCATGGTTTATCGCTGTCAGACCTGTTTAGCCATTGGAGGGCATCATTCTCAGTACTAATGCTACGTGACCAAATTTTTGAGCATCTTGTATCGACTTGTGTAACATGATCTTTTCGGTAATTCTTATACAGCTCCTATAAATGTCCGTTATACCTTTCTGAAGTTTCTCGCTCTCTCTTCATTTCATTGTTATCCTATGATACACCACCATACAAAATTTTTGTCCTGCTTCAACGAAAGCTACACGGGTAACACCACGTTTTCTACGCGTTTTAAGTTTGTCGAGCAGTGTATAACATGTAAAAATATAAATAGTTTTTAAATTCAATGGTATATAACTTCTATTTAACATACTTAGTATACGTTAGATCGTTATAGACGCAGATGTATCTCCCATCACTGTTAACGGGATTGTTAGCTACCTCAAAAAAAAAAAAAAAGTTTTTGTTCTCAAGTCCGGCGGGTCACAGTTTGGGAATTATTGGTCAATGGCAGGCTGAGCCATCTTTACAATAAAGCATGTGCATACGAGAATACAAACAACAGTTTCCGTGCGAGTGAAATTACAGAGAAATATCCTAGAGCGGACAATCTGTGGAGATTCCTCTGCAGCATATTCTTTTTTACACATGGCCACAGCATTGCGCTTTCTTTTTTTTTTTTTTTTTCAATTTCGTTGTTTGTGACGTAGTTATTTTACCTTTTAGCTCACCGATGACCCACAGACCGAGGTGAAACGAGCAGAGGTTAACTCTCAGGATTCCAGCAAAGTGAATTTCTACTTTGATGAGGTAAGGCAACTTTAGGTAAAAGGCTAAATTGCCTCAATTAAATCAAGTTCAGTATTATTATTAAATCAATTTATTTTTAAATATTTCGCACATACTGTAACAGTACACAGCTGCAATCATTTCTTATGTACCAAAATAAGAAATAAATTTCCGTTTATTCTCTAGATAGCTGAAGCCAGAAGAGTTTTTTATAAATTCATTGTAAACATATGTAATGAACTGTTAAAAGCGTCCGGATTTTCGGCGCTACAGTTCACATGGACCACAGATTTTTGATGGCAGTGTGAGCTCGAACTTGCAACAGCAGAGAAATTGTTTTGTAACGGCTGTTGCAGAGAAGGAACTATTGGAATTAAGAGCTTTTTCCTACGTTTAATTACTCCAGCTCCATCGCACGCCAGCCACTTTAATTTGCTTCCACTCTCATGGCTTCGAGGATCATTCTACAATTTGTTCGATGAATTAAGCACCATTGTTCTTACAAACTAACAGATTTAGACTGTGTGCGCGATATCTTGACATGAATAAAGCAAATAATAAATGCAACCTGAATAGTACCAATAAGGGGACAGCGAAGGAGAACGTTGAGCGATAGCTGGAGATCCACTAGCATGAGATATCTGCGTTAAATTCAATTGAATTATTCTTACCAAATTTATGACTAAAATAACATCCCATCTTCCATAATTTGACTTAAAATTATATAGCAATATATTTTTTTTTTTTTTTTTTTTTGATAGTTGTTGGCGCATCGGCTTCTGTGGCCATATTGCACCTCCCAAGGTTTTTGCAGTGCTTTGATCCAAGCGCGAGGCGGAATCGAACCCGCGACCTTTGGGTTGCCGGGCAGGTACTTTGCCCGGTCGGCTATATAGCAATATCGATTATTGCTCAGTTCATAAGCAGTCCTTTACATGCACGTATATTATGCTTCTCTTTCATTTTATTTATGCGAAATAAATAAAACGTTTCCTTTTTATTTAAATTTAGTACAATATTTAAATTGAGAACCATACTTAGACATGTCACACTGCCTATACTTTCCCACAAGATCTGAGCTGCATTGCTGAATTCGCAGTATTCTTTCCAACGTTAGCCTACCTAAGATCCTTCTGTCTGTGGATTTCTGTTAGACATTAAAATGATTTTGACTGCTTCAAGAAAGGTACTGTTGTGGACGTTGTGCTCTTCAGAAATGTTGAATTTTACTGAAAGATATACCGTTAATTATCTTCGCACCACACATGATTGCATTCTATGATATACGGACGGTCAGCTGATCCCATTGACCTTATCTTCGGGGATCATGAACATGGGATGTAGTAAGCATGCCCATGTCCACAAGCGTTAAAAAATCATTACAGAATCATCCGACGTTTTCATTATGTACACTAGCATACCTGACGGCCAATCCGTTAATGAAAATAAGCAGAATATTTAAATTTCAATTTTATCGTTATTTACTGTTTTTTTTTATTTTTTATTTTATTTTTTTTTCAGAAAAAAAGCGGATAAAAATCTTTTGAAAAAAGTTGGATAAATTTTTTGTAATTAACGACCGTGAAAGGGAGAAGGAGTCAAATTGAGTGAAAAAAAATAAAGGTTGCAAGTTAAATTTACTTTATTAAATTTAAACTATAGCTAATGCCATTAGACTAAGGCATTTTACATCACTGCTTCCTATAGGGACGAACGTCCAGTTAACGCAGTGGTTTTTCAACCTTTTTTAATAACGGCACCCCTAAGTAATTTATTTTATTTTGTGGCACCCCACTCAATTTTCTGCCTGTTAGATCCGATTCTCTCTCTCTCTCTCTCTCTCTCTCTCTCTCTCTCTCTAAAATTATATATATATATATATATATATATATATATATATATATATATAATTTTATTCTTTATATAGAGGTACTAAGTAAACATCGATTACAGATCACCACAAAATTAAAAAGATACTGTACACCTTTTTTATAATGAAATAAACATAAATTAAAAAAAAAATTAAAAAAAACATAAAAAAAAATTAAAAAATAAGTAACTTAAACCCAAATTATGTGGCACCCCCGGAATGTTCTTCCGCCACCTTAAGGTGCCGTGGCACCCCGATTGAAAACCGCTGGGTTAATGGTACGCAGCCCGTTACGTTGGTAGTTTTATTTTATTGGCAATACCTTCCATCTATTCCTAATTTCATAACTGCGCATCTTCTGTGGCTATAAACGTATGTGATTACAGGTTCACTTGTTTTGTCAGTAACGGGAAATTTGTGCAAAAGCTGATCCCATTGCCCTTACCTTCGTGGATCATGAACGTGGAATGTAGTAGTGCATTTCCATGTCCGCAATTTTTACAAAATCATATAAACTTTGTTTTCGTTATACATACTATCTGTCGTATTTAGGAAAAAACCCTAGTTGGTGAGGACCGTTACCAAATATGCATAAATGTGGGTTGGTAATTTTCTCCATTCTCATCCAGATTTTATTTGGCCTAATATTTTCTCTTTCTCTGTAGCTTAAGAACAAAAAATCATGTTTCCAGTTTGAGGTGCAAGAAGATATTGCCATACCAGATGCCAAGCCTGCCATTGTGACAGTTTTCGACTATTACATGCCTGGTAAGTAAGATATCTTGAAACAAACAAACAACGATAATCCCAAATATACCGCCAAAAGGATTTCATTTTTTTTTTTTTTTTTGATAAGATTGATCGCTGTTTTATTTGTTGCTTTGATTTGTGAATTGGGAACTGCACCATGTGAGAAGACGTCTCTCTCTTTTTCTTTCTTTCTTTCTTTCTTTCTGACAATCCAAAACAGCTGTTAAAAGTCTCATATAAAGACTAGAGAATTGAGTGCAAGACGGACCAGTTGAAACCTTTCTTACATCAAGCAATCACAACTGGCAAGCTATCACAAGTGATGTCAAGAAAAATCAAAAGTGGATAGCAACCCACTACAAGGGGGAGGGAACTAGAGGGAAAAGTAACCAATTTATCTTTAATTCCTTTTAGATTACCTAAACTTGAAATTCTCTATAACCGATGTTCATCGAGGAGTAGGCTTTTATTCCCTGTAGTTCGACTTGTAGGAAGACTTACTACGAGTGACAACTCCTTTCTTAGCTGACAAATGACTATATGCAACTTATAAATTTGCCACAATAATTTTATTTTATGATATTTTCTGTATTTAATCCCTTGGCATATTCTGCCGTTACAAGGAAAAGTTGTGTACTTAAAACTGATGTGAAATAATTTTTTTTTTTAATAAGGTTAGGTTGTTTACAATAGTAACAATTAGTGGTTAGGTTGTTAATAACCACTTAGGGAGAAGTAACGTTGCATCCACATCGCTACGATGCACAATGAATATTATATAATAGTTACTGCCTGTTAAATACGTACCCTTATTAAGGCACACACATTCGATACCTGAAAAAAATGGAAACTGACATCTACAATGCCGGACTTTGCATTCATCAAAGGTAAACTTCTACTGCTCACACCTACCTATTTCTCTAGGTCTTGTTCCAGTAGAATACCCTGATCGTATCGCTAATCGCCCAGTTCATCGGCAAATTGGGACTTTAAAGTTTAATATACCTTCAATCTGTTAATAAATATTGAAAACAATAGGGGGCCCAGCACTGAAGCCTGAGAGATGCCACTGAAAACATTAGTCTGATTGCTATAAGACGATGGTTTCGTACACCACAGCAGTTGTGGAAAACAACGCATAAAGTTAGAAAATATTTTATAAAGTTTTTTTTTTTGATGTTGCGTATGTAATGACTTTTTTGCATTGCATATAAAAAGCAAAAGTTTGAAAAATAAACAATTTGCAAAATATTACAAAGAACTGTTAGTGAAATCGTAAGATTCTATCCTCAGTAGACAAAGTAGCAAGCAGAAGCAATAACTGCTGATGAAAGGTGATCTATCCTAACCCAACAAGCAGCACGCTTAATGGGAAAGGGGAACATATTAATAAATCCAAGCCTACTCTCGAGCTCAGAAAACGTTTTTCTATTCCTTTTTTTGTTGTTGTTCAAACTTTTCACCGATCGTTCTGGCGATTTACGATGACCGTCCTTCTGCACCGCGAGTAAAGGCTTAGATTCGAATCTCGTCAATGACACTGGGAACTTTTATAAGCTATATTTTCATACTGTATCGTTTTACTGCGTCATTAAGATTAGATTAGGTTTCATATAATCTGTTAGGAATTCCAAAATCTTTTAAGAAAAACACTTATTGGTGTGGCAACGAAATTCTGTATTTCACTAATGCTGACAGAGGCATGAAACAAGAGAACGTGCAATTACAGATTCCAAAAATTTCCAAAGGAGCAGAAATAAGTTGCTTTTCCACAAGATGAACAGAACAAAAATTGAAAAGTTTGTCATGAAATCGTACCGGTCCCTATCTTCATAACCTTACCTCTCTAATTTTAGAGCGTTATTATTATTTGCCTTCTCACTTGACACGCTTTGTCTTTGTAGGAAGCGTTCCTATCTAAAATGGTGTGTTTTGTTTCAGAGAGGAGCCAGGGCGCAGGCTACAGCATCCCTTCCCAGTGTTCAACCTGAGGGGACTTCCCCATCCGTTTACTGTGATACCGAACCACATTGGATCTCATACACATCTTGAAGCAACTGGAATCGGCTGGTTTTTACCTTCGTCCTCACTCGTTTCTTGACTTTCACCTGTGCCATGTTTGAAACATCCGCCCGTGTAAAAGGCGGGCATGTGTGATACACACTTGCCACATTGTACCATTAACAAATATATACATTTGTTACACTTTGTTTAAAATGAATTCCCAAAATAAAGATAATAAATTCTTGTCTTTAGACTCATTTATCAACAGATAACATATCGCCCATACATACGCTGATCTATCTTTCTTGCAGCGCGAAGGAATAACAGGTTAGATCAATTATTCTCACTGGTTAAATCAAGTGAGCACGAGTTAGCATTAGTGACCAATGATGTAGAGAAGTGAGCTTATATAGCAAAAACAAAAATAATATCTTTCCACCTCTTATTTCCCAACTATTCCTTAAATTTATTCAAACTATCCGCTTCTATACTAAAAAATTTGTTCGACAATCGGTCGCTGCTTGCTTGAAAGCAATTTATCGCACATCTATCGTCCATCCCCCCCCATCTTATCGTCCCCCATCTATCGGGGACGATAGATTCTCATCTATTCCAATCGAGTCTCAAATTAAGACTACATCCTGTGGAACTACAGCATTCTGCAGCGATTAATCCATTTCTGGAATCAATCGGTACAGAATGCTTTGGTTCTGGGACGGGATTCGTAAGCACTTCGCCCGACATTGCATCAGACACTTTGATCAGTACAGTATTAGTAATGGCCACATGGTGCAAGGAAGCCTATGGCTTGTGCTGCACCAGCCAAAAAATAAAATAATAATAATAAAATAGCAAAAAAAAAAAAAAAAAATAATAAGAGAAAAGGAAATGCATTCAAGAGAGAAATGCAACCTATGCATTTCCCTCTTGCAACCTATGCATTTCCTCCCTTAGGTAATTATCTAGCTGACCTTTGCATTTTCCCAGACTGTCAGCCTCTACCACCCATGTAGGCAACTTATTACAGTAATTTATAACTCGCTGGCTAAAACAACTTCCTGCAATCCAGTCTAAACAACTCTCCCCGTGACTTGAAATTATGGCCCCTGGCTCTAGAATTTAAAACCGTGAAAATTTCGTCCTTATTCATTTCGTTTGTCTCTCAGAGCCTTAAACACCTCAATCAAGTCTCCTCTAAGGTGCCTAGTTTCCAAGGTCTGCAACCCACATAATCGAAGTCTTTCCTCGTATGGACGCTGTTTTGCCGATCTCACCAGGCGAGTTACGTGTCTTTGGACTCTTTCAAGAAGAACAGTTTCTTTCTTTAGGTGTGGTCTCCATACTTAAACACAGTAGTATTCCAAATGTGGTCTAACAATAGTCTTATATAATGGGATTATGATATCCTTATCTCTACTAGCGATTGTTCTGTAAATCATCGATAGGACACCATGGGCCCTCCTTGCAACCATATGTGGACATGTTTATATGAAGGCTCCTAGAAGTCCAAACTCGCCTATCTCTGTGAAGAATAGTACCACACTCTAAAAGGGCCAGAAATGTGAATGACGTAGGTTTGTGTGTTCTGTTCTGGCCGCATGGCTATCCCAGAAGCATCAGTCACTTGGACAGATGATTCTGGGTACTCGTCCACACCACGAGAAGGTGCGCCAGTCCATTTTGTTTGTTTAAGGGCTTTACGGCGCAAGGACAGCAAGACCATAATGCGCCTAACTATGATGATGTTAAATATATAGTTTATGTATATAAATGTTATTGAAGTTCATACTGCGTTGTACAGTTGTATCAGTTGTTGTTTGTTTGTTTGTTTGGTTTTTAGGAGCATTAGCAACTAAGGCCATATTGCTCCGGGATATGCGGTAGTCATTCCTTGACCTTTCCACATCCTCCGTATTTGGTGGTGACGGGCTCGAACCCCGGTCTAATCAAGAAGCGTGTGCTGCGCACTGCTGCTCCTTCCCACCTGGCTACGGAGGCGCCTCAGTTGTATCAGTTTAAGGAATGAAAAAACTTTGGCCACGTGTGGCGTATCTGCCAGGAGGTCAGCAATACTTAAATGTTCGTTCTGGAAAAAGAGGTAAACATAGCTTGACGGTCACTAAAGTATTTGGGACAATCAATGAGTATATATTGGACAGTGAGCTGAGTGTTGCAGTTTGTACACAGTGGGGGGGGGGAGTCCATGTAAAGCACGTACTGTCTCAAAAGAGACTGACCCACCTGGTGTTGCCAGAAGATAGGCCAGGATCCTCTGGAGGCCCATTCCAGAGGGGAAAAAAAAACCCAGACCACCCATGGTGCTGGATATGGAAAAGAAATGAATAAAAATGAAATAAATGAAGTAGAAGAATTCAAAATAAAACATGTATAATAAAAATAAGATTAATAAAAAATAAATAAATATAAATAAAACAAAAGAAGGTAGTGGTGCTGCTAAAAAAATATAATAATAAACAAAAGAAAGTGGTGTTGCTAATAAAAAAAAAAAAAAAAATAAGCACTTAATTTTGTCTGCGGGCCTAATCCAGAGGAAAAATTACACTTCTTGTGGATTTCAGTTTATATATTTATTATTAAAGGAGATCTAATCAGCTATGCATCAACAGGGCCATTGTGCTGCATCCTGTTGAGATCTGTCGACACTGAACACCTTGAGCGAAAGCCTGAAGAATCGGATATGACTCGGGACTTTGAAGTAGAGACGACTCCTGTTCTGGTTGAAAATTAGTAAGTGCATGAAGAGGAAGTTTGATATCATCATACAGGAAGCAGTGATACAAGTGATCCCAACTTTCTGGTGATCCACACGGACAGAGATCCGTTTGTGATAAATTGAACCTAAAAAGACTGATTCATCGATCCATGTCCTGTCAACAGGTAAGATGTGAATATATCCATGCAGAACCAAAATCGAACACGTTTATCCAGGAGAAATGAAACTTTTGCCGTAGACTAGTGGTCAGGCGCGCGGGTGCATAAGTACACGTGCCTTGAGTGACCGGGGTTCAAGCCCGTGACTGCTGAATACGGTGCTGTTTCTTGTATTTCTCTCTTGTAAACTCCTCTGACCGTTTGGTCGTCTCGGAGTATAAACAGAAAATTTAAATTTTCTCATTGTTGCACCAACGGGAGCTGTATCCCATAGAGACTGCCAGATATTAATTCGTTCCATAGTCTCCTTCTTTCTCGTTTAGTATCATCTTTAAGGTTGATAATGATTCCCAGAAATTCGGAATCATTCTGGTTTTTCAGTTTGTATAAAAATCCTCTATAAGTAACCTGCAAGTCTAAAGGTAATGTTCCGGCCAGTGCATGCAGAGCTTGCGTCGAGACTGTCTTGCATACCTTAACTATACATCGCAAGATGATTCTCTTTAAGGAGGCGAGTTTTGCTTTGAAGTGACTGAGCTGTGCCCTGTGAAACCACGCACCGGCAGCATACGTGACCAGAGGGAGGAAAACTGCATTGTAATAGATCCTTAAGTTTTTTTCTAGAGAGAGACCCAATTCAACACGGGACACCCTAACTATTGCAACAGTAAATCTACGTATTTTAGATAAGTTTCTCAAGTGAGAAATAAAAGTGAGACCGGAATCAATTACCACTCCTAGAACCTTGTTCTCTTTAACTTTGTGGAAACGAATATTGTTGTTCTTGGCCAACGGAGGACGACAGATATCCAACTTTGAGCCAAGAATAATCATCATCTTTGTTTTTGACAAGCTGATTTTTAAGCTTATTAGTCACAGCCCAATCGTAGGGATCCCGGAGAACAAAATTTGCGGTAGCTTCAAGATCGGCCCTAGAGTTACCACTTACCAAGATGGTGAGATCGTCTGCGTACGCTATTATTTTGACGTTATCGAAATATCGGGAGAGCCACTACTGCAGCACCATGTTCCAGGTAAAAGGATGCACCCTCCTTGCAGCTACAATGCTCGGAGAACTTCATATCTGACCGTATCGTAATACCAAAGTCCCTTCCTCCACTACCGGCTTTAATTCAACGCCGCCAAGTATATAAGTTATTTTGGAGTTACTGTTCCCCAGGTGCAATACCTTACACTTTGCTGGATTAAAGCATAGCTGCCATTTTTCCGACTATCTCTGAAATCTATCTAGGTCATTCTGAAGAAGCTCTGCTTGGCAATCATCTACTCTACCAATCTTTACATCTGCAAATTTAGACATCGCGCCCTCTATCACTTTATCGATGTCATTTATAAAAAACAACAATGGTCCTAATACTGTTCCTTGAGGAACCCCACTCCTTACATCAACCTAATCTGAGGAATAACCATTTATCACAACCCTCTGCCTCCTGCCCTGAAGCCACCTTAGTATCCATCTAAGAATTTTCCCTGTGATTCCAACCTGTTCCAGCTTATAAAGTAACCGTTCATGTGGGACTGAGTCAAATAGTTTGCTGAAATCCAAATAAACAACGTCGAAATTATTCCTTAAGTCCAGCTCTTGAGTAACCCTGTCAAAATAGCTAACCAGATTAGTTAAACGTGATTTTTCCTTTACAAAACCATGCTGAGTATCCTTCAGAATTCCATTTATATCTAAGTGATCCTGAATTCCACCCTTGATCATAGCCTCCATGATTTTCCTTACTACTGAAGTTAGACTAACCGCCGGTAATTTCCCACTTCATTCTTAGAACTGCCTTTATGTATTGGAGATACACTGGCACTTTTCCAATCCAATGGAATCACTCCTGAGTCCAGTGATTCTCTCATAATTAGCCTCAATGGTTCAATGCACTCACTTGTCGCCTCCCTTAAGATTATAGGGTAAATGTTACCAACCCCCAGTAGCCTTACTGGCCTGTAGGCTCGAAAGTTTTTTTTCAGTAAATAAACGTGTGAAATTTCAACGTCATTAATTACATTTTTTTCCAGTTCACTCCCTGAATTTCTCATTGACGTGAAGGGTTTTTCTTCTGTAAATATCGTGTTCGATATTTACAGAAACTGTTGAGTTCATCTGCAACTTCAGCTGAGGTATCTAATACTGTCCCACGTCCATTACATAAGAGTCCGATCTGGTTTGTCCTTCTCTTCTTTGCGTTTATATATGCGAAGGATTCCTTATCCCTCATCCCTTTGCCAGCGATTTCTTACAATCTGCCTTTGCCAGCCTAACCTTTTCAGTGGCATTATTACAGATCAATTTGTAGCTGTTAGAGGCTTCAGTACTTTTTATTGCTCTAACTTTTCCATGCCATCTTTTTCTGCTCAAGTAATTTGGCAACTTCATTATTCATCCAACTTGGAATCCTCCTCGTGGAGTATTTTTTAATAGTATATAAGCATTCAAGGCTTCAGTGATTAATGTTTTAAAGGTATACCGTAATTCAATTGTATTCGCTCTCTGTGAGATATCTACCCAGTTAATAGAGGCCATGTAGCACCTTAAGCCTTCACATTTTCCGTTCTTGAAATTATAACCCATTCCTTTGCCTTTAACTGCTCCTACCTCTGTCTCTTCAGCGTCCACCGTAGAACTGTGATCACTTCCTGCTACTGGCTCCTATACTGTCAGCCCTATTATGTCAGAGTTCATGGGTAATAATGAGGTGTATCATATTCTTTTGCCTAGTACGTTCCCTGACATGTTGATACAAATAATAATCACCCAGTTGATTTAAAAATTTTGTCTCCCATGTGGAGTTCCCTTTTCATTTGCTCTAATCAATTAGAGGCAAATTGAAATCACCCATAAGACATTCATGCTTACTTGCCCATTCCATTTGCATGTAGAGGCTCTCATCATAATCTTCACAATCACCTGGGCGGTAGATTACTCCCACTCTCATTATACCTTTCCTTCCAACTATTTCACACCATACAGATTCTACACTAGCATGCAAAACGTCTGAATCCGGGAAAGCTTTCGTCGCGCTCAGGCTACGTTTGTTAAGAAGCATGACCCCATCGCCACTTCTATCTTCGCTATCCTTCCTAAATACATTATAGATACCGTACTGAAATTCATCATCCCTTATCTCCGTTTCTGTAAGCCCTATTATCTCAGCCTTACTTCTCCTAACTAGCAGTTCGAATTCACTTTTTGACGAGCCCCAGATTGAATTTGATTTAGGGTAGCAATTAGTTTCTTTAGCGACTTAATCACGATAATATGCTTACACTTGTAACACTTTCGGCATCAAAGAAATATCTCTCACTATCAGCTAATGAAAGCAAGACTTACATACGACAACGAGCGTACGCAAAGGCCCCATTTCTCCCGTAATTCGTTGGAGAATTGCAGCTGGGAATTCCGCCATCAGTTTTGACATCGTTTGGCGTGACAATCCTAATTTTTCTAATTGAAATTTAAAATATGTTATATTTAGAAACCATTTATTTATTATACTTTAGTACACTACAGTTGACTAACACAGTTTTTTACTTTATTGTGTTCCGATTTACTAGTCTCGGCTTACGAAGTTGCAATTCAAACTATTAACTAAACAATTTGAATTGCCGTTTGTAAAGTATAAAAAAAATTTAAAAATCGAAAAATTATTTTAAAATCTAACCTGGTAAGAAGAGTTTCCAAAGTTCGCAGCTACCAGCAATTTGTTCACTTCGGTCCAACAGGTATCTTAATTCAGAATGTAGCTGAAAATTACCATTTACAGAGGTTAATAACCACTCTCCTAAAATTAAAGAAGTTAAAGCTATTACTATTATCAAGGATGTACCTTGTATTTCTCTCCCCCAAAAATATAACTTAAATAAGGAATTAACTGTTCCTACAGTTATTAGACACCCAGAAAAGGGTTTTCACCCCTCCTCATACAAATAAAATCTAATAATCGTTTCAAACAGGGTGGTTCGGGAAAGTCTACAGGGATCTGTCTTTGGACCACTTATGTGGAATTAATACTAAATGATTGGCTACTCCTGACATACCCAAATACACGGATGGCAGCTTATGCAGATGACGTGGTCATACTTGAGGGAAACTCACGATTGGAACTAGAAGTTCAAACTTTGTGTTATGAGAAATGCATGGTTGGTGTCTTCTTCATAAGTTGAGAGCAACAACTACCAAGAGTATCAGCTACGAAGGCCATCTTTCTGTCACGAGGAACCCAGTCACTAGGGTAGAAGATGTAAGCCGACAGTGTCTGAAAACAGCAGCGTATTTAGGAGTAAAACTGGACAGAGGTCTAAGATCTGTGTCATACTTCAATCACGTTTCGCAGAAGATCCGTTATTTTGTCGGTATGATGGCAAGAATAACCAGGACGAAGTGGGGAGTTAAAAGCAGAGCTCTAGGGCTTTTTTACAAATTGTTAGTTATGGTGCTCATGTTTGAATAGACTGTGCATTGCGAAGGGCAATTGTGCACAAGATACTCGCAATTCAGAGAGTGATGGCGTGCGTTAGGGCTGAGTATGGCCTGCCGTACTGCGTCAAATGATACGCTGCAGGTATTAACGCGAAGGAAGAATGCCTCTTGATTTGCGTCTATTTTTTAGGTCAATGTGCTTTTACCATGGAAATGGCCAAATGTATGAGAGAATGTCCATTGCAATGTAATGGGATCGTGGCTACAAGGAGGAAAAGAAGCGGATATAGGCTTGCCTGGTGGACGGTTATGGCAGGAACAGTGGGTAGCAGCGTCAAAGCACTGATAACAAAACACGTTTCTTACATATGTCGAAAACGCTAGCAAAGGTATATTCTTCCTGGTTCAATCCAAATGTGCAGTCCACATTCTTTATTGCTGGACATGGCTCGTTTTTTGCTAAATTAAAGCCCTTGGGTGTCAGTGAGCGGGCAATGTGTTTATGGGAACGAGAGGACTGGGAACACATCTTGTTTAATTGCCACGAGAATCACGACCTGAGTAAAGAGTTAGTAGGTAATGTGCCTCGCATTCAGCAGTTGACGCCACTATGTGAGGTATGCCTCATTGCAACGAAGGAAACTTTTTTAGCGTTCCAATCCTTTGCCTTGAAGGTTTTTCTAATAACACTTCCTCCTGCGGGAGGAGCAGACCCAAGATGATTAGGCTAGAGAAAAGTGATTAACACCGGTCTGAATAAGTTCAGAACTACGTTGGAAGTCAATGGTAGCATATCTTCAAGTTGGCCTCTAGCTATTGAAGCGGAATCCTAATCGATTAGGGTAGGCATACGATGTGCGGTACCGTTCCGATTAACGGTGGGTTGCTTACCCTTAAATAACATAAGGAAGGAGGAGGAAAGCTATTATTCTACAGGGTGTCTCAAAAATATTGGTACAAACGTTTAGGTAACATCTAAAGGATATGAATCGCATAGGAACCCATAACCGGAAACGTCACGTGAAAGTAGTAGCAGAGGCACAAGAAGCAGAAATGACACAAGACAGTAATTAGTGGCAAACATTTATTTGACATATGAACAGGGAGTACGAGATGGATGCATTTCATGATGTTACAACAGATGCTCGAAGGTTCCACCATGAGATGCGATCCATGCATGACACCGACGCAGCATGGATTGGCAGACAAGGTCGAACACACCTAGAGTTTCTCTGACAGTAGCAGCAGCGCAGACGAGTCTCGCCACGAGATCCATTTCCGTCTCCACAGGCGATTCATACACGATAGATTTGACGCCCCCCCCAGAAAAAAATCAAGGCTCGATAAATCAGGTGAGCGTGGGGACCAGGCAACGGGTCCACCGCGGCCAATCCATCGACGCCCGAAACGCCTGTTCAAATGGTCACGAACACACCTTCCATAATGGGCAGGCGCCCCGTCATGTTGAAACCAAATGTTGCGTCTCACACTTGCTGAAACATCGTCAAGATGTTCCAGCAAGTGTACAACCCTGGTAGAACTCGTTCAAGAAAGATCCGATATTTAGCGGAGTTCATGCGGGATGGTAACAGGTATGGGCCGACTAAGCAGGGTTCAGTTAATGCCCACACATTTATTGCTAAGCGATGTTGTGCCTCATGGGGGCGCACATCGTGTGGGTTTTCGTGAGCCCACATATGAGCATTGTGCTGATTGAATAAGCCTTCCCGAGTGAAATAAGCCTCATCCGTGAACAAAACATAGGCTGGAAAATTCAAGTCTTGAACACTTTCTTGGAGAAACCACCTCGCAAAAGCCACACGTACAGGATGATCTTGGGGGAGCAGTAACTGAACCCTTTGAAGATGAAAGCGGTGTAAGACACTGCAACGAGACACTCCTGAGGCAACGGCACGTGTGCTGGTAGTGGGATTATTCTGGACGGCATTCAACACACTTTCTTCCATGGTGGGAGTTCGCGTCGAACGTGTCCTGCCAGCACTACTCCTATTACCTCTAAATGACCCATAATCGCACAAATTTTTATGCACACGCGCAAATAAACGGTGGTCCGGTACACGTCTGTTTGGGAAGCGTTTTCCATAAATTCGTTGAGCGGCTCGTCCATTGCCCTCTGCTAATCCATACACTAGGTGCATGTCTGCCAGCTCACAGTTCGTATATCGATGCATGCTCTTCGTGCGGCGACTACCGCGCTGTCTACCGACTTACGGTGACGTTTCCGGTTATGGGTTCCTATGCGATTCACATTCCTTTAAGTGTTATCTCCCTCCCCTAAACGTTTGTATTTTTGAGACACCCTGTATAAACAACCCATTGTGGTGCTGAGTTGCTATCGTCTGGACTGGGCAGTTCCTTGTGCTGTTCAGTTCTGTACTGCCAAAATGTGTGGGTGCTGTTCTTTTCTTTGTGTGAGAGTGAGCGGGATGGACTTTGGCTAGCGTTCCATACTTTGAAGGGCTCATTTTCTGTATAATAGTGTAAAGTTGTAATAAATATTTTATGTACAGTATTGTAATTTAAGGCGAGATGACAGGATTTGGCAAGGAATGCCTGGTACAATAAATAAAAAAAAAAAAATCTGAACTTAATATTGGAGATTAATTTAAAGATAATTTGTTATCTATATATATGCTGCTTTATCTGCCAGAAGTGAGGAAAATAATATGTAATCGCTCAGTTTTCGTCCATAGATGTTAAAAAAAAAACAGAATCTAATAATCAGTCACTCATTATTGAGTGAATAGCAATAATTTAAAGTTAAAGAATTTGCAAGGCAAACATAGTTTGGAGACTATAATACCCAATAGCGGAGATGGGGGAAATCACTGGTGCCGTCAGACACCTAACACAGTCCTTCAGGACTCTCAGTGGCTGGATGTTGTTACATTTATTAAGATATTACATGAGTTGGATTTTGTTACGGTTAAGTTGACACATGAAGACGGACAGACAGACAGATGGACATGGTCAAGACAATATCCGTATTATGCATGTAATGCTAACACGCCTGAAAAGAATATTATACTGTTTGTACTTGTCTGTATACTCCCCTATTAAGTAATAGTACATGTTTGAGTTGATCGTATAATCGATCAATAAACTTTATCTTTAAATTTTTCTGATACTCTAATTCTGCTAGGGCACCTCAGTATTCCAAATAATGGACAAAAATAATTACTTAATTCATCATACTAAATTAATAACAGAAATTATGGAGCTGCTACCTTAATGAACAGATAGCAACGTGGAAAATCAAGTCATAAGAATAACATATTATACCTCGTCTACTCTAGCAATGAAGTGGAAATAGAAGTGCCAAAAGGAGTATGCATTTCGGATCCCAAAATCTCTTTACAATGAAATATTTACAAAACAATCACTCCAGGGGCAGCAATGAAATTCCCCATATATTCTGGAAACGATGCTCGGAACCATTAGAAAGCATTTAGTTTATACATTTAATAAATCCCTGATACAGGGGAATTTATCCTGTCCATTTTAAATCAGCCTATATTTTTCCTATTCACAAAAAAAAAAAAACGTTCGAAATTAGAAGTAGCCAGTTATCTACCTATTACTGTGTTAAACAACCTTGGAAAGATTATGGATACAACTGCTCAACAAAATATCACAACATTTGTGATAATTTTGCAGATTTGTGATTATTGTCGCTGAGATCACCCCTCCCAAGGAGGACTGCTCTCTGTGACACTATTCGCCGCAGCCCTCGATCCTTTCATCTCAACCTGCAATAACATCCTCACCTATGCGGACGACCTGAAAATATTCTTCCCATCCAACAGTAGTGATGGTAAGATAACGTTGCTTTACAATCCACACAGCAGTTAACTAATCTGGCCAACTTCCTCGCCTCGATTGGACTCGAAATTAACCCTCTTAAAACGGCCCAGATGTCCTTTTCCAGAAAGCATAAACACATTACATCACCATTCTCTTAAATGGCCAACCCATCCAAAAAAAGTCGATCATCACAAGGATCTGGGAATTACCTGGAACAACAAGTTATCCTTCACTGAGCATTTCACTACTACCAGGAAGAAAACACTAGCCACCATCTGGCGCTCAAGACAAGAATTGGCTGGGGTTCGAAATGCTCAACTGGTGAAGGAATACATCGTTAGGTGCGTTGCCCCGGTTGCCTTATACGCTTCGGTCATCTGGTCCTCAGCTCCCGAAACGTACGTTAAAACCTTCCTAAACAAAGAATATTGGATACTCAGGTGGCTAAAGAAGATTCTCAAATTCCCCTTCATTGTCTCCAGAGGCATTTTGTATGCAAATATGGAGGGGACACCGTGGATGTTTATTGTCATTTGGACAAATATTCATATCCTAGCCAAGCTATTGACAGGAATATATGATGCGCCAGTACTTACAGGCATAATCTCGCCCATGAAGTTAGAGGCAATTGTACACGCTGCAAATTAAGCTACTTCGCTCTAATCTAAACTCCTTGAAAAGTTTAAACAGGATGTTCTCACTAAATACCATAGAAACCCTAAACCGGTTTCAGGTTAACTGTGAAAAACTATGCTCCAATAAGGCCTACAGAAAGGCTATCTACCAAGAAACAACTGAGTTGCAACACTACTAGCGGGAACCCATCGTCTTTTAGTTATTCTGAGTTATGCTGTCATCGAGACATTCGGGTACGAAGTTAATAAATTTTAGCGTTGTGAATGCTCCTCTACGAAGACATCCAGCAATGAAGCACAAAATGTTTATATTAATATACATATTTCCTTTATTGCTAAACTGTAAATATTTTTGTAAATTTATCCTCTGCATTGTTAATATACTTCTCAGCCTTACACGGCGTACAAGGGGAGATTGTAATTTGCAATCAACTGAATAAAAAAATAATTTTAATCCACAATGGAGACTATGCTAACGCAAAGTCTCCATTGTGGTATAGTGCAACATCTGACATGAGAGGTTTATTGCTGGAAGAGTTTTTATCGAGCCATAATTTATTTGTAATGAACAAGTCAAATCAACTATCTACTGTCTGTGGACCAATGGGTGAATCTAATATTGATTTAACTATAACAACTTCTGGTATTAGACATTGTATTTGTAACTGGAAGGTAATGCCTGATTGGACATCAAGTGATCATCGAGCCATATTGTTTTATGTGAAGAATGTGCCGGATTTAACTGGTACTCAAGATCGGATACCGCACATTGTTCGGTTTTCATTGAAATCGTTTGATTGGTCCATGTATGAAGCTTCTGTTGTTCGGGACTTTTCCTCAGATAAACAACAACAGATAGTTCGTGAATCTGCAATATATTTAGCTAATACTATAGAGGATTCAATAGTAAGAGCGGCACATAAGTCAGGTAGGAAGAAGGTAATTAAACTAAAATCCTGCCCATGGTGGACAAACGAACTGACTGTCTTACGACGGGCTGTATATCGAGCTAGGAGACAGTACCAGCGGCATCGGAACTGGGGTCATTCTGAGGTAGTTAGATTGCATGAAAATTACGTATCTCTTAAGAATAATTACAAGAGAACCATGGCAACTCGGAAGAGAGAAACCTGGCGATTGTTTGTAAAAGAATCGGGGAGAAATGATCCCTGGGGTTTGCTATATAAGTTGTCAAGAGATAAACTGAGAAGTTTGGAGGTATTTAATACAATTCAAGAGGATTCTACTGAGACTATTGGCTGGGAGGATTCAGTAGATGCAATATTAACCAGGCTGTTCCCGGTTGACGATCCCATCTTAGACTCATAGTGCCAATCCGAACTGCGGAGAAAAAATCAGTATTATGTAGCTAGAGGTAATACCATGGCGTTTACAATAGATGAACTGGCAGGAGTGTTAAAGAAACTTAATTTTGCAAAATGTCCAGGAATAGATTTGATTGAGAATGCATTTATAGTGAGGTTTTTTAAGTTGATACCTAACATGTTACTTTTGTTATATAATAAGTGCTTAGAGGAAGGACTGTTTCCATTGAAATGGAAGATTGCTTTATTGAGGCTAATTAGGAAGCCTGGGAAACCTTTAATTGAGCTTAAGTCTTACCGTAAAATTGCTTTGTTGGCTAATCTGGGGAAAGTGTTAGAGAGATTAATGGCAATACGTTTACAAGAACTGTTAGAACGCCATGACATGATTACACCTAATCAGTATGGTTTTACACCGGGGAAATCATGCGAGGATGCTCTTCTGGACTTTCATACATACATTTCAAACTCTGATTCAAAATATGAACTTGCTATATATATATATAGATTTTGAAGGTGCGTTCGACTCAGTATGGTGGGAGGCAGCTCTTTCTCAACTGTGTCGTGCTGAGTGTTCTAAGCAGTTATACAGTCTGTTCAGGAGTTATTTTTCTGAGAGATATGTGACTGTAAGGTCTAAACAGTTTCTCCTTCAAAGACAAATCACACGAGGTTGCCCTCAGGGCTCTGTATTAGGTCCTTCCATTTGGAATTTGGTGATACAGAACTGGCTGGTTCGACCACAAGTAAATTGTCACGTGATAGCTTTTGCTGATGATGTCACATTAATTGTGGCAGGTCGGTCACGACACGATTTGGAGCAAAATGCAAACCGTGTAATAAATGATATTAATACCTGGGCACAAGGATTTAAGCTTACCATTAGCCCCCAAAAGACCAAAATGATGCTTTTTAAAACAAAACTTGATTTGGGACTACCGCCGCAAATAAAATTAAATGGGAGACAGTTGACTATGGTTTCTGAAACTAAATACTTGGGGCTCATTATTGATCACAAGTTGTCTTATTATGCGCATATAACACATCTACATAGCAAGATCAGGAAATTTGCCGGTTATATTATAAGAGTATCAAGAGGAGATTGGGGTGTGTCCAATAAAACTTTATTTTTGTATTATAAGGTGGTGTTTCTGCCTATGGTTACGTATGCAGCGGAAGTTTAGTCTCACATAGTGGCTCTTGTTAGATTTCAGGCTAAATTAAACTCACTACAAAGAACAATGCTTCTCAGTATATTAAGGGTATGTAGAACTGTAGCTACGACTGCACTTCAAGTGATGGCTGGGGCAGTCCCCTTGGATTTGTTCGTGGCTTATCGAGGGCTGTGCTATGGCATTAAGAAGAAAATATCTACTAGACTTGTTGGCATAGAAGTTGACATAAATTCTGACATTAAGAAGGAGAAGAGAAGATGTTTAAATGAGATTGTTAACTTGTGGCAAACAAGATGGGATACTGTATCTTCTGGTCGAGTGACAAAGAAATTTATTCCTGATGTTACCTTTTTAAGTGACAGAACAGTTCGAAGCTGGTTTACACCAAGTTTACAAACATCATTTTTGGTAACAGGTCACGGCTCGATGAAAGCGAAATTATTTCAGTTGGGACTTTCGGATACAGATCTCTGTTTTTGTGGTGAGGTTGAAAGTTGGCACCATATCTTATATGTATGTACAATTTATGATACTGTCAGGGAAATAATCAGGGAAATAATTGCTGAAAATGAGTTAGGTCGGGAAGAAGTGTTCTTATCTAATAGGAGTGTATTTCAATTATTCCAGGATTTTGCAAAGGGAGCCTTTGAACTGAGGAAACGCCTGTTAAACACTTAAACCAAAATAGTGTGTTGAAAACATTACTGAAGTGTGTCCAGAATGCCCAAGAGACTAATGGTGATGATGAGGAGGATTTTTTTTATTATTATTATTTATTTATTTATTTAATTTTATTATTATTATTTATTTATTTATTTAATTTTATTATTATTATTTATTTATTTATTTATTATTTTTTTATTTATTTTATTTATTTATTTTCTTTTTATTTATATATATATATTTTTTTTTTTTTTTTAAAGCTCTGGATTGGGCCCCCAGAGGATTTTTTTTTTTTCTTTTTTTTTAAGTGTTGTTGTCTCATAACCTGAGACTTTATGCGTCCCATCTACTGGAACTGGCCCACCTTCCCGTGGTGTGGACGAGTATCTAGAAGCAGCCTTCCTGGTGATAGCTGCTTCCGGGTAGCCAAGAGGTCAGCATAACACAACAACATAACATGCATTAAACTACACGAACATTGCACTAATACACGCTGGCCTGTTTTGCAGAGTCTGTTCAACGTACAAAGAAACGAGGTGGATTTGAACGGACGTTCCGGGAGCCACCCTACCTATACACACACATGTCCTGCCAGATTTTGCTCTTCTGGGTGTGACCCGAGTGTGTCGAACTGTGTCAACTGATGCAGTACAAGTAATTTCAGGTAAGATGCCGGCGGATCTCTTGGTGATCCGTTCTGGATTATGTTATTGTCTGAGGAGAGGTATTCACAAAGAGCTTCTTGGCATTCGCTCGTGTTTTGAAGGTGCAGGCATGCCGGATAGATGATTGTACATGGCTGAACGGAGAAGGATTGAGAGCGAACTTGTCAGAGTTTGGCAAGATCGTTGGGTGAATTCTGACAAGGGACGAGAAACTTTTCGTTTTCTCCCATCCGTTGAACTGATAAATTATAAGAGTAAGCCTTGGTTGCAATTTGGATTGAAGGCGTGTTTTGTGCTGACAGGACATGGGCTGAGGGCCAGGCTAAATGATTTCAGTCTGGTTGAGTCCGGGCTAAGTGCGTGTGGAGTCTTGGAAACTGGAATTCATGTCATGTTGCATTGTCCTCTCTATGCCGACTTAAGACTTGTTTTTGAAGGGACTCTTGAATTGAGTGAAGATCGATTGTGTATTCTATTTGAAAATAGAATAAATTTTAGATTATTTAATAATTATATTGATAGGATTTTTAATAGAAGACAAACTTTGGAAAGTAGAGGTCACCCTCCTCAAGGGAGGGATGGTAACTAGAGCCGCAGAGAATATTAATTTATTCCTCTGCGGTAATAGGCTAATGATCAAGTTTGTAAAATCAGAATAATATCAGAGTAAAATTTTAATCAAATTTTAAATGACTACTTTGCCATTTATTGTGACAAAGTTAGTTTTTAAATTTTTAGTAAAATGTGCATATGGGCATATTTGCCCAGGTGGCACTCTAAGACTCTGATATCATATGTCCTGCCAGATTACTGCGCGGTAGCACAGTGGTATCGTCACCGTCCTCCCCACACTGGGTGGAAAAGGCCTGGGTTCGAATTCCGTCGATGACGCGAGGAAAGTAGGAGTGGGGGCACTTTGAACCAAACTGACCAGGGGGGGCGGTCTGTCAATCCTCCCTTCCCCCACCCCACCAACCCTCCCCTCTCCGAGCTCGCGGTCTGCTTCCCCCCTCCCTCCCCTACCCCCGAAACACTTTGAACCAATTTTGTCAGCGGGTGGTCCGTCGACCTACCCCTCACCACTAGGTGGCGCTGCCATCGAAACACTTTGAACAATTTCCAGCGGATGGTCTGGCGACCTTCCCCCTCCCCTACCCCCGAAACATTTTGAACCGATTTTGTCAGCGGGTGGTCTTCCACCCTCCCGCTCCCTACATACGCCGCCAGGTGGGGCTGCCATAGAAACCCATTTAACCTAGCTGACCATGGGCAGTTTTCCACCCTCCCCCTTCTCACCCCCGCCGCACACTGTTAAAACACGCATAGTGTCTTATGACGTCATAGTCCTTTGAGGTAATTCTTGGAATTCAAAGAGAGGGTTTTGTTCCCCCATGAATTTGAAAGTGTTTTTTTTTATTTTGCTGCTGGATGGTATATTTTTAAAAGAATTTTAAATGAGAAGACTATTTTAAACGTTATTTTTAGGCAATAAATTAAAGTATTCATGAACAAATCAGTGGTATTATTTCAACATAATTAAAGTAGTTTAACCTATGGTATTTTTTAAAGTATTCATGAGCAAATCAATGGTATTTTTTAAGTATTCATGAGCAAATCAGTGGTATTTTTTAAGTATTCATGAGCAAATCAATGGTTTTTTTTAAGTATTCATGAGCAAATAAAAGGTATTATTTGAATATAATTAAAGTATTCATGAACAATATTTTTAACCAATGGTATTTTTAAGTACTCATAACCAACATGTTATTTTTAGGCAATAAATTAAAGTATTCATGAACAAATCAATATGCACAATATTTTTAACCTGTTCCCCAAACACGGTATATATATATATATATATATATATCCTCCCACTCACAACAACCAGTTTTAAAATGTTTGTACATCCGTTTACATCTATTGTCTCTGGGGGCACCCAGTCAGGGAAAACAACATTTGTATTATCCCTCATTCGTAATAGAAACCTATTAATAACCCCACCACCCAAAAGAATCGTGTACTGCTATTCAGAGTACCAGCAAAAATTCAGCAGTTTCCTAGAAGTAGAGTTTGTAAACGGGTTAAAACCACCACAGTTTGACCCAAGTATTGAAAATTTGCTAATTATCGATGATTTAATTCATCAGGCTAAAGACAATACCGAAGTAGCCGAAATTTTTATAAAAGGGTCACATCACAGGAGTCTAAGTGTGATTCTGCTAACACAAAATTTATTTTGTCAGGGTACACAGTTTAGAACTATCAGTCTTAACGCACACTATTTGATAGTTTTCAAAAACCCACGTGACTCTCGGCAATTTTCTCATCTTGCCACACAAGTTTTTCCTGGACGGTCGGGTGTGCTGATTGACATTTATAAAGAAGCAACAAGTCGAGCACATTCTTATTTGCTCCTAGATTTTAAACAGGACACACCTGAGGTGCTCCGTCTGCGAAGTAATATTTTGCCAGAAGAGGCCCCCAACGTTGTTTATGTACCCATATGGCTTCTAGACTCCGAAAGCACAAAAACCTCATCAAGTTTATTTCTGAAGCCACTCCAAAACAAGCCACAGCTGTCTTAAAACACACTACGCCAGCACAAATCACATCTCTTTGTGAAATTTGTAAAAATCTCCTTTGTGGCAATATCCCTCTAAGTAGCAAACAGCATTCACAGCTCTCCAAGAAAAAGAAAATCTTGAGATTATTAGGAAATAAACAGGTGCCCTTCATACAAAGGCGAAAACTTATTCACCAGCACGGTGGTGCTTTGTTTCCCCTACTTGGTAGCATAATAGTACCATTGCTCACATCCCTCATAAGGAAATGAATCAGCTGTATAAAAAATTCACACTGCTAAACACCCCAGAGCAGAAAGAAATTGAAAGTTTGGATGACAAAATGTCATCTGTTCTTCAAAGGAAAGATTTGGATGTTGAAAGTAAAGTTAGAGAATATTTAACCACTTTACAGACTTATTTAGGTCTAAAAAGACAGCTTGCACCATCAGTACACACGGAAGAAATGCCACCACCCCCACCTGTTGAAGATGTTCCTGTGAAGAAAAGAAAAAAATCATCTTTTTTCCTACCCTCCCCAAGGCGGTTGAGGGCAAGAAAGCTGAAATGGGTTCGAATGTAAGTAAAAACCATCTTTTTTTTTTATTTAAAATTATTTTTATTTAGAAACAAATGTTCTGTTATGTCAACAGTTACAATAACATCATTCATCCACAAATCGGGAGAATAACACACATTAACAATCTGGTGCATGGTTAAGCCACGACACCTGTGTGTAAGGAAATAAATACAGTGTAAACCACAGGCTATAGACAACTTGTGTTGGATAACAGTAGCATTATACGTCCATTTTTTACATTGTTTAGTTAAAAATTTCACAAAGTCCTTTTTTGGTTTGCGACCATAGCTGTCAAAGTATTCGCCACATTGTTCTTGTAGAAATAAGGCAACCCAGTGCTGCCCAGGTAGATGTGAGGGATCTGTATTGACTACAAGGAGACACGGTTTTGGTAGCATCCGTGTAGGTAGTTCATCACGTGCACACACTCCCAATGGAAATTTCCGTGTGTAGACATCCATCTGTAAAATCTGTTCAATCTGTTCAGTGTTCATAATCCAGAAGTACCGAGCGATCCCTGGTGATCGACAGGATGTTTTCAAACTCTGCGAACAACACCACTGTAACGTTCTCGGGTAGGTGAGCAGAAAATTTCAGCTCGATACGTACACTTCCTCGTCTATGAGTATTGATGTGTTCGCCTACGGCATTATGGTCAGGAGAGAGGTCAAATCCATACAACACATTACCTTCTAGGTATTCTTTATATGAAATATCATTACCCACATCACGTGTCCACTTGTTCAGTGATGTGAAAAGAGAGAGGTATGATCTGGTGTAATGACCCTCTTTATAATTAGGTGTCAGAGGTTGACTTGGGTGCTGAATACCATCAGCTGACACTACCAGATAACATAAATTGAAGTGGGCAAAATTGAATGGATTGCGACTGTACGAACCATTGAATGCTTCACTTGCAACTAGACCTATAACTAATCGAGAAGGAATGTCGCCCAGATAGATGTTGTCTCTTGTAGAATCACTCATACCTTTAGGAATCGAGTAATAGCTGACTTGCACCCTGTTTATGGGGTAGTGAATAGGATTTTTTTCAAGCACAGTCAAGTGGGCTAACAGAACTTTAGGATTTAATCTCACTTTGTGCACGAAGAGGGTTGCTTCCTGAATATGAACTCTGCATTTCATGTCTGTGGTGACGGCCAATAAACAGAATTCTGGGTTACTTCGCACTAGACGAATACGTAGTGACACATTATTAACGATATATCTTGCCTGGTGACACAAATCCAGATGTAGGCGCCCTAGAAGTTCCACACTCCTTGATTTTGCAATTGAATCCTGTCGTTTACACATCCCGCATTCTGTCTTGGTGAACATTTCACTGACATCCGCAACGTCATCTTTCACATACAGTTCTGTTGTTAATTGGGTACATTTGGCACCGCGATCGTAATTCAGAAGTTTTTCTAAATATGCCCTGTAGGGATAAGTATCTGCTGATGCATTGATTAATTTATCTTGTAAAAACAGATCGACCTGACTGAAAAGGGAATGAAAAAAATTGTTCACCACACTCACAGATGTGGCATCTATCTCTTTCCCGTCACTATGTGTAACACGAACTTTCAGACGTAAAAATGTTTTTCCAAAATCTAAATATTCTTCTGAAGTACCGGGAATAAAAAATTCGATGGGGCCTCCACTATCCACACTGCCTAGTGGTTGAAAAGTCACATAAGATGAACGTTCGATAGATAGGTTCATAGCCGGTTTTTGAAATAGATCTAGTTCTGACATCATAAGCTCCATGTTTAAAAAATATCTCTGCGCTTCCTCTTCTTCCCTCTTCCTTTCTGGTTCAGAACCTTGTTTGAAATGGACTGACCGACTTCCGATGCTCTGTTTATAAAGGATCGTTTGAGGGGCACCCCCTCCAAAACATCACCAATCACGTTTTGACCTGCTCTTAAAACATGCTTACCCACAAAACGGGCAGCGGGTTTCAAAAGTGGGGTTAGAAAAGAGAATGCTGAACGAAAAATGCTACCAAGTCCGTACCCACGCTGCAAAGGTTGTCCGGCAAATGCATTACCGCCTCCCGCTTGTACCTTGTAGTAATCAATGTATTCACTCATCTTTACGAAAATGCAGCTTCACTAAAGTCTTCCCACTTCTGAACTCTAGAAACTGTCCACTGTCTGTACAAATACTGATGGACACGGTGTGAAACCTGTGTCTCAAAAGGGGGTAATAGTCTGGGTTTTCGTATGTAAATGTGTTCTGTTCAATACAGGGAACAACACGTAACAGTGGAGCACACGTATCACCTACAATCTGGTCCTGAATCAGGTTGGAATAAACAAAATACGCTGAGACACCCCGTTTTATATCTGCAGGGTACTTCCCGCTGACAGCTCCACTCAATTTAGTACCAATCTGGTGAAAACCAAGCATAAGACCTAAACCTGGGGAATCTTGTGGAAACACTAATGAAAAGTTTTCTGGTATATGTAAAGTCAGGGTATCGTCTGAATTAACATTTCCACTTAAACTCGGGCAAATGCTCAACATTGCATCAAGAATACTAGAGATTGATTTATAGTTTCCATGGGGAAGCACACACATCTGGTAACTGCCACCAGTAACAAGAGTAAAAACAACATCTCTTGCACTTGGGGCAAAAGAAATTTGACCTTTGATAGGTAATACACTCTCACCAACAGATGTATCTGTAAATACACGGCAGCCTTTCCCCCGTACACCTGCTTTTTGAAGTCCAAATAATTTTACTAGTTTCTCGGGCAATTGTATTTTACCTTTTCCATGCACATTCACTGAAAATTGATATTTTGCAACAGTCTTTGTGTGTACTGTAAATGAAATAAGGGGATGAACACTGTTCAACTCATCTAAAAGATGTTGATAATCTTTATACTTTAAAGAAAGCACATGTAAAATTTGTTCAGAGTCATAATCGTCGCGAAGTACATGAAATTCATCGTATCCTTTTGTGATATTGTTCCACACTCCTGGTAGGTGGATTTCAGAAAGTGCCACCACCCACTTCCCACTCAGATTAATTTCCCGGGGTAATTGAACTTTGAAACGTGATTGGGTGTTATCGGGATACATGTCCATACTTGCATTACTTGGTAGGGTTAGGTAAAACATCTTTGCTTCGTACCCAAGAATTGTAGGATGCAGGGTATCCAAGCCACTTCACAAGTAACTGTCTCTGGCCACGCACTGTACGCTTCCCAAGTATTTTTTCAATCAGATACACGTTTTCAGGTACCTCGTTATCAAAACGGACTCTCTGTAGCTGATGTTCATAAAATGTCCCTTCTATCACCTCACCATCTCTCCCTTTAACCTTATATACTACAGGGTGCCTTTTGATTACCTGAGCTATGAAAAACACCTCCTCAGACCAATTCCCTCTGAACGCTTTTCGAAAATTATGGCTATCATCACTAAGAACAACATGGTCACCGATTTTAAACTTGGGTTCCGAAACTTTTGGATGGGGTCTATATAATTTAGCATAAACTGTTTCTTCATTATGCATGGTGACATCTGCAGGGGCCATACCAATAGATCTGTGTACAGTTTCATTATAAGTTTTCACTAATTTTTGCAGCACATGAATATATTTATCATTTTTTGAATATGTAACCCATTTATAAATTTTTTCTTTTAATGTTCGAATAAATCTTTCTGCCATAGAAGCTTTCTTTTCACTTCTAGTGGTGTAAAAGTGGATATTTTTAGATTTGAATAATACACGCACTTGTTTATTAGTAAATTCCTTTCCTTGGTCACTATTAATATTAAATGGTACTTCTTCTTCTTCTTTAAAAATAGATTTGAAAGCTTTAACTACTTCTTGTGAATGTTTAGATTTTAATGGTCTTACCCAGCCATATCGTGAAAAGCAATCAATACACACGAGAAGAAAATGAACACCATTATTTGCTTTAGCAAGATTTGACATGCTGGCTAAATCACATTGAAATGTATGGTGAAGACCAGGAACTTTCATCTGGTTACGAGGAAAATTTCTTCGTTGCTGTCTGTGTCTCACATATGTGGGCTGTCCCGATAACCATTCTTTCACAGTATGTTTGGGTAATTTTGTATGTTTTTGTAAAGCATTAACACTAGCAAAGCTCCCCACCACAGTGGGATTATAATAATCTTCTAACATGTTCTCTTTATTGCAGGTAAAACAACACTAACCCTGGAACAGAAGATACTTACCTTTATAGTACTTTTCATACTTTTTGTAATGGGAGAATTGTGGACTGTCCTTGAAAAGAGAGCTGTGTCAAGATTTTATCAGAATAATGATTCCTTTGTAAATAATTTTGTTAACAGTGTTCAATAAATGACATCGTTTATTATAATTCTGTGTCTTCCTTAAAAGTTATTTAAAATCACTTTCAACTGGTAAAATACTACCATTGATTTGTTAATGAATACTTTAATTATGTTCAAATAATACCTTTGATTTGCTCATGAATACTTTAAAAAATACCATTGATTTGTACATGAATACTTAAAATAATACCACTGATTTGTTCATGAATACTTTAATTTATTGCCTAAAAATAACGTTTAAAATAGTCTTCTCATTTAAAATTCTTTTAAAAATATACCATCCAGCAGCAAAATAAAAAAAAACACTTTCAAATTCATGGGGGAACAAAACCCTCTCTTTGAATTCCAAGAATTACCTCAAAGGACTATGACGTCATAAGACACTATGCGTGTTTTAACAGTGTGCGGCGGGGGTGAGAAGGGGGAGGGTGGAAAACTGCCCATGGTCAGCTAGGTTAAATGGGTTTCTATGGCAGCCCCACCTGGCGGCGTATGTAGGGAGCGGGAGGGTGGAAGACCACCCGCTGACAAAATCGGTTCAAAAATGTTTCGGGGGTAGGGGAGGGGGAAGGTCGCCAGACCATCCGCTGGAAATTGTTCAAAGTGTTTCGATGGCAGCGCCACCTAGTGGTGAGGGGTAGGTCGACGGACCACCCGCTGACAAAATTGGTTCAAAGTGTTTCGGGGGTAGGGGAGGGAGGGGGGAAGCAGACCGCGAGCTCGGAGAGGGGAGGGTTGGTGGGGTGGGGGAAGGGAGGATTGACAGACCGCCCCCCCTGGTCAGTTTGGTTCAAAGTGCCCCCACTCCTACTGAGGAACTTTAATGGGCTTTTTTCACTCCGTGACTGAGTTAGTTGGTCTCAGGCGTAGATAGCAAGGTTTTCCTCCCCAGTAACTGGGGTTTTTTCGTCCAGCAAAACAGGCAAATCAACCATAGAACATACGCAATTTACAGACACAAATACGGGTTAATGTATTTAATTACGGGTAACCCTAAAAAAATAATAAAAAAATGTCCTGCCAGATTTTGCCCCAGAAACTAAATCTAGGAGCGACTGATCTAAGCGCTTATTAGTGAATCGTGATGCTGTTGTGATCACTTTTATGATTATTTTTACTAAATTGTTGATACAGTTTAGCTTACCCTACATCCTCGCTGGTCTGGTGGTTAGGAGTGAATCCCCTAAATCGGTGAAACGGGTAAAATTAGTAGTTGAGAAGATAAATTTAAAGGTTCAGAGGAAAAATTTAAGTGCCCTTGCGAGCGAAGCCCCTGGGACCCTCACTCGTGTAACTTGAGTGAGGAAGGTTTTAAGTTGTTCCAGGATAGATTTCCGAAAAAAATTAGTCATCCATTCAGAATTAGATTGTGAGATTGGGCTCTCGATCCTCATTTTTGAAAATTGCGTATTTTGTATATAGTGGCAGATTCTCATTGTTCAGTTTTCACTCTTAATTGTATATAATTATGCAGTATTTTATTTACAGTGGCGGACAAAAAAACTGCATCACCTTAAAAAAAATTGTAGTGAAATGTATAAGATATTGTTTGATTAAAGTCGTTTCGTTTGTCGCAAAGCAAAGGTATTGCGTCAGATAATGCTTCTATTGTATCAGATAGTAATTGCAAGGTATTTCATCAGGCGTTTATATAAATACGGCGTTAGAAGGGACACACGCTCATTAGTATCCTGTTTTGCGAAGGTGTAAGCATGGCTCCATATGTTCAGTTGACACCAAGAAAAAAGTGTAGCTGTTGCTCTGTCCCAGGAAGGGCTTTCTACGCGTACTATCGCTGATAAAATAGTCAACAGTATCCCGGATGCTGAAATTAAAGCGTGAAACCGGTGATGTGAAGAGAAGACCTGGATCAGGCCGTAAGAGAGTGACTACGCCTTCCCAAGATCGATATTTGAAACGGCTTTGCCTTCGTAATCGCCATGCTAGTGCTCCTGATCTAAAACTGGACTTTGAGATGGTGTTGAAATAAGTGCACCAACTGTCCAAAGACGGCTTTCGGAATGTGGTCTACATGCCTATCGGCCCAAGAAGAAGCCTTTGTTGACCAAAAAAACAAATAAGGAAGAAACGACTTGCTTGGGCTAAAACGCATGTTTCGTGGACAAAAGAGCAATGGGACACCGTCATCTTTTCTGACGAATCGAAATTCAACCTGAATGGCTCGGATGAGAAGCGATATGTCAGAAGACGAAAATCGGAGGCATACCATCCTGACTGCATAACACCGACTATAAAGTTTCACGCCCGCCGGTCAGATGGTCTGGGGATGCATAACAAGCAAAGGGATGGGGTGAATTAAGTTTATTAACGGAAAGGTGAATGCAGAAACCTACACTGCTGTCTTGGAGGAGTGCCTGAAACCGGTTATTAGGGATCATCACACAGACGTCCAAAACTGCATTTTTTAACAGGACTCAGCACCTTGCCACACATTTAAAAAAAAAAAATGGTATGTTTTATGCTATTTAAATTTAATGATGAGTTTTACACCAATGTTTTCCCTCGTTTTTCTCCCTTAAGGTGCAGCCATACCTCAGAAATGCTGGCATACAGTGTTGGACTGGACCGGCGACAGTCTAGATTTCAACCCTATTGAAAATTGCTGGTATATAATGTCGTCCAAAATTGGCCAGAAGAAGCCAAGTAAGATTCAGCTGCAGGAGAGCATTGTAAGGGTGTGGTACCACGAAATTGGGCAACCGTATATCCACAAGTTCATTAACTCTAGGCCAGATCGTTGCAAGGCTGTAATTGCAGCTCGAGGAGGAACAACAAAATACTGAGGACTTATTTTGCTGATTTACGGTACATAATACTATTACATTAACTTGTCATTTCAGTTTGTACACGTAAATGAATAAAATGTATGTTTGGTTGTCATGATTGCCATTTGCACGATTTCTCGTATTTCAATTAATTACGCATTTTATCCTAGCGAAGATATTTATGGCAATTAGGTATATCAGGTGGAGTCTTTTTATTGGATTTCATTCACAGAGATATATATCCCATCTAACAAATGCATTTCGAACATTTCTGCAACCCACAATGCAGTGCAAAACATTATTTGTAAAATTCACAAGTGATGCAGTTTTTTTGTCCGCAACTGTATATGTAAAATCGATTTGAGTTTTATTTATACTGTGCTTCATTTATATAGTTGCTTTTTAGAGTTCGGAGTTTGTAAATGCAAGAGGACCACAATGATCAAGAAGTTAATTGACCTTTATGAAGTTATGTGTTAGATAGTAGATATCCGCCTCCACGGGGCACGGTCGGTAACGAGCTCTCCTAGTTCTGACTTATCAGGTGGGAGAGCGAGGCTAAGAATCAAATGAAGAAAAACTAAAATAAAAGAGTCGTTAAAGGCGGATGAGCTGATGGTTCTGGTAGCGAACGAACAAGATGAGATGAGTTAATGAGCATTAGGTTTTAACTGATTTTATGAACAAAGACTACATAGATAAGATAACATAGTAACCGGACACAGCAATCACTCAACATACCTGGTACCAGTACCCGTCACAGTAAAATTAATAATAATGGAGAAAGGTAATAATAATAATGGAGAAAGGTAATAATAATGGAGAAATAACATTTAAGTATTATGAAAGAGTACACGTGAAACGCAAATTCAAATTGGCCCCTTGAACTTCCGTCTTTCAGTTCTAACTGTTAAAAGACCATAACTGTAATTAATCATTTTGATTTTGTAAGAAACATGCACGTATATATACACTGACATGCCTGTCACATTATATAACGCGGATATGTTTGCGGTTTCACTGAATCACTAAAATCCGGCTCATTTTTCACGTAACCAGACTGAGGCAATTAAAAAAAAAAAAAAACCATCTTGTAGAGAAGACTGGAGAATATACAATGCTGAAAGTTGCATAAAATCTCTGTTGAATAAATTAGCATCCTATCCCAAAGGAAGCATGTCAAACAGGACAGCATGTCATCCCCTCCCCAGAATTGTCAATGACGTCATCAGCACAGGCCAAAACTGCGAATGGATAGCTGTGATACGCCGAGTACAGTGAACGGAGTGTTGTGAGTGGCTTTCTGTGAAGAATTCCTGTTCCGAGTACAGTAGTTAACTGAAGGCCAGTGGTGTGTTCGTGTGTTGCACAACAAAGGGGAAAATTCACTCCTAGAGAACTATTTAAGGAAGTGTAAAGGCAGCAGAACGCATGTCAAGGAGATTTCAGAAGCAGTGGAAAGACGGGTAAGTGAAATTACTTTTTTTCTTAAATTGCTGACCGCCAATCTGTTCTATGCGAACTTCTCAAGTATATAGTCATATGCCAATGTATACAAACATCCAGCCCGACAGTGCGAGAGGCACGCGACAGGCTAATACAGCCCACAGCAGTAACTTCATCATAGGACACACTGACGGCGGCTCGAGTTTGCGCACAAATTTATTACTTATGTCCGAAGTATATCCCTGATTTTCAAAAGGAACCACAGGATTTCGCGATTGCTGTAATTAGCAACTGTTACACAGGCAATCAACCAATAAACATGAATGTCTATCTCATTGTTTCACGAACCTGCTCATGTTTTGCCTTCGCAGTTAGCACAGTGGTCTAAATCACGTGCATTCTAAATCACGACTAAATCATTCCATGCAATAAGGCTTGGGTTCACATCATGCCTCGAAGGCAACTTTTAGCAACTTTTGTTTATCTCCGAGAAACTCGTATAATAGCGTGCATTTTTCATCCAGGAAACAAAAATTGCACGCTATTACAGAAAAAGTATACCGGCTCCTCACAGCCTTAGTTGCTTTGAAAATTAACACACGTACACACTGTTCATGTTTCGTCGTTTCAAACATTGTGTCAGCTCCAACAGTACTTCCTCAACAACATTCTCGATTTTGTTATCAAACGAAAACTTAAGCTCTAGGCCAAGCGAAACTTTGGTCCAATCTCTCTATCTCTTTCCCCTTGCTACTTTCAGTATTAAGATGAAAGAGCTGTGTATCGGACAGAATTGGACATGCAGTCCAGATCTCTTTCGCCTTGCTACTTTCAGTATTAAGATGAAAGAGCTATGTATCGGACAGAATTGGGCATACAGTCCAGATACTTAGGTTAATGACCTGTTGAGCTTTCGACGACGCTTTCAAATTGAGATGACGCTGTTAGGTAGCCATTTTTTTTTTTTTTAGGACTTGAATAGAATAATAATAAATAAATTTTCTGTTTATACTCCAGGACGACTAAACAGTCAGAGGAGTTAACAAGAGAGACAGAATACAAGAAACAGCACCGTACTCAGCAGTCACGGGCTTGAACCCCGGTCACTCAAGGCACGTGTACTTATGCACCCTCGCACCTAACCACTAGGCTACGGCGGCCTAGAAATTAACAGAATTTTATAATCTGTTTGCATTTTCAATCAGTTAATTTGATTTCAGTTAATTTGAATTAAGATTAGCAATGCCCAAACCTTGAATATAAATAAATAAATTTTCTGTTTATACTCCGGGACGACCAAACGGTCAGAGGAGTTCGCAAGATAGATTGAATACAAGAAACAGCACCGTATTTAGCAATCACGGGTTTGAATCCCGGTCACTCAAGGCATGTGTACTTATGCACCAGCGCGCCTGACCACTAGGCTATGGCGGCCTTGTAAGAATAGATAAGTCTGATAAAATTTGCATAGATGGAAGTGAAAAATACACAAAGTGCCAAGAACTAGAAGGGTAAGGATAGTGGACAAAGAAGTAATGTAGATTTGAAAAGGCGAAAGAATATTGATATCCTAAAAGTTATGAATTAAGAAAATTATGGGCTGAATTGCAAAGCCAATTAGAGGTGAGGGAGCTGTAAAGTAAAATGATTAATACCAAATGATGAATATACAAAATAAAGTAAAATAAAAGGTGCTAGAGCTGTCATCAGATATGGGTGGGCAAATTTAGTTATAAGTCGAAAACAGAGATAGCAAAAATGCAAAGTCTGATGTCAGCTGAAGTAAATATTGATACATGGTCAAGTATTTCATCAGGGGACTACACCTGACTATGTATCACGAACTTCGTTTCTATACTTATCCATAACAGTGGAAGATAGGTGAAATAAAGCCAGAAAAGCAAAAAGAATAAAATTAGTACATTCTGTAAGATGAAAAATCGTACATGTTAATATTTTAGAAATGAGGGAGATTTATTTAAAATAAAACTTAGGAAATAGCAAAATAGGACAGTAAACATTTCCAGTCACAAATATTATTCTAGGTCACTCACAAGGATTAAAAATTAGACAAGGTTGAATTAGAGAAGGGAGCGGTAAGCTATTAGCAATTAGGGATACATTTCAGTTCCCACCGTGGCAAAGAACAAACAATAACAACGGGAATGGTGACAGCACTACTGGCGTGCAGGTGCGAATAAATATGGCTCTGAAGAACAAAGACTGAACATCGTGGGACATCCCTTTGTCCGGTTACACCGAGATATCGGCCAGGTATTTGCGTCTGACTGTCGGCGATGGCAAGGTCGTT
Organism: Mastigoproctus giganteus; assembly: GCF_048544385.1. NCBI lineage: Eukaryota > Metazoa > Arthropoda > Arachnida > Uropygi > Thelyphonidae > Mastigoproctus > Mastigoproctus giganteus. The sequence goes on from NC_143575.1 coordinate 1,173,147, forward strand.
AGAGCATGTAAAATAAATCTGCTAAGTTTAACGAGGGGTGGCGAAGGTGACGGCGAACTTCAAAGCAGCCGATTGCCTGGGAAAAATTTGGAAATTTATTAAAATGAGCTCTGAATATACAGCTTGAGAAATTTTAAAGGACGAATAGGAAATGATGAAAGTTGACAAAAATGAGAAGATTGGGTAAACTCAGAAAAAAGGCAGGCCCGACATAAGGAGGCGTTGCTAAATTGAGATGACAAAAAAGTGAGTGAACGGGGAGAGACAGAAGACACACAGTTGAGATTTCGTTGGTGTTTGTGGAAATGGGTTAGTAAAAACATAGAGTTGAGTTTTTAGACGGTGTTAGGGAAAGAATGAGTTAAAAGTTACTGAGTTGAGTTTTTGCTAGTGTTTTGTGAAAATGGGTTAAAAAGAACACAGGGTTGGGCTTTTGTTGGCGGTTTGTGGAGATGAGTTAGGAAAGACAGACGTGAGGTTTTTTTTGACAGTGTTAGTGGGAAAATTGAGTAATAAGTTATGTGGGGTTAGATAAGTCCTGTCCTGTCCTGTCCTGTCAGCCAGTTAGGAAAGATCTGACAAGGTAAGATGGAGTAGTGTAGGGTTAGATAAGTCCTGTCCTGTCAGCTAGTTGAGAATGTTCTGACAAAGTTAAGATGGAGTAGTAAGATAAGTTTAAGTACAGTCAGTGGGTTAAGAAGGGTTAGATGAGTTTCATAATAAAAGAGAACAGTCGAGTAGTTGGTCATGGAAGAAATATAGTAGAGAGAAATAGCTTAGTCCGTCATCGGAAGGAAGGGAAAGTGGCCAGAGTGCAAATAAGTGAAAGGAGGAACCTTGGTAAACCGAAAGAAGCAGCCTTGTGAAGCTGAAAGTAGGAGCCTTGGTAAGGAGAAAATAAACCTAGTCCGTCATCGGAAGGCAGTGAAAGTGGCCAGGTACATGTAAGTGAAAGGAGGTACCTTGGTAAACCGAAAGAAGCAGCCTTGTGAAGCTGAAAGTAGGAGCCTTGGTAAGGAGAAAATAAGCCTAGTCCGTAATCGGAAGGTTGTGAAAGTGGCAGTGATAAAGGCAAGGCACAGATAAGTGAGCTGAGAAGATAAAGTTGTAATTCCTAGTCCGCCAGAATAGCTGAACCGAAGGTTAAGTAGCAGTATCGAAGACGAGCCCATGAATTCCTAAAAGACACAATAATGCCCTATCCAGATGCAGACTACAGACCATGGAGAAACTTGAAGTCCTGAGATGAATGCAGTTGGTAAACGATGATGCCATTCCCAGACAAGGAGCTGAAGGCCCCAAAACGGAGAAATCCGATTCGTAAAATTAAGTAAGTGACTAGTTATATAGTATTCTCCCTCACAAATAAAGGACTGTTGGAACTCTAATATCAGATTAGTATAATGTTTAGAAAGATGTTAAAGGAAGGATATACAAAGATATAAATACTGTATATGCATAAATATAGAAATAAATCAGTAGGGGTTTTGATTAATGTATAATTAGACATATGTAGAAAAGCAAAGGAGAGAAATTTGATATTTGTTATTAGTTATTGTCTAACATATAGGTATAATACATTTTGGAAGGGAAGGGTAGAGAATACAGAGAAAGAAATAGCCTTATGAATGTAGCTAACCCTTGGGACCAGCATTAGTCCTGAAATTGGTGTCAAATGTATTATCTGTCTTGATTAAAGAAAGTTGTGAAATTATATTCCCTAAGACAAGATGGAGTACTAGTTAAAACGGAAGTTAAGAGTGAAATTCCTAAATCAATTTATAAGGTAAGGATTTGATTTAAATAGGAGAAAGGGTGTACCTAATCCTCTTAAGTAATTATTGTTCATGTGTGAAGAAGAAGCTATAGCAGTTTTGTAAAGATATTAAGTTTGTTGTGTATAAAGAAATAATCTTTCTAGTGTAAAACCAATGTATTTAATTGCCATATATAACTGATAATACATAGGCAAATTTGAGTAATAATAATATGTGCTTGAGAATTGTTAATTTTTATATTGTGTATATAAGTGTAAATAAAATGTTATGTTATATATTAATGTGCGTGTTGTTTGTCATTCTTGAACACTCAGCCTGTCCGAAAGGAATTATAAATGATTAAGAAGTTCCCTTGAATCTGGAATTCTCCTGTAAAGTAAAGTCAGATGTGTAAGTGGGGAAATTAAAATAAGGTGGATAAACTAGTATAAGGGAACAGTAAAAACAAAATAAAATAACTATAAAATATAAAAAACTATAATATTAATCAATTTGAAATTCCACCCCCCCCCCACAATTCTCTTATAGTATGGACAAGATAGTCCCAACGGATTAAGTGTCAATGATACAAAAATTAAGGTAAAAATAAGGATAAAGCAAAAATAAAATATAATTAAGTGTTTTCAGAGTGGGAAAAAAGGTTTTTGAATTTAAGTAGATCTGGAAAAATATATTGGTGTTGGAATTTTGTGGAAATTCCATATTAAATTAAGGATGGGAAAGGGATAAAGGAGTGGTTAAAGAAAGACGAAAAATAGCGATAGAATGAGGACAGTTGGAACATTCGTATCACCCTCGTATTGCACTGATAGTTTTACGAACGGGAAAAAAGGTAGAAATAGAAAAATAAAAAGTATACAAAAAGTTATCAAACGTACTGGCTAGATGGGGATGTAAAGCCCAACCTTTTAGTAAGGAACCTGGCTTTCTATTTTAGCTATTCCTATTTTCTACTTATAGCTAAATTTGCCCACCCATATCTGATGACGGCTCCAGCACCTTTTATTTTACTTTATTTTGTTTATTCATTTGGTATTAATCATTTTACTTTAAAGTTTCCTCACCTCTAATTGGCTTTTCAGTTCAGCCCATAATTTACTTAATTCATCATAACTTTTAGGATATTAACATTCTTTCGCCTTTTACAAACCTACTGTACTTCTTTTTTCTACTATCCTTGCCCTTCTAGTAACTGGCACTTTGTGTATTTTTCACCTCCAGCTATGCAAAATTTTATCAGACAACTATTCTTACATACACTGTATACACTGTATATACTTTGCATCCTTTACTGCTGCTTTGCGCGTTTTGGTGCATCTGTCATACCTTGCTTATTTATTTTTATTTTAATCCATCAACTGAAACTTTGATTTTATATTACATTTAATATATATTTTTTTTTTCTTTTTTTTTTTTTAGTTGTTATTTTTAGTTTTATATAAATAATAAGGAGTATGGCGTCTGCGTATTACATCTATACATGTATGTTTAAGGCGATTTTCATTCTGTGCGTGCCGAAAAGATCTGAATTGCCCTTTAAACTTACCTTACGAATAAACATCAAAACATGGGCACAGGAAGCATCTGTCATTAATTCGTAAATCAGAAGGGGCCAGAATGCCTGATTTGCATAATCCATATATTTTAATATATATATATAAACGAGATATAGATATTTTAATAGTAGTAACTGTGTTGTATTGATTTTCTGTAATTCTCAGCGTTCTCACCATTCTAGGGTCTGCGTGTCCTGTGGGTGAGAAGTTTATAAATAAATAAATATATCTGAAATGGCTTTTCTGTGTAAAAAATGTTTTACGAAAATCTGAGTCACCTAAGCTGTTTGAAGCTTACTAGCTGAGAAGCCAGGTTAAGCTTCAAACAGCTGTCCCAGTGGTGTCTTAGATTTTTAAATGCATATCGGATTCGACTATACTATTCAATTCAAAACACATTATCAACTTAGAGAACCGTGAATAATAGTATTTTCCTCTAAGTTGAACATAAGCCCAAGCCTTACGGTCGAGAACTCGTGCTCGGTCTCGTCAGTAAGATCAGAAAATTTCTTCCTGTGATCGAAATCGGACGTAGGGCATACTAATTTTTATTTTAATTCAGTTACTGCATTGCAATAATGCAACCCTACAGCGTTGACATTTCTTTCTGGAATAATGAAATGCTATGAAGCCCGAAACTAATAGAGCTTTTTGTGGGAGGGAGAGCTGAGGGCTGCTGAATAGGAAATGATAATGGACTCTTCCCAGGGAAGACTCCATTATCACTAACAGAATATGCCCTGAAAATGTTGGGTAATCTGATATTTATTTGAGTAAATATCAGTACTGAAAATTTTATTCAAATAAATAACCCTGAAAACCGTTATTTACTTGAAACAGTGCAATACCAGTTATTTCGTTGTGAAGGCACCCACAACATGAGATACAATTAAAACGATGCCTTTACTTACATACGTAGTTCAAATTTATGGGTAAACTATGGTGTATCTACACCGATAATATATAAGCTGAGAAACAAAACCGCGAGTTAGGATTAAATTTGAAAGTGTCTGCAATTCTGCCCAGAAGCGATATAATGGAGATCCCCTGGACTGAGGAAACAGTAATATCTCCACAAAAGAGGTGCGAAAGAGGTGATGAGAAACTATAGACCAGTGAGTCTGACTTCAGCGTTAGGAAAAAACATGGTGTCTCTAATTAAGGATACAATACAGGGCAATTGCAACAGGAATGACCTTAATGGAGCACAGCACAGATTCATGATGGTGGGACAGTCTTGCTAACCAATCTAGTTACTTATTATGATGAAGTCATAAAACAGTTGGATGCAAAAAAAAAAAAAAAAAAAAAAAAAAACGACATTATTTATCTTGACTTCAGGAAAGCTGACAGAGTCCCATGATACAAACTTACCTTGACTTCAGGAAAGCTTCTGATAGAGTCACATGAAAGTCCCATGATACAAACTAGAGCAAATTGGAATTAATGGTAAGATGCTTCGTTGAATTAAGGCAACAGACAGACAGAGCAGTCATAAATGGAACTATTATAGGATGGATGTAGTGTAGAAAGTATAGAAATACCATAGTGTAGAAAGTGGGTTCCCAAGTAGAGCAACATTAATGAGGGAATGCAGGGAAAGTTGTCAAAGTCGACAGATGATTTAAAGATAGGATGGATAGTTAACAAGCTAAACCACCCTATTTTGCTTCAACTTGGCTTAGGTCGGTTTCCCGAATGGTCGCAAAAAAGGTAAGTTTAATGCTACTAAATGTAAAGTTTTGCACGTGAGGAGCAGAAATCCAGGAGTAACTTACGAGGGAATATCAAATACTTTTTCCCCTGACCATGTTCTACGTGTCACAGGAGGTTGAGATTTGGAACATACGAGTACGTTACTAATTCTCCATGCAGTCACCACCCAAAGCGACACATTCTTCCATCTTTTGTGGCACTTCCTTATGCTATTTTTGTAGGTCTCACTTTGCTCTTGAAAAACTATGCTTTTGTCGCAGAAATTATCTTTGCATTGCCAAAAAAAAAAAAAAAAAAAAAAAAAAAAACCAATGCGTTAATGCTTTCCACGCAAAAATGATGTCACCTACGGAAAGAGGAAGAAATCAGAAAGTTCCAAGTCAGAGAAGTAAGGCCGGTGTGGCAAGGTATTAAGTCCTAACTTTCGAACAAGATCAATGGTTGCTGTTGCTTCACGACAACGGGACTGCAGGCTGCTGCGTTATCGTTAAGCAACAGCACAGCTTTCCTGAGCATTCCGCGTCGCTTTTCCTTAATTGCCTCATGTAACTGCTTCACTAAATTTCTTTAGTAATGTGTATTGATGTGGTACAGTTCTTCAGGTAACCTGTGAGAAGAATGCCCATCTCATCCCATAAAACTGATACCAACACGCTCCCTTCAGATGGCGTTTTCCCTGCAGTCTGGTTTTTGTGAATTGGTGATGATGGATGTTTCCATTGTTTTGAAACCTGTTTTGTTTTTCAGTCAAAGTGATGTATCCACGATTCATCCATATTTACCAATTGGGTTAAAAAAACAGGTCAGGATCGCTGTCACACATGGTGATTAATTCAGCAGAGCAGACCTGTCTTTTTTCTTTTTGAAGACATGTGAGTAAGCGAAGAATCTATCTTGCTGAGACCTTATTTATTCAAATTATTATGAATAATGCTCTCCGCTGATCCATAGCTTATTCCAGTCTCAGTAACTATCTGTTTATTGTTATCTGGCGGTCATTGAGAATCAGCTGTTCAGTTTTCTCAACGAATTTAGCAGTGTGAGATGTTAATGGTCATCCACTTCTTTCCTCGTCACGGACGCTCTCCTAGCCGAAATTGAAAGTCTCCACCGATGCTTTTCGATGTATCTGTTCATCGTATGACGATGAACAGATACATCGTAAACATCTCATCATGGATACGCCTTGGATGTTTGCCTTGCAAAAACAGTAATCTGATAATGGATCGATATTCAAATTTATCCATGATGATTCTGTTACACATTCAGCTCTATAACAAAAGTAACATAAGAATTAGGGCAATGAAACTTCTGGAATATATTACTACATAAACAAGCAATACAGCCAATAAAACATAAGGTTTATTAGAATGCACAGAAGAAGGTTAGAGGAAAAACGTTTTCATACCCACCTCGTATAAGCTAGGAGACTAGAGTTAAAAGTGGTCTAGGACAAAAAAGACTTAGGATTTATGAGTCAGACATAAAATTATCCGTGTAGTGTAAACAGGTAGTTAGGAAGGCGCATATTGTCCTGTCTATGGTATATAGGAACTTTGCAAGTAGGGAAAATATTGCCATCATTTCTTTGTACAAGACAGGAGCTACCAAACTCGTATACCTTGCACCCACTTAAAACATTTCATAAATTTCACCCCTCCATCTTCCAGAACAAGTATAAAAAAACAAATCCGATATAAAATTTAGCTATGAGTATATACACTGGTGTTCAAAGAAAGTGCATCACCCCTTAAAATTATAATTGTCGTTATAATTATAATAACGTAAGTATATGGCAATATTTCTTACAGATTGCATCAGATAAGATTGACACGCATAGGTGATGACGTATATTGCATCAGCTGTTACTTTCAGCTTTATATAAGCACGCTCTGCAAGAGTTGCAGTCATTCCTTGCTTGTGTCAGGATGGCGAGATGGCGTGACGTCAACGTGCAGTTGACGCCACGAAGAAAGAGTGCTACTGCTGCTTTACGTGAGGAAGGATGTTCTTCCCGTCATATTGCTTACAGAGTGTCTTGTAATCAGTCGACAGTGAGTAGATTTCTTTCCAAACTCAAGAATACTGGTTCTGCTGATAGGAAAAAAGGAACCGGACGCAAACGAGTCTCTACGCAAAAACAGGACCGCCTTCTGAAGCGCGTATACCTTAAAACCCGTAAAGCTTCTTCGTCTGAGCTGAAAAGAGAATGGGAAGAACGCACAGAAGTGGTAGCAAGTGCAGTAACAGTCAGAACACGCCTCTTCAAAAATGGACTTGTAGCCCATCGTCCTGAGAACAAGTCCCTCCTCACACAAAAAACGAAAAAGGCCCGATTAATTTGGTGTAAGGAGCATATCAAATGGACCCCTGAGCAGTGGAAGTCAGTTATTTTCTTGGATGAGAAGAAATCCAATCTGCATGACTCTGATAGGAGACAAACAATTCGCCGTAGAAGGGGTGAAGAATATCATCCAGACTGAATGGTGTCTACAGTGAAATTCCCTACCAGCCAAATGATATGGGGGTGCATTTCATATCGCGGAGTAGATCATCTGCAGTTTATAAAAGGTTCCGTAAATGCCAATGGATACCTGGCTATACTGGAAGGCAAATTGAGACCATTAGAGACCATTTCAACCTGGCAAGTAACTCTTTCAGGACAACTCTGCTCCTTGTCATCGGGGGGCGAAAAGTGTAAGTAGGCACTTCTGTAGTTACTTTAGCTTCATTTCTGCATTAGAAGTTCGACAGTAATATGTTTACATTTGTTACAGGTGAAAAAATGGTTGGAAGAACGGTAACTGGCTGTTTGGTGAACACGTCTGGTGAACCTTAGCTGGCCAGGAAACAGTCCGGACCTGAATCCTATAGACAACTGTTGGCATCGTTTGGAATCTGCAGTTGCCAGAAAGAAACCAAAGACCCTTCTTGAACTTCATAATTGGTGTTTGGAACCACGAACTATCAGTTGATTATCTTGAGAAATTGATCTTGTCAATGCCTGGACGGTGTGCTGCTGTCATCAGGGCCAGAGGCGGTTCAACTAAATATTAGTTTGCACCTGGTGAACTTTTCATTTTGTTTTCCATTTAAAATGATAAAGTGAAGAAAATTCTGATAACTTTTCAGCCATAATTGTCGTGTTTACCAAAACTGTTGTATAAAGGATGCAAATGCGCATTTTAGAATATTTTTAGGGCAACTGTCAAATATTACTTAGCTTTGACTTAACTATTAATAAATATCTTTTGTTTATATTTCTATTTGTGATGCCAGTCATTAATGTAACATTAGCATCGTGAAAAAGGATTAGAAATGTTAAATTCCTAGGTGATTCACTTTCTTTGAACACCGGTCTATATATACTTTTATAAATTTATACACATACTCAACAGATTTAAGTAAATACGTGAAATTTACTTACGTATTAAATTTACGATTTGCTTACGTATTTACTTAAATAAAATAAAGTATTTACTTAGTTATATAAAAACTTAGAGAGCAAACATAGAAATCGTACATAAATTACGCATATTATTATTATTTCTATTTTATAGAAAAATTAGTTTCTATATAATATTATAAACATTAGTTTCTATATAATATTATAAATATTAGTTTCTATATAATATTATAAATATTAGTTTCTATATAATATTATAAACATTAGTTTCTAATATTATAAACATTAGTCCCCTTCCAACAAATAACATCTAAAGTGAGCAAATAAAGCAGATACAAATATATTGTGACACAAGCAAAAGGTAGACACATATAAACACATACGCGTCCTAATATATGTATATGCTAATACATATACAAAACACATAATGATTTAAAACAAATTAATTCTTCAGCAAAGTAGAGTTGATGGGAGATTCCATCCTGAAGGAGATAATCAGGAAACTTCTACAGTTGTATGTGGTGGTACATGTCCTGTATCTTCTCAGATCTGTACGCTTTCTCATCACAGAACTTGTGGGGATCAATCTTCAGGGTGTTGTACATTTGGAGGATGTTAGACGGAAAACATCTTCTAAGCATAGTTAAATTCTGTAATAAGTTTCTTAGGGAAATCCATGAACTGATTAGTGGTATGATTTGTCCATGCTCATTAAAAAAGGTGTTTTATAAAGTGTTTCTCCAACCCATGCACGGTACTACGTACTATAGGTTCCAATACCTCTCGTATTTTTGGGATTTTTATAAAACAAAATAAATAATTAAAATAACGCTTTCCCCCTCCCCCCAAAAAACCAAGTGCGTCCCCTTTAAGGAGGGGCGCCCCACAATTTGGGAACCTCCGGTATAGGATGATGGTGAGAAGTAATTTATAATACTGTATTGTGTTCACGTCTGGTGATCACACTTGAAAAACGGCTTAGAACTTGAAGAAAGTTTCAGCAAAGGACAACCAGACTTGTAAAGGCTGCTAACGATGTGCATAGGGAAAAAGTCTTAGAAAGCGAGGACTGCAAAGCTGGGCAACTAGGCATCGTTGTAGGGTTAAGTTTGGGACATCAGAGGTGTATAAAGATTAATAAAATGAACGAGTGAAGTATATTTTCGCTGGCAGAAAAGAGAAAACTTAAGGCGCACAAATACAAAATTTTGGGGAATTACAGAAGGCTGCATCTCATGACCTTTATTTGCGGGCAGCATGTTCAAAGTGGAATTGGACAGGCACTTTTTGGCAACGGAAAAGTTAAGAATGATGAATTTTTTTTGTTTTTTTAGGATATACAGAAAAAGTCCACTTCCTTGCATTTTTAGCCATATATTACTAATACTAATCTAAAGTCGTAACCATAATCCTGCTCACTTATCATGTAAAAACTATACCTAACATATGTGAATAACAATAATACAATATAAGTTTATTAAATTCCGATGGCATATCGGATGATAGCATTTCTTTTGCTCAACTCATTAAAACCATTAACCACTTCAATAAGGCCTTTGGCAGGCCTAGTTTTCAGGTACTGCAATTTACAGAACTCAAATCTTTCTTCGTAAGAATATCCTTTTTTGTCCCTCATACTGATTTTGTTTCTTTCCAACAGATCCACATCCTTCCTAAAATGAGGCTTCTAGACTTGTACACAGGTTTTTTTTTTTTTTTATCTTCGAAGAAGGAAAGAAGATAATCATGAATTTATTTTGCAATGTTATGAAGATATGGGCTGTAGAATATCTTTGAAAATTAATTTTATTCATTCCCATCTCAGTTCTGTTTCCTCAAAATTTGAGAGATGTAAGTGATGGGCAAAGGGGAATGCTTTCATCAGGGCATATCCATGATGGAAAGCGTGCCAGGGTCGCTGCCATTATGGAAGATTATTGTTGGTTTCTTAAGGGGGGAAAGCAAAATGAATAATAAAAAAAATTCTCTGAACAGCAAACATTTCTAAGGAAACCTATGGAATGTAGTACATTATATCGTCGTTGATATTAGAAAACCTCCTATGTGACCCAAAATGTGTTCTTGACATTTTGTTATCACTGGATTCAGAATTTTGTTTGCTGCCTAACATGGTGAATACCTCCTATGTGGGAAAATGTCTGAAATTTTCAGACATTTTTGTTCGATTAAAATATTTTAAAATGAATAAGAGTCATATTTAAGATAGCATATGTATTATTGCAGAGTTTTGAAATTTACGTTCACTAAGTTACTAAAATTTCAGTATACCTTTCAGCGGAGACGTGATGGAGACATAATTTTGGAATTTTTGGTATTATATTTGAATCAGTGGATTTTCTTTAATCTGCAACTTTTGCTCCGGAGGTACGACAATTTTTTTTTTTCTTTCTTTCTTTTTTTTTTTTTTTTTTTTTGAGCCAATGTAATTAAAGTTCATTTTGCACTAAAGCCGCTACATCGGTCCTCTGGCATTTTTCGTAATTTCCAGTTGACCAGTAAAGCAATGATTACACTCGTACTAAACCTTTTATTGAATTATTTTCATACAGAACAATGCTCTACTGAAACTTCCACACAGTTTTGAAGGTTACAGAAAAGCGCAGCGCTCTTCAATAACCAAAATTTGCTGATTCTTTTCTAAACTATAATACTACTGTTCCAATGAAAGCGCACAAAAACACAGTTAACATATCCTTCTGTAGTAGAGGGCGCTGTATCGTCCAGTGTGGCTCATGTGTTCTGAATGTGCTCCTGCTTTTTGAGATATTTAATGCGTTCATTGACAACCCCCTTATGTGTAAATATGTTTTCCTAGAAGTTAAAGTTGTGGTGAGTTCATAGGTGATTTTTTGGTTGTTGGGACCGTGGGGTTGTGGAATTATTTGCATGAGATTATATTACAAACTGAGTAATTGATTTCATAGTCGTACATTGCATTGCATAGTGCTTATACATATATCACTGAAATCTCCCATAGAGATACCATTATCCCATAGACTTTGTATGGATGATAATGGCGACTTGAAATATTCCATTTTTTGAAATTAGTCATGGAGACGGAAAACATTTACTAGCGCCATCGCAGTATTTTGACTTAATATCGTTTGTTCATTAGTTTACTTAAGCCTTCTGCTGGATAACATTGTGGGCTTGTTTGGGCTATCATTTCTCAATCTTAAAGTTGATATTTCTCCTCATCTATTGGTCCTTGGGACCCCGTTATTGGTAGGTGAGGATCTTATAAAAATACTTAATTTCAAGAATTTTTCTGGCGCCCTCAGGCTATTAGGGACTGAGATCTAGACACTGCTTTTCGAAGATTTCAGAACTTCCCTTCCACTTTCCATCCAGCTGGATAAGTGAAATACATATTGAACATAGACATATTGATATAACTCTGTCTTTAGGGTACTAATGAGTATCCTATTAGGATTGAGAAGACAAGTTTAGAACAAGAGGATAGACAATAGTCGTGTGGTTTTTTTTTTTTTTTTTTTGCCTACACTTATCTGACATGGATACTGACTTGGACCATGACCAAGTTAGGATACTGACACAAGATATTGACATTGAGAATTCTTCTGGATCAGAGTCTACGGATTCATCTAAGAAAAAAAAGGGATGCAGGGGGAAGAAAACTCCCAAAACTCCTAGAATTACTCAAGCTCGAGGAGATAAAAACATTGTGGTGGAGAGTCCCTCTGTTTCGTTGGCTTCTGAGCCGCCGATGGTCATTGTCGATAGTAACTCGATTCCAACAGAATCTTCTGAAGATCTTTCTCTAACAGAGGGATTGGACCTGGGGTGGGTCTTTGAATGCTTCAATTGTATATGCGACGGTTGCCAAAATCAGGAAAGCTCTGGGAGAGTTTCTATCAAAGGATTCTAGCAAGATAACTAAGTCTGCCTCTAACCGCATTCATAGTCTATGGGCGGATCTAGAGGCAGTTACCACCGCAATCTTAATTGACAATGAACGACTTAAGACCAAAGCATCTGAATTGGAAATCAGAGCAGGTCTTTTGGACAAGATGATACAGATCCAACGTGATCTACATCCTCATAAGACTTTTACGGAAGTTGTTCGTGGTGGGACAAAGCGAAATAGACAGACTCCTGAAATAACAGAGATTCCTCTGCTAACGTCTTCAGTGGAGGTGGCAGCTTCTTCGGGCAGACCAATTGCTGGTGAAGATAGGATGGATTCCGGAAGTGGGATCTCTGATTCCGAAAACATACTAATACTAAGGCCCTCAGCAGAATCTTCCCTGGCGTCTAGCCAGGATATCAGGAAGGCAGTTACTGAAGTGATTAAAAAAGATCACAAGGACATGAAAATCAAGGGTGTACGTCTTTTGAGAAATAAAGGTGTGTTGTTAGAGACAACAAATCCTGATGATGCCAAGAAGATCTCAAGTGCTTCTGCATTAAAAAAAGCAGGATTATCAATAGAAAAACCCAGATTGTCCGATCCTACAATTTTGATCTACGGTGTCCCGAAGGAATATTCTAAGGAGGATATTTTGGAGGATTTAATTAATAAAAATTTAAAAGACTTTGGTTTTAGCCAGGAGGAAGTTAAGAATGAGATTACATTCAGATTTAACTCTGGCACCGGAACCAGAGTGACCAATTGGGTTATTGGTTTCGGCCCACGCCTTATGGGACACGTGATTCAGAGTGACAAAATTTATCTAGGTTTCACGTCACATAGATTTCGTAAGTTTACACTTGTAAGCAAATGCTTCAGATGTCTAGGATATGGTCACAGTGCGCAGTTCTGTTCCCATAAAGCTGTATCTTGTGGCCACTGCGGGGGTGGAGGCCATGTTTTTTCTGACTGTATTCACAAGGAGGAACCACCACAGTGTGTTAATTGTAAACGTAGAGGTAGGGATTGTAATCACTCGGTCAGGGATAATAAATGCCCTGAGTATCTTCAAGCTGTTGAATTGACAGACCGAAGAACCAGACATGAATAATACAACGGTAATTGATTCAACAAGTGTTAACCTGCAATACGGCGAAATAAAAATTCTTCAGATTAATGGGCAAAGATCTCGTGCAGCGGCGGACGAGATTAGGAAAGCTGCTGATGATCTGGGGTTTGATATTGTATGCTTGCAAGAACCGTATTACTCTTCTCAGGTAGGGGGTTCAGCGTATAAAGTTATAGGATATCCAATTTCGGCAAGGATTATTGCCTCAAGTGACGATCGACCCAAGGCCGCCATAATTATCTTTAACAGTGAACTAGTAATAACAACTATCTCAAGTGAATGTTCTGCTACCACAGTTTGTATCCTGGTTTCCTCCAGGGACCAGTCGTTTTATCTGGTTTCCCAGTATTTTCCTCCCTCAGAAGATATTCAGCCAGCCTTACACAGACTTGACAGGGTATGTAGCAGATTTTCAACTAAAAACTTACTAATTACAGCAGATTTCAACGCTAAGTCTACACTTTGGAACAGCGGCTTTTCTGATGCTCGAGGCGAGCAGTTGGTTGATCTGATCTTGGATCATAATCTCTGTGTAAAGAATTGCCAAATAAACCATATACATTCTCGACGACAAATGGTGAATCTAATATAGATGCTACTTTAACCTCCATTAATCTGGTGGATAGGGTGCAAAATTGGGACGTCAATCCGTATCTAATTAATAGTGACCATCGAGCAATCACCTTCTCGATTTTACCGGAGGATAGGCAAGTGAATATAACAATAAGGGATTTAAGGCGTTTTCGGATGGACAGGGTGAACTGGACCAAGTTTCGTGAATATCTGAATACAATTTTTAATGGAGATAACAAAGTAATCATTAACACCTTAACAGCAAAAGAATATGTTTTTCTGGTTCAATATCATTTATATCAAGCGATGGCCTACTCGACGAAAAGAAAACAGACAGGAAGAACTTCTGTCCCATGGTGGTCTTCGACACTAGCTGAATTGAGAAAACAAACTCAACAAACACGAAAAGCATACCAAAGGAATAGGCATCTATCGGACGCAGACACTCAGGCTTTGAAAAATGATTACAGAGACTTGAGGAAGAGGTACCATAAAGCAATTGCTGATAGCAGGCAAAATTGTTGGTAACGTCTGGTGAAGGAAACAGGAAATGCTGACCCTTGGGGTATAATCTATAAGCTTTCAAGAAATAAACTTTTGTGTGGTGAAATTTACAACACGATAATTAGAGAGAATCAAGAAACTTCGGACTGGGAATCTACAGTCGAAGGGATAGTGAGTAGCCTATTTCCGGAAGATTTGCCGTTTATGGACAGCCCTGATCAAGCGGAAATTAGACGCATTAATCGTGAATATAAGGGGACAACCGAAACTGCCATTTTTAATATGCTCGAGCTAGGTGCTGCAGTAGCTAAATTGAACCATAAAAAATGTCCTGGCATTGACCTCATTGAGAATCAAGTAATTGGAAAATTTTATGAATTCTTCCCTGAGATTTTATTAAACTTATTTAATAAATGCCTGCTAGAAGGGCTTTTCCCTCTCGAATGGAAGCTTGCGCTCTTAAAAATCTTGCATAAACCGGGAAAGCCAAAAACAAACCCCAGAGCATACATGCCAATCTCTTTATTGGCAAATCTTGGCAAATTATTTGAAAGGATGATTGCCCCAAGGATTTTTAAATTATTTACAGAACATAATCTCTCCTCTGATTGCCAGTTTGGATTCAAAAAAGGACGTTCCACTGAGGACGCAATCTCAACCCTGCTGACTTACATTCAGGAGGCAAACAGCAAATATGTTCTTGCTGTTTTTATTGACTTTGAGGGCGCTTTCGATTCCCTTTGGTGGGAGAGTGCTCTCAGGTCACTGCAACTGGCAAAGTGTGATGACTACCTGTTCAGAGTCCTCAGATCTTACTTTAAGGATCGACAAATTAGAGTATGTGCAAAGCATTTATCATACACGACTACCGTTTCAAGAGGATGCCCTCAAGGTTCAGTCTTGGGACCTCTCTTTTGGAATGCAGTGCTAGACCAGTGGCTCACGAAGGATAGCGATGAGTTCATCAAAGTTGCATATGCAGATGACTTGGTGGTGGCGGTGCAGGGAGGATCAAGACAAATTCTCGAACAAAAAATTCAGTCAGTTTTGAATAATTTAGTGGCATGGGCGGGTTTGAATAAACTAAAGATTTCTGTCACCAGGACCAATTTCATGGTGTTTAAACACCACTTCGATTATGGAAGGCCGCCAAAGGTAACCCTATATGGTACTCAAATTCCATATGTACAGAACACCAAATATCTGGGTTTAACTTTAGATGATCGTCTCAGGTTTCATGTACATGTCACTAAAATCAATGAAAAAATCAAAAAGTTCGTAGCTGCAGTTGTTAGAATTTCCCGCAAGGAATGGGATTTATCCAAAAAAACTCTGGTATTGTACTACAAGACGATATTTCTTCCCATTGTAGATTATGGTGCTGGTATTTGGTTTGCGGCTGCTACCAAGGTTACAACTAAAGCCAAGCTTCTGTCCCTGCAACGTACAATGTTGCTTACAGTTATACGCGCTCCAAGGACAGTGTCGACAAATGCCTTACAGGTTATTGCAGGTACCATCCCCTTGGATTTACACATTATTTTCCGAGGTATTGTATATAACTTAAAGAAGGGAAGGGCGTTACAAATATTGAATATCACCTCTAATCCAAATAACAACATAAAGGAGGAAAAACGTAGAATTTGGGGCGAGCTTGTGAATTGCTGGCAGCAACGTTGGGATTTGAGTGAGTATGGAACCATTACAAGAGGCTTCATTCCAGCCGTAAGCTTTGCAATGGACAGGAGGGTGTCGTCTTGGTTTGCTCCCACCATGACCACGAGTTACTTAATCACTGGACATGGCTTAAGGGCCAAACTATTTGAAAGAGGATTAGAACCTGACCCCTACTGTTCGTGCGGTGAGGTGGAATCTTGGAGACATGTCATCCTTGAATGCGGACTGTATACTTCAGACAGGCAGGAATTACTAAATAGGTTGCCAAACCTCACGGAGAATAATTTACCTCTCTTGGTTCAGAGGTGGGACATCTTTGCTTTGCTTCAGGAATTCTCGGCCAAAGTTTTTAAAAGAAGACAGGAGCTAAGAAATCTATTGCAGGATACCAATTAAGGGAAGTGCTGCACATTTGACGACAGAACACTTCGTGTAATGTCATCTTTATAGGATGTTTCTTGTCTACAGCGAGATGATCTTCTGCTCCTGGACACCCAATTCAGGCTTGCATTTGTGGATGGACTCTAAAGTGGAGATAATGTTAATGTTAATGTTTCTAAGTGTTAAGTTAATGTAAGTGTATGTATTTGCTATTTGCATGTAAATAATCGTATAATGTTGCTTTTTTTTTCAACAAGTGTACATTGTTCTTAGTTGGAAAATTTTTATTTTTATTTTTTATTTTATTTTTATTTTTATTTTTTATTATTTTTTATTTTTCGCTGGCCTCCAAGTTTGGGCAGCCTTGGGGGCGGGATTGCTGGCACCTACCAGTATAGCACTACTTCCGGTAGGTGCAGGATTTGTGCATTACAGCACACATAGAGAATGGTGGATCCAGGTGTTAGTTAATCCCTGGTGGCGAAATGGCCTGACATAATGCTCTTTTTTTCAGGCCTGTCTTGCAGACGTTCTGAGCTTTCTCAGGAGTAAAAGGTGGAGATGGGCTTGTGTCTAGGAGCCACCCTTCATATCAGGACACACACAATCAATGTACAGAAAGACTACAGTATATATAAGAGCATGTATATAAATCTGTATATAAATATTGTATATAAATTGATTAATATTGTATGTAAATTGATTAAGATAACTTGAGAATGTATATATAGTTGTGTGTTAATAAATAAATAAATATCCTTCTGTAGTGAGTGCAAGAAGCCTCCTAAAAACAGATTTCGAGGAGAGCTCGTTTACCCCTCGATCTTTCCAGCTGTTTTATCCATATGCACTCGGCTTGCCGAAAGGTGTTCTTTTCCTCTGTCATAACCCTTCCGTTATATCATAGCATCTACGGCCAACTTTAAACATAATAGTAGTTTTATTGCATGGTGTCCTTCAAAAGATAAGAGAAATGAGGTAATAATTTACATAATCTTAAATAACGTAGATAAGATATTGCTAGATATGTTATCTAAGTCAAGGTAAGTTTAACTCTAGACACCTGAAAGATTACTTATTTCTGGAGGACCTTGGTGATCTTCAAGCAGAAAACCCGGTAGAAATTTTCACTACCATTGCTGATATCTTTGCCTTTCGAAATTCTGGAGACCCGGTAACTGCAAGCAAGAGGGAAAACAGGAGCCTTTCACAAAAAAGCTAAGCAGGAAAACAAAGTATTCAGAAAAAAGCAGGAGCAGAAAAACAATTTTTTCGGAAAAAAGCAAGAATAGAATAGAATAGAATCTTTAATTGCAGCAATGATAGACATACAATTAGTCCCGTCACGGCATGGTGGTGCCAGGGGTTAACAAAAGATACATGAGTAAATTTTTAACATCGTACGTATTTTATATTAAACTATCAGTACCATACGCTTTTAAACATTAGCTTACCTAAGATTTCTCTGTATGGGGATGTCTGTTTGGAATTGTCTGTTAGACATTCAATTGATTATGATTGCTTCAAGGAAAATATGTTGCAGACTTTGTCCCATTTATAAATGCTGAATCCAGTTTTCTTTATAAAAATAGATACTGCTTGGACTTGGATGTTGAATTCATTTGCAAAACCGCGCCAGAAAGAAACCTGAACTCCTTTTTTTTCCCGCCCAGTTGAATATTCTCTTCCAGTAAGCACAGCTGTGATGAATTATTAAAATACCAATCATTTGGGATGTTGTTGTTATTTGGTTTTTAGGAGCATTAGCAATTAAATAACAACAGCATCCCAAATGATGATTGGTATTTTAATAATTCATCACAGCCGTGCTTACTGGCAGAGAATATTCAACTGGGTGGGAGAAAAAAAAGGAGTTCAGGTTTCTTTCTGGGGCGGTTTTGCAAATGAATTCAACATCCAAGTCTAAACAGCATCATTTGGGATAATATTTTATATTTCATGCTTCAATAAAAGTTCATTATTATGAAAGAACTGACAAAACTGATACTGCAAAACAATAGCTCTTTGTTTATTTTAAGTGATACTGGAACGTACTTCGTGATTCCCCTCCCCCAAACATATTCTTTTAATTTGCTTCAAACCAGCTTTTCTCCGAATTGCGCTATTAGATTTGCCGAGAACGTTGTGGCGTTCTAATAATTAGTTCGTCATCGTTAATTACATTATGAATACATTTTCATTACTTTTTTTCAATGTAATTGTTTTTTTTTTTTATTTTCGTATATTATATACAATAAAATATTAAAATGATTGATTGATTTATATAAACGTGATTTACGCACACCAGGATCGATTCGGAACCTAAAAGCAATAAAAGGAGCTGTGGATGTTTGAATTTTAAAAAATGGCTATGGCATTTTCAATGGTTCATCTCAAAACGACAGCTGTGATTACCAAAAGTGGCTTACTGGGCACTCACATCCTTTCGTTCGGCTTCGAGTCAAACGAAAGCCGAAAGAAAGGATGTTCAAACCCGATTTCTCACCAATTTAAAGTTTTAGAACGTGTTGAGATCATTTCGGCCCCGAGGCCCCTATTCATTTGCTTTACCGGATAAGACTGATTCCCTAGAGCGCCAGCTCCTGAGGGAAAACTTCGGAGGGAACCAGCTACTAGATGTTTGCTTAGTCATTCGCACCTATACCTGGATTTTGGGGTGTGGGAACCCCAGATGTGGGAACCCTGTTCCATTGTCTTCACCATGTTAGTCCTCTTAACCGACTAGCTGCATTAACCAACGTTCTCCTTTCGCTCTTTTAAAGAAAACATGTGTGATGCCCAGGTAACAGTGCAGTGTGGACACTGGTAGTAGACTAGTCTAGTCTCTTCGATGACAGTATAGTGGTTTCGCTACTGGTCACTATTTGGAGTTTGTCCGGATCCCATTAATGGCTGGAGGAATTTCTAAAGGTTGCTTCAATCGGTGTGCTGTAGTTAGCCGATCTCAGAGGAGGGGAAGAGGTTTCCCTCGTGAGTTATTCCGGATTTTTTAGTCCGCACAATCGGCCTGTAAACACAAGCTTGTACAGGCATAATACAACACGAAGCAATATGTTTTTTTTTTTTTTTTAATGAAAATTCCAAGAACGAGAGGTATTAAAATCTGTAGTACTTAGTACTGTATATGGGTTGAAGGTTGAGAAGATGAAAGAAGATACTCATTCACATTAGACTTGATTTTGGTAGAGTGTAATTTTCAGGAAATACGTAAGAAGAGAGGTTGTTCCAGAAAACGTAAGTTGAAGGAATAAATGAGGAGTAAGATGGTTGGTTGGTTGGGTTTTATTGGCGCATTAGCAAATAAGGCTATAATGCGCCAAAACCTGGTCAAAGGAATAAGAAAAGTTGGTTCTGTGAGTTTGAAGTCGGACAGTAAAAGAATGCTGACTGGTTTGGAAGAGAGAGCGGGAATTATAGAAGCAATTCAGAAGAATGGTGCTCATAAAAGTGTCTACAGAAAAGTCACACAACAGAAACAGAACGTTATGAGACAGAGTGGAGAGATTTTTGTTAGAGATGAGTCATTATTTAACCTAACTGCCCTCTTCTGAATGGTGTCTAGAAGCCTTAGATGTGGGAACAATATTCCACGGTAGAGCGGTTTTGCGATTTGTACAGAGTGAGAAGTTGATTAGAAGAAAAGTAATGCCGTGAGGCAAAGAGAAAAGGAGTTTTTTAGATACAGAGGAAGCAATATTTGCGATGTACTTATGCAAAGAAAGAATATAAGTCAGAGTAAACCCTAACAGAGATATGTGTAATTGTCTAGAAATTTGAGTGTCATCGAAGATAAGCATAGGAACAGAAGAATTCTTTTTGCGAGATATAAGACAGGACTGAGTTTTAGAAGGATTGAAATAAACTAAGTTATCTTTGCTCCACTAGAAAATTACCTGGAGATCAGCATTTAAGGAATTGACAGTGGATATTTGAGAAGTTGAAGCTGCTTGTGCAGGGCAAGGGTTTTCAAACTGGAAAGTGGAATGCAATGTGCTGTCATCAGGTAAACTATGGATAGGATTTGCAGTCTAAGTCACTGATGTTCATAAAATTCACACTGAAAAACAAATTTTGGGTCATATCTTGTTACGGGCATGAAAGTAAGTTTACTTTATAGATTTTCGGTGCTAAACACGGAAATAGCTTAAAATGGCAGATTGGCTCTTGTTTTCGATAAAAGTAGTTTTTTATATTTATACAAGGTATTTTTTTATTTATATGGCAGTAAGATGTAGCTACTAACATACCTGTATGAAACACGGGACCTTTTCGCCTTTCGCTTGTATTCAGCTTCGGAAGCATCCCCTTTCACCATCCAACAATTATTAGCTAACATGGCGGCACTCCATTTGCTTTTGTATCTTTGTTCCATCGCTGCGCTGTCTTGATAGAAGCGCTCCCCGTGTTCATCGCTGACGGCACCACAGTTTGGCGAGAAGAAATCTAGGTGTGAGTTCAAGAAATGCATCTTCAACGACAGGCCGCCGTAGCTTAGTGGTCAGGCGCGCGGGTGCATAAGTACACGTGCCTTGAGTGACCGGGGTTCAAGCCGGTGACTACTGAATACGGTGCTGTTTCTTGTATTCTGTCTATCTTGTGAACTCCTCTGATCATTTGGTCGTCCCGGAGTATAAACAGAAAATTTATTTATGTTGTAACCCCAGTTTTTCGTAAGAAGTAATGAGATCTTCCACAAGCTGCCTGTAGTTGCCGGCTTTAACATTTCGTAGAAAACCTGTCGAAACATTTCGAAACGCTGATTTATAACAATCACTAAGGACACATTCGAACTTCGTCTTTGAAACGTTGCCTTATTTGTAGACCAATGAAAATGTCTACTTTAATTGCATACGGAAGGCACAGTTTTCTCTGTACTAAGTCTTGGGAATTTCTCTTTCAAGTATGTGAATGCAGAACCATTCACTTCCAAGGCCTTCACGAAATTTTTCACGAGCTCCAGTTTGATGAGTGGTAGAACCAAAACTTTATTTCGATCTATCAGAGGTTCAAATGCTACGTTCTTCATTCCAGGTGTTAATGGTTTTTGTTGAGGCTAACTCCTCTTCTCGTAGTATATCCTTGATACGACTATGCCACTCGCAGAGAAGGCAATAATACTTAGTGTAACCCTTTTGTAGTCCTAATAAAATGGGGATTACCTTTAAATTACCACAAGTCTGCCACTCATACTCATACTTTAGATAGTATACGCCTAAGAGGATGCTCTCCATGTTTGCGTATGTTTCTTTTTTGTGGACGGCATATGCAATAGGTATTGAAGGCAGCATATTTCCATTGTGTAATAACACAGCCTCAAGGCTAACCCTAGAAGTATGCATAAATAGTCGCCATTCTTCTAGAACGTGCCTCATGTTCATTGCTGCCATTAGACCATCAGTATCCTTACAAACACTGAGTTCACATTCTGTTTGATAGAATTTATTATAATCTTTATTTCGAGATGTTGTCACTTTCACAGAATATTCCGCTGTTGCAGCCTCGAGGCCAAAAGCTCTGCCGTATTCTTCGACAGTTCGAGATCCCTAATGAGGTCATTAAGCTCGCTTTCTGTGATCCTATGTGGTTCAGAAGGATAAAGATTTGGACAAAATGGTGGATCCCTTGACGTAGACGGCTGCTGTACTTCACGTATATCAAGTTGATGTTCATCAGTGACTTCATCTAATAGGAGGCACCATACAGAAGTAACAGTCTGTGACGTGATTTGTTGGCTCCCTCCATATCATGAGCACTGCGAAAGGCATAAAACGTACCTTTCGATTCACTCACGCATTGAGTTTGTGTGTGGAGCCCAGTTATTGTCCTGGTCGCCTACTTTACACCCAAAGTACAGGAAGTAGGCCTTTTTTTTATGGCTCGAGTTAAGAGACGCTTTCTGGAAGCTAACGTGACTTCTCTACATACGTAACAGAAGTCATCCGGGCTATTCACACAATTACGGGGCATATTAATCTTACATGACACAAATACTGAGCAAAAAGTAGGAATCGCACAGAGAACAACCGTTAACTGAGAACAAATCACCCAGCACTTGGACGCATTCGAGGATTGCTGTGAGTTGAAGATGCATTTGAGGCGAAAACAAATTATCACGTGATGCAGAGCGAAGCGACAGTTGCCGATCAGGTGATAAGAGCCTGGTGATACTGAAACTGCGGTGTTGCCGCAGTTTCAAATTCGCAGTTGAATTCCAACATTTATATTTCATGAGACATATGTTTCCAGCAAGCAGTACAGGAATTTGTACCTTGGCTTCCTAAAAGTTTTATCACTACTACTCGAAGAAGCAGCGCATGCAATTCGGAGTGAAACTAAAAAACTTGAAAAATGCACCATAAAACCCAGGCAGACTTTAGTCTTCGTATTGTGCATTCAGAGATTACCTAAATGCGCAATATCTCAATAACTCTGAATACCTGCAGTAATGGACTGGACGAGGAGGCCCTGTAACATGACCAGCAAAGTCTCCAGACCTTTGAAGTTTTACTCATGGAAAACACTTGAAGGCTATAGTTTATACACTCATGTATTGGGTATTAGCGTGGAGCAATTATCAGCTAAGTTAATCAGCCTGCTACTCAAAATTTTCAGAAGATTGTGTGTTAAATGGTTGAAATGATTTAACTGATATTTTAATTGTTTTTATCCTCCGAGCCACCCCTCCAATTTTTCAGAAGTACTTAGAAGCACCCTGTGTATATACATTTCGAAAAGCAATTTAGACACGTCAACATTACTTATTGATACTGGATGGAACGCCCACGTGATGCATGACGCTACAACTTAGCAAAAGTGCGAGACAAGGAAGATACAGTTAGGGGTCGATAACAGCTTCCAGAAGAAAACCTATGTAATCATTTAAGGGCGTCATTGTCCCTATGTATAAGACAATGGTAAGACGTTATTTAGACTATTGTGTTCAGATCTGGTGGGCACACTTGAAGACATGAAACTTGTGAGAAAAGGTTCAGAGACGGCAACTACGTTGGTGGGGGATGCTAATCGATGTCCATACAAAGAATGGTTTAGAATGTGTGGCCTGGAAAGCTTTGCAATTAGGCATCTTAGGAGAGCATGACAAAGGCGTATAATGCCCTGAAGGGAATGAATGAACAAAAGGTTGTATCTTATGAAGTTTACCTTTGGGCAGCTGTCGTATATCACTGGAATGAACTGTATGTAAGGGTGGTCGAGGTTGATAGTTTGATGAAGTTCAAAGCGAAATTGGACTAGCACTTTTTGGCAACTTAAAAGGTATGAATGATCGATTATTTTTATTTTTTTTTGGCAGATGCAGAAAAAGGTCGCTTCCCTGCATCATTTATCCATTATAATATTGATATACTAATTTACCCTTTTTAGTATTTTAAAATTTTCAGTAACACCTTGCACCTCGTGAAACTGGAGATTCCTCCTACCATGAAATAAAATTCACTGCACACTTAAAACCGTTTAAAAAAAGAAACCAAAAAAAAAAAAAAAAAAAAAAACATTATCAGTTCAATTATTTATAAAAATAAACTACTTATAACACGATTTATAATATTTACTTTATTATGTTTTTAGTAACTTTTAACAATATACATAACTGACGTTTAAGAGAAGTGTATTACTGTTAAATTAATTGGCTTTTCTCCTGTTCTTTTTTACAGAACCGAATCTAAGACACAGGTGAAGTGATGATCAATTTCTTGCTCCCAACTTTATTCGGATGGTTCATATTTACTCAGACAGCTGATGGAAGGCGGTGAGTTTTTGTATTATTTTATTTGCGCCGTTGATGAACATATTCATCGTTGATGAGCGTAGAATTGCATTAAGCGCACTAAAAATAGTGAATGAGTGAGTGTGTTTAGAGCCAAAGCAACTAAGGCTGTGAGACGGCAGTATACTGTCTGTAAATTGCTTGTATTTTGTAGTCTATTTACTTGTTTTCTAGAAGAAAACATGAGTTTCCGGAGAGGGGGAAACCATGCAACCCCCCTGAGACCAAATAACTTAGCCACATTGGGCAAAAAAAAAAAAAAAAACACAGATAACGTCATTAACGGCATTCGAACCCTGACCTTTCCCACGCGATTGGGAGACAGAACAGTGATTATATCCGTGATACACTTTAGGACGCTAAAAACACTAAGATGGACAGTTCCAGCAGAGTCCTTTAGTCTTTAGTTTTTATTAAATTCTGAATTCGTTTTAACAAAATTAAGTTTTATTGCAAGAAGAGTTTCATTTTAATTGGACAAGTCTGCATATTCATGGATAATATGTTATTATTACAAGGTCTTGAAGAAGAAGATCGGGTCTTTCAATTTTTCTGCGTCTGTGTTTTGTGCGACCTTACATTACTTCACCTTATAACACTGCTGTGGCATATGTCCCCACTCTACAGCTTTCAGTTGCTGTTCCTGCTTTCTTGTCGCCTGCCGCGATTATGATAAATGATGAAGATACCTTGCAGATTAGAAAAAGCGGAATTAAAACAAGACGTGGTAAAGCTAATAATCGCCACCCCATTGTTGAAACCGTCTTAGAATACGAACTGAATCACCGCACACAGGAGGCAACGAATATGCAGTTTTGTGGTTTCACAGAGACAGATTTTTGGCACATTTCCTGCACAGTAAAACCATAAATACAGGAATTGTTTGCTTGTTGGAAAACTCGTTGACAGCCAAAGCTCAAAGAAAATTATTTCTCAGGTTACTGCTTCTTCAACTTGTTGTTGATGGGGAGGTGTGTTAAGCGCCAAGGCAACAAAGGCCATGATACATAACGTGTGTCTCTATTTAAGTGAATGATTCGGTCAGTGTGCGTGTCTGCTGAAAAACTAGAAAAGATGAGAGGTAAAACCAAAAAAACCTTCGCACGAGACCGATCGGCGACGGTGTGAAAAAATATGCCAATAAAATTTCCTCAACGTCTTGATGGGATTCGAATCCCCTCCCCAATATAGTGTGTATAGGCAGTTTTCAGAGAATTCAAACAGAATAAGCACCACTGAATGAATAACGTAATAATAACGTTCTTGAATGATGAGCTAATACTGGAAAACGCATAACCGAGAAGATCACTATTTATTTATTTTATTAAATTTAAAGCCACAAACATGACTTACAGGGCACATAAGCCAGAAGGGCGATTATTATTAATTTATTTAACTTTTATAGATCGTACGAACATTTTACATCATAATTTTATTGTTCTTTATATAAGTATACTCCTCAAGTGTTACACTACTTTATTCTTTAATTCAGCTATTTTTATTAGAAATTTAGCTTTCAAATGCTTGTTGTTTCTTTGGCCGTTGCTCCTTTCCCATTTTGTTGCATTATTATTGAGATTTATTCTGGGTGGTCTTTGCCATCCGCTGGTTTATAAAAATTTCCCCTCTTCTCCTTTCTGTATTGCTTCTCAGCATCTATTTTTATGGTGTTGAATACAAATAATGCGTTGTTGGAAACACTGCCCTTGTGCATTCCAGGTTCTTATGCTTTTCGCTTAGAATGCATTGTTCTGCTACATTCCTTGGGTTATTCTTTGGGAGTCTGAGTAGCTCATTTGCCACTGGTGCATCAAATATTCCGACCATAACCTTCATCAGAGGTAATGCGCATATTTGAAGTTACTTTTTTGGTCCATATGGCTTTATCCTGATGATGGTGCATAGTACAGATCTCGGGAAAGAGTGAGAAAAGTTATTTCCGGCCCCGTACAGTTCAAGATCCAGTATTCCGTGTTCAACATCATCCTTTCATAGCAAACCGGTGTAGACGATCAGATCCCTATAGACAGAGGGTGATTGAGAGTAATCATCTTTCTCTGTGCTTCTGATTATATTTAGGTTTTTATTATTTATTTATTTCTTATTTAATAGACCATGGATCCTAATGTTTTTCTTAAAGCAAATGATTTGGTCTTTGAAGGACAAGTCTTATTCCTACGTTAACTCTAGGTCTACGTGTGATGCAACCACTTGTATTGGATTTCTGTTAATTTTAATTATTCTTTTTTTTTCCTTCATTTTTATGAAATTCACTGACTTCTCATGGTTGAATTTTAATCCTATCGAACTTATGTATTCTTACAGCTTGTTCATTTAGCTTTGGACCTTCTATGTGGTGTGTATCTTCCATTCCTACAAATAATGTGGGAATTCATAGTAACGTTTAATAGTGTTTTCATAGTAATATTTAATACAAAATCTTTTCCACATGAAGTATTTTAATTAATTTATGGCGATGCAAAGGAGTATTGGTACAATTAGACCAAAATAATTCCAATAACTAAAAAGATTGGCTACATTACGATTTCAATATCGAAATCCGTCTTCAGGCGTGAATTTTTGGGTTCTTTAAAATTATTACAAAAAGAAGTTAACAACGGTTGTCAATACATGACATGACTAAGCTGAAGTATTCTTTCAAAATATAGGGAAATACTTGGAGGCTTCTATTATTATATGTCGCCCTAACATCCATAAATATGATTTACATCTGTTGTTTTTCGTTTATTGCTTCGTGGATTTAAAAAGCGTCTGCAAAAGGTTAAATGTAGTTGATCTTTCGACCCCACTTCTTTTGCCTCTTTCCATACCATTTTCTTTTGAATTAGCTTAGTAATGTATTGTTTCCACCCATACCATGAGTTGGTTGGTATGGCGCCACTTGGTTTGCGCCGGTTCCAACGGATCCACATCCTTCCTAAATAGAGGCCTTCACTACTGTATGCATTACTCACGATGAGGCCTAACCATTGCCTTATACAGCGGAATAATCACCACCTTATCCCTGATAGCAAACTTTCTGTATATCATTGACCAAACACCATAATATGTCCTAGGAGCCCGTCTGCACTGCTGCTCAGAGAATTTCATGTGTGACTGCAGAATTATTTCCAGGTATTTTTCATTATCCACTACCCCAAATGTGGTAACACATAGTTGGTGGGTTATTACAGATGTTTATCTCGCAGTATAGATGTTTGCACATTTCCATAGTCTATAGGGACTGCGTCTGAACTCAGGGATGCCTTCATTATAATAGCTAATGATCCTGGCCAATGTTGATGCTTCCTTCAACATAACTGGACAGATTTCATTAGCTACTGTTATTATGTTCAATTTTAGTGCTTTTTATAATTCCGTTTCACCTCAGTATCCCAGCTAGAAAAGTTTCTGTATATCATTAACAAAACCCCATGAGCTGTTCTGGCACCATGTCTGTACTGTCAGAGAATTTCGTATCTAACTGCACAATTATCCCTAGGTCTTTTTCATTCTCCATTACCCTCAGTGTAGTACCACACAGTTGATAAGTTACTCATGTGCAGTACCTTGCATTTCTCAATGTTAAACTTCAACTGTCATTTCTCAGCCCATTGGTCCAATTTTCTTAGATCTGTTGCAGTAGCTCACCCTGATTACTGTCATTGATCAGCCTGCAAACTTTTATATCATCTGCAAACTTTTGCATTAAGCCTGATTCGTGAATTTAAAATACACCGATGAGCCAAAACATTATGACCACCTATACAGTGGTCATAACAGTGGAGGACCAACACCAACAACATTATGACCACCTATACAGTGGTCATAATGTTGTTGGTGTTGGTCCTCCACGTGCAGCCAAAACAGCTCGTACCCGGCGAGGCATGGACGCTACAAGATTTCTAAATGTGTCTTGTGGTAGCTAGTACCTACATGTAACCAGCAGATCCTTTAACTCCAGTAAGGTCTGTGGTTGAGACGCCGCAGATCGGAGTTGCTGTTCCAACACGAACCACAGATGCTCGATGGGATTGTTGTCTGGGAAATTTGGAAGCCAGGGCAATACCTTGAAGTCTTCCTCGTGTTCCGCAAAGCAGTCTCGAACAATTCGGGCGATGTGGCATGGCGCATTATCCTGCTGAACGACGGCATCGCCAGAGGGGAAGGCCGTTGCCATGAAAGGGTGTACCTGGTCAGCAATTATGTTTAAAAATCAAATCAAATTGTTTATTACGGTCACTCATAATGATTACATCTACCCATGTGATTTCTGTCTGTAAATTGTGTGTTTTCTGGTCGATTTGCCTGTTTTGCTGGACGAAAAACCCCAGTTTCTGGGGAAAAAAACCTTTCGATCTACGCTTGAGACCGACGAACTCAGCCACGGAGTGAAAAAAGCCCATTATAGTTCCTCGCGTCATCGACGGGATTCGAACCCGGGCGTTTTCCACCCGGTGTGGGGAGGACGGTGACGATACCACTGTGCTATCCGCGCAGACTAGCAATGAAGTTTAGGTGGTAGACGTCAGAGTGCCCGGCACATGGATGACTGGACCTAGGGTATCCCATCAGAACATCGCCCAAAGCATGACACCGCCGCCACCGGCTTGTTTTCGTCTGACGGTGCATCCAGGCGCCATCACTTCCCGAGGTAAACGACGCACACGTAGCCGGCCGTCCACATAGTGCAACAGGAAACGTGATTCATCGGACCAGACGACCTTCTTCCAATCACTCACGGTCCAGTTTCGATGCTCGCGTGCCCATTGTAGGCGTTGTCGCCGGTAAACCACCCCATTTTCAACAGGTTCGTAGGGCCTGTTTAAATAGGGGAGGCTGCATTGAAATTGGAACCTGTTGAAAATGGGGCGGCTGCGTAGCCGCTCCATTTTCCACTGGTTCGATATACTGTGTGTTGTGACACATTACTCCCGTCACCAGCTTTCCAATTACCAGCGAGTTGCGCCACAGTTGCCCTTCTGTTGCCGTGTACCATCCTGGAGAGCCTTTGCACACCTCGAGGTATGCAAAGGCCAAAGGTCGTCAGCTGTGGTCGTCCAACACCGCGCCGGCGGTTCATGGGTTTTTCCTCCGCAGACCACTTTCGGTAGGTAACTAACCACGGCTGACCTTGAGCATCCCACCAGCCGTGCCGTTTCGGATATGCTCTGACACAGTCGTCTGGCCATTACAATTTGGCCTTTGTCAAACTCGCTTAAGTCTGCTGCCCTTCCCATCTGAAGAACAAGAGTAACACTGATTAACGGAGCTCAGCATCAGGTGTTTTTTATACAGTGTCCCGACCCGCGCATGTGCCGTAGTTCACCTGCAGTTGCTTCGATTTGCATAACGGCTCGCTGGTCATAATGTTTTGACTCATCGGTGTATACCTTCATCAATAACTTCAATAAATGTTGAAAAGCAACAATGGGCACAGCACTGAACCTTGGCGGACTCCACTGATGACATTAAATCACGAAGGGCAGTGCCCACTGATAACCATTCTGTCATCTTCCACTAAACAATCCCAGTATCCTTAGTAGTAACTTATCTGCGCGGTAGCACGGTGGTATCGGCACTATCCTCCCCATACCGGGTGGTAAAGGCCCGGGTTTGAATCTGGTCGATGACGCAAGGAACTTTAATGGGCTTTTTTCACTCCGTGGCTGAGTTAGTCGGTCTCAGGTGTATATAGTAAGTTTTTTTCCTCCAGAAACTATGGTTTTTTGTCCAGCAAAACGGGCAAATCGACCTGAGAACAGACACAATTTACAGACATAATACATAAAATGGGTATATGTAAAAAATTACGAGCGGCTCTAATATAATGGTTTGAGTTTCTTAGTAGTAACTTGTCCTTAATGCCACATTGCTTCAGTTTCTACAGCAGTCTTATATGTGCAACAATATGAAAAGGCTTTCTAATATCCAAGTATATGATATCAAAATTATTTTTTGTATCGAGTTCCTTGGTTACTGCACAGTAACCAATCAGATTGGTTAAACAAGACGGCCCCTTAATAAATCTATGCTGTGACCGCAGTATAACTGCATTCCTGTACAGATGGTCCAGTATTACTTCTTTAAACAGTGACTCCGTTATTTTCCCTGGAACAGATGTTAAGCAAGCAGGTATGTAATTACTCATGTCACCTTTTGATCCTCATTTATGAATTGGGGATACATTCTGGCCTGTCCAGTCCATAGGGACCTTCCCTGAATCCAAGGATGCTCTCAGAATTATGGCTCAAGGTTTGCTTACCTCCTTTGCTGCCTCACTTAATATGACTGGGGCGCTTTCCTTTCAATTAACACAAAGTCATTTAGCTCTCCATTGGAGTTTGATAAACTTATGGCATCCCCTTCCCTAAACAATTCTCCATGTGGCAATGCAGATGCAAAATACCTATTCAATTTGTCAGAAAACTGAGCAGGGTCATCAACAGTTAACAAATTGTCATCCAGTGGCCTAATGTGATTGAATACTTCCTGCTACTATTAAAATATAAGTTTAGAAGTCTTTGATGAGTTGCTTTCCATTCTTTGCCAGAGACTTCTCATAATCTACCATAGCTTGCCTAACCTTCTTTATAACTTGATCACAGGCTAATTATATATAGTTTTTATATACCATAGGTTCCTGATATGCATCGCATGTAAATTATATCTACCACAGGCTTCTGAATTTACATGCATCCCGTGTACTTTCCTTCTCTGCCACATATCTCAATAGTTCATCTAACATCCATTTAGGTCTAAGCCTTGAGCAGTGTTTCTTCATTGGTATGGAAAGCCTTGAAGCTGCTATGATTACTTCCACGAATGCTTCCCATTTAGAATTTGTTGCTGGTAACCTCATCAGTTGGTCCCACTGCACACAATTTAAAAACTGTGTGAGACTGCTGTAGTCGCCCTTACGAAAGCAAAAGCCTTTCCCGTTACTCTGGACAGTATTTATGTCTTTAATTAGTAATACCGTAATCGCTGGGTCTTTTACCTGCAGATTCTTCATGTATGAAGAATCACTGCCGATAACCAGATCAAGAGTATTGTTTCCTTTTGTGGCCTCTCTAATATGCTGCTGTAGAAAACAATCTTCCAATAAATCTACAAAAGTCTTGCTGGTGTTGTGACAAACCTACGAATTCCAGTCAACAACTGGAAAGTTAAAATCTCCCATTATAAGGCCTTCGCATTTACTAGACCACTGTATTTTCTGTACAGCTGTTTGGCATACACATCGCAGTCATCAGGCCTTCTCTCACTCACTTCTCCTCTCAATTTTGTTTTCCCAGTGCTTATGTCCCACCAAACTGACTCAACATTGCACTGGTCACCCGTGTCTATACTTGATCATTACTCATGAATCAGATGAAACGATAGGGCTCAAAGTACTGGAACCACTGGTAGATAGTTACCATACAGTTGTTAATTAGGAATAGATGTAACAATAGTTAAAGGTAACGACCAGGATTTAATTTTAGAAAAGGGGACTAACGGTTTTGTTAAGGCGCTACATGCCATCGATCAATTGGGCTGATTGCAGAGGGCGAGTAACACATTAAAATTATGGAATACCTTCAAAGCAATAATCATACAAGCCATAAACTCACATGTACCTTTAAGAAAATATACCACGAGGTGGATGCTGAGATGGATGAATACTGAGCTGGCTAGTTTAATAGAGCAGTAAAGATGGCAGGGGAAAGTTACAGAGAGATGAAAAGAATTTAGACCGACGACAGCTACAAGCTTATCTGTAACGGTACTACAGAAAAGTAGTTGCAGTTGCTTGCATATACCGAGTAATTTTGAGAGAGTCGTCTATTGAGGTTAATTATTACGGCAGTATTAGACTCAAGAGAGATTCCTTTGGAGTGGAGAAGGGCCAACATATTGCCAGTACATAAAGATGGTTCTGAGATTTAAGTCAGTAACTACAGACCAGTTAGTCTAACTTCAATGGTAGGGAAAATCTTAGAGGCAACGATGAAGAGTGCAGTAGGGACATTTAATTAGAAATGGCATTCGGAATTACACACAATGTGGTTTTGTTAAGCTAAAATCATGTTTAACTTGGTAAGTTATTTTGACACAGTTACATATGAGCTAGATGTAGGGAACAATCTCGACATTGTTTATTTCGATTTAGCAAAGCATTTACGGTCAAAGATTCTAAGATGGATCGCAGGGCAGAAAGCAGAGGGTTGTTAATAATAGATCTTCTTCAGATTGGTATACATCAGAAGTGGGGTCCCAAGGATCTTTTCAGTGCCAAGCAGTGTCCTTCCTAATGACGCGAACAGGCTTCAAGGATGGTCAGAAAAGTGACAGCTATGTTTGATGCAAAAAATAATGCACTCGGGGAACAGCAACACTAAAATAACTTATACACTTTACTGGTTATGTTAAAATTTTCTATGTTACGATACCTGCAGATATCAAGTTCTCTGAGCAGTGTAAACAGGAGACCAGGAAAGCCCATTGTGTCCTATCGATGATTTATCGCAACAGCTTGTAGAGATAGGGAGTCATAATCCACTGTATAAAGAAATTGTAAGACCGCACTTGGAATACTGTGTCCACGTATGGAGACCACATCGACCATTTCTAAAAAAAACACAATGAGCTTGAAAGGGTGCAAAGACTGACAACTCGCAAGGTGAGATCAGGTAAAGGTCAAACGTACCAGGAAAGACTTCATCTGATTATATGCGCTGCAGAGATAGAGAACCAGACACCTTAGAGGAAACTTGATCAAAGTTTATAAGGATCTGAGAGGGGACAGTAAAATGAAAGAAAGAGAAATTTTCACTGTTATAATGTATTCCAAGACCTAAAGGCCATAAATTAAAATTACTGTGGAAGCAGTTTAGGATGGATTGCCTCTGCGGGTGGTTGAGGCTGACAGAGTGAAATTTAAACTGGATAGTTATCTACGTGAGGAGCGAAGTCAGTTTTTATCTACTTTTTTATATACCTTCTTTTATATTTTTATTATTTTGATTTATTTATTATTATTTCATTATTTTCTTATTATTGTTGATTATTATTCTTTTATATTTTTTTCATTCTTTTTAATTATTATTATTTTTTTAATTATTATTATTTTTTGTTTATTTAGTTATTATTATTATTTATTTTTTTGGTCGTTAAAGCAATAGCCTTTAGCTTCCTTGCATTATATGGCTAATACTAATCTAATTAAAGTAACCTTTATTTAAATTAACTTAATCTTCTTCATTGCTTTTTTCGATACCGTGCGTTAAAGTTTCTCTTTTCTGCCATATTCCATTTGATTTGAATGACTTTACCAGTTCCACTCCCATTAGTTACCGTCACCAAGAAAGTTATCAATATGGTTGATAATTTTTCTTTTCTACTATGAGCCTAAGAGAATTTTTCATTGCACTCAAAGCTAAGAACTTCTCATAATGTTCCTCAGAATTTCTAAGCGCCCAATTAGCTTTATATTTACCATAGGACTCAGGATCTCTTGATAATCAGGCTTAGTATATCAGGCTTAGTGTCGAAGTTTGCAGATGATACAAAGGTTGGCAGCGTTGTTAAAGACAGTAATGGCAGTATGCTACTGCAACAGGACTAGAAAATTTGGGCAGATGGGCTGAGAAGTGGCAATTGAAGTTCACCCTTGACAAATGCAAAGTACTGCACATGGGTAGAGGTAACCCCAGAGAAACGTACCAACTGTGTGGTACTACACTTAAGGTGGCAGAAAATGAAAAAGACCTGGGAGTAATCGTGCAGTCAGATATGAAGTTTTCTGAGCAATGCAGACAGGCTGCCAGGGCAGGTCATGGAGTTTTGTCAATGATATATAGGAATTTTGCTAGCAGAGACAAGGAGGTGATTATTCCTTTGTATAAGGCAATGGTCAGCCCACATCTTGAGTACTCCATACAGATCTGGAAGCTTCGTTTTAGGAAGGACCTGTAGAGTTGCCAGAACAAGTACAGAGAAGGGCAACAAGATCGGTGAGGGGAATGAAGGGATCCTCTTACCAAGAGAGGCTTAAGTTCTGCAAATTGCTGCAGCTGAAGACTAGGAACCTGCGAGGTGAGGTGTATAAGGCCTTGAGTGGGTTGAGCACGCTGAATTCTGATGGGATTCTTCCACTTGTTCAGATTACGAACCTAAGGGGGCATAAATTCAAATTGAGGAAAGACAGATGTGCGGAAATTTGCCTTTAGCCAGCAGGTGGTTAATTGTTGGAACAAACTTCCATCTGTCGTTGTGGAAGTTGATAGGTTAAATAAATTTAAGGAGGAACTGGACAAACATTTAGACGGATTTGTTTTGTAATTTTTTTTTTTTTTTTTTGGCTGATGCTGCATAAGCTTATACACTTGCTTTCTTGCATCACATGCCACTACTACTACTACTACTATAATTTATAATCACTCTAAGAAGCTCTCCTCTTTGTCACTAGAATCATCCGTTCTTTAGACACCCGTTTTGTTTTCTCTGAACTGAATAATTCCCTTTTATTGGAACTACCTATCAGATCCGTAGTTTCTAAAATAACTCCGTGTATTCTATCTGGTTGTACTGAAAAGAACTCAGATGATGTCTAAGACCAATGTGAACTCCTACCCCCCCCCCCTTGAAAAACAGCTCTTTCTTTCTCTTTCCTTTGATAATATTTTGAAATAAACCAGACTTTAATACACTGTGTCACTGCTTTTCAGTCATTATTTTATTTTAAGATTGTTTCTATCTGATTAATGCCTACTAGTTACAAGATCAAAAATATTTCCTTCCCTTGTGGCATCTCTAACATGCTGACACACACACATGCATGGGGAAAGAAGTTATCCAGAAAATACAGAAATGTACTGCTACTATTCTGTTTCCAGTAAAGTACCCTTATAACAGTCATGTGGCCTATAACATTAGCATTAGTATTAGTAGAGGCATTTGATGCAAGAAAGCAAGCTTATGCAGCATCAGTCAAAAAAAAAAAAAACCCCCACTTCCACTTCACCCCTCTGTTCGTTCAAAATACCTGTCCAGCTGAGCCTTAAACTTATTTAGGCTATCAACCTCCACTACAAGGGATGGAAGTCTGTTCCACCAACCAACCACCCGCTGGCTAAAGGCAAATTTCCGCACGTCTATCCTACATCTGTCTTTCCACAATTTGAATTTAGGCCCTCTCAGGTGATTTTTCTGAGCTAGAGGAAGAATCCCATCAGCATTGAGCATGCTCAAACCATTCAAGGCTTTATACACCTCTATCAGATCACCTCGCTGGTGCCTAGTCTCCAGACACTGTAATTTGCAAAACTTAAGCCTTTCTTCGTAAGAGCACCCCTACAAACTCCTACTCCCATTTTTGTTCTCCAGTGCTCATGTTACACCATGCGTATTGGAAGAACAAAAATGGGAGGGTAAAGCATGCTACATTCAATGTGTGGAGCACCTTTTACACTTAAAATAATAACATCTTCTCTCCTGAGCTGGATATCATCATTCTTCTCTTTCTTGGTGATTCCCATCTACTTTTGACTCTCTCTCTCTCTCTCTCTCTCTCTCTCTCTCTCTCTCTCTCTCTCTCTCAGGATAACTCGGGAATTTTTATTTATTTTTTTTCTGCCTGGTGTAGCATAAGCTTCAGGCTTCCTTGCACCATGTAGCTAATAATAATATAAATAAAAGAGAAGGAGGAGTTATGCTTTTATTCGTCTCTCCTTCCTACACATTGATGTGGTATTATATTCAAATTCTGTATCAAGTATATCAGAATTACTTCATGTTTCTGATATATTTCTATTATGTCATTATGCATGTGTTGACTAATTCTTGCACCCATTATTGCATACAAATAGGTCTTTTATGTTCGCTGTTTCTCTAACACATCGTATGTAGTTACTTATAACAGTGCTTTCCTCCAAGAATTTTTCAGTTGAATATTAGAATAGTTTCAACATTCCCTGCATAGTTTTTCAGTAATTCCCGATTACTGTCCCGATTCACGTGGCCTTACAACCAGCTGCTGTATTCCCTGTACAATTTTCCGCCCACTTATATTAACAATATTGATGAAGGCATATCAAGTTTAGGATCTTAGTTTGCTGTTGATACAAAGATTGGCAGAGTGGTTAATGAGAGAAATCAGGGTATGTTACTGCAACAAGAACTAAAGAAATTAGACAGATGGGCTGAGAGGTGGCAATTGAGATTGAACATCGATAAATGCAAGGTATTGCATATGGATACTATTAATCTCCAAATGATATTCTCTACCTTGAGTTGGATCCTGGATACCACACACAAAATTTTTAGAGTTGTGTATGATTAACTATTTTGACATATTACACATGGGCAGATGAGAGTTTCCTCGGACGACCCTAATATGGCAATTCGAGTTTTTAGTTCTACTTTACTGAAATGTAATTAACGAAACAATAACTTTTTTACCTTCTTAGGCGAGTGATGTATATTGGTGTGTTAACTTTCCCTTTTGCCAACTGTGTAGGGGTTATCTATTCACCAGCCCATACTCTCTAGAGAAGGACAGCACACAGAAGTTATCGCTGAAAACGTTTGATGTGACGGAGACGGGCCTTGTAACAGTTCGCTTACGGAATGACAATCAAGATAAAGTGCTGTTCGATTCCACCACCACTATTGAAGGTAAGTGTCCAATCACAACTGCTGTTTCAGTCTTACACTGGTGTGCAAAACTTAAGGACCAACACTATTTCTAAAGGTTACAACCACAAAATCTTTACTTAAGGTACTCTTTACTGATGAGAGTAGATTCAATTTCAGCAGCGATTCTGGACGTCAGCTAATCTGGCGAGAGGTTGGCACACGGTATCACCCCGCAAACATCGCTGAAAGGGATCGATATGGCGGTCGAGGTGTTCTCGGAGAGGCGTTATCTTGGATGAATGTACACAACTCCAGATACTGGAAGGCGGTACTGTAACCGGTGCACGCTACTCTACTGAGGTAATCCTTCCCCATGTGCGTCTGTTCCAGGTGCCATTGGCCCCGAGGTCATGTTTATGGATGATAACGTCGCACCGCAGCTGTGATATGCTTTTGGAAAGTGAGGACATTGTTCGTATGGATTGGTCTGCCCGTTCCACCGATTCACACCCACCAGAAAACGTTCACCAGCTGAAGATGGCGCTGACAGAGGAATGGACGATGTTACCGCAAGAACTTATCAACAACATTGTTCTAAGTATGGACAGGCGGTGCAAAGCCTGCATCGACATTAGGGGTGGCCATATCTCCTACTGAAGACCACCTCTTCCCTTTGTTCCATCTGTGGCAGTGATGCATCTGTATCATGGCAGCCAGTGCTACGTTGACATTTTTGAATAAAGTCCCTCTGTACCATTTTTTTTTTTTTTTTCGTTGTTGTGTCGGTGTTATTTCCTTCATCATTTCTGTACCTCACGAGGCTCCTTTGGTATGCTTTTCCCATATCCAGGCCACATCTATGAGAAGCTACAAGTAAAAACCTGATGGGTCTTTAAATTTTGCACACCAGTGTACTTGTTTTACTATAGTCAGGCTCGATGCCGTCATCCTAATTTGGGTGTAAATTTTCTGGCGTATGGCTGCACCCATCAATTATATTTCAATCCGAAGAATTGAAGTCTTCACCGGTGACACAACCCAGTATTGCCAAATTATAAACTGATCAAGATGAAGTGCACTGAAAGCTTAGCTAATAATAATTATAATAATAACTAATGAAAATAATGCCAAAGTTATATTTTTTGATTAAATCATTATCTATTGTATCGAACGTGAGCCAGTTAATGTCAAAATCATGGATTACAGTAGCTGGCCATTAATACTTGTATAAATGGCCAGATACTGTTCCTTTATTTCGTTTCCCGACTCTAGCAACGAAAGCCTTTATAGCACCACTCAGTACCCTGACTAATAGGGCGAAATTACCATTCCAAAGGCTGTTATAAGCTTAATTCCAAATAACGATTACAACTGCAGTAAGAAATTTAGAGATTTATACTCATTTAGCAGCAACGCATAATAGTATAAAGATGGGTGAATCCGGTCAACATAACAAACTGGCGGTCATGTGGCGAACAAATAAAGCTCTTGTTACCGTTATTATCCGCAGGCCACAAGCGAAGTGTCCCATGCCATTTTACAACGTAAAAGTGGAATTCTGCTCGTATGAAGTATTAGTATTGGCAACATGATGCAAAAAAGCAAGGCATAAGCAGCACCATTCAATTAAAAAGAAAAACGTTCATTTGACAATTACTTCCAATAATTTGTCCAAACTTTCCTTAAATTTGTTCAAACTGCTCACCTGCACAATACCAAGTTGGTAATAAATTGTTGGAAGTATATTACAATTATTACCCTTTGGTTGAATGAAAATTACCGTAGCTATGTCCACCACCCTTTTCTAATTTAAATTTATGGCCCCTTGTATGCTTTACCCCAGAAAAAGTAAAGATGCTATCAGAATTCAGTTTAATTGGCCCTTTTAAAGCCTTATGCAATTCTGTTAGGTCACCATGCAGATGTCTTCATTTCTATGAAATTTACAGAATCACCGTCTTTCCTGGTAAGAATATCCTTTTGTGCCCGCAACTGATGTTAGCATTACTATTATAATGGCTGAATAATGAAAAAAAGCTCGATTTTTCTGCATCTGCTAAGAAAAAAAATCCATCCTTCATACCTTTCCCATTGTCGAAAAGGACCGGTCCAATTCAACTCTGAGCTTATCACGCTGTCCACCTCGCAAGCCCTTCTAGGTAATTCATTCCAGTGATCTATGACAATTTACCTTCGGGTAGATGACGTAACTTTCATGAGATTCAGCCACAAAATTTTGTACTTGGACCTCTTGATTCTTCTCTCTTGCCTGTGAAATTATATCTCCCTCTTTTATTTTACCGTTCCGTTCCGTTCCGTTCAGGACCTCGTACAGCTCTATCAAGTTCTTCCCCTTTCCCTAAGATGTCTAGTTACCAAGCTTTGTAGACTGTACTTTCTAAGCCGTTCTTCATATGGACATCGATTGGCATTCCTTGCCAATCTAGTTACCCTTTTCTGAACGCTTTCTAGAAGTTTTAAGTGTGGCCTCCAGACCTGACCAAAATATTCTAAATGCAGTCTCACCATCGTCTTATACAAAGGGACAATGACATCCTTTCCCTTCTTGCGAAGGTCCTGTATATCATAGACAAGACACCATGTGCCTTCCTAGCCGCCTGTTTACACTGCGAGGAAAGTTCCATGTCTGACTGAATCGTAATCCCTGAGTATTTTCGTACTAGATCACTTTTAACTCCATTTCCACTAGCTTGTAACTCCTAAATTTCTGTTCCCAAGAGATGCAAAACATTACATTTAGAAGCATTAAACTTCAGTTTCCATTTTTTCAAATCAACCAATCTAAGTCACTTAAAAAAAATTACCTGGGTCAGGTCGTTAACTAAATCACCAACAATCGTTGACAACTTCACCTGCACTCCCTCGTTAAGGAGAATAAATAAATAAAATCAGAAACAGATGTTGCCCCAACACCGATCACTGAAAGTGTTCATTTTCTACACTGATTTACCCTGAGGTATATCCATTTATCACTACTCTCTGTCTGCTGTCTTTCAGCCATCCAACAAAGGATCTTTCCTCTAACCCCAATTTCTTCCAGTTTATATAATAGCCTTTCACGAGGAATCATATCAAAAGCTTTACATATCAAGGTAAATAATGTCAAAATTGTTTCTAGCATCCAAACATTTTATGATTTCGTCATGATAAGCAAACAGATTGGTCACAAAAGATTTCCTCTTCAGGACGCCATGCTCTGATCCATTACTATTATATTCTTTGGACTGTATGATCCTTAGTAATAGGCTCGATTTTATCCACCACTGAAGTTAACTTCTGGTCTACATTCGTCCATTACGTCTTTTGCCCCTCCTTTGTAGATTGGGGGGGGGGCGTTTGTGCTTCCTCAATCCAGGGTATCTCCCTGAAAATGGTTGGTTGGCTGGTTGTTATAGGAGTTTAGGCGCATCAGAAACTTAGACCGTATTGCGGCGTATATAATATATCTGTAATGTGGTCTCTAAACCGGTGAGGGTACCATGTACCTTCGCTAGACATCGACTAACTCAGCCACTTTGTGAAAAAGACCCATAAAAATTCCTAGTATTATTTACGGAATTAGAAGTCAGGTGTTTTCCACTCGGTATTGGGATTACGGCGATTCAACCAACTGTCCTGCCCACAAAGATCCGGTCTAATGATGATTTCATTAACATTCTCAACTGAATGATGCATTCATGCGCAGCCTTACTTTCGTACAGCTTCAGCAGTTTTTCTCATATACTCTTCTGTGGGATGGCTATCACTTAATTTACAGTAATATGACTCTTTGTCACTGATCCCCCGTAGTTCGAATGATCTTTCAACTGTAAAGATCGTTGCAAAATACCTATTCAACTCATCTGCCACTTCTGCTGGGCTTTCTATGACTTTTCCAGTTCGATAAAGTAAGGGACTATCTAATTCCCTCTCTTACTTTTTTATATTCACTTACGGAAAGAACTGTCTCCATTTTTAGTTCTCTACGCTAGTGATTTCTCGTAATCAGCTTTTGCCTTACTCCCCCAGTGATTTTGTTACGTGTACGCTTATAATACTCATAACTCAGTATCTCACTATAGTCAATAACTGTCCCATACTTTTTTATTTAGCTCAATTAAACCCTTAACCTATTTGGTATTGGTTTATTTATTCTGGAAGCTACCAATACCAGATAGGTATTAGTAGCTTCCAGAATAAATCTCTTGAATACTTCCCATAATGATTTCGTATCCAACAGCTTATCGCTTTCACTCCACTTAAGAGAGCCCAGAATATACTTCTCTCCATTACAGTCCCCTCTCTTGAAATTGAAACCCTCCGCTTTCCACTTGACCACAGAAATCCCTTTGGTCACCACCCATTTTATTACATTGTACTCACTACTCGCTATTGGCTCCTGCACTGTCAAGTTTTGGATGCGTTTTGGTTCCTTGATGATCACCAAGTCGAGGATATTAGAGCCTCTTTTACTTTCTCTGACATATTGGAATAAATAACAAACATACAGGTTGCTCAGAAATCTGTTTCCCCCATGGTCTATTTGCCCCCATCCATGATATGTAATATTAACAGGGAGATTTAACTCGTCAATAATGATGCAATCACATTTGGCTGCCCATTCAAGTTGCTTATAGAGATTTTTCTCATACTCCTCAGAATCATTTGGTCTGTAACATACACCGACTGTCATCTTCCCTCTACTACCTGTGACCTTGAACCACACAGACCCTACGTCCAACTAAACAAGGTCACAGACAGAGACTCT
Source organism: Mastigoproctus giganteus (assembly GCF_048544385.1). Taxonomy (NCBI): domain Eukaryota; kingdom Metazoa; phylum Arthropoda; class Arachnida; order Uropygi; family Thelyphonidae; genus Mastigoproctus; species Mastigoproctus giganteus. Next base: position 1,214,955 of record NC_143575.1, read on the forward strand.
ACGTCCAACTAAACTTGATCTGACTCTGGATGAGGTCTGATACAGCTTGGGGAGGATACACAGTGTATTTGTTGGTACAGTAAATGCTAGGGGCACTGTAAATAAATTTGACGAATTTGAAGTACTGATTAAGTCATGAAATGCAGACATTGTGACATTGTAGGAATAGCAGAGACATGGGGTCATTCAGATATAACTGATGTTGAATTTGAATATGAGGAGTACATTGTATACAGGAAGGCCAGACAGGACAGGAGAGGTGGAGATGTTATGCTCTTAGTTGAGAAGAACATTAAATCTAAGGCAGTGCATCCAGTTGACGGGGACGAGTCAGTTTTGTGTGATATAAGCACTCGGAAAACAAAACTGAGAGTAAGAGTGTGTTATAGGCCCAATGATTGTGATGAGTATACCAAAGGGCTAAACAGGGCAATAGAGTGGTCCAGTAAATCAGAATGTCTTATAATGGAGATTTTAACTTTCCAGATGTTGACTGGAATTTGTGGGTTGGTCGCTGACACACTAGCAAGACTTTTGTGGATTTCTTGGATGACTGTTTTCTACAGCAGCATGTTAGAGAGGGAACAAGAGGAAGCAATACTCTTGACAGTAATTCTTCATGCATTAAAAAAAAACTGCAGGTAAAAGACCCACTGGGTGGCAGAGATCACAGTGTACTAATGGGAAACTTAATTAAGGACATAATTACTGTCAAGAGTAAAGGCTAAGGCTTTTGCTTTCGTAAAGGTGACTACATAGGTCTCAGACAGTTTTTAAATTGTGTGCAGTGGGACGAATTTATGATATTATCAGCAGCAAATTCTAAATGGGAAGTATTCAGGGAAGTAATCAGAGAAGCTACTAGGCGGCTTTTCATAAGAACAAAGAAATACTGTTCAAGGCTTGGAGACACCTGGCCTGGAGAACCATTGAGACACCTGGCGAGAAGAAAAGTGCATGGGAAGCATGGAAAATTGGAAGCATGGGAAGTGCATGGAAAATAAGATGCAGGATATTTCAGAGACTGCTGGGAATCATTGGGGTACAAGTAAACACATGGGTTGTGTTAGGGTAGCTAAGAAAAAGAACAGGTGCATGTATACTTGTGTGTACACCAATGCTAGGAGTTTAGTAAATAAATTTGATGAATTTGAGGTATTGCTCAAAACATCAAAGGCAGATATTGTGGGGATTTCAGAGACGTGGTGTCACACAGATATAAGAAATGCAGAACTGGAATTTGGGGAGTACAATGTGTACAGAAAGGATAGACAGGATAGGAAGGGAGGAGGGGTTATGCTATTAATTAAGAAACACATAAAATCCAAGGAAGTGAAGCCAGTCGACATCGCTGGACAGTGCAGTGTCGAGTCAGTTTGGTGTGACATAAGCATTGGGAGATCAAAATTGAGAGTAGGAGTGTGCTATAGGCCTAATGACTCTGATGAGTATAATAAGAAACTGTTCGGAGAAATAGAGTGGGCCAGTAAATCAGAGAGTCTTATAATGGGGGATTTTAATTTCCCAGATATTGACTGGAATTTGGGGGCTGGTCACTCACACAGTAGCAAGGCTTTTGTGGATTTATTGGATGATTGTTTTCTACATCAGCATGTTCGGGAGGCAACTAGAGGGAGTAATACTCTTGATTTGATTATCAGTAGTGATTCTTCATGCATTCAGAATCTGCAGATAAATGAACCACTTGGTGGCAGTGATCACAGTGTGCTGAAGTGGGAGTTACTCAAAGAGGTAACTACCATTAGGGGTAAAGGGAAGGGGTATTGCTTTCGTAAAGGCGACTACAATGGACTGAGACAGTATTTAAATTCTATACAGTGGGATCAACTGATGATATTGCCAACAGCAAATTCAAAATGGGAAGCATTCAAAGAACTTATCGTGGAAGCTACTAGGCTTTACATACCAACTAAGAAATATTGTTCAAGGTTTAGGCCTAAATGGTTGTCAGATGAACTAATGAGGCATATGGCAGAGAAGAAAAATGCATGGGATACATACAAATTAACACGTGACACGGATGCCTATGATAGATACAAGTTGATCTGTAACCAAGTTACAAAGGAGGTTAGGCAGGCGAAGGCAGATTACGAGAGATCCTTGGCAAGGGATGCGAAGAAAAACAGCAAAGAGTTCTTTACTTATGTAAACTCTAGAAGGAAGGGGATGAATCAGATTGGTCCACTTGAGATCGATGGGTCAACTGTTGATGACCCTGCTCGGGTAGCTAACAAACTAAATGAATATTTTGCATCGACATTCACACATGAGGAGTTATTCAGCGAGGGGAATGCCAGAGGTGTATTCAACTCTAGCAGTAAGCTAGAGAATCTTGTAATAACTGAGAGCAAAGTGGAGGAGAAATTGTTGAAGATAAACACAAGAAAGGCACCTGGGGTGGATGGGATCTATCCAGTTATATTAAAGGAGGCAGCAAAGGAGGTAAGCAAACCCTTAGCCATAATTATGAGAGCTTCCTTGGACTCAGGGGAGGTACCCATTGACTGGAGATGTGCAAATGTGACCCCAATTCACAAAGGGGGATCAAAGGCTGACACAAGTAATTATAGACCTGTGAGTTTAACTTCTGTTCCCGGAAAATTAATGGAGGCACTGGTGAAAGAAGCACTGCAGGATCATCTAGACAAGACTTCAGTTATAGCTAGGACACAGCATGGTTTTGTTAAAGGGAAGTCTTGCCTGACCAATTTGATTGGATACTATGATGCAGTCACAAAAGAACTGGATGCAGGGAATAACTTTGATATTATATACTTGGATCTTAGAAAGGCTTTTGATACTGTTGCACATGGAAGACTGCTGCACAAATTGGAGCAGTGTGGCATTGGAGGCAAGTTGCTGCTATGGATAAAGGGGTGGTTGAGGGGGAGAAGACAGAGAGTGGTAATCAATGGACACTGCTCATCGTGGACTAATGTTATTAGTGGAGTCCCTCAGGGTTCAGTATTGGAGCCTTTATTGTTTTCTGTATTTATAAATGATATTGATGATGGTATATCAGGCTTAATGTCCAAGTTTGCAGACGATACAAAGGTTGGCAGGGTTGTCAAGGACACTACTGACACTATGCTGCTGCAACAGGATTTGGAAAGGTTGAGCAGATGGGCTTCGAGGTGGCAAATGAAGTTTAACATTGACAAATGTAAAGTACTACATATGGGAAACAGCAACCCCAGAGCAACGTATCAACTCTGTGGTACTACACTGACAGTGGTAGAGAATGAAAGGGACCTGGGGGTGGTGGTGCAGGCAGATATGAAGTTCTCTGAGCAGTGCAGACGAGCTGCAAGAGTAGCTCATGGTGTATTGTCAATGATATATAGAAATTTTTCTAGCAGGGATAAGGAGGTGATTATTCCCTTGTATAAGGCAATGGTCAGGCCACACCTAGAGTACTGTATACAGGCCTGGAGGCCTCATTTCAGGAAGGATGTAGAGCTGCTGGAACGAGTACAGAGAAGGGCAACTAGATTGGTGAATGGGACAAAGGGGTTCTCTTACGAAGAAAGGCTTAAGTTTTGCAAATTACAGTGTCTGGAAACTAGGCACCAGCGGGGTGATCTGATAGAGGTGTACAAAGCCTTGAATGGTTTGAGCATGCTCAATGCTGATGGGATTCTTCCTCTAGCTCAGAAAAATCACCTGAGAGGGCATAAATTCAAATTGAGGAAAGACAGATGTAGGATAGATGTGCGGAAATTTGCCTTTAGCCAGCGGGTGGTTGGTGGGTGGAACAGACTTCCATCCCTTGTCGTGGAAGTTGATAGCCTAAATAAGTTTAAGGCTCAGCTGGACAGGTATTTCGAACGAACAGAGGGGTGAAGTGGAAGTGGTTATTTTTATTTATTTATGTTACTTTTTTTTTTTTTTTTTTTTTTTTTTTTTGGCTGATGCTGCATAAGCTTGCTTTCTTGCATCAAATGCCTCTACTAATGCTAATGCTAATGCTAATGCATATAAATTATAAGGTGATACAGAAGCCTATGGTAGATACAAATTAGTCTGTAAACAAGACACAAAGGAGGTTAGGCAAGCTAAGGCAGATTTATATGAAGTCTCTAGCAAAGAAATACAGCAGAGACTTCTATGCTTATATTAACTGTAGAAGGAAGGAGTTGAATCACATTGGGCCACTTGTTGCCTATGAGTTAAGTGTTGATGATCCTGCTTAGGTTGCGGACCAATTGAATGAATAAGTATTTTGCGTCTGCATTCACACATGAGGAATTGTTTAGGGAAGGGGATGTTAGAAATTTATCAAGCTCTACCAAGGATCTGAATGACTTTGTGATAACTGAAAATGAAAGTGGAGGACAAATTGTTGAGGATGGACATAAGTGCATGTATCCCAATCAAAATGTGAAAGCTTTATCTGCGCTTAAATTTTCATTTGACGTTCGATTTCGATCATGGAGTCAGCTCTTAATGAAGAATGAGCGCCAAGTCCTCGGCGCTCGGTCTTCAACAAGCAGAGCTGATCGATCGCTAAGCAAAACTTCAGCACTACATAAACTCCTATGAAGGCTAGAGAATATTTTATATGCTTTTACTGGAATAAGAAATATTCAAAATGGCTCTCCAATAGAAAAATATTATTTTAATTTTTGCTTTATAATATGTGTCATACGGCTGTATGCAACTATCAAATAAAATAATTTTTGTAAAATAATAAGAGGAGTTTACCTCAATATAGTACGTAGAACACTTCCGTATGATACTATCCAGAATTTCTGGAGAGTATCATACGGAAGTGTTCTACGTACTATATTGAGGTACACTCCTCATATTATTTTAAAAATATTAATATCAACGTAGAATGTATTGAGCATTACAGCTCTGATTCATACTATCAAATAAAACAATATAAATTTTTCTTTTATTTTCGTAATTCTGTTTAGGTCCCAATACGATGATTGATCTTCCAGTTCCAAATACACAAGAATCGCGCGGATGGATTGAAATTGAAGGGTCTTTCAACACTGAAGACAAATACAACATATCCGGAAAAAAAGAAATTCTCTTTACCGAGAAAGTTTCTGACCAGATTGTTACCTTCATTCAAACAGACAAGCCAATCTACAAACCCAGCCAAACAGGTAATTTCCATTTAATCATGAAAAGGTCCTTTCTGATCTTTTATATCTTTTATTAAATCACAACATCATATTTTGATGAATATAAGTGATATTCCGAAAATTCAGAACTTTGCCAAGCATTCTCCATATCAACTTACAAACTAACAAAGTCCTTGAATTTTAAAAAAAAAATGCTTTATTTAAAAAAAGTCCAAATAAATTGAAATCCCGCAGCGCCAAAATTACATTAGTTATTAGCTATAAAATGTTATTAGTATTTTATAGAACTACAACATAGCTAATAATATTAGCTATGTTCTAGTTCTGCTATATTAGTCCCATGACTTCGACAAAAGATTCATGCATTATGAGCTTCCTTGTGAGGAAGCTCATAATGCACAAATGGTAAGAATGGTATTACATTTGGAGGCGACTTCCATGACTGAACCTTCCACATATTTTTAAGAGCCATTTAGGGATCTGCGAAGTTTCTAGATACCACGGGATTTGGAAAAGGATTTATGATTCAATCAATTTCCATGACCTATAGGTTCAGAAACACGATCGCAAACACTAGTTCCTCATGTTCGGAAACACGAGTAATTCGGACAAATTTTGATCAATATTGATATTGTATTCATTTTTATAATTCTGTTTACCCTCCTAGCATTTGAATGCTGTCAAGGGGATGGATGTAATTTTCTTTACCTGATTAAATAAATGAAATGAGCAGTGGTTGAATAGACCGATAATTGGGATTCTGTCAGAAAAAGTACATGGGGTTTGGCAGACTTTAAGTGGACATCATTGAGATTGGAACCAAGACAACGTATATTTGTCAAATGAAAGAGGAAGTGTTTGGGAAGTTTAGATCTTTTCGCAGATACATCTCTTCTATTAGTCATGACTTACTACTGAATACATCACGAATTTTCATAATGTATTCAAATGTGGAAGGTGGGGAGGATGCCATATGAAATTGTTGTTGCTGTTTTTTTGGGTGTTTTACGAGAATTAGCGACAGCCATTCTGCATTTGATGCCATCTATATACCAAATCTCCTTCTTCTCTTATACTTCAATGTCCGCGGCGATTTTCTCTGGTTCCTAGAATCTCTCCTATCCAAGAGGACCCTTGTGCTAAAGATTGGAACAAAGACCTTCCAGCGTCACATAACTGCTGTGTGCCTCAAGGAGGGGGGGTCCTGTCTGGGGAGTTCTTTTCACGGAAATCATGGTGCCGTTTGTGGCGGCCAACAAATGCAATTGGATCACATATGCTGACGATGTCAAGCTCCTTACTAGGATATCGCCATCCGACTCGGCAGCCGAAACCACTCAACAAATCGATAATAAACTACAGGACATAGCTATCTTAATGCTTTCAACCTCCAAATTAACCCCCTAAAATCGGCACAAATAATTTTTTACTAAAGGGGAGCCCAACAACGTTGGAGGCTGTGCTTAATGGCTCCTCAGTTACAAGTGTTCAAACGCACAAAGATCTGGGGGTCGTTTTCGACTCCAAGTTATCCTTCAACGATCACATAAACCTCATACATTCGAAGCTGACTTCACTACGCTGGGTCGCCAAACAACAGCTGCAATCGTATCAAACTTATACCCGACAATACTGTATGCTTCAGAGATATGGACCTCGGCTGCCGAATCTAACATTAAAAGAATATTCTCTGCCGAATTCTTGCTTCTAAAATGGGCTAACACCAAATTCCACCTTCCCCCAGCTCTCAGATCAACGCAGTTAGCATATGCCCGGGCGCCTCCGTAGTCAGGTGGGCAGGACGACACGCTTCTTGATTAGACCGGGGTTCGAGCCCGTGACTACCAAATACGGACGATGCGGAAAGGTCAGAGAATGACCACCGCATACCCATAGCAATATGGCCTTAGTTGCTAATGTTCCTAAAAACCAAATAACAACAACAACAGCATATGCCCTTCAACTGCGCAGGCTCCGATCCTACATCGGAGAAAGAAGGCGGCTGTTCATCATCAAGATGGCCAAAGGTAAAATTACAAAGCCGAACTTCTGAGATCACTGCTCTTGGCGCATTCCTCCCCCTTATCTCCAGTCATCAGCGCAGCTGCGCTAGCAAACCATAACTGGCTAGTACTAACCGGCAGATTCCTGCCAAAGCAAATGCTGCCCTCACTGCAAGTGATCGACGGGGACCTCCAGAAGTGGTCAACAAAAGGAAGGGAGTACTCGTCGAACTGAAAATGTAGAACTGTGCTTTGTTGCCTTCCAATAATCTGGATTTATGTAACATATATGTTTTTCTCATGCATATCTCTTTTGTAAATATGTATTGTTTGTATATCATTCTGCAATTAAAGATTCTATTTTATTATATTCTAAGATTGGATCTAGCCATGTTGTACATTATAACCTCAAAAGACATCAATTATAGTGTATGATGGAAGAGATGGGGGAATTTGCGGGAGCTTTTCTCTGGAGACTAAACAGGGGTTCCATCATTTCAAGACTCTAATAAGCAATTAATGAGCGCCATCTACCACTTAGCATTGCCTGGTAACACAGAAGGACGGCATTCCTCCGTGTGGTGTGGATGCCAAACTCGACGCTTGCTTAGTTGGTTTGGACTTGGGTCGTTTCCTCCAGTATACTAGGTGCAGTATTTCATGACTTGCACACGGGGGTTAATAGCAATCCCGCCATCGTGAATGTGCAAGAAGAGGATTTGGTTGTCACAGACCAACCAGACATCGCAGAAATTAAGTCCACTTGATTTGTGTGGCGCCTGAATATCAGTTCCATCAATGTTTTCGAATCCCAGCTGGCAAGCCCAGCTGGCAAGCCCAGCTTGACATACCAGAGAGAATGTCTGCGACAGCTACAAAGACCTATATATATAGCAGGTTTTGCTATATACCTTATATATGAATATATTTTATAGTGTTTCCTGGAAACAATGTTTCCAGAAAACACAAAGGGAGTGCACGCTTGTACTTCCAGCGTTTGATGACTCGGCTACGCCTGCCATTTTTAATTTTTTGTTGATATTTCAGGATGACCACACGGTTAGAGAAATTCATAAGACAGAGAGAATACAAGAGAGCACTGTATTTTTGTGGTCAGTTTGAACCAAGGTGCACGACTCGGCTACGACGGCCTCATTTATCGAATTGTGTATATATTAAATTTATTGTATGTATGTTTTTATATACAGTATATACATTTATTTCAAATAACCTCAAGAAAAGTGTAAATCAACAAATAATCCATCTGTAAATTATTGCATTTCTGTTTAAATAATCTATTCTTAGCCTTTTCTAAATTGCCATGTTTCAGTTTCATTATCAGCGCCGGTCGTTATAATGAGCTCTTCATAATTGAAATGATTACGTTCACCGTATAAAAAAGTGATGAAGTTTAGGTTATTTAAGGTTTAGATGGTGGTAGTCGTATTTTTCATTCTTCAGCACTCTTACCATTCTTGAAGTTCTCTGAATTAGGTACAATATATTATAAATCCAACTGTTTTCACGCAAAAATACTACTATTACGTGATTTAACCACCTTGTTTTACTTTTTTTTTTACAGTCAAAATAAGAATACTCCCAGTGTTGCCAACTCTAAAGCCTGTTGATGAAGACATGGTGAGTAGAGAACTATTTAAAACACCTTCTTCCTCTTAAACTGAAATTTGATGCCATCATAGTTACTTATTATTTTCATCTTATCTGGATTAACCAGATAAGATGAAGAATGCAACCTGACTTATTTCGTTCTTCTGCTATTACGTGACTAAAAAACTTCGTGCGGATTTTTAGGGGAAAATTAAAATATACATAAAAATAAGAACGAAAAGATTTTACTCAGAGGGGGGGGGAAGTAATGGACAATACTATCGTAATTTCACCAGAAAATCAATAAAATCTTCTGTATATGAAATCGGGTCTTCGATGTGCGTAGCATATCGAAGTTCCTATTTCGATAATTACAGGATGATAACCAGTGATATAATCGGGTTTGTTTGTTTTTTTGTTGTTGTCATAAGCCATTTTTTCGTTGCAACGTCAACACCCGATTCAAAAATGGCTCATTATTGCAATGCGAAAGCAGCGACAAGAAAATTTATAGCCTCCGTAGTTCGATGTGAGTTTACATAAACTCACATCGAACACTATAATTGATCTAATATTCGATGTGAGTTTATGTAAACTCACATCGAATATTAGATCCCCCTTGTACTCTGACATGTTGGAATAAATAAGTCATCCAGATTGCTCAGAAATCAGTTTGCCCATTGTGTATTGTCCGTCCATGCTTTCCAATCTATACGAGGTAGATTGACATTAACACGGCATATCCACTTAATACTTTTAGCATTAGTAGAAGCATATGATGCAAGAAAGCAAACTTATATAGCGTCAGCCAAAAAAAAAAAAAAAAAACCCATTCCCGTTTCACTCATCCATTCACTCCAAAAGTTGGAGTGAATGGATGAATTTATTTAAGCTTTCAACTTCCACAACGACAGATGGAAGTTTGTTCCAGCAATCAACCACCCGCTGGCTAAAGGCAAATTTCCAACACATCTCTTTTACAACAGCCTTTCCTCAATTTGAATTTATGGCCCCTCAGGTGCGGAATCTAAGCAAGAGAAATACTCCCATCAGCATTCAGCTTGCTAAAATCATTCAAGGCCTTATACACCTCAATCAGATCACCTCGCAGGTACCTAGTCTCCAGACGTTGCAATTTGCACAACTTAAGTCTATCTTGGTAACAGCAATCCTTTGTTCCACTCACTAATCTCGCTGCCCTTCTCTGTACTCGTTCTAGTAGCTAAACATCTTTCCTAAAATGAGGCCTGCCGACCTGTATGCAGTACTCAAGGTGTGGCCTGACCATTGCCTTATTATACAACGGGATAATCACCTCATTACCCCTGCTAGCAAAATTCCTATATATTATTGACAAAAGCCCCATGAGCTACTCTTGCAGCCTGTCTGCACTGATAAACACACTTCATATCCGACTGCACAATTATCCCCAGTTTTTTTATTTTTTTTTATTTTAATTCTCCACTACACTGACTGTAGTACTGCACAGTTGGTATGTTACTCTGGGGTTGCTGCTACCCATATGCAGTACTTTGCATTTGTCAATGTTAAACTTCAGTTGCCACCTACCAGCCTATCTGTACAACATTTCTAGATTCTGCTGCAGTAGTGTACCGTCCTTACTGTCACTAACAACCCTACCAACATTCGTATCGTCCGCAAACTTGGACATTAAGCCCGATATACCTTCATCAATATCATTGTAAAATACAGCAAACGACAATGGACCCAACACGAATCCCTGGGGAACTCCAATAATAACATCAGTCCATTAAGAGCAGTGTTCATTGATTACCGCTCTCTGTCTTCTCCCTCAGCCATCCATTTATCCCTTGTAGCAACTTGCTACAATGGATAAATTATAATGCCATTAATACCATACTGCTATAACTTGTAGGTGGTAGATGACTTTCATCAACCGGTGAAATACCACCACTTTGCTTATTGGAGGCTTCAAGTGGTGAAACCCATCTTTAGTCTCTAGAGCAAAGTTTCCGGCATCCCCCCCCCCCCCATACTTCTCCTTCAACCCATGCACGGTACTAAGTACTATAGGTTTTGATATCTTTCGTGTTTGGGGTTTTTCATAAAAAAAAAAAAAAAAAAAACTTGTACAGTAGTCTCACATGTGCAACAGTATCAAAAGCCTTCCTAAAATCCAAGTATTTGATATCAAAATTATTTTTGCATCCAGTTCCTTTGTGACCACATCATAGTATCCAATCAAATTGTTCAGACAAGATTTCCACTTAACAAAACCATACTGTGTCTAAATTATAACTGCAGTCTTGTCTAGATGATCCTGCAGTGCCTCTTTAACCAGTCACTCCGTTATTTTCCTAGGAATAGCAGTTAAACTAACAGGTCTGTAATTACTCGTGTCACCTTTCGATCCCCATTTATGAATTGGGGATACATTTGTACATTTCCAGTCTGTAGATGCCCTCATAATTAGGGCTAAGGGTCTGCTTACTTCCTTTGCTGCCTCCTTTAATATAATTGGATAGATCTCATCCACCCCAGGTGCCTTTCTTATGTTTAACTTCAGCAATTTCTCCTCCACTTTGCTCTCAGTTATTACAAAATCATTTAACTTCCTGTTTGAGTTTAGTAAACTTCTGTTCTCTCCTTCCTTACAGAATCCCTCATTTAATGAGGGATTCTGTAAGGAAGGAGACTGTCAGCTCAGATAGCTGACAATCTGAATGAGTAAAATACTCATTCAGATTGTCAGCTATCTGAGCAGGATTATCAACAGTCGAACCATCTATGTTAAGTGACCAATCTGATTCATACTCTTTCTTCTAGAGATTACACAAGTAAAGAGTCTTTCCTAGATATATAGCTTTAACCTTAGACATATAAACTGTGCTGCCACTTTATTAGGTACACCCCTATTATCCACACAAATGGTTTGTCCCACAACGTTGCAAGTCACATGACCACAGTTTTGGATATAAATGCAGCAGAACAACCTTTATAGTATCAGTTAAGCATACAAACCGTAGCAAGAATGGGGAAAAGGAGTCATCTAACGGACTTCGAACGTGGCATGGCAGTATGTGCAAGACGTGCTGGACAAAGCATCTCTGAAACGGCAGTTCTCCTGAACTTTTCACGCACCACAGTTTCAAGGGTGTATCGAGAATGGTGCAACGAACAGAAAACATCCTCTCAACGGCACTCCTGTGGAAGAAAATCGCTTGTTGATGAGAGAGGTCAGAGGAGGATGGCTAGAATTGTGCAAGCAAACAGTCGCACATCACGTCAGACACCAAAATGTCACACATAACGTCAGAATACAACTTTGATGCGCAGAACAAAATATCGCAATGGACCACTAGTCGCGAATGGGCTACAACGGTCGACGGCCACATCGCGTACCTTTGTTATCAATGAAGAACAAGAGAGCACGCCTCCTGTGGGCACAGCAACACCAGCACTGGACTATCGAGGATTGGAAAACAGTTGCGTGGTCTGACGAGTCGAAGTTCCTGGAGCATTATGTTGATGAAAGGCTCAGAATTTGGCGAAAACAACATGAATCCATGGACCTGTCATGTCCGCCGACTAATGTGCAAGGTAGTGGGGGCAGTGTTATGGTGTGGGGAATATTTTCTTGGCACGCGTTGGGTCCATTGATACCCATAGACTCACGTGTGAATGCCACATCGTACCTAAACATCGTTGCTGACCAAGTGCATCCGTTCATGTTGACAGTTTATCCTCAGTCAGATGGTTACTTCCAGCAGGATAATGCGCCGGTATACAAAGCCCGAATCACTATGGAATGGTTCCAGGAACATGACAATGACATTTCTTTGCTGCAGTGGCCCGCTCAGTTCCTGGATCTCAATCCTATTGTACGTCTTCAGGCCTGCAGCGAACAGCCCTTTGGAAAGGGCTGTTCGCTGCATGACACACTCATGTCGGCATGGCACTCCATTTCTGCACAAAGTTTTCAGCATCTTGTTCAATCAATCCATGCCTAGACTAATTCAGGCTGTTTTTAAGGTTAATAAAGGAGGCTCAACACGCTACTGGGTAGATGTACCTAATAAAGTGGCAGCACAGTGTATAATAGCCTGCGAATCAACCCACTCATATTTTGTACGAAAAATACAGGATACTAATACTCGAAAATGCACTTGGTAATGTTCACCTCTGATTCTGGAATTATATACATTGCTAACTCCTAATTTAAAAAGTGAAAGTTTTGTTAACACTACATGGTTACAACTGATTTGCTGAGCATGTTCTCTCCTGTGTCGTGTATATACATATTTTTAAAATGAAATAAATAAATAAATATTCCGAGCTGCTTGCATAGCCTTTGTGCATAGTTTATATACCAGTATATAAACAAACTGGAGTTACTGTAACTGCAGCAGCCATCTTTTTTTTCTTACTTTTCCCTATTTGACCCATCCGCATTTCGTGCTTATTAGGCATCAAACTTGCTTCTCATTGCTGCTCAGTATCACTTTTACTTTTGAAATGTACCGATGGATAATCGCCATCTACAATGGTTTCTACCTAATTTTTGTTAAAATATTAACCTTGAGAAACTGCAAGAATTGTTTTTTTAACTGATAAAATTCATTATAACTTTTAGCATTTAGAAAAAAATATTTTTTCAGATATACCTGCTGATTAATGGTGCATTTCTTTTGGATCTTTAGGTGGGATACTTGTGGATAGAAGATGCTTCCCAAACAAGAATAGCTCAGTGGAAGAATTTATCCTTTGCTTCTGGTAAGCGGAAATTACATCTCAATGCTTGTTTATATATTTAAGGATCTTTGAATAATCTTCGTTCAAAACACGATCGGAAGGCCTAATCTGCAATAACCAGATATTAAAAGGAAAGGTAACCTTCCCAATCTGGGTTTTAGTCTCCATACCACCGACAAATAGGTTGTCACAGACATTCTCTCAGATATGCCAGACAAGCTGTACTTGCTACCTGGGAGTCTAAAACGCTGATGGAACTGATATTCGGGTGACACTCAAGTCAAGTGGACCCAATTTCGGCGAAGTCCGGACGGTCTGTGACAGCCAAATCCTCTGCTTGCACCTTCACGATGGTGGGACTGTTAGTAATCCTGGGTATAACCTCCATGCACAAGCACATGGTGGGTGACCACCCAGGTGTGAACCAACGTAAGCAGGGGTCGAGGTGTGGCGCCCACACCACATGGAGGAACGCCGCCCCTCTATGTTACCAGGCAGTACTAGGTGGTCGATGACTCTCATCAACCGGTGAAATACCACCACTTTGCTTATTGGAGGCTTGAAGTGGTGGAACCCATGTTTAGTCTCTAGAGCTAAGTTCCGGTAAACCCTTCACTATCTCTTCCATCATGCAGTATGATTGATGACTTTTGAGGTTATGATGAACGTCGTGGGGAGATCCAATATTCCTTACATTTCGAGGGTACAGCTCTAAAACGGTGTTCGCAGGCCGGCCGCTAGTTAGTACACCGGACCGAACCTATTGGTAACTCTCTAGGAGGCTTCCGGATCAGCTAGTGTATAATCTTGCTACCTCTACTCTGCCAGATAGTGACTGGAGGGAGTCCGAGTAGTGTGTATGCGGGGAGCATTGTCGAGGCCACGTTATGTCAAGGATCTGGGTATATTCTTACCACATGTACGCCATATCCAAAAATTTCATTACTTCATACAGCATGTCCCACCCACTTTTTCTTACTATTGAATACACCATGAATTGTCAAACTAATAGAACAAGCTTATCTGCGAAAAGATCTAAACCTCCCAAGGACTTCCTAATTCATTTCACAAATATACGTGGTCTCAATTCTAATCTCAACGATGTCCATTTCCACTTGCAGTCTGCCAAACCACATGTACTTTTTCTGACAGAATCTCAGTTATCGGTTGATTCAACTACTGCTCATCTCAGATGCCCAAATTATTCGCTGTATGATTCCTTTCGCCTCAAAGGTGGTACTTGTGCATATGTCCGTTCTGATATTCCCTGTCAGAGACTTGGCAATTTGGAATCTCCTCTCTTCGATCTTCTCAGGCTTAAAATCTCTCTACCTCATTGTGTCAAATTCATCTGTTGTCTCTACCGTTCTCCCAACTCCACTAATCACTTGGAGCTCTTTGACTTCCTCTCGTTGCAACTTGACTTTCTCCAGTCCAACTTTCCTAACAGTGAGGTAATTTTCCTTGGTGATTTTAATGTTCACAACTCCAGCTGGCTTCCGTTTTCTAGTCACACCGACCCAGCAGGTCGAGATGCTGAGGCTTTTGCAATTACTAATGACCTAGCACAGATTGTTCATTTACCTACAAGAATACCGAACAATCCGAATCATACAGCTAATACGCTTGATCTTTTTCTCACAAACAACCCTTCTAAGTACACGGTCGAAGTGAGAGGTCCTTTAGGCACTTCAGATCACAACTTGGTGATTGTCTCTTCTCCAATGGAACCTTTATCTCATGGCTATTCCCAACCTCGTGTTGTTTGGCATTACAAAAATGCAAAATGGGATGACCTGCGTGACTTCTTTTCTTCTTTTCCTTGGTCGGATTACTGTTTCAAAACTTCTGATGTCAACGTTTGCTCAGATCGTGTCAGTGAAATTATTCTTGCAGGAATGGAATCCTTTATCCCACACTCCACTTTAAAATCTCGTCCTTTATCTAAACCTTGGTTTTCCAATAAATGTGCTAAGGCTGTTCAAGAGAAGAATGTTGCATATCGTAATTGGCTTGTTTCTAATTCTTCAGTTTCATTTTCTGCCTACACCAAAACTCGCAACAATTGTAAAGCAGTTATTAATCAGTCCAAACTAGAGTTTGAACAGGCTAAGAGTAGAAAACTTGCTTCTTGCCCTAATGGTAGCCGAGCATTCTGGTCTCTTGCCAAAGCTATTGGCCGCAACTTTTGGCCATCTCTGCTTCCACCTCTGTCCAAACCAGATGGTTCTGTTGTCACTTCAGCCAAGGATAAAGCTGACCTGCTAGCATCCCATTTTTCTTCCAGCTCACGTATTAATGAACTTGGTAAAACACCTCCCACAATTCCCAACACGGTCCATTCAATGCCTCCTGTGGTCTTCCGTCAAAAGGATATCAGAAGGGTTTTGATGAATCTTGATGCTAAGAAAGCTCCAGGTCCTGATGGTATTTCTCCACTTATTCTCAAAATCTGTGCTCCTGAACTTACTCCTATTCTTTGCCGCCTTTTTTCACTTTCTTATTCCAAAGGTGTTTTTCCTTCTGCTTGGAAATTTGCTCATATCCAGCCAGTTCCTAAAAAGGGTGACAAATCCCTCCCATCCAATTATCGTCCCATTGCAATTACTTCTACTCTTTCTAAAGTAATGGAGAAATCAATTAACCGCCAACTCTTAAACTACCTAGAAACCTTCCGTCTGATCAACGATCACCAGTATGGATTCCGTCAGTGTCGATCCACTGGTGATATCCTGGCTTATGTTACCCATTTATGGACTACTTCAATGGAAAGGTTCGGTGAAACACAAGTAGTTGCTCTTGACATCTCAAAGGCTTTTGATCGTGTTTGGCATAAAGGTCTTCTAAACAAGCTTCCATCTTATGGTTTGCCAACTGTTTTTAGTAATTGGTTATCCAGTTTTCTCTCTGATCGCTCACTGAGGGTGATGGTAGATGGCTCTCTGTCTTCTAACTTCTCCACTAATGCCGGTGTCCCCCAAGGTTCAGTTCTTTCCCCCACTCTTTTCCTCTTGTATATCAATGACCTTCTTCCATTGACTGGAAATCCTATCCATAGTTTTGCAGATGATAGCACATTGCATTCAACTTTCCGTTTTGAGAAATCTTGTCCTGCTCAATCAGTTTCAACTTCTCGAAAATCTGCTATCAATTCCTTAAATGCCGATCTTCAGGTAATTCTCCAGTGGGGCAAAGACAACTTAGTTGATTTCAACTCTTCTAAAACTCAGTCTTGTCTTATATCTCGCAAAAAGGATTCTTCTGCTCCTATGCTTATCTTTAGTGACACTTCAATTTCTAGGCAAAAGGATATATCTCTTTTGGGGATTACCCTGACTTCTAATCTCTCTTGGCACAAGCACATTACAAATATTGCTTCCTCTGCATCTAAAAAACTTGGTTTTTTTCTTTCGCTCTCGGCGTTACTTTTCTTCCAAACAGCTGCTCACTCTGTATAAATCGCAAATCCGCCCTGCCATGGAATATTGTTCTCACATTTGGGGTGGTGCCCCCAAAACCTCTCTCAGGCTTCTTGATTCCATTCAGAAGAGGGCAGTTAGGTTAATTAATGACTCATCTCTAACAGAGTCTCTCCACTCGCTTTCTCATAGACGCACTGTTTCTGCTGCATGCCTCTTTTACAGATACTTCCATGGGCACTGTTCTTCTGAATTGGCTTCTATAATTCCCGCTCTCTCTTTCAAAACAGTCCGAACACGTGCCGCCACCAGCCAACATCCATTTACTGTCCAACTTCAAACCCACAGAACCAACTTTTCATCTTCCTCATTTATTCATTCAACTGCCGTTTTCTGGAACAACCTTCCTTCATACGTATTTCCTGAAAATTACAATCTACAGAAGTTCAAGTCCAATGTCAACAAATATCTTCTTTCGTCTTCTCAACCTCCAACCCAAGCACGGTACTAAGTACTATAGGTTCTAATACCTCTCGTGTTTGGGGTTCACATAAAAAAAAAAAAAAAAAAAAATCAACTTGTCTGCGTTTTTAAAAGTTTTAGATACTTTCATTAAACACACCCTACTCTTCGAATTTGCAAATCACGAATTTTATCTGAATCGATTTTGAGAACATACTCTTCGATACTGAAATTGGTTTTCTGGGCAGGTGTCGTAAGCTTTCAATTGAACTATAACTATCTCGAGCTGCGTCATATTAGCACGCGACTCTTTGTTCTAATAGCAATATCATACAACGTATATTGTTTTGAATATATTATGCCAATGAAAAAATTAACTATATAAAATCACGGCTTCAGTTTTATAAAATAGCTAATGCTATTAAGTGAAGTTGGGAGGACTGTCTTTTCCTTTCATATATTTCCGTGGCCAAAAGGATTTAAAAACTGCTTCAAGACCGCCGACAGCTGAACAAATTTCAACTTCGCAACGAGTTTCGTTGATATTTCAAAAACGAGTGTCATCGCCACAAGGTGTTAATCTGCAATTTATTTAAAAGATGAAAAACTGCTATGACAGCCTGTCTTATTGGTCCCTCATTAGATATTAAGTGATTTCTTTTAACATTGTAAGTTGCTACGTCTTTCCTTTATGGGGCATCGTAAGAACCAAGCCAGGAGCATTTAAAGAGAGGAAAAAAAAAAGAAGAAAAAAAAATTAGATAATCCAGCACTGCCACAATCTTATGGATTGCCAGATTAACAGGTCAGAGGAGTTCACAAGATACAGAGACTACGAGACTACAAGAAACAGCACCATATTTAGCAGTCACGGGCTTGAACGCCGGTCACTCAAAGCACGTGTACTTATGCACTCTCTCGCCTGACAACTCGGCTACGGCAGCCTAACTGAAATTACTTAATTGAAAGGAACGCCAAATATCAGTACGAGTTTTAGATATGTCATTGCACTGTTAAACGAAAGTTGTCCATAAAGTTGATATACTCTATGTAACCGACGACATAATCTTGTTGTCGGTGGCACCCACGCTTACGCCTATCTCCACCTGTGTTCATTATATACAAAAGCAAAAGAAAATTCTCAACCGTATTGGCCTGGCCTGTAAGGGTTGGCCTCTCTATTACCAGGGGATAGCCATCAAATAGACAAACGCAACCAAATTTGAGTAAAGTTGAGCTTTATTTTGAAACAAATCTCGTTAAAGATTACAATCTAAATATAATTCATTAAACATATACCTCGAATACGTTTATTCATAGACTGATTCTATAGAAACCGAACGACTAAAAGACCTCTATCTTTTTTAACGCAAATTTTCCTTTCAGTTATTACCCCTTCGATCTTTCTTAATTAAGGTCGTTTTTTGGATTTCGCCTCCACAATACACAACGGTACAGTTCTACAGCATGCGAATAGTAATTGAATATAATTATTCCTCTTCTGCTTGTTATTACTATATTACGGAAAAATCTATTATAAAAATACTAGCATATCACTAGAGCGACAGTCTTTAAAGAATAGTTTCTTTTTCTGTTGATGCTGTTTAGGTCCCAAAAGTATAAATTTTAGGCGATATATAAATTAATAAATAACATAACATATATAAATTTTACGGTCATGATACATAAAATGCCACAAAAGGCTCGCATCATACAAATTTCACATACCCCTTCTAGGAATATGGTATTTTTCACTTGTATTCCTGCCGGTTGTTGTTATAATAGGATTTTAGGAGCATTAGCAACTAAGGCCATACTGCTACGTATATACTGTCTAAATTGCATGTGTACTGTGATCGATTTTCAGTTTTCTGGATGAACAATCATGCTAACCTCGCCTGAGACCGACTAACTCAGCCACGGTGTGAAAAAAGGCTAATAAAAATTCCTCGCATCATCAAGGGGACTCAGGTCTTTCCCACCCGGTGTGGGGGTAGACGGCGGTTATACCAACTGTACTACACACGAGGGCATTCTCGCTGGGCGAGAGAACGTATCTGATAGGTTTCTTTTACGGGAGTGTATAACATGGCAAGGATATGGTTGATTTCCAGCGATGAAGAAACGTTGGAATAACATAAATAAGCCAACGATATATGAAGGGCACCAGGTTCTTAAATGTGTCCGAAAATGTTATCTCAAGTAATGGAAACAATTCAGGATGGATAAACTTGCAATCAAAGTAAATGTAAAAGCATGCCGCGGAAACACAGTGAAAATGGTTGCGGGACTTATCTCCGAGCCATCCATTTGGAACACATGCTGGTGGAGAATTTCGATCTCTGCCTTGCGGACTACTCCAAGTCTGGCCGCCAGGAATTCGAGACTGTTCCTGAACAGATCGATTCCTCCCTTTTCAGATGCTCTCCAATGTCTACAAACTTGATTCTGATCTCAACAAATTCGCATGTGATAAAAGATATCGAAAGAAGGGGCTTTCTCTGCAATGACATCAGTTGGACTGAGGTTTTTTTTTTTTAACTTCACTTTGTATCATTGTTGCTAACCCCTGGCCTGCGTGCCGTGACGGGTCGATTGCAATATTAAGTTCTCTGTAACCACCTTTTCTTTTTCTTAAGTTGCAATGAAGACTCTCTCTCTCTCTCTCTCTCTCTCTAACATGAAAAGATGACCGATATCTGGCAAACGCAACAGAAAAATGTCATATTTCTATATCACCTTGCATGGCAGCTGCGATCGCCTGCAGGCTGTATTGGTTGATGTCTTAACCATAGACTTTACGCCTTTGGTTGGGATCGAAAAACCTGCGAATTTGGAATTCCGCTGCTTATTATAGGTTATTGAACACAGTAACTGGTAGACTGTGCTCAATTCGGTTAAGTTCAGTTCTCTGCTGAGTCAAGATTCAGCTTAAACAGTGATGCTCACGATGATTACAGAGTGATTTTTACGCTGATATCCCACAAAACGTTATTTTCTGATGTAATCAGGAGAGAACGTTTTGTGGGATATCAGCTCTCCCGCATACAAGAAAAGAATAGTTTCGACGGAGGCGAAATAATGAAGTGGAAGGGAAGGGGATCATCAATATTAATAACAGCACGAATTTCCGTACCTTCGAGGGTGAAGCCTTAACTGCTGTACAACACAAATGTACTCTGTGTAAGGTTGCTCCCGATTTTAGAGCAGTTTATTTTAAATTTTATGGACGATAATGAATTTCCCCATAGGATATAAACTGGTTGCTGAATTTCCGAAAAGCTAAAATATCCAGTGAATTGAGTGCCAAATAATTCGACTGGAGGCCAGCAGAAGATATCTAGGATGTTTTTGGAGCCGAAATTAAAATCACAATCCTCCTTCTTCTAAAAGGGTAAAATCTGCTCTAAAACAGTAATACAATTTATTGACTACTAAATTCCTGAATAACTTCGTTGGCAGCATGGGAGTTCGGTGTGAGAGTTGTTTAGTAGTAAGGGATGATAAAAATCACCCCCCCCACACACACTTTAATACATTAATTACGGTCAAAATCTGTATAATTTCATGAGCTGAGGAGTATTCTTTCATGACGTGTACGTTAATTACATTTTTGGTGGACTTTATAAATTATTCGTTTACAGATGTCAATACAAAATTTTATTGAAATCTCGAAAAGTTATGATGAGATATTTCCAAAAATGTTAAACTTCCTTAAGGTTTACACAAGCGTCTAATATTATTATGAGAGCTATTGCTCCAAGTGTACGCTCTTACCTTAACAGAAAATGATTTAAATGATCTATTACTTTTCCTTTCTTTTTACAGAAAGCTCTCTTTTTGTAATTAAGAGTAAATAAATAATACCAGGCCATCAAAGGCCTCTGAAAAAGTTATAAAAACAAGAACAATATTGAAATAACATCCACACCCTACGTGCTGTTAATGGGTGTCTCGAAAGAGAAATAAACAGTTAATAATAATAAAACAGCATGTAAACCTCTGCCATAAGCCCACTGACATAAATCCAGTTACTTAAGTTAGCATAATTTGTCTTAATGTGGGCAAAAGCTATTAATTGCTCAATCACTTTAAAAATTAACAGTTGATTAATACTGTTAATTAACAAAGGTAGGTGCCAACCAGATACTAGTAGTTGAAATGCAGAATTGCAATACTATAAACATGGGATGCTTAGCTCTAATATATTGTACAGAATTCATGCAGACGGTCTTCTTGCAGGTATCGTCCAGGTGGACATGCTCCTATCTGAGGAGCCTGTGCAGGGAGAGTGGAAGATTTATCTGGAACTAAAGAACCAACTCGATGAGCAGACCTTTCGTGTGGAGGAGTTTGGTAAGTAAGTTTGGCACTAAAATAAACTAAGAATTTTATCTTTAATTATCAGGAACCCTGCACAAATTTAGTTCAATACCTAAAAGATACGAGATCAAAAAGAACAGAAATTTAGCTGGGCCATTAAAATTTTGTGACCTTCGCATGTTTGCGTTTTGTAATCGAATTAAATTAACCACTGGCTCAGCTACCGTTCGGATAAGAAAAAGGAATTTTTACACTGTGATGGAAACGAAGAATTGAAGTACTCATGGATGACAACGTTCCACCTAAACTAATTGCCTACCATCATAATTGCTGCGGATTTTTAGAAAAGAAATGTTGTTACTGTTGTTGGTCTAAGTAGCTGTGCAATACTTCAGAAATTCTCTCTACGACGGGACTTAAACCCAGCCCTAGCTAAACCAGGGACAAGAGATGACGCCACTATAAGGCCACGGAGGACAAAAAAGAAATGTCGGAGACATAAAAACGTTAATGCACAGTACGCGTCTGGCAATGAGTAAAAGGAATAAATAATTTACATTTAATTGATTAATTGTATAAACCATTCCCATATGCTGCTAGTGTACTATTTGACGACAGTACAGTAAGTTTTTACTCCTTTAGAGAACTCTAGGCTTATTTTGGTCATAATGCGCTTCTTGTTAGGTAAGTTATGTACACTGAAAGGACAGAATGTATGGGAAACCTGGTTCCTGAAAAGGCGATGCTATCACCCCTCTAGCTAGTGGACAAACCCACCACTTGGCAATTATATAGATGTACTGCATTCACGTAGACGGTAATTGTGTCACTAGTGCGACCTATTCTACCTATCTCATTTGACCAATATATTCCCCGTTTGCTTGACGACAAAGTCACTGATAAAACCTGTGGGACTAGGGCATTATATCTTGAGGGTTCTGATGCTCAAGTTCAAGGTCTGGCGTTCAGGTTGGCATTTGACGTGTACGATAATATCACCTTTTGTGCTCTTAAACGATATCTGCCAGTGCTGTAGTCGTAAATTTAGCAGAAAGTATATTCTATGAATGTTACAAAAATCAGAGAGCATGCTGTGCATACAGACTTATTAATCGAATTCGCTTCGCCGCATAAAACAAGCGATTTTCCAACATAATATTCTGCATTTTGGTAATTAGCATATGAAAAGTTTCTAATAGTCAATGATTTAAATTTTTACAATATTTATTTTTTCATGTCTTTCGAAAACCAGAAGGTATACGTTATTTTATTCACGTAAAAAAATCCAGGGGATATTTTTATATCTATAATATACTCGCGTATACCCTCCACTACAGCCGTGATATCTGCTTTGCTCTACAACGTCATACTGTTTCCTCCTGGCCGTCCTCTCACACAGTTTTTCCTCAACTCCAAAGCATTGCCGCTGCTTTGAGCCACTAGTCTTATTCTACCTATCTCATTTGACCAATATATTCCCCGTTTGCTTGACGACAAAGTCACTGATAAAACCTGTGGGACTAGGGCATTATATCTTGAGGGTTCTGATGCTCAAGTTCAAGGTCTGGCGTTCAGGTTGGCATTTGAGCTTGATGGGCCCAAATTTAATTCTTTCCAAGCGTCCACCCTGTTCTTCAAGCTCTCATAAACGCCTATCAGAGCCCTGAGTTGACACCTAAATATTTTCATATTCTTTATATTGGTCGCACAAAAACATCTCTCCTTGCCCTCTTGGCTGTATCATGTCCCGTTCCAGATGGATCTATAAAAAACAAACAAGTAGTACAATTCGTAAGGCGGTGATTCAGGGGGAAACCGCCTCCCACACAGTTTTTCCTCAACCCCAATGCACTGCCGCTGCTTTGAGCCACTTGCTTTGCTGTTCTGGTCTGAGGCATGATTTTCGTTCAAATTCAATTTAATTGAGAATACTACACTAAATTAATACACATAAATGCAATAATAACACTATCCACCGATCATGCAGCAATAATACATACTGCGTTTACGTTATTAAATGTATATATTAGGGTATCGAGTTAATGTTATACGCATTGTGTTATCGAGTTTATACTTTGTCTTAGGCTATTGTGTTTGCAAAGTTAAGTTTATTATAATAGATAATAAAATTATCTATTAACACCAACCTACGTGATTCGAACTTTTCCAGATGCCCATTTAGTATTATTAAAACACTAGAATTCTCCCACCTTGCACTACAGAACAAGTTAATCACCGATACACAGGTTCTACTTATATCAGTCGTAACTTATAAAATTTCTAAATAACTTTAAAACTGAATAACGAACGTGACTAGGACTATAAAGATATTTACAGAGTAGGATTAAATATAATTAAGTCAATACAACGAAAAAATATTTCAAAAACTTATCCATTCCCAAGATCTCAAAATTCTTCGATTTCTAGTTAGAAACGTTGGAAAAAGAAGCAGAAAGGTGGATTTGCCTTCTGGGCCTCTGTCTACTTCTTGTAGTGCGAAAGAGCTATTCTAATTTATAAATAAAATAAAAAAAACAGTAGTAGAAACAAAAAAGAACCTATTCACTCACTGAAAGGCCTTTAGAGATAACGCACTGAAATCGCATGGCCACGGACACTTGGCACCCGGGGACCATATATGCATGAAGTGAAAAACAATTATTTAAAAGATAATTACCGTACAAGGTAACAAGATAATTACCGTACTTCCGGTCGATAAGACGCACCGGACCATAACATGTGCCCACATAACAGAATTTCGGAAAAATATTTTCAAAAAACCCCTTTTAGTCACTGTTAATGTTTACAGATGTCAATAAGCCGAGTTGTTAGTGCTTTTCCAAAACTACTCCACTGCTTTAAAATCCTACACTCCCCAAGAGTGCCCGATTTTAAAGCGTTCATTGTATTTCAAATACAAATTCAAAAATAAAGGTATTATATATATATTTTTTTAGGTTGTTGAAGGACCGAATTGTCTTTCAACCTGTTTACACGTTTGGCACAATTTGAAGTTAACCGTGTGTGAAAACTTCTATTTTCTGTCCATTTCATTAGAATTGCAAATTTAAACTACCAGGACTACACGAAACATGAGCTATTGATGAGGGGACACATGTGGTTTCGTCCGATAATTCCTATTTAATCCTTTCCACTGAGACGGGGTGAGCAGGAAAATCTAGTTTCATTCGTAACACGATTTTCTATCTGAGGCTACGTGGGGGAGGGGGGATGAATGACATTTTCTGTCAATAGGTAAATTATTGTCCATACCCATGCGAAGTTTTACAGATCTTCATACCCACTGATTGTCCATACCCACAGAATGCATAATTTCTATTACTATACTAAAAATGCAGTTTTTATAGATATTAATTTTTATTTAATGTTGACGTGTAAAATCGACTTAATCAGCAGATACAAAATAAATGAGACTTGTGAATGACGGTTAGAAATCTTGTTTGGTCGTATGTTAAAATATAATATTAGTAAAATAATAAGAGGAGTTTACCTCAATATAGTACGTAGAACACTTCCGTATGATAGCCTCCAGAAATTAAAACGGAAAAAACGAAAAAATCGACAACTTACCGGTAACACTTCAGGAAGGAAAATCGTTTTGAATATTTTCGTTAGATTCTTTTAATTGCGTTAATTTGATTTTTAATTGTTTTAAATTGATTTGTATTGTGTTAAATTGATTATTTAATTATTTATATTTTACTCTAATGTACCGGTAAGTTGTCGATTTTTTTCGTTTTTTCCGTTTTAATTTCTGGAGGGTATCATACGGAGGTGTTCTACGCACTATATTGAGGTAAACTCCTCTTATTATTTTACTAATATTATTATCAACGTAGAACATATTGAGTAGTACAGCTCTGATTCATACTGTCTAGTTAAAATATAATGCATATTTACATAGCGTAGCATTTCGTTTTAGAAAGCAACAGAGAAACTTTTAAAAAAATTCAAAATCTAGATATGTATTTACAAAATTAATAATAATTCAATTTAATTAATCATCATCATCATCAGTAATTTAGTCTTGTGACTGGTCAGTTCCTCTGATGAGCTGTCTCTACATTTGTCTCTCCTGAGCCGTTTGTTTCAGTTCCTCAAAATTTCGGAATCCTTATTCATCCAGCAACGTCCCGATGAAGATATTTTTTGGTCTTTCCATTTGACACTTTCTCAGTCCATTTAATTCCTTCTTCATCCAGCAATGTCCCGATGAAGATATTTTTTGGTCTTTCCATTTGACACTTTCTCAGTCCATTTAATTTTTTTCATCCTGCGCCAGCACCACATCTCGAAGGCCTTAAGTCTCTTTTTTGTCTCTCTTTGTAAGAATCCATGTCTCTGCTGCATATAGTGCCACTGACCACATACTGTATATGTCATTATTATCTTCTTCCTAATTTCCTGTGACATCTGTGTAATCAACGACAGTTTATTCTTGAAAGATTGTTTTGCCATTGCAATTCTGGTTTGAATCCCAGTTTGACATGAAATGTCCTGTGTAAATAACTGCCCCAGATACCTAAAGTGATCTACCTGTTCTATTCTTACACCATCGATCTCAATTCAAAAGGGAATTGACCTTTTGCTAATCATCATTGCCATTGTTTTCATCACGTTTATCTTCATTCCATACTTCAACGCTTTCTTATTTAGTTTCCATACTAGCAGGTTTGCCCTGCAACATAGCAGGGCAAACCTGCTAGTATGGCTTGATCATATACTTTTCAACCGCCGCCCCCCCCCCACTTCTTATTCCCAAATGCCTCCTTAATTACCAGTTCGGCAAAATCATTGAACAATTCAGTTGAAAGTAAGCAACCCGTCTTACTCCCTTTTTAACTTTAGCTTTTTCTGTCAGTTCTCCCCTCACTCTTATCTTCGCATTTCGTCTTCGATATAAGTCACAGATCAGTCCAATAATCTTCTTCTTGAATCCAATTTTCTCAAACAATGGGAATAGTTCTCTCCAGATTACTCTATCAAACGTCTTCTCGTAATCCACAAAGCACACATAGAGCTTTTTTCCCATGTTATATATTTTCCCTCCTCCCAACACTCTCAACGTTCCAATAGCATCTCTCGTCGATCTGCCTCTCGAAAGCGGCACATCCAGAAATTTTTCAATATGACTCTCCATACGTACTTTGATAACTTTCAACAGAATCTTGGATGCATGGGTAATAAGACTTATAATTCTGTAGTCTCGGCATACTGTTGGTGTCACCTTCTTAAGTATGGGGATTCCTCTGGCCAAAGTTCATCCCTGTATATCTTCGTTATCGGTTCAAATAAGGCTTTCTTCAGATTTTCTCCACTGTATTTTACAAAAAGCTGCAGGTATATTATCAATTCCTGGTGCTTTGTTATTGCTAAGGGAATTTAAGGCCGTGTTGAATTCAGGTTTAGCTATTTCCTCCTTTCTTGTTCTTTTTCTTGTTCTTTTAGTGCCGTATTCGTCCATGTGTACGTGTTTGAGTCTTAATAAAGTTATTCAAAATATCTCCTCCATCTTTCCTTGTTCTTCGAAATTCAGTACTGTCAATCCCTTTCTTCCCACATTGCTCTCGTTTGAATTCCACTACTCTTCCTCGTTAACTCTGATTTTTCTATGCGCCAAGTCCATCCAACCTTGTTGTTCGAACGTTTCAATCTCTTGACAGTTCTCTGCCCACCACTGTTCCTTTGCCTTCCTGCATTCCCTATCAATTTCATTCTTCAGTCTACCATAGTTCCTTTGATCATCATTATTTTTTTGGCCTTTCAGCCTCCTCCTCCTCTCATCTATTTTCTGCAGTAAAACATCTGTGATTTAAGGCGTCCTCCTAATTTTTTCACTCTTACCATGCAGCTTTACAAGTCATCTCCTTGATTAAAGACCAGTTTTGCTCTAGATCGATCGTAGTTTCCTTAGTAGCGATAACAATGGTCAGATCTTGAAACACATATTTTGCACTCTCCTCTCTAAATTTATCGATGTTCCATCTCATGAATGATTTCCTTTTATTTAGGCGATTCAATTTCAGTTCCACATTCATCTTTACGAGTGAGTGTTCTGAATCTCCATCGGCTCCCGGATAGGGCATTGCTTTCTTCACTTGGTTACGGTATCTCTGTTTAACTAAAATGTAATCAATTTGGTACCTTCATGAGTCTCCTAGCTTCTTCCATGTATATCTTCTGCGGAGTGGTGCCTTAAACAACGTATTTGCTAATATCAGTCTCTCTTTTGTACAAAACTCCACTAAGCTTTGACCTCTAGTGTTTCTCACACCTAGACAAAGTTCTCCACAGTCTTTTCTTCCCTTCTCACTCCAACCACCGCATTTCAATCCCCCATAATTATTACGTTGTCTCTTGATCTGGTTTTCCGTATTAATTCTTCCAAGTATTCATATGTCTCGTCAACTAATTCGTCAGCACTATTTGAGGTTGGCATATAAACTTGTATAATTACCATAACAACCGGATTTTGTGAAAATCTGACCATGATAAGTCTATGTCCCAACGATTCCACATCTACCAGTGCTATCAGGAATCTTCTTGTCATAATTACTGACACACTCCCCTGTCCACCACTACTTTCAGTTTGCAACTTTATAGTCTCTACTTACAAATTGGCCCACTTCACTCCATCTTGTCCCCACCACTCCAAGCACATCAATACCATTCCTGTGCATTTCTCTTTTGATGCTCTCCAGCTTCCCACATTTCAACATTGTTCGTAAGTTCCATGTCCCGATTCAAACAAAAGGGATTTCTCATGCTGAGCCTTGACACTTTCCCTGCCAGGCCCAACATCACCATCAGAATTCTGTTGTGCAACGATGATTTCGTAGCTGCCAGATCTTTCAGACTTCTCTAGCTAGCTCGCTCATCATAGGATTACTTGGGATAAACTTTCTTTATAGGGTAGTTTAATTAATTAATAAAGAAATCAAATATAAATCTAAAAACAAAAATAATGAGATACGAGTTAGTTTGATATATTCTAACACTTTAATTGTCATTTTACTACTGATTTGTTCGTACTGATTAAGATATTTTACTTATTTTGATTAGTAAAACTCGGAATGTGGCATGTATGCACATTTTGCAACTTGATATAAGTTTTGGCTTGATATGTTCGCAAAACTTCAGCTAGGAGTTCGATATTTCGTTTCTTTTCACATTACGCTAGTTAATGTATCAGTAAAGCTGCATGTAAAGTTATTAACAGCTATTTCCCCAGCTTACTAAGACTTTTCTGTACAGTTAATTTTTTCCATATTTTATTAATCAATGAACTGAACTCATGAAACTACTGAACCGACAGTAAGTGATGCATTATCGAATTAAACGCAAAGCGGCAGCAAATCCCATCCCTCTTTCGAACTGTTTACCGTAGGGGGATTCATAATCCGGACAAATCTGAATACCTAAAATATCACCTGCCGAATTGACCCAGACGAAACTACAAAATAATTTATGCAAATTGGTTACATTACCGTTAAAAAGTAGTATATATGAACCGTGGGTTCCCTTCACGTTGAAATTCAGGGGTACAGTTTTGGCATAAAAGTAGAATTTCAATTTCTTAAACACAGAGTCAAATTTCCATGGGGAAAATAAAAGCTGCTTCTCGTTTTTATCGTTGAGCGAAAAGAGGGTGAGCAAGTGGAGAAATACTTTCTTTTTGTTTTTTGTTTCAGAATTGCCGAAGTTCGAAGTGACCATTAATCCAATCGGCTACACACTGGACACTGACACGGAAGCAACGTTCACCATCTGTGCTAAGTGAGTTTTTAATTCTCTTTTACTACATTTCTTGTTCAAGTGTTGCATATTGAGTCATATTTATGACGATGATATTTACTTACAAGGGGAGACCGATTACCTGGACTGTGGACTACTTAGTCGGTGTAGGCAACTTATCTCATGTTGGGAGGCAAATCAAATCGATTTGCTTCTGATTTTTTTGCATTTTTCCAAAATAAATAACAAAATAAAAAAAAAACAACAATAAAATAGCATGCAGGCTTCGCAGTGAATGGCGTCGCTACTCTCATTGCACCATATCGGAAAAGACTGATTTGATTTTTCC
The DNA here is from genome assembly GCF_048544385.1 of Mastigoproctus giganteus. NCBI lineage: Eukaryota > Metazoa > Arthropoda > Arachnida > Uropygi > Thelyphonidae > Mastigoproctus > Mastigoproctus giganteus. Next base: position 1,244,725 of record NC_143575.1, read on the forward strand.
TGTCAAAAACACACAAAAAAGAGAGGGATGGGTGTTATTGTTTTATTCCTCCAAAAAATTCATTTTTATTGGTGTTTTTTTTTATGCAGTCCCATTCAACCTACAAATAAATCGTAAGTTATACAGATGTGCCTGTAGTTTGATTTATAATATTGAGTCTCAGGCTCCATTACCAGTGGAAATTGTGGTAAGTAATCGGCATACACGATTGCGTCTAATATACCTACTTAGCAGGAAGGGCATAAGCACTGCAGTTAATAGGATTGAAGTTTCACTGAGATACACCCACCGTTTTCATTCTGGACTTGGTGACTGGATCCTTCGTCAACGAACTCATTCCATTACTTAGGATTGCCATCATCAACCACAGGAGATCTCTATGAATTAAGAAATATTTCTCGAAATTATCAGAGTGTGAACGCTAGCAAAGTCGAACAGAGATTGAATAATCACCGCAAGTAATCACCATTTCTTATGTTCTTCAAAAGCATGTGGTATAGCGATAGTTAAGGATGAGTGGTTTATCAAAAGTTGATCTGATTGAGACGTAGATATGAATTCAGGTAGTTGTAAAAAGCCAAAAAAAAAAAATGCAAATGATTTATCTGTATAGTAATGCTAGCAATATTTTAAATGAATTTAAGCTTTTCAATAAGCGGACTGTGGAATGCTTTATTATAGGATTAACTGAGACATGGAGACCATACAGATATAGGAAAGAAAAATTTCACTGCGTTTGAGCACAGCGTGTTCAGAAGAAATGGGTTAGGTCGAAAATGAGAGGAAGTCATGCTCCTATCAAAAGCTCTCTGAAAGTGATCACACTATACCCAGATCAAATTCATGTGGCCGTTAAATCTGCGTGGGGCAAGATGATTTGCGGTAAAGGGAAGATGATAATCGGAGTATGTTACAGACAAGACGATTATAATGAATGACAAAATATCCTTTGAAAAATGAACAGGCAGCTATCTGCGATTGTCTCATTATGGGAGACTTCATAATTAGACAATCGCATTTTATGGATTGTAAATCGTGGATTAGAAATACGCCGTGGAAGAGCACATTTATGAGCGATCTGAATGATTGTTATTTGTTCCAATATAATAGCGTAAGTAGAAGAGACTCTAATATCCTCCATTTGGTTATCGCTAGAGGTACAAACTGCATTCAAAACTTGACAGTGCAGTAACCGAGCGTGTAGGGACCGTACTGTCCCTACACGCTCGGTAAAATAAAGATAATGGGGATAAAATGGAAAGATCAACGAAAAATCGATAATAGGGTATTGGACCACGTGATCCAATATACGTCGTGGCAGAGTTTACTAGTGTCTGAAACTCAGCAGGAGTGATACGACACCATTCGTCCAAAAGAAATGTGATCAATTCCTGGCTGTATGATGGAGCTGTAAAACGTTGCCTGAGAGGTCGTTCAGAAGTTACCATAGCTTTTCTATCTGGTTTAGATCAGATGACTGCAACAGCCAAAAGTTCAGTCTTATGCTCCTCAAAACATTGGATTGCCAACTGTGCTCTGGAGATTAGAACATTGTCATCCTGATAAATCTCTCTCTCTCTCTCTCTCTCTCTCTCTCTCTCTCTCTCTCTCTCTCTCTCTCTCTTCATGAAAGAAATGCTTGACCTTGGATGAAGATGATCACTCAGGACTCTTCAATAGCGATTGGCATCAACCTTGCCTTCTAATGGAATTAGTATACCCAAACCATCCCACGAGAAAGTTCTGGCTGTTCTGCAACCCACACCATTGCAGAACAGCCATGACAGAAGGAAACAAGCAATCAGAGTTGAAAGTTTCCTTCGGTTGGTCCACGTGCACTTGTCCATTTGCCACAAACAAAGTGTAGGAGGTTTCCTCGGACCATACCACATAACTCCACTGCTTGTGCTCTTTGCACAAGCAGTGGAGTAATGTGATATGGTCCCTTTGGCAAATGGTTTTCAGACTGACAACTGAAGTTACTGCTGCTAAACGTAAGGCCTTACATTTAGATAAGGTCAAATTGAAAAAGAGAAATCAGGAGTTATTTAGAAGCTTGGGGTGGGGGGGAGAAGAGTTAAAAGTACTTCGAGAATTAAAAGAGAGTTTCCGATTCAGTCACACATGAAATTTTCCAAGCAGTTTAAACAAGCAGCTACGATGGCACATCGTGTAGAAAAGACCTTCGCAAGTAGAAAAAGTGATGTCATTGTCTCTTTGTATGAGACGATAGTAAATCGCATTTAGAATAACGTGTTCGGATCTGGAGGCGGAGCTACGCTTGAAAAAAGATATTCTAGAAGTGGGTTCAAAGAAGGAAAGTGAAGAGAAACAATGAAATGAAAGGGGAAGGTATATTTTCACTTGTAGAAGACAAAAGAACTAGGGATTACAAATATAAAATTTTGGCGAGTAACAGAAGGCTGAATGTCATGAAGTTTAACTTCGGGTAGCGTGATACATATCACCGTAATAAAATGCCTGCAACAGTGATTGAGATGAAGAGGTTGGCAAAGTTCAGAGCAAACTGAATAGCTTCTTTTTAACGGAGGGGAAAATAATAATGATTGAGTTTTTTCTTTTTTTTCCCCTTTGTTTTTGACAAAATGTAAGAAAAGTCTGCTTCCTTGTATTTTATAGCCAATATAGTATCAATAGTAATACTAATACTAACTGGAAAAGAAACAAACTAAATCCACAGTTTAAGTAATTTAGCTTTTTTTAATTTTAAAGAAAATATGGTTATTAGTAACTGGAAAAAAAAAGGTTCCAGAAAGCAAGCTTAAATAGAATCCGCTATTAAAAAATATACCCAGTTCGTTTGGAAAATATTGGTTTCAGCATGGATGAGTGAAAATTTGCTATTCGGCGAATAGTATTCGCATATCTTTGCTGCAACTAACCTTTTCCAAGAAGATGATTAACAAATTTCACACAATGACTGAGTTAATCTAGGGAAGCATGGTTCTTAATCCCTTAAACATCAAATTAAATATGGAATATTGGCGCTTCGTCAGCTCAATCGGTTGGGTTGTTTAGAATTTGTACCAAGGCACAAATTCTAAACAACCAAACTGAGTTCTGTATAGCATGCCACAGAGCTGTAGGCATGCTATTATACAGTCTTTTTTTCTGGGTTAGGCAGAAATTGTGTTCTTGTAATGTTAAAACAAATAACTCCGTGTAGAGCCTTATTTGTTTACATAATAAAAAAAACTTTAATATCCTTGAAAGAGGATTTCTAATCTTTCAAGAGGATTAGAAATGAAAGCATTGGAGGGGAGAGACTCATTTCGTTTTCTGTTGCAGGTACACGTATGGAGAAGATGTGGAGGGGACTTTAAAAATAGTGGCAGCAGTGGAGAGCCCACCACATTGGACAGATTTCAATAGCCCAAAGGAGGAATTTAAAACCGAGGTACGCTTTATCGTTATGTATTGTTACCGTGAAGAAAGTCTATAACTTATCCCACAATTGGATTTCAGCCTATGCTCTTTTGAAGATTGCAGTCGCATTTTTCAGCTCGTTAGTTCAAGATTAATTAGGAGCTTTTGGGTACACTTACACTCAATTGGATTTTGCTTCTTGCACTTAATTGGGAGACGCTCTCACCTGGGGAATTCCCCAGGGAGGTGTTTTGTCAGGTTTGCTGTTTGATGCTGCCCTGGAACCTTTTCCAGTGCAACATCATAATCCTATTTCTTACGCAGATGATGTAAATTATTTAGTTGTCTCTAAGAAAAGAGCTCTTTTGTCCGACGTCAATATGCATGCCAACGCCAAGCTTTCTGAACTGTAATCATAGTTATCTGAAATAGGTTTATGACTAAAACTGACCATAACTAATACGAACATAAAGAATCGAATAGTCATCGAATGGATAACTAATGGATAATCGAATGGAGCATATGTTATTAAAGTCAGCTCATAGACTGATCTCAGAGTGATGTGGGACAAGAGCTTCACCTTTCAAAGACAGTTTCGTAAACCAGATACTGTTATTGAGATGATAGTACCGGAGGGTACTGTCATCCTTAGCAGGGAGTGAGCATGGACACAGAGAGGTATGTTACTACTCTTTGTGAGCATGGAGTACTAGGGTGAATGATGACGAGTGAGGTCTCGGTTGTTAAAGGAAAGAGCAGATATTTTAATTTCAGAAGGGGAACTACGATAGTCTAAGATTCTACATGTTCCTTTATAAATTGGATTGAGCGAATATAGGTCGATTAAACAATAACTTTAAAGATGCAATCACGGAAGCGACTAATGATTAGTAGCTTCCGTGATAACATCTTTAAAGTTATAATATTAAGAAAATGAAAATATATCATTAATAAAAAAAATAACAGGGGGAGAATATCGAAATAGATTAAAAAAGAAATATATATATATATACAGTAAATTCTCGATTTAACGGAATAATAGGGGAGAAGGGGTGTTCGTTAATGCCGAAAGTCCGTTAAATTGAATGTAACATGGTGGGGGACATTTTTTATTGTTCTTAATGTAAAAAAAAAAGCTTTAATACAATATACAGTAATGTACAATATCAAATTATGTTGCAATTGGGCCTTTGACTTACGGATACAGAAACAGTTTTTTTTTACGCCGTAAATTTCACAAACACGTGCTACCGACACGCCTTGTTCTAATTTCTCAATTAGCTCTAATTTCTGTGCCACATTTAAGTTCACACGCTTTCTTTTAACTCCTCTATCACTTGATGCCATTTTAAATTGTAAGGATTGCAAAATTATTTAATAAACAAAGTCATAATTCAGAAATCACAGAAACTCTGTATACAACCTGACCGCACGATAGCTTGAGGCAGACTGAGACCGAAACAAAGCGAGTCGGTAGACCTGCTCGTAAGTTCAGCTCGTAAGTCACCGTCTGCTCTTATCTGTAATCTGGGAAAACAGCTATTTGAACACGTTTTCAGAAAGAATAAAAAACAATTTCCTGAATTTGATTATAAAAATTAAAGTAGGTAATTATCAAAACAATAATGGAAAGAGATAATTATTATTAATTTTTTAATTAATAATAACACCGAAGTTTTGTATAACCTAAAAAAATAATATGGTCGAGATTAATATGTACACTACTGTATTATTTGTCCGGTATGTTAAATCCAAAATACGTTATATCGGTGTCCGTTAAATCGAGGTTTACTGTATATATATTGTAAAATTTAACAAATTAATAATGAAAAGAATATGAAGGAAAAAAATAGTATTGCAAACATCAGTGGCAGCATTAATGCATATTCCACCGAATGGTGCATATAAACTAAAATGAAACATGCCAGTAGCACAGCAAACCAGTAGAGAGAAAAAATAAACTATACTAATGAAATGAAACAAAGGGGGTGGAAATAATTAAGAAAAAGGGGTATTGTAGAAAGAATGCTCCTAAAAAAATTTTAAATAATTATAATTTTAATCAAATGTGACTTTTGCTGCTGAACTTCTTGAGTGAGTCTCAACATCAGGCGAGTATGCCGTAATTTTCATCTTTGAACATGCTGAAAAACTTGTATTGTTCAGACGGTTTCTTGATTTATTTTTAATATCGTATTTCTGACACAAACTAGACACTACACTTTTCTGGTTTTTACAGAAGTTCTGTAATTCTTCACAAAGTACCATGGCGCAGATGCGGGGAACCACTGGTGGCGCCTTCCACAAAACACTATGCTTCCATGTGATGCCAGAAGCTGAGGTTTCCTACGCCGCGTCTGGTATAGCCCTAAGAGTGTGCAGAATGGTGTCCACTGCAGCGCTGCAGGTGTTGGCCGGAGCGATATCTTTGGATCTACATTTTTTTGTATCGTGGTCTTTGTTCCTGTATTAAGAGGGAAATTCCTACAGAAATTTTTGGTATAGAGATCAATATTCGCTTTGACTGTAGAGGCGAAAAGAAAAGATGTTTGAATGAAGTAATCAATTTATGGCAGACAAGATGGGAGACCATACCTACAGGAAGAGTGACCAAGTTGTTTATCCCGAATGTGACTTTTCTTAATGATAAAAAAGTTCGCGATTGGTTTACACCTAGTTTACAGTCGTCATTCTTGTTTACAGGGTACGGGTCAATGAATGAGAAATTACATGAATTAGAACTAAGTAACATGGACCTTTGTTTTTGCTGGGGTCAGGGAAGGCTGGTAGCACATACTATGTGATTGTTGAATATATGACAATGCCGGGACAGCGATGAGAGAAATACTCAACAGTACAGCTCCAGGACAAGAAGCTATTCTTTTTAACAGAGAGTAGTAAGTTTCAAATGTTTCAGGCATTTGCTAGAGAAGTGTTTGAATTAAGGAAAAGTATGATTCCAGTGATACGTGGTTGATAAAATTTATCTGGTGTGGATGCATTGATGTGTTTTGATGCTGCTGTTTTCAATAGTTGCACAATTGGAAGATCTATGCTTCTTTTGTTTTATTTTCTTTATTCTCTCTCCCTTTTTTATTATTTTTTTTCCTCTCTGGAGTGGACCCCAGAGAGGTTTTTTTTTTTTTTTTTTTTTAACTTTGAGACCGTAGGAGTCCCATTTACTGGAATTGGCCCACCTTTCCGTGGTGGTGACGAGTACCCAGAATCATCTCCCCCAGGTGACTGATGCTTCTGGGTAGCCAAGCGTCCAGAACATAACAGACAACGCACATAATACAAACTGTGCTGGTCTTTCACTGTACTGAATCCGTAACTTTTCACTCCTGAATCCATAAATTCTAAAAGTTCTTATACTAATAATAATTTATATATACGCCAACATTCCTAAAACATTTATTATTTGATTGCTGCTGAAAAGCAATCGAAGTTATTTTAGATATTCAAATAAAAAATGCAGAAATCGGTTTTGCCTTCCCCCCACCCCGACTACTATGCAATGGTTAAATATTGATTTTTATTTATTTATTTTTATTTTATTTATTTATTTTTAATTAAAAAAATGGACTAAATGAAAAATATTAAATTACTCTCTACATTATGTGGACGAAGGAACATTTTAATGATTGTAATCGTATTCTATTAAATACTGAAAATAATTCCAGGATGAATTAAAAAATTCAGGAGACAATTAAAATATATATTTAGTAAGAAACAATGAAATGTAAGCAAGCAATGAATGAAAGAAAATCTTCTTTGATAAACAGATAAAAGGCTGTTACAACTACACACTGAATTTCGACAAGATTGAGGACTTAGTAGCCAGAGGCTATTTTCTTCCTTCCGTTCGTCTTGATGCACAAGTACTGGAAAAAAATACTGGTGAGTAAATCATATCGTTGTTTCTGGTGTAAGAAAATTAATTTTAATTGAAATATGTTAAGAGTAGTGAAACGTATTATTTTAATATTTCAATGATAACAGGGGAAACCAAAGTTATATTGACTGAATACAATATTAAAATAAATCTAAAAGAAAATTAACATAATTAAATGTGATTACATATATCGCAAAGTTATATTTAAATTTTAAATATAAGCAACAAATAAATTATGTTATGTACATAATTTTGTCTGAAAAATAGTCGGTTTTTGGGAAAGGCTCGCAGGTCAATGAAGGAAACCATGCTTACTTGAAATTAAAGAAGTCAATCTCTATAGGCATCCCCTAAAATCAATAAACCTGTTACTAGGTATGTCATGTTGAAATATTGCATATCTCTGAGATCCCTAATGCTTCTTAGAGACATCATACCAGGTCTGATGCCTAGAGCTGCTATCTAGAATCTGAATTGCTTGTGAATCAAGTGCACCGAACTTTTAAAAGCCCAGTTGTTCTGCGACACCGAAATCTTTCACTTTCCCCATCATGATGATGAGACTATTAGTAACCCTGTACATCCACCATGTGCGAGGTCAGGAGCACTGCACCTAACGAACGGGTTCGAATCCCTTCGATGATGCGAGGAACTTTAATGGGCTTTTTTTCACTCTGTGGCTGACTTAGTCGGTCTCAGGCGTAGATAGCAAGGTTTTTCCCCAGAAACTGGAGTTTTTTCGTCCAGAAAAACAGGCAAATCGACCAGAGAACACACGCAATTTACAGACACAAATACAGGTTTACATAAGAAATTACGGGTGATCTTAATATAATAATTCGAATATAATAATTTTGCACCTAGTGAACTGAAGGGGACCATCCAGTTGTGAAACTATCCAGCAGGGGTACAGTTGTGGAATCGACATCACACAGAAGACTGGCCAACTCTCTGTGTCAAATGCAGTACTAGATGGTACGTGACTCTCATCACTATGCGCCATGTGGACATGTGTGTGTGTGTGTGTGTGTGTGTGTGTGTGTGTGTGTGTGTGTGTGTGTGTGTGTGTGTGTGTGTGTGTGTGTGTGTGTGTGTGTGTGTGTGTAAAGGACGGCTCCTAGAACGTCAGTTCAACTCCGCCTCGTATCTCGTAAAGAACCATTGCAAAAGGGCCAGACATGTGAATAATATAGGTTTGTGTGAGTAGTGTGCATGTTCTGTTATTGTGTCTGGCCACTTGGCTATCCAGAAGCATCAGTCACCTGGAGAGATGATTCTGGGAAGGTGGGCCACTCCTAATACAACTCATACTGTCTCAATTCGAGACTCTGACACAATTGATGTTGCCAAAAGGTGGGTAAGATTCCTATGAGGGGCCCACTCTAGAGGAAGGAAAAAACCTTTCTGCAATACTACCAGGCGGCCACTCGCTTTCTCGCCCCACAACATTTCCAGACCTGACTAACGCTTGGCTTGGCGCATAATAGTCATTGCTACTATTGCGCCAGTAAAATCGTGCACCAAACCTGACTACGCCGATATTTCTAAACCACTGTTGGAAATTTTCAAGCATTAAGCATAAGCCACTGCGAAGACCCAGTAATTGGATTGCGCAATGTGCCTCTGTCATCTTTCCCGTTTGGAACATAGAAAGGTCTGATCAGTATACTGGGACGAACGTTAACTAGCCCACCTATAAAAGAACTAGCAGAACACCCCTGCGTGTACACAAAGAACAAATCCATCAATAATAACAAAAAAAAATAATAAAACTTGAGTATTCTTTCAGTATTCCTGTGTTTTAGATGTTTCTATAGACACACTACGATTGGATACGTATTTATGATTGTGATTGGTGTGAGATACGAGAGATGCAATCTGCTCAGCATAAAACAATGAGTGGTGCATGCATAAATGGTTACTTAGACCGAAGCGATCTCACACAAGGAAAGGTAGTGTGTTTGCAGATGGACAAAGTTGCAACGGTCAACATAAGAAAAATTAAACTTAATTTCCGCTTGCTACCTAACGTTAATGCGCTAACTGGATTCAATTGTTATCCTTTCTACACCAACAATTACACTTTGGTCGAGGAGTTTAGGGCTGGAAGACCTAAACTCCTCAAACTTTGGTGTACTGCAGATGTTGGACTGGAGGCCATTAAAAATCTACAGGCTGATACAAATGACGCAATTTTTATGGCTTAGAAATCACAGCAATTACGTGTAAGACAATTCGTCGTACAAAAATTTCGTGCATGACAATTCGGTGATATGACAGTTTCGTGCATGTGACAATTTCGTGAGCAAGACAAATTGTCACACACTAGCTCGGTGTTATGTGCAAAAACTTGGTGTACCACATAGAGACATATTAATCAAGTAAAAGGTTTAGGAAATCGCAGAAAATTTTGGCAACGTATAAGTGCAGAAATGGAGAAAGCAAATAAAACAAATAAATATCCGTTTATTCCCTTGATGGATGAGGCCAAAAGAGATTAAATATTTATTGTAACTGCTATATATAGGGTGAGCATAAATATCTTTCCCTGATTAAGAAAAATTATCACTTAAAAAAAATACTGTGCTAGATAGAAACTTGCACCTTGTGTCATAACGAAGGCCAATGCTTAGAGTTTTTTACGCTGTACAGTTGCACAATTGTGGACGATCTAGGGAGCGCTGCAATCGCTACAATGGATACATCGCTGCAATCGCCAGTATCAAAATGGCGTCGATGAAGAAGAAAGCTCAGTGTATTTTGTGGTTTCATGAAACAAAATCGCCAGTTACAGTTCAGCAAAACTTTAGAAGAGAGTATGGGCGAGATCCGCCAGATGTTAAAAACATCAGAGGTTGGTATGCAAAGTTTAAAGAGATGGCAGTGTTGGGGACCTTAAAAGAACTGGTAGGCCTGGTGTGAGTGAAGAGACTGTTGATGCCGTGCGTGATGCTTTTGAACGCACTCCTCGGAAGTCAACTTGTCAAGCATAAAGTGAACTTGGCATACCTCAGAGGACAATGGTTAAAATTTTGCAAAACCTGCTTCGTTTGTATGCATATAAAGTGCAAATTGTTCAAACCTTGGAGCAAGACGATCGTCCCCGACGTGCTGCTTTTGCCACAGAGATTCTGCAGCGAGTTGATGATGAAAACAATGGTTACCTTAAGCGTGTTTTTTTTTCTGATGAGGCTACCTTCCACACCTCGAGGAAGGTAAATCGACACAATGTCCGTATTTGGTGGTCAGAGAACCCACGTGTTGTTTTTGAGAAAGAGAGGGACAACCCTAAAGTGAACGTTTGGTGCGGCCTAATGCACAACAAGGTTATTAGACCATTTTTTTTGCTGAGCCCACCATTTCAGCGAACGTTTACTTGGACATGTTGGAGCAATACGTTGCACCTCAATTAGAAGAGTTTCAGCCATGGATAATTTTCCAACAAGATGGAAAACTGGAGTTTAATTGGTCGTGAGTTCCTAAATGCCATTTTCTAACCGATGGACTGGGATGGATGGTCCAACACCATGGCCAGCCCATTCACCGGACATTATCTCTCTTGACTTTTTTTTATGGGAGTATATTAAGGACAAAATATATTCGACTGCAGTTCTTGATACTGAAATTTTAAAGGCGAGGATAACGGATGTTTTCGCCACGGTTACTAAAGAGATGTTGGAAAAAACATGGAGAGAAATCGAGTATCGACTAGACGTTCTCCAGGCAACAAACGGAGCACATGTAGAAGTACACGGAGGTGGCAAAAAAAAAACCTTTTGAGTTGAGGTAAAATTTGCAAAAAGCGGTATGTTTGTACCCAGCATAGTTCTTGTGTAATAAATGTCTGAAATCAGGGAAAGACTTTATGCTCACCCTGTATATCTGTATGAAATTAAAGTCAACCATGATTATTTTTTTTTGGCGCTTTAGCTCACGATGTGTAATCTTCGGCACAGTACAGACTCGAACCAGCAGCGTGTTTTTGTTTTTTTTTATAGCCACGCACGCTGACTGCGGCCGGCCCAGTGGCAAAAAAGAAAACATAATATACATTTTAATTGTTTATTTGGTGTAAAAGTATGCAATTCGATACTATTATAGTAAATTGGATTATTCAAGGTGGGGAAATTAGAAAAAAACATTTGTAGAGGAGCTATCAACGTGGACTGGGTGAGGACTGGAAAGACAGAAAAAACTTCAACTGGAAAGAAACTAGAAGGAAAAAATGAAGATGATCCGTGTTGGGTTTTTTCCCCATTGGGCCGTTGAAGTGTATGCTGTTCTAGTAGTATGGATTAGTTGACGATTGAGAAACCAGTGAAAAATTACTGGTAGAGAAAAAAGGAAAAATAAATAAAGATGATCATTGGGAAAGCAGATGAAGCTTATGTTTTTCTAGTAGCATGGATTAGTTGGGGATTAGGAAGAAGCCAGGATTAATTCGGGGACACAGATATAAGAAGGAAGAAAGAAAGAAAAGTTAGTGATGACGCAGTTTTCTCGAAAGGAATACGGAGCATTGTGGTTCCGTATAATAGAAGTAGGCAAACAATAAAACAGCGAATGAGCGCTGGTTGTTTGATATATGTGTTTGGAAAGAAAAAAAAAAAGGGACAGTACCACTGGAAATAAATAATTGACACGAAGGTTATTAAAATTAATCGATAACTGAGCAAGCCGTATAAATGAAGTCCAAACTAAGCAGGGTTTTAAATTTAAATAGTTGGACTGTTAGTAATTCCTCTGAAATGGTTTAGTTCCTTGAAAATGACTTACAGTGGCTCTGATCTGCTTGTCTAGGTACTCATCCATTCGTCAGTCTCAGGCAATGATAGCAAGTTTTCTTCCCCCAGAAACTCGCGTTTATCTTCGATCAGAGAACCCAAGCAATTTAAGACATAATACACAGGTCAGAATAAGGTAATTCTCAGGTGGTCCTAATATAACAGTTTTTATCCTGATAATTGCTGTTCCACTCGTTGTTTAAGGAAACACTGTCTTTTAATTTTGTTATCGGTAGCCACGTAGTCGGGCGTATACATGATTGTTATACTGAATTTTCGCAGAGAATTCACTGAATTGTCGTAATTACCGAATGTCCCACTCTCCATACTGGTATACCTTTAAGTTCTGTACAAAGAACTGTCTTGCGCCTAATTGATTTAGAACCAGTGGCGCTCGATTATTAAACGATCGCATTAAGGCGCCTTCGTTAAATTCGCATCTGTTGGGGTCTTTGTGAAGAACATTCTTTCGATGGAAGCGAAGGCTCTGCTTTCCTGTTCCCATAGGTGGAATATGTAGATCCCTCTCAGTTTCTTCATTCATGTGATACAGTGTTACTCGAGGCGATTGTGTGTGGAGCAGTCGGCTAGCACAAGTGAGAAGGTCTATGTCGAGATCGAAGAACCATTTTTGCGGAGTTGGGAATTATATCAGACCAAAAGGACATGCAGGAATGGAAGAGTAAACGTAATGATATGCTCTGGAAGCGGAAGCTGTTGAAATTGTCCAAGCCACAGTTCCCGATAATAAGAAATGTAATCTACATATCTGTTCTCTAATTCAGTTTGGGAGGAACCTGTAGAGAGTGGTAGGTGAATTATTTGTTTGTTAGAGAAAGTGAGTGCATGTGGCCCACGGGTATGATAAGTTATATATTGTTATACCTAGTAACACTGAATACGAAAACCTCACTACACGACGCTTGTTGCAGAAAGCATTAAGATTGTTGAGTTTTGGATAAGATCGGCTTGTGTTTTAAAGCGTGTAGGATCCATTGCGTCGAGGCCGTCAGGATCCTCATATTTCATTTGGCAATGTTTGTTCCAGGTTGCGCTTTGAATAAACTGCAAGTGGTAATCTAGGGAGGGTTCTGAGTGTAGGAAATCAGTTCATAAAACGGTTTATCAATCTTTCATTCTAAAAGAGATTAAGCCATCGTAGATTTTCTGTTCTCAGGAGCCTAATGAACACTGGGAATTTTGTATGGTGCTTCGAGTGGGACGAATACGTTTCTGTTTCAAACTTAATTTATACACTGTTATAATTATTCCTTATTCAAAAAGTAAATAAATTGCGTTTTCCACCAACGCAGCATCCATATGCTAGGAGAGTGGTAAAGAGAAGGGGTCTGTGAAAAAAAATTCGATTAACATATAAGGAAACGAAAACTAAGGCAGTAAAATAACAACAGACAAGGAAACCAAGATAATAAAATAACAGGAAAACAGAAATGTGAAGAAATCACACATGGAAACCATAAAGTACAAGGAACAAAAAAGTCGGAGATAAATGCAACAAAGTACATAATTATAGCACACAGGAAGCACATAAAACACAATTTTCACATATGCTTCTTTTGTGAGTTTATTGTCCTCTGTATATAAATTAAGGATGAGTGCTTTTCAGTTTTTCAAAACTGAATTTTTTTCACAAAAACATTTCTATTTGAAAACTGTGTTCCGGATATTTGAGCTAAGTCACTCAAGTATGAGAAAGTTACTGGCAGAGATAGAAAGGAGTTAAGGGCTAAAAGCTCCATTTTCATAGACGTTTTACGTAACCACAAAAACATTTATGAAAATGGAGGAGGGAGGTTTTATCTTAGAATTTAGAAAGAAACATAGTTATCAAATAGTTATAGTTATATCCTTATCCTTATAGTTATCATATAGATATCCTTATAGTTATCATATAGATATCCTTATAGTTATCAAAAATCGATAACTATAAGGATAGTTATCGATTTTGAATCTGTGTGTCATTAAGGGATGAGTGATATCATGAAGAGTACTAGTAAAAGTAATCTTTATTTGCATCTAAGAAAATACTAACTCCCGTCATGGCACGCAGCTTCTGGGCTTTACCTAAACTGGTTGAGCCCAAAAGCTAGTAGAGCAAGGCTTCAAGTGTTTTCTGGATAATACTTAGTCCCTCCCTCTCCCCCGGTATAAAGACACTGCGTACTAATTGCTTTTATACAGTACATACGTAATCTACTATTCTACTGTAGGAAATATATCATTAAAAAAATCGGACGAGGCTGTTAATTATTAATTAAAATATTTTTGTTCAAACAAAGCATCATATTCGCCTATTAGGGACATAAGTTATGAAGCCGTCTTGTGAATTAAATTCATATTTAAGATTAGAGAAGCATATACTTGCATTGCTGTTTTATTCTGCGTAAGTATTGAATGTTATTCAAACTACAACTGATTTTCTCTCCGAAATGCTCTCATTTCAACAGATCTAACTGCTAACGCAACGTACTCCCTTAAGAGACACCAAGGTCCGGTGAAGCTGTTTTTCTCTGCATCCACCTTAAAAAATAACAAGTACAGAACTGGTCTTCCTTACAGTGGAATGGTAAGTTAGACCATTAATTTCATTAATGCCTAAACAGTTGTTTATGAAAACTTTACTTTGTTGCCAATCCATTTCATCAGAAACTTCTGTAGACCACTCAAATATCAAACTAAAACACGCATAAAACAACTTTAAAAGTATTCTACCTTTTATTGATGCGTTTATTTATTTAATATATTGCGCCCCACTACAAACATTAAACTTCAGCAAATTACAAATTTATTGAAAGAAAAATGCTTGGATGTGGAATCTATCAGATTTCGGATGGTCACATCAGAAACAAAAATAAAAAAAATAATAATAAAGAAAGAAAAACAAAGTGAAAATACTGCAATTTACTGTACACAATGGGGAACAAACGCATCTCATCTAGAAAAAGACAAGGTACACTACATTAAAAAGTATTATACTGTGCAGTACATTAAAAAAAAAAAAAAACTGTTTGCCGTTGCAAAATACAAACAGTATACCGTTTATTGGGGATACAGTATATCCCCAATAAACGGTATACAGGTTTTGGGGATCTATATCCCTTATGATACAGAAATTCTACGTGGGACCACCAACGACCAAAGTTTTACACAATCCCCACTCCAAAATCATACTGTCAAATTTCCGTAACAACACAGCAATTGTCTAAAAGTAAATGACCTACATTCGCGTTTTGAATTACTAAAATTCCTTCGATACTTCCTTTTCTTTTAGGCGGCATATTTAAGGGAAACTTCAGACTGAATACTGTATACAGGCACTTCCCAAAAGCATGAATATTCGCACATACTAAGCAAATCTTTAACATAACTTTGCTAGCAGAGATAAGGAGATGAATCTCAATCTGACTATAAATATAAACAAATCTGCTCAAATAACTTATTCCTTACAGAAACAACCAAACCACATAGAAATTAAAATTGCAAATGTTTCAATTCCCAACGTATTTGCTCACAAAGACCTAGGAGTTGTTTTTGACAAAAATCTTTCATTTAATTCTCACTATGTATATGTTGCTAAAAAAATTCAAAAATCAAGATGGCTTATCAAGCAAGAAACAGAGGCGATTCAAGATAGAAAAACAGTCATTAACCATGTTCAGAGATGCATTTCTCCCATTCTGTCCTATGCCTCCGAAATCTGGTCTGGTGCTCCTCAAGTTACCGTAAAAAAATTCCTTGCGCTAGAGTATTGGGTTCTTAGATGGCTAAACAATAAACTTCGTTTTCCCCGTACAATATCCAGGCAACAGCTTTATAAAAACTTAAAAACAAAGCCTCTGCAACAGATGATCAACGAGTCTGGAGTCATGCTTCTTGCAAAGTTAATTACTTTTGCATCCAGTTCACCAAACCTAGCCAACATAATAGCTCCCACCAACAGAGAAAACTCAAGAAACCAACAACAATTCAAATCCAAACTCTCCAGACTAAAACAAATGGACAGGATGTTCCCCAATGCATCCCTTCACCTCATAAATTATCACAACATTGATTGTAAAAGGTTGCTCAACTCTGAAGCCTACAGGAGTCTCATTTCCAAACAAATTATGAGAAATACAAACAACTGCCTGCCTGCAACCCAGTAACTGCATCCGAGAGCCAAATGTGATGTTCTGCAATATATATTTTTGATCATTACAATTCATATTCGTTGTTAATGTATATATAGAATATCCTATGTATTTTTTATATACTGTATATATATATATATATATTTGTCTCCTTTGTACTGAATTTATGCCCCTAGCCTAGTGCTGTGATGGGCTTGCTGTAGTTGCAATAAATGAAAAATTTATTTATTGTATAAGTCAATGGAGAGACCACACCTTGAGTAGTGCTTACGAAGATCTGAAGGCCACATTTTAGGAAGGATGTAGAGTTACTGGAATGAGTACAAAGAAGGATAACAAGACTGGGAGAGGAAAAGGGGTACTCTAACCAAGAAAAGCTTCAGTTTTGCAGATTGAAGCGTCTGAAGACTAGGAACCTGCGAAGTGATCTGATTGAGGTGTATAAGACGTTGAATGGTTTGAGCAGGTTCAATGCTGATGGGATTCTTTCTCTTGCCCAGATTACAAACCTGAGTGGACATAAACTCAAATTAAAGAAAGACAGTTGTAGAACAGATGTGTGGCAATTTCCCTTTAGCCAGCCGGTAGTTGATTGCTGGAACAGACTTCCATCTGTCCTTGTGGAAGTTGACAGCTTAAATAAATTCAGGAAGAAGTGGACAAACTTCTGGAGCGAATGGATGGGTGAAATGGGAATTTTTTTTTTTTTTTTTTTTTTATGTTGTATAAGCTTGCTTTCTTGCATCATATGCCTCTGATAATGCCAATTCTAATATAATTTCATTGCGAGATAATCAAAGTAACGCTCTGAATTGAATGGGTGGAGTTCATTACAGCGGTCAAAAGAAAGTTATGCATTAAGCCACGTTTCAACACTTTTAATAGTAACTCGTGGCATGTGCAATCGTTAAAGATAGTGCAATGTGTTAAATCAAACATGGTTAATTACGTTTATCAGCCAACCAATTTGAATTAATTATATTGACTTTAAAGAGTAACTTTAGTTTATTTAAAAGCTGCTTTGAGAAAAAGTAACTTGAGTTACTTTCAAGTTTATTATTATTGTTATTATTTTAGGCTGTTCAATGAACTTGAGGGCAAAAGCATGTTACGAGAGCTGAATATGCAATAAATATACAGGGTGTCTCAAAAATACACGGCATAACTTCAGGAATGAGTTCCTCATATGTAGACAATAAAAATATTTTATATCAACATAGTTCCGGAAATGCTTGGTTCTCGAGTTTTGAAGGTTTATCTATGACACTTAAATGTTCACATCACCTTATAGTAATTGTTCAAAATGCCCGCATTCTGCCTGAATACAGGCCTCACATCGACGTCTCATGGACTCGCGAAAACTATGCCAAATTCCTGGCATGTTTCGTATTGTCTAAACCTGCCACAATTCGATTGCGGAGAGTTTCACATCAGCTACCGGAGTCGACTACACCAATTATTTTAAATGGCCACACAAGAGGAAATCTAGTGGATTTAAATCAGTGAGCGTGGAGGCCAGGCAGTTGGTCCACCTCTTCCTATCCACCGACCGGAAAACCTTCGAAATTGCGGGCTAAGTGGCTGAAATGTGCGGGAGCGCCATCGTGCATGAAGTGTGCTTGTTGACGAATGATCAGTGGCGTGTCGTTCAACAAACCAGGCATGTTGTTTTCCAGAAAGTTTCTATACGCCTGCCCTGTGAGTTTGGTTGGAAGTTTGTTTGTTTGGATCGAAGGGTGACACGGGTAATTACAGACCAGTTAGTTTAACTTCTGTTCCGGGTAAAAAAATGGAGTCACTGGTTGAAGCTGCATCGCAGGATCATCTAGACAAGACTGCAGCAATAAGTCAGACACAGCATGGGTTTGTTAAGGGAAAGTCTTGTCTGACAAATTTAATAGGATATTATGATGTGGTTACAAAGGAACTGGATGCAAAAAATAATTTTGATATCATATATTTGGATTTCAGGAAAGCTTTTGACACTGTTGGGCATGGACGACTACAAATTAGAGCAGAATGGTATTAAGGGTAAGTTGCTACAATGGATAAAAGGATGGTTAAATAGGAGAAGACAGAGGGTGGTAATCAATGGGTGCTGCTCTTCGTGGACTAATGTTATTAGTGGAGTACCACAGGGTTCGGTGTTGGGTCCACTGTTGTTTTGTATATTTATCAATGATAGTGATGAAGGTATATCAGGCTTAATGTCAAAGATTGCAGATGATACAAAGGTTGGCAGGGTTGTTAATGACAGCAATGGCAGTGTGCTACTGCAACAGGATCTAGATAATTTGGGCAGATGGGCTAAGAAGTGGCAACTGAAGTTTAACCTTGACAAATGCAAAGTACTGCATATGGGAAGAAGTAACCCCAGAGAAACGTACCAACTGTGTGGTACTACACTTAAGGTGGCAGAAAATGAAAAAGACCTGGGAGTAATTGTACAGTCAGATATGAAGTTTTCTGAGCAATGCAGACAGGCTGCCAGGGCAGGTCATGGGGTTTTGTCAATGATATATAGGAATTTTGCTAGCAGGGAAAAGGAGGTGATTGTCCCTCTGTATAAGGCAATGGTCAGGCCACGCCTTGAGTACTGCGTACAGGTCTAGAGGCCTCATTTTAGAAAAGATGTAGATTTGCTTGAGCGTATACAGAGAAGGGCAACAAGATTGGTGAGGGGAATGAAGGGATCCTCTTACCAATAGAGGCTTAAGTTCTGCAAATTGCAGTGGCTGGAGACTAGGCACCTGCGCGATGATCTGATTGAGGTGTATAAGGCCTTGAATGGGTTGAGCACGCTGAATTCTGATGGGATCCTTCCACTTGTTCAGATTACGAACCTAAGGGGGCATAAATTCAAATTAAGAAAGGATAGATGTAGAATAGATGTGCAGAAATTTGCCTTTAGCCAGCGGGTGGTTAATTGCTGTTACAAACTTCCATCTGTCGTTGTGAAAGGCTGAATAAATTTAAGGAGGGACTGAACAGACATTTGGAGAGAATGGTGTGATTTTTTTTTTTTTTTTTTTGGCTGATGCTGCATAAGCTCATACACTTGCTTTCTTGCATCACATGCCACTAGTACTACTACATGGGGCCCAAATAACTTATCACCAAAAACACCCGCCCAGATGTTGAGGCTGAACCGCTGTTGGTGATATGATGGAAGAACTGCGTGTTGGTTTTCCTCAGCCCATACATGCTGATTGTGAAAGTTTTGGATTCCGTCTCGTGTGAACTGTAATTCATCTGTGAATATCGCTAAGGCAGGAAAGTGAGGAGTTGTAACACACTGCTGCAAGAACCACTAGCAGAACATTACTCGCGCAGGGTAATCTTCTGGTGACAAGGCCTGTACCCGTTGCAGATGGTAAGGATACAGTTGGTGTTTTCAAAACACTCTCCAAATAGTCGAACGTTGAACAGCCAGTTGCATTGCTATTCTGCGTGTGCTGATTCGAGGAGTGGCATGCACAACATCCAAAATCTCCTCCTCGACTTCAGGAGTCGTAGATCTTAGTCGTCCTCTGTCGGCAGCACGAGGTGTGAAGGTCCACTGTTCACAAAGGCGGCGATGGATACCTTCAAATGTTTTCCTGTCTGGCCGTCTTCGTTCTGGGAACCTTTCGTGGTGCAAACGACGAGCCTCCAGAGCATTGCCGTCCGCCAAACCGTACATAAAGTGCATATCCGCATGCTCCTGATTTGAGTACATGGTCGGAATGGAAAACCACCAGATTCTGTCAGTACCTTGTGATAAAGGAAATCATCTGCAGGAGATAAGACATTCCGGTTAATAACTCGGAAACCAAGCATTTCCGGAACTATGTTGATACAAAATATTTTTATTGTCTACATATGAGGAACTCATTCCTGAAGTTATGCCGTGTATTTTTGAGACATCCTGTATATTGCATATTATTTAAAATAATAATAATAAATAAAAAAATCCATACTGCAAGAAAAACAGAAAACTAAAAGTCGACTGTATCATTTTCGAAATCGCTTTAATCTCTAATTGCTACTGCTGAAAATTTAGGGGAATTAATAATGTAACTCGTGCAATACCTAACATACTTTGTACAATACAGAAAATCTCGGTGATCACTGATATGAATTTAAAAATCAAATTTTCGTTTAGCTTTGTTTTGTTAAGGGTAAAAATTATTTAACAGAAACAATGTAGCAGTTAGTTCTGAATTACCACAAATATGTAATCCATTTCTACAATATTTTTCTAACATTACATTACATTACTTAAGGAAAAAAAAAACAACCAAAAATAATAAATTCTGACATAACTGTGAACTTTGACACTCTTTACTTCTCATGTGAGGTTATTTTTTATTTCTTTAATTACATCAGTTTAATCAATAATGGTTTCATCCCTATATATCCACATGTATAGAGGGTATACATTAAACAGGTAAATTAATTACAAATCGCCGTAACGAACTTGGAGATAGATACGAACCTGGCGGCTGTAATGGACTATACCTAATCGAACAATCTTTGAAGTTAGATTCATTTACAGCTACACCGTATTCTCCAAGAACTTGTATAGTTCTGCATTGAATTTATTCAACCCATTCACTTCCACAGAAACAGATGGAAGCCTGTTCCAACAATCAACCACCCGCTGGCTAAAGGCAAAGGTTCACACATCTGTCCTGCAACCAATCCTCCTCAACTTAAATTTATGCCCCCTCATGTGTGTAGTCTCAGCAAGTGGAAAAATACCATTAACGTTCAGCTAACTCAATCCATTCAAAGCTTTAAACACCTCAATCAGATCTCCCCGGACTTGAGACGCTGCAATTTGCAGGTGAAGCCTTTCTAAGTAAGCGTACCGTTTTATTCCCTTCACCAATCTGGTTGCCCTTATCTGCACCCGTTCCAGCAGATATGTATATTCTTTCTAAAATGAGGCCTCTAGACCTGCATGCACTACTCAAGGTGTGGCCTAACCATGGCCGTGTACAAAGGGATGATCACCTTCTTATCCCTGCTAGCAAAATTCCGTATGCCATAGAAAAGACACCACGATCTACTCTTGCAGCCTATCTGCACTGCTGGAAAACTTCATATCTGACTACACAATTACTCCCCATGTCGTTTTCATTCTTCACTACCCTGAGTTAGTACCATACAGTTGATAAATTACTCTGGGGTTACTGCTACCCATGTGCAGTACCTTGCATTTATCAATGTCAACTTCAACTGCCGTTTCAGCCGATCGACCAAATTTTCCCAGATCTTGTTGCAGTAGCTCACCCTGATAACTGTTTTTAACCACACTGTCAACCTTTGTACAGTCTGTAAACTTAGACATTAAGCCTGTTATACCTTCATCAATAGCACTGATAAATATTGAAAACAAAAATGGATCCAGCATTGAATTCTGAGGAACTCCACTAATAAAATAAGTTCTGAAGAGCACTGCCCACTGATAATCACTTTCTGTCTCTATCTTCTTCCACTTAACCACTCTTTATCCATAGCAGTAACATGTTTTTTTATACTTGCTAAATACCATCATTCCTTATTACCATATATTAAAAAATTGGCTAACCTTATTCTCTAATTTGAGTGCTTTAAGCAAACACATGTAAAAGATACACTTCTTCAATTTGTTATATGAATATAAGTCATTTTTTGTCTGGAGGCTGTATATTCAATAAATTGCGAAAAGTAACTGGGTTGTTGTTGTTGTTGATATTGGGTTTTAGAAGCATCGGTAACTAAGGCCATGTTGCTCCTTGTATTATATTGTCTGTAAATTGCGTGTTCTGGGTCGATTTTTTTTTTTGCCGGACGAAAAACCCGAGCTTCCGGGAGAGGGGAAAAAAAAACCATGCTACCTTCGCCTGAGACCGATTCGCTCAGCTGTTGTGAAAAAGATCCATAAAAATTCCTCCTGTGATCGACGAGATTCGAACTCAGGTCTTTTTTCCCACGCGGTGTGTAGAGGACCGAGATCCTACCAACTGTGCTACCACGAGGACAGTAATTAGATACTGGCAATTTAAAATGAAAACTTTTGATTGATACAATATTTAATAACATGAGGCCTACCTTTGACCTTAATTACATAATATATCCTGTCAGTAAACTCCGAACTAATTTTTCATACGAGAAAGGTGATTTTAGTCCATTCCTCCTTCATCACAGTATTCAATTCAGCTGTTAATTAAGGGGATTGTACAATCCGTCTGGATTGTAGCCCTCGTGGGTAGCACAGTTGGTAAAATCGTCGTCCTCCCACCCTGGATGGAAAAGACCTGGGTTTGAGACTCGTCGACGAGAGAAATTTGTATAGGCCTTTTACACAACGTGGCTGAGTTAGCTGGTCTCAAGCGGTGATAGCATGATTTTCCTCCGGAAAGGTTTTTCGTCCAGTTTATACGGATCAGTATATTATGGCCTTAGCCGCTAATGTTCCTAAAACCACATAACAATAATGACAACAACTGGCCTGATTTCTGCACTAGGCAAATCAACACCGTACATTGCTGTATGCTGCAATGTTTGGTTTGTGTGCAACAGCTGTTCCATAAATTACAATTGCATGCAGATTGAAACGTATTATCCTTGTACTAACATCAGTTCCAAGGTCAAAGTACTTGATGAACGCTTCAGTTCATCCTAAAGGCTTCAAAAGGATTGAACAGGTTGGTGAATCGGACGGTATCTTAAATCACTAAAGGCTCTGCAATACAGAAATGCACTATGTGAAAAATAAAAGGCCTTCCCTATATTGCTGGCACAGTGTAGGAGGAGCGGTACCGCCCAGAATGTCAATGGACCACATGTCAGTCATTGTTTCTGAAACAATTCAACTCCGAACCACGAGAAACAATCTGAGATGGTGACAGCATCTTCACAAAATTTAGTTTAAACAACGCACTCTGGTAAATTACGTTTTCTGCGTATATGCCAGACCCAGATTTGGCCATCAGATTAGAAACTGTGCGATTCGTAACTCCATAACACATTTTTTTTTAAAGTTACATGGACCAGATATGACAGGTTATGTTCCAAGAAAGTCGATACTGTGCCCTGTGATTTTTGGTTTGTATGCTCTTTCATTAAATCCACTGTTATGCAGCTTGTTACGTATCATACTGTTAACAAGGAGTTCAGAAAGGCCACATGAATGAGGCCTCACACTAGTATGAGTTCAGGAAGGCCACAGGAACTGATGTTAGTATGAGTTCAGAAAGGCCACAGGAACTGATGCTAGTATGAGTTAAAAAAGACCACAGGAACTGATGTTAGTATGAGTTAAAAAAGGCCACAGGAACTGATGTTAGTATTCAATGAGGATCTATCTACTATTCTTCTGAGCATCCTCCGGTTTCTTTCATCAGTTTCTGTGATCTACTCAAACCATATCCAGCTATAACCCTGTTGGAAATTACTAATCTCAACTCCTTAACCTGTCTGCTGTGCTTTGTTGATCTACTTATTACTAGCATGAATGCAGTTGCTTTTATAATTATCCCTGGACGCGTGGATGCTGACTATGATTCATTTTCCGAATTCCCAGATGTGTCGATATGGCGTATTTCAACTGGGCCTTAAATGAATTCTGAGTAATAAAAAATTTAAATTAAATAGTTCATTTATGGATGACTTCTATATAACATAACGCTTTAAACTTAACTTTGGCATAAACTCCCATGCGTTCGAAGTTTCAAGTATGATACAGGTCATATACGCATTAAAGTATGAGGTAGTTTTAAAAAATCCAGTTCCATGCTTGCAGAACCGGCGAGCGAGAAGCACTGGATTTCGGGTGAATTTTGGAAAGAACAGCAGGATGATTATGATGTATTCATTACACGAAGTATATATTATATATCCTTATACAGTTTCTCATTCAACTTTAGTTGTACGTTGAAAATCCCAACGGAGTTCGCCTTCCAGAAAAAAGTGTAAAAGTGTGCATTGAACCTGTTCCCTACCGAGAATGGATAGAGCGCGAACTGAAGCATACTCTTCCAAAACGTAGAAAAACGTGCAAAGATCTGAAGTCCGATTCTGAAGGAAATGTGCACTTCACCGTTCCTCCTGCACAAGTCGATGAATATAAGCTGAGTGTTATGGTAAGTTTATCTGCACCAATTAGTGTTTCTTTTGCATGACTTTCCTTCTCAATCATGAATGCGATAAAAATTAGAATATTTTTATATTTAATTTCAACGTGGCACACAATGTCAATATCTGATGCTTATTTGAGGACTATAATCGTAGAAATCCAAACCAGAATTCGGATTAATTAGATATTTTAATTCAATAATTAGTCTTTATGTACTAAACAGCGAGCTCGGAATTTTCTATGAATAGCATGAATCAATGTTTGCTTTCACCCAGCGGAAAAGGTGTGGAGTTAGCTAGAACTGTCTTAATTCGCTCAGTAATTTATTATCGTTATTTTTTTTTTTTCATCCTTATGGGACTTTTTCCACCCCGTGACTGATACTGCTACCACGTTCACGACGTGTTGCTTATGTACGGTTAAAATTATTATTTTATTTCTGTTGAGCAAGGAACTCTGACTATCTACAGGTGTTCCAGATACTGAGAGCAAAGTGGAGACATTGTTTTTTTTTTTTTTTGCTAGTTGTTGGCGCATCGGCTTCTGTGGCTATAATGCACCTCCCAAAGTTTTTGCATTTTACTCTGATCCAAGCCCGAGGCGGGATTCGAACCCTCGACTTTTGAGTTTCCAGGCAGGCACTTTACCAACCTGGCTAGCCCGGTCGGCTGGAGACATTGTACAAGATAAACATAAGAAAAGCACCTGGGGTAATATTAGCATTAGTATCGTATGGCGCAAGGAAGCCTGAGGCTTATGATGCACCAGCAAAAAAAAGGAGTAAAATATTAATAATAATAAAATTAAATAATAAAAGAAAAGGAAATACACAACCTATGCATTTCCTTTACTATTCAGCTGACACTTCAATTTCCTCAAACTGTCAGCCCATGTAGGTAAGTCATTCCAATAATTT
Source organism: Mastigoproctus giganteus (assembly GCF_048544385.1). Classification (NCBI taxonomy): domain Eukaryota; kingdom Metazoa; phylum Arthropoda; class Arachnida; order Uropygi; family Thelyphonidae; genus Mastigoproctus; species Mastigoproctus giganteus. The sequence goes on from NC_143575.1 coordinate 1,269,962, forward strand.
CTACCTTGATGGCTAAAATAAAACTTCTTACAATTTAGTCTATATTATCTCTCTCCGTAACTTGAATTTATCGCCGCTTGTTCAAGAATCATTTATAAGCGTAAATGTTTCATCCTCATTCATTTTACTTTTGGCTCTCAGATCCTTAAACATCTCAATCAAGTCTCCTCTAAGATGACTAGTTTCCAAGCTCTGAAACCCACATATTCTAAGTCTTTTCTCATATGTACGACCTTTCGCCGATCTCACCAGACGAGTTAACTGATTCTGTACCCGTTCAAGCAGCTCAATATGTTTTTTAGGTGCGGTCTCCATATCTGAACACAGCACTTCAAGTGTGGTCTAACAATAGCCTTGTATAATGGAATTATGACATCCTTATTTCTACTAGAAATTGTTCGATAGAACACCATGGGCCTTCCTTGCAACCTGCCTACAATCTCTGAATACTTCATGCCTGACCGTATCGTAACACACAAGTCCCTTCCTTACAATACTGACTTAAGTTAAACTGCACCAAGTGTATAAGTTATTTCGAGGTTACTGGTTTCCAGGTGTAAGACCTAGCATTTTGCTAAAATAAAGTACAGCTGCCACTTTTCTGACTATCCCTGAAGTATATCTAGGTCACTCTGAAGAAGCAGCTCTGCTTGGTGGTGATCACTAACTGCTCTACCGATCTTTACATCATCTGCAAATTTAGACATCACTCCCTCTATCCCTTCATCGATGTTATTAAAAAAAACTCAAAAACAACAGTGGTCTCAATATACTTGGGTAACCCAACTTCGTATATTAATCCCAACCAAAGAATGACAATTTATCGCGACTCTCTGCCTACTGCCCTGAAGGCATCTTGCTATCCATATAAGGATTTTCCCTGTGATTCCAACCTGTTCCAGCTTATAAAGTAACCGCTCATGTATGACTGAGTCAAATGCTTTGTTCAAATATTAAAAAAACAATGTCGAAATTATTCCCTATATCCAACTGATGAGTGGCCTTGTCAAAATAGCTAACCGGATTTGTTTAACATGATTTTTTCCTTTACATAACAATGCTGCGTATCCTTCAGAATTCCATTTCTATCTAAATGATCCTGAATTCCACCCTTGATCATTGCCTGCATCATTTTGCCTTCTACCGGAGTTAGACTGACTGGTCGGTAATTTTCCACTACACTCATAGAACCGCCTTAATGTATCATTGTCACTTTTCCAACCTAGCGAAACCTCCCCCGAGACCAGCGATGTTGCAAGTGAGTGCACTGAACTTAATGGTCCAGTGCACTGGTTTGCCGCATCCCTTAAAATTACAGGGTATATATCATCAACTTCAGGAGCCGTACTCGCGTGTAGGCTCGAAGAAAGTTATTTTCATTAAATAATCATGTGAAATTTCAATATCATTAATTACACATTTTTCAACTTCACTTCTATAATTTCTCATCGGCATAACGGATTTTTCTTCTGTAAATAACCATGAACTGTTGCGTTCATCTGCAACATCATCTGGGGTATCTATTAATATCACACGTCCATTAGATAAAGGTCATAATTCTCCTCCTCTTCTTTGTATTTATATATGTGAAGAATTCCGTATCCTCACTCTTTGCTCTCTGTGGGTGGATGAAATCTATCCAATTATGTTAAAGGAGGCAGCAAAGGAAATAAGCAAACCCTTTGCCGTAATTATGTGAGCATCCTTGGACTCAGGGGAGATCCCCCACGGACTGGAGATGTGGAAATGTATCCCCAACTCACAAAGGGTGGCAAGAGTAATTACAGACTTTTTAGTTTAACTTCTGTTCTGCGGGAAATGACCATTTATCACAACTGTAGGATCATATAGACAAGACTGCAGTTATAGTTCAGACACAGCATGGATTTGTTAAGGGGAAGTCTTGTCTGACCAATCTGACTGAATACTATGATCTGGTCACAAAGTAACTGGATGCAAAAAATAATTTTGATATCGTATACTTAGATTTTAGGAAATCTTTTCATACCGTTTCACGTGGAAGACTTGTACAAATTGGAGCAGTATGGCAAGTTGCTGCAATGGAAAAAGGGATGGTTAATTGGAAGACGACAGAGAGTGGTAATCAATGGATACTGCTCTTCGTAGACTAATGTTATTAGTGAAGTCCCCCAGGGTTCGATGTTGGGCACATTGCTGTTTCCTGTCTTTATCAATGATATTGATGAAGTATCAGGCGGCTTAATGTCAAAATTTGCAGATAATACGAAGGTCTGCAAGGCTGTTAATGACAATAATGAGAGTACGCTACCGCAATAGGATCTAGAAACATTAAACTTCAGTTGCCACCTCTCACTCCAGTTGGGCTGAGGGGCGGTAACTGAAGTTTAACGTTGACAAATGCAAAGTACTGCAGATGGGTAGTATCAACCCAGAGTAACATACGAATTGTTGTGGTTTTCATTCTCCACTGCAATCAAAGCAGTGTTGGTTGAAAATGATAGGGGATAACTGTGCAGTCAGATATGAAGTTTTCTGAGCATGGAAGTCAGTGTGCAAGAGTAGCTCATGGGGTCTTATGAACGATATACAAAAAGTTTCCTAGCAGCGATAAGGAGGTGACTGTCCCCTTGAATAAGGCAATGGCCAGGCTTCCACACTTTGAGAACTGCATACGGAGGGATGAAATGGGAGTGTTTTTTTTTTTTTTTTTTTTTTTTTGGCTGATGCTGCATAAGCTTGCTTTCTTGCATCATATGCCTTTACTAATGCTAATACAGGTCTGGAAGCCTCATTTTAGGAAGGAAACTAAAGCCAGTAACTGAATGAAACAACTCCACCTAATTGAACAGAAACATTCAAACGGAAAGATTGAGATAACCACACTAAGGACCTTCTGCAACAGGACCAGGACCGGACACGGAATCACGCAGTGCACTGCTCACCTGTCTTAAGATCCCTCTGCGGCAGAAGACACCAGTGATCACCAAGTCAGACTTGACTGTACACATCTCCTGAACCTGACACCAGCGGCTCTGACCTCTGAGACGAACACACTGGACATGACTATTTCTGCGGCTTATTGGCCTCCCCATAATAGTGCACTCTTGCACATTACGTTCTTCCTACTTCCTGGGTTGGGGAAGGAGAAGTCTATTGTCTCCTCCCCTCCTCGCCACCCCATTTTATTCCCTCTGGTGGGACATGGGCATGCCTCACTCACCATCTGGGGTCGCTTTCTCTATAGACCCAGCCTCTGTCTTACCTCCCCAATCTTCAGTCTCCCCACCCCTCTCTCTAACTTTGCGACCGTGTCTAATGAAACCAAAATTATTCCAAACTCACACTCAAAAACTTAAGTCAACCATGCAACAAAACCCTATTGCATTAGGCCTGTCCCATTTCAGCGTAAATTATAGTAACATTTTTTTTTTTTTTACCTGCCAGAGTAAATATAGTTATACTGGGCGTACCTAGTCTGCCTCCACCGGACCAAGTGTGGGCAACGGTGGGCTCCATTAGGGGGCCCAACAGCTAAAAGGCGAGACGAACAACAGTACAAACACATTACACAACACAATATCCATTAAATCTTTGGCCTTTACAGTGTACTGTATCACAAGACAATTATACTACGCGGACTAGTCTGCGCGGGTAGCACAGTGGTATCGTCACCGTCCTCCCCACACCGGGTGGAAAAGGCCTGGGTTCGAATCCCGTCGATGACGCGAGGAACTTTAACGGGCTTTTTTCACTCCGTGGCTGAGTTAGTTGGTCTCAGGCGTAGATAGCAAGGTTTTCTCCCCAGTAACTGGGGTTTTTTCGTCCAGCAAAACAGGCAAATCAACCATAGAACATACGCAATTTACAGACACAAATACGGGTTAATGTATTTAATTACGGGCAACCCTAAAATAATAATAATATACTACACGGAGATGGGGGGAAACCCCTGACGCCGTTTGACCCGAAAACATTTTACACTTTAGGATGTAGAGCTTCTGGAACGAGCACAGAAAGAGCAATGAGATTGGTGAATGGAACAAAGGCTTAAGTTCTGCAAATTGCAGTGTCTGAAGACTAGGCACCTGCGAGGTGAGCTGATTGAGGTATATAAGGCCTTGAATGGTTTGAGCTTGCTCAAAACTGATGGGATTCTTGCTCTTGCTCAGATTACAAACCCACGGGGGCATAAACTGAAATTGAAGGTAAATTGTTGTAGAATAGATGTGCGGAAATTTGCTGGAACAAACTTCTATCTGTTATTGTGGAAGTTGACAGCTTAAATGAATTCAAGTTAGAAGACAAACTTTTGGAGTGAATGGATGGGTGAAATGGGAAGATTTTTTTGCTGATGCTGTATAAGCTTGCTTTCTTGCATCATATGGCTTGACTAATGCTAAAAGATTGCTGCATTCTGGTGTACAATGTATGTATTCATAAGTATTCACTGGAAGGCCTAATGCTGATAGATTTTCATTCTTATGGAGATTCATTGGAACCATGCTCTACTGGTTGGCACGCTAATCGGGATGGTCATTACGTGTTCCATATGCTACATTTGTCTGACTTCCTGTCTAAGGTTTATATACAATGTCCTACCATTAATAACCGGATATCCCTCCATGGATAGGGTAACAGGTCCCATGCATACATGCAACACATCGCAAAACCTGTTATAAATATGCACACTGGCCTTCGAACAGACAATTGCAAAAGTGGGTATGCAAGATTACACGTTCAACAGAATTACCTCAACAGTTCAACTGAATTTATCACCTCAACAAATGCTAGAGGACGATTAACATGGTGTAAGGAGCGCAAATCCTGGACTGTACAGTAATGGAAAACAGTCCTTTGGACAGAAGAGTCGAGGTTCGCACGCTACCAGTCTGATGGCCGTTCCTGGGTTTGGCGAATGCCAGGGAAATAGTTCTTTCCTTCCTGATTGTATCCTCCCAACAATGAAGCTTGGTGGAGGCAGTGTCGTGGTACGGAGCTCCTTCCATGGTTTTGCTTGGGCCCATTAGTCATTATGGACAAAACCATGAATGCTGTGCACTACCAGGACAGCCTGGATAATTATGCACTTCTAACATTATGGCAATACTTCGGGGACGGCCCATACCTGTAGAGCCATACCTAGCAATACCTGTAGCGCCATGCTAACTGCTCCGGTCGTAACAGAGTGGTTTGAGGACAGGAGTGTAGAAAAGGTGGATTGGCAAGCCCAGAGTCCTGATCTGAACCATATCGAGCATCTTTGGGATGAATTGGATCGTTGGGTACGTGCTCGTTGAGATCGTCCAAAAAACAAGGCTGAATTTGTGGCTGCATTAAAGGCTGAGTGGAGGAACACATCACTTGACATTTATAAAAATATTAATGTCCGGATATTAATGGTAGGGCATTGTATATATATATTATGTCTGTAAATTGCATATGTGCTGTGGTCAACTTAACTTTTTTGTGGACAAAACACCTTACTTTCCGGTACAAAAAACATGCAACCCTCTTCTGAGACCAACTAACTCAGCCACATTGTGTAAAATGTCCATACAAATTCCTCATGTCACTGACGGGATTCAAACCCGGGATTTTCCACCCATTGTGGAGAGAACGGTGCTTATATGCACTGTTCTGTCAGCGATGGCACTGACTAGGCAGCGTATAAACTGCGATTATCATGATGTGGTAAGTGTTTTAGGGTTTAAATGCCATCTTTTAATTATTAATAAATAAATAACTTTATTATTGCGGTGGGAGCGATAATATATAATATTCAGCATTTCTTTCTTCTTGACAACGTTTTATTCTTTGGATATATATTTTGTAGGCAGACATCCCTCCTCCGGAAGGATACTCCGGCACATTCAGAGAGAGAGCCCAAATGACACTAACACCGTGGTACTCCCCGAGCAGAAGTTATCTTCAGATGCGCGAAGTGGAGGATGTCATACCATGTGAACAACCTAAGGAGTTGGAGGTTATGTTCACGGGTGAAATTGGATTCAGTTATCTTCTCCATTATGAGGTAGGAACTAAATATAACGACTTCATATCAGTATTATTGTAGAGAAATATTTAACAGAGAGAGAGAGAACACGATATCTGTATTTCTATATTTTTCTTATGCCAGCCCAGCCTACTAGTATTTACATGTACTACTTATACAAGTCTGACCAGCATTCCACTGTCTACAGTAGGGTTACCTTACACACCATTCTCCCAAGCTTACTAAGTCTATTTAAGTCATCTAATCCAATTCAATTCATTTCCTCCAAACACTACTCTACACAATGTTTTTTATTGTATGTGTGTGTGTGTCATTATTTCGAGTCAACGTCGCTTATTTTATTGTAGGTAACAGTGGCTGTCTTTTAACTGATTTGATTTTATTCAACTCTTAGCACCATACTACAATTCAATTACGGCTGATACAAGTAGTCAAGTTTCTTGAAATCACTACAGAAATTGTCGCTATGACTTTGAATTCATGCTACAATGTGTCGCCTTCTTATTACAAGTATGTACCAGATGTTAACAAACTGTTTTGACAAAAGCTTAATCGTAACCATCAATTAAACTATTCATGTGACAGTTGTTGATTACTCAGCAATAAGCCTCATACAGATGATCCTACTTCCGGCGCCATTGGTTCCTATTCAGCACGTGATCTCTCATCAGGCGTCTGCTTTTTTTTTTTTTTTTTTTGTTTGTTCTTTTAGGCAAACAACAAAACACCATACCTTGCTGTATACCCAGCTAACTTCTCTTCTGTTCAAAACCTGTCCAGATGAAACATGAACTTTCTTCTGATTCGGCACTGCATACCCCTTCCATGCTCCAGCCTCCATACCCCTTTCATGTTCTATCTTATCATAAATATAATACTTGTTCATCAATTAATCAGCTCTGTAAGTTAGTTGCCTCTGAATGTAATAGAGCTCCACGCGACTCCTGTTATCGATCCGACTCGCCTTCTTGATACTGATTCATATATGCTAAAGCGCTCATTGCTGAACTTCAAGATAACATAACTGCATTGAGATCAGGTAATATGGCTGAGTTCTGGTTCTGACATGGAAAAATTGACAACTCTGCAATAACTCATCTATTCAGTTCAGAGAAAATTATAGCTTACGTCAAAAAGGAAAGAACTAAAAACATGACCTCTCGGGCAAGAAAAATTATCTCTACGTTAGGCGAATACAATTTCAAGCCCTTCAGTAATGCTTATCCAGCTTCACCATTAAATACAAAGGGGAAAACCATCCAGAATCATCAATCTACTGATAATTTTCTGGACTAAACACAGATCCCACTCCGTATCCTCCCAGTACCATAATTTCTTCTACTGATCCTTTAATCAGACTTCCGTCATCAGTTGTAAATATTACGCACAAGCTACAGCAAATCCATCTTCTCATCTCACCGAATCTCAAATGAAAGCTCCATTACCCAGAAGGAATCCTACTTCATTCACAACCTATCTAATCCTGATGAAGATTTGACTTCGGACAATACAATGGCAATCAAGAACCTTACCAGGACTAATGCCATCACGAATGATCAGTCCATAGACAAGGAACTGCTCCATTCTGCGCCTATTACTATTTGTCCTTCGACATCGTCACGAAGCAAGGCCCTTTGCCCACCAATGCAAATTTTAAAGAACTGAAGGAGGGTAATCAGTAAAGTTGTTCTTCATCTCTCCAAAGATAGACACTTCAAAAGAGCCTTTTCTCAAGAGCAAGTATAACATCACCATTGTCCCAAACACGCAATGAATACCACAATTCTGCCCGCAAAACACTACCAACGATAGCATATAAAATCGAGCACGGCTGAAAGGTTGAAGCAGACATTACTTCACTCCTCCATTGTCACTTTCTCACGTTCCAAGCTTCAAAAATTGACTCGTCGGAAATTAATTTCTGCAGCTGGTCTCCTGGGAAATTAGTGAAGATTTTCAAGTACCACCGACTAAATTAATCCGGAGTCCCAAACGATACGTCTTAGCAAGAAATTGTTAACTCGGTCATTCAATCTTCAAATGACTAACAAGTTGTAAGTTATTGTAGGATTTTAGGGGCATTAGCAACTTAGGTCATATTGCTTCTGTTCTGTGGTCGATTTGCTTTTTGCTGGACGAAACCCCCTGTGTCATGGAGAAAAATCCATGTTACCCTTAGCTGAGATCAACTAACGCAGCCATGTTGTTAAAAAAAAGACCCAAAAAATTGCTCGCGTCATTGATGGGATTCAAACTCAGGTCTTTTTCCACCCGGTGTGGCGAGGACGGTGATTATACCAAAAGTACTATTAACGATGGCCATGTTGAAAGCCTTGTGAATCAACACGGCCGTGAAGAGACTATGTAAAGGCTCATGAGGTAGAAGTTTCCTCATCGTCATCTGTACTTCTTAAAAGGAGAAACTGTTTTTACACAGATTGTTGTTTGTTATTTGGTTTTTAGGAGCATTAGCAACTAAGGCCATATTGCTCCGGGGATATACGGTGGTCATTCCCTGACCTTTCCGCATCGTCCGTATTTGGTGGTCATGGGCTCGAACCCCGGTCTAATCAAGAAGCGTGCTACGCACTACTGCTCCTGCCCACCTGGCTACGGAAGCGCCTTTTACACAGATGGGATACATTTAAATATAATGGATTCAAGAATATTTGCTGAGGTTTTCGAGGAAGTGTTAGATGGGTCAGAAAACTGAAAGCTTGCGGGGGGATATACAAGGATTAATAGATTAACTAGAGCTGCAATCGGAGGCGAAAATGAATCTTGCACTGGTTCTAATAGAAGATGCACCAGCCTGGAGCAAAGTGTCTGGAATTTAAAGCTCTGCAGTGGGTCATCATGAAACAATTAAATACATTGGCTGTGTTAGGGTCACTAAAAGTAACAGGTACATCTATATTTGCATGTACACTAATGCGAAGTGCATAGAAAATAAATTTGAGGTACTGATTAAGACATCAAATGCATCAGCCGACATGGATGGCTAGTGCAATTCAGTCAGTTTGGTGTGACATAAGCACTAGGTAAACTAAAATGAGAGTATAATGTAAGGGTGTCTATAAGATTCTGTGGAAAAAAATTCCATTCTTTCACCAGCGCAGCTTTTAGTTCACCAAGTGATCGAGGAGATGGTTATCGGTGTGCATTGCGATACCCAAGGGCGTCCTACACATGTTCGATCGGATTTAAGCCGACTGATCGTGCTTGCAACACCAGTTGTTGGATATCTCAGCTTCAAGATATTCCTCCGCCACTTGACCTCTGTGTGCTGTGGCGGGGTCGGGCATGAAAAGAAAATCTGGGCCAATCTCATCCCTAAAAAGCCGGACATAGGGTTCTAGTATCTGTTCTCGGTACTTCTGCGCAGTTATGTAATCCTATAAAAAACATGAAGTGTGGTAGATGACTTCATCAACCGGTGAAATACCACCACTTTGCTTATTGGAGGCTTTAAGTGGTGAAACCCATGTTTAGTCTCTAGAGCAAAGTTTCCGGCATCCCCTCCCCCCCATACTTCTCCTTCAACCCATGCACGGTACTAAGTACTATATGTTTTGATACCTTTCGTGTTTGGGGTTTTCATAAAAAAAAAAAAACATGAAGAGGGGTGTGGCCGTTGGTCCTTATTCTGTCCGACACGAGAACACCGCTACACTGGTCCAAAGAGAGTAACCGGCCTGGTGAAATCGGCATAAGGGCGTCCATATGAGGAAAGACTTAGAATATGTGGGTTGCAGACCTTGGAGGAGACTTGATTGAGGTGTTTAAGGCTCTGAGAGGTAAAATGAATGAGGACGAAATTTTCACGGTTATAAATAATTCTTGAACTAGGGGCCATAAATTCAAATTACAGGGGGAGATGTTTAGACTGGATTGCAGGAAGTTTTATTTCAGCTAGAGAGTTATAAAGTATTGGAATAATTTACCTATATTAATGGTAGAGGCTGACAGTTCTTGGAAATTCAAAGGTCAGCTGGATAGTTACCTACAGGAGGATGGAAACGATAGATTGTCTATTTCCTTTTGTTTTATTAATTTTATTCTAAATTTTTTTTTTTTTTTTTTTTTTTTTTGGCTGGTGCAGCGTAAGTCATGGCCTTCCTTGCGCCATGTAGCTATTAATAATACTAACTGCATGCACAAATAGCATGCAAGGTACCCAACTCCGCCGTGTTCTAATTGCTTAGAACACTGCGGAGTACCAACTGAAACACTGAAAAAAAAAAAATTGAAAAATATAAGATCGAAAATAAAATTTCTTGTCAAGACATAAGAAAACAAGTTAAATGAAGTATGCCAAAATGCACACATGCGTCTGCTATCCACAGTCGCAGTCAGTAGCATGAAGACAGAAATAATCTCTGTAGAGATGCCGATCGCAGACTGTGCTGGATCCGTACCCATGATCCAGCATCTATCTAAATCTCATTTACACCACTCTAAATTTCATCCCAAAGCCTTCCTCATTGTCAAATAGCAGAGAAATCGAAAAACCGGGTGAAACAACCACACTTATCAAGAATGGATGCGGATGATACAACCAGTTAAAAATAACTGCTTGAAATACATGCTGGTGATGATGTGGAAGATGGCAATGACTCAGGATGCCTCACTTTTCCCAGAAAAGGAAATCAAAACTTGATCGCTATAAACAATCCAGTTATAAAAAAGCAGATTCAACTTCCTCTTAAATAAAACCAAATAACGGAACACATCTTACAAAGAAACTGCAGAGGTGGTCGCATAAAATTTATGATATCTATGAGCTAATTGACCGCTACTATCCTGTTAACATATGCTTACAAAGTACAAATTTAGAACCTCATGCTCCCCTTCAATCAAAAATTATACCCTTTTCAAACAAAAAGATCTAATACTAATAGTGCTCATGGAGGAGTAGCCCTATTCTTGGACTCAAGAATTCCTCCAGAAGCATTCCATTGCAAACCTCATTAGAAGCATTGTCATACTTATAGTAATTGGTACTACTTTGATATTGGTCTTAATTTGTCTTCCGCCAAATAATCCACTTTGTTTACTAGACGACTTTAAAGCAGATCATGCATTATCGGATTCCTCAATCTCAGATGTGGAAAGAAAGCTTATCGAAATTCTGATCAACAAACAGAATTTAACGTTATTGAATACTGGCTCTCCATATAGGTCTGTTGCAGAGGTTGATTCATGTAGAGGTCTGTTGCAGTTTGATCCTGTAGGAAAATATACATTTCCCTACAGGATCAAACTCTGCCGTAGGGAGATATACATTTCCTTATAGCAGGAGTCGGCAACCTTTTTTGAGTGAAGAGCAATTTTTGATATAATTAAAAAAATAAATAAATAAAATAAAAAATAATCCGAAGAACCGCACTTCAGCTCAAGCTGAGATGGGGAGGGAAGTTTTTTAAGAAACGGAATAGAGTGGGAAGGTGTTCCATTGAAAAATATATTTTTTGAAATATTATTTGTTAATACAGAAAAAAACGTAACAAACATCCAATTAGGTACGAGTCAAATGTGACTTTTGCTGCTGAACTTCTTGAGCATGTCTCAAGATCAGGCGAGTATGCCGTAATTTTCATCTTTAAACAAACTGAGAGACGCGCATTGTTTTCAGACGGTTTCTTGATTTATTTTTAATATAGTTCATGGTCGAAAATATTTGCTCGCGGAAATACGTCGCTTGTCGTACATGTGGGTTAAAAGTTAAAGAGCCGCAATCACATGTTCAGAGAACCGCAGGTTTCCGACCCCTGCCCTACAGGATCAACCTCAACAACAGACCACTCCATTTGCTCTCTAGTCCTCTTTCTACGTATAGATAGGGGAACTCCTAATCGCTTTAAAAAATCTAGTTATAAAAAGCAGACAGAATCATCTTCCTCTTAAAAAACCAAATAATGGAGCACATCATACAATGGAGCTGTAGAAGTGGGTGCAAAAAAATCAGTGATATCTATGAGCTAACTAATTCTCTCCTATAATCCTGTTACTTTATGCTTACAAGACACGAATATTATTTTAGTATGTTTAACCAAGATGCTCGAGGTCTTTTCTCTAGTAATTCTTGATGAACCTCTCAACAGCGATCTTTACCCGCTAATAAGTAAAATAACCTCCTAGTTCTTATAAATAGAAAATCCAATAAGATGGATATTTTCAAAGACTGGAAAAAAAATATACAGCTCGCATAAAATAAAAAAAAAACAAGGGGCGAAGGTAAAGAAAGCCTGCACGAGAAGCATGCAAAAGTTCGATAAAATTTACCGGTAAAAGTACTTTGCCGTAACGGCATTTGATTTGTTGCTCGCTCGGTAAACAGACGGTGGGTGTTATCGCTCAGGAGTAGAAATTGAATCCCATGGGAGATTGAAACTCTCCCGAAATGGAGGAGTAACCTGACCTTTTTTTCTTTAGAATCACTGGTGGACAAATTGTTTATTAAGAAAAAAAAAAGGCAAAGGAAGCCCACAAGAGAAGCACGGCAAACTTCGAAAAAGTTTACCGGTGAAATTATGTTACGAACATTTTTTACGACGCCAGAACTTCCAATGTGACTTTGTTCGTGATTCAATTAGTTATTTCAATTAGTGATTCTAAAGATTCAATTAGTGATTTTACTTATTAGCGGGTAAATACACATCATGTTTGAGGCGAGGGTAGCATGGTTTTTTCTCCCGGAAAGTCAGGTTTTTCGTCTAGCAAACAGAAAATCGACTAGGAGAAATAGGGCCTTAGTCACTGATGCTCCTAAAACCCTATTACAACAACAAAGAATACATTATTAAATGTGTTATTTATTATCGTAAATTTTAGCCGTATCGAAGTGATAGTTATACGTTATATAGTAATAGTGTATGTTATCGAAGTGATAATTATAAAATGTTAACGACTTCTTTATAAAGATAACTCACATCAAATTTATTAATTTTTTTCATTAATATCTTGAGTAGGTGGTGGTTCGAGGCGCAATCATGAACCAGGGAGATTTGAAGTTTACTTTTGAAGAGAAGGACGACATAACTGGGTACAAAGATGAAACTTACTTGGAAGACAATCTCTATGACCACAACGGGTCAAACACCACGGAAACAGAAGCAGGGAAGAGCTTTAACAAGAAAAATTTAAAATCCGGACATTCAAAAATTGGAAGGCAATCATTAACTATTCTAGTCACTCAGCAAATGGCACCAAAGTTCACACTAGTCGTTTACTATGTGAAGGAAAACGGAGAAGTCGTATCGGACAACAAAGAAATTAATGTTGAGAAATGTCTTCAGAACAAGGTAATAAACTTGAACTTTCATAGCTATCATTAACCATGAAACAGAAATTATTGTGTAATTAGTAATCTTTGAGTTAGCCTTGCACCCTAGTACAATGTTGCAGGGTACACATGGCTAGCAGGACACAGAGTCACCATAGTCCCCTTGCATATCCTCTTGATAGCATTTGTCACTGGAACAATGTGCAATAGCCCTTCGAAAATGAAATTAAAATCCTCACTTTTAATAGCGACAGCCATACGAGTATACAACGCAATACGAGTTTTAAGATTTATGTAATAACCTTCATAAATCGTAATCTATGGTTGTCCAATGGCCTGTGGAAAATAATTTTAGTATCAACACAAATAAATCTAAAATAATAACTTATAGAGATCCTATTAAGAGCGATGACTTTTCCGAATTTATAAACAATCAAATTATTAATAGAGTTACTATATTATTGATTTGGGCACAACTTTCGTTTGTAAGACATGTAAATACGAAAAGGCTATTAAAAGGTGGTTTATAAAGCATTTTTCGACCCTTCTTTATAGCTCTACACTTAACGAGTCGCTTTTTCATAGCCTTAATCATGCCCGTTTTGGAATCTGGATCTCCTGTGTGGAACTCGATTTCAGGTACTGTCTCTGACAAAATCGAAAAAAATTCGGATTAGAGTTATACGAGTAAAATATCTGCCAATTTATGGAGTGCCACTATCATAATCACTTTTATTACTCTTACATGAATAAATACAAAATGAATTTCATGAATATGAGAAGACAGGAAGCTAGTATAAAATTTATTTATAAAGTTCTTAATAGCCATTGTATTTTAAATACGCTATTGCCAAAAATATTTGCTTCCAAATTCCTACCAGAACTCTCAGATACACTGGGCTTTTTTTTTAATTCGATACCGCACAAACCATGGTAAATTTTGCCCTTTGAATTACTTGCTCCACGTATTGAACAAATTTAACCTCAGTCCTTTTATTAACTTTACTAATTTTATCAAACAGCTTCACAAGGGCGTTCCTAGGGTATGTGGCGCCCCCTTTAAAATTTTCATCATATAAGTTTTAGGTTTTCAAGTTCCCCTTGAACACTGACGCCCGGGTGCAGTTCACCCCTATCACCATTGGGACGGCCCGCCCCTGCTAAGCTTCAATCAAGAAACTTGGTCTGAGTTTGCTGAGGAGGGTTCCTAGTTGAGACTAACTCTTTTTTTTATTCTAGTTTTATTTTAACGGCTATTATTTATAAATATTATTCATTATCTTATTTATTTGCTTAAATAACGTATGTTGGTTTATACAGATATTGAATTTTCACATTATCCATTATGTAAACCACCTCTATTTTATGGCCTCTTTTAAAGGGATCTACATCTGTGCAATGTGCATAATTCAAATAAACTCGTTGAGTTGGGAATTTTTCGGCATATCAGCGGAATTCTTGTGAACTTCATAAATTATAATCGTATAGGCAAAAGTAAACAGATTTTTAGTCTCCCATAATATCAGAAAAATTTCGTACTGTAAACAACAAGGCAGTCGAATTTGAAACTGAAACTCAAATAACAGACACATTGATAATGTTACTAGGTGCTGTGCCACACTGGTTACTCAAAACTGAATATCTGGTTCACTAGTTCACAACTGATTCATGTTAGAGAACAACACTATTCATTCCTGCTCCGGATGTTGTTATGAATGCTTTGTACTGTTTAAAGCCCTTTTCACGTGATATTTTTATGACATAAATTTGAACATTAAATTTTTTGTTGTTTTTACATAGTGATGAGCATAATTAAGAGGTTTTAATTCATTTCGTTCGATTAAACTCATATTCAAATTATTAGTTTTGCTAATTACCAATCAGCATAATCAAAAGAATATAATCAATTTATTATGATAAATCATTTGACTCCTTCGATTATACATATAGGCATATTGATTAATCGCTATATATAAATATCAAACATCTGAAGTATGTTTCAGATGGTGGCCCGTTACTCGACAAAAAATAACACATTCACACCAAATATAGTTTTGCTCAGTTACATTTTAATAAAATTTCATCTTACAATTATTATTATTATTTATTTTTTTTTTATTATTTTTTTTTGAATTGACAACTTCCTATGTATGAAAATACTAAATACGAAAGAAGGTCCAAACTGTCTTAAAAAATTTTCACTTCTAATCTTCTACAGTTAAAATCAGTTTTAATCTTCTACAGTATACTGGAATAGGGAATGAAAGAGCTATGTACATCGCATATCAAATTAAACTGATTATTTCATTTATTCTAACCTTCATTGCAACAGGCCACGGTGATAAAAGAAAAATAAACTACCTTCACTTTCTAAATTGCTTTCATGCGTTTTCACTTCTAGGTTTCTCTGAATTTCGATGAGAGCCAAAAACAACCTGGAACTCCAATTTCCCTAATTTTGACGGCAAAAGAGAATTCGGTGTGTGGAGTTGGGGTTGTAGACCGAAGCGTGCAACTTTTGAACGGAGAGAAAAGACTTACGCTAGATCAGGTGAGTGGCATATTTTAAAATCCATTGTTGGAGCTATTACTCTTCTAAATTTGGTGAAAAATTAGTCAACTGCTAAAACGTTTAGGTCTGTTCTTAATACCCCCTATTCGAATAACTAACACGAGCTTTCTTTTTAAAACTTGATCCGCTTAAATAAGCAATTTTTACCAATGATGGTCTGTAGTCGCATGTACCAATATTTTTATTCCGAATGGGTTTTCCTCTTCTATAACAATGCCTGGATAATTCCATCTAATTTACTACATGATGCACGCTTACAATATGTAGTAGCTTGTAGTTAGTAAGGATGAAACAGAGTAAAAAATGTATTAACTTAAAGAGTACCAGGCAAGGAGATGAAACAACATGGATAAAATTTAAGTGTAATATAACTGCACGCCCATTTTATACAGGGTGTCTCAAAAATATTGGTACAAACGTTTAGGGGAGGTAGGTACCATCTAAAGGAATGTGAATCGCATTGGAACCCATAACCGGAAACGTCACGGGACAGTAATTAGTGGCAAACATTTATTTGACATAATATTAACAATAGAGTACGAGATGGATGCATTTCATGATGTTACAACAGATGCTCGAAGGTTCCACCTTGAGACACGATGCATGCGTGATACCGACGCAGCATGGATTGGCGGACACGGTCGAACACACCTGGAGTTTCTTTGACAGTAGCAGCAGCGCAGACGAGTCTCGCCACGAGATCCATTTCCGTCTCCACAGGCGATTCATACACGATAGATTTGAGGGCCCCACTAAAAGAAATCAAGGCTCGATAAATCAGGTGAGCGTGGGGGCCAGACAACGGGTCCACCACGGCCAATCCATCGACGCCCAAAACGCCTGTTCAAATGGTCACGAACACACCTTCCATAATGGGCAGGGGCACCGTCAGTTGAAACCAAATGTTGCGTCTCACATTTGCTGGAACATCGTCAAGTAACCCGGGTAGAACTCGTTCAAGAAAGATCCGATATTTAGCGGAGTTAATGCGGGATGGTAACAGGTATGGGCCGACTAAGCAGGGTTCAGTTACTGCCCACACATTTATTGCGATGTTGTGCCCCATGGGGGCGCACACCATGTGGGCTGTCGTGAGCCCACACATGAGCATTGTGCTGATTGAATAAGCCTTCCCGAGTGAAATAAACCTCATCCGTGAACAAAACATAGGCTGGAAAATTCAAGTCTTGAACACTTTCTTGGAGAAACCACTGCACAAAAGCCACGTGTAGGATGATCTCGGGGGAGCAGTAGCTGGACCCTTTGGAGATGAAAGGAACGTAAGGAATCGTCGTGCCAGACACGCTGTACACTGCAACAAGACACTCCTAAGGCAGAGGCAACGGCACGTGTGCTGGTAGTAGGATTATTCTGGACGGCATTCAACACACTTTCTTCCATGGCGGGAGTTTGCGTCGAACGCGGTCTACCCGCACTACTCCTGTTACCTCTAAATGACCCATAATCGCACAAATTTTGATGCACACGCGCAAACAAACGGTGGTCCGGTACATGTCTGTCTGTCTGGGAACCGTTCTCCATAAATTCGTTAAGAGGCTCGTCCATTGCCCTCTGCTAATCCATACACTAGGTGCATGTCTGCCAGCTCACAGTTCGTATATCGATGCATGCTCTTCGTGCGGCGACTACTACTTGAATGAGTAAACCAGAAATTTTCCCTCTCGCGAACTGATGAACAGCGCCGTGTACCAACTTACGGTGACGTTTCCGGTTATGAGTTCCTATGCGTTTCACATTCCTTTAGATGTTACCTACCTCCCCTTAACGTTTGTACCTATATTTTTGAGACACCCTGTATATTCAAAAATAAAAGGAAATACCATCAGTGAAGAAGTAAAGCATACCTACTCTGAAATGCAACCAGAACAACGAACCTTGGGAGATAGTCCCCAAAAAAATCGGTATAATGGGATAGAATTAAGTGAGGCCAAGAAATACATTCACCACATACAAAATCCAGTGATTTGGGAAAACGAAGTGGCAATCGCAAATTAACCAAAGTTGAGAGTTTACCGTGAAAAACAAAGGAGAATCTTTTAAAACTAGGACAGTGGTTTCTTCATTGTTAAAGGCAGTGGAATCGAGAAAAAACTGGACCAGGACAATTAGGCGATCCCATATGTTGTATCACAGATATCATAGAAAATAGCGATTAATCGCTTAATAAATAAATTTAATTTCTTTCATTATTTTCAAATATCTTCTTCTAAGCTTCATCCCATGTACCTGGGATCAGCGTTTTTCTCTCTCTCTCTCTCTCTCTCTCTCTCTCTCTCTCTCTCCTCTCTCTCTCTCTCTCTTCCCCCCCCCCCCCGAACTTCCGAATATGTATATTTTTTTTAGAGCTTAACAGACAACCAGATTTCGCATTAAATCGAGTTTTGATGTATTTGAATTTTAATCAAAGTGAGAAACGAATATTTCTTTCATCATACTTTTTCTCTCCTAGTAGATTTTCAAAGCGACTGAAAACCAAAGAAGAGGAGAAAAACCTTTCTATGTTTGTGGAAATGAATCAAAATCAGGTATGCAAAATAATTAATGAAATTAAATCAGACAAATTAATCACATTTTTTCTCTAACAGAAACAAACCAATACGAATTACTATTTTAACGCACCACAGTTTAGTTCTCGCATTCGTATTATGTACTGTATTTGTCTGCCGAAGAGAGGCTGCTTTAAAGTGTTGTGTTGGCTGAAATACCCAGAATAACTCATGGGGGAAAAGTCCATTCCTTCTACATAAGCTTCTTTCCTAATACATTATAGGGCTAACTACAGCCTCGACTTGAGAGTTTAAATTAAAGTGTCATATTACGGCCACTCGAAAACTAATTCATCTGCCCATGTGTATTATGTCCACAAACTATGTTCTCTATTAGATTTGCCTGTTTTGCTGGATAAAAAACCTGAGTTTCCGGTGGGGGGAAACATTGCTATCTACGTCTGAGACCAATTAACTCAGCGAAGAAGTGATAAAAGACAATTAAATTTCCTGGCATCACTGACAGGATTCGAACTTGGAACTTTTCCACCGGGTGTCGGAATGGATGGTGATTATAACCACTGTGCTGCCCACGCTGACGACTGAAAAGTGCAATAAAAATTTCACCAGTGGCGGAATAGAGTTGAGTCCAGACTTATCTAAAGGAGAGCAGTTGGCAATGCGTCGTGCAGAATAAGCTGACAGGGAATATTGGTGTTTTATAACAATGTGTTTATACGTTGGGTTGCCAGCATGAATCGCATAGTAAAAAAGGCCTACGTGCTCTGGATTCATTACGAAAATTTATTTTGTTTCTCAGAGCAAACTAAACATAATTACAATTAATAAGCTTTCGGCTGGGAGGCAGCCTTCTTCAGATTGAATACATGAATGGCAGTTGGAATAGAGATGTGCACTGCCAGGATGGTGCGTGAGGCGCGTGGTTAATTGTTTGTTGATGTTTGTGGCTGTGACATATGGTGGTGACGTGGCCAGCGTCTGTCTATGGATAGAATTACTGCCTCTGTGATGGGGTTAACTTGGCAACCACTGTTCCTGTTCAAAGAGGCATCCGAGCATTTTATATTTAACGATTCCAACCAGGTGCGCTTTAGGTCTCAAAATCTCTTCAAATAAGTGACAAGTGGAGAAACTATTATAGTTTCTCCACTTGTCGTGGTTGTGGGACCTGTCCACAACCACGACATCGCGGTGTGGGTCGATGTCGTGGCGGGTTGTCCAGACATGCTCGGCGATAGCTGAGTGTTCTACATCTGCCAAACGGATCGCCCTTTTATGTTCTGAGACGTTTCTCGAGTCGATGTCCAGTCTCTCCAAAGTAGCAGCTGGTGCAGTCACGGCAAGAAATGCAATAGACCAAACCGCTCTGTAGAAGAGTGGGGACGGGTGTTTTTACGTTGGAGATAAGAGAACGCAGTTTCTTGCCTGGGAGTTGGATGCATTTTATCCCATATGAATTTAGGATTCTACCGATCTGTTGTGACAGGTTGGGGTAGTATGGGATAAATGCCCTCGTGGATGACTCGTCACTGTTGGCGTTGCTGTTGGTCGTCACGTTGTCGCGTGCCTGTAGATCACACCTGTCAAGGACGTCGATGGGATAGCCACACTTCGTAAGGTCTACTTTGACACTGGTGATCTCTTTGCGTCTCTCATCTGCGGAGCTGGAGTGCGTCCAGGCGCGAGTTAGCAAGGTTCGGGGAGTGGAGAGGAGGTGGCCCCGCGTGTGTGCTGACCGGAAGTTGGTAAATTTGCCAGCACACATTGCTGGCCAATTTACCGACTTCCGGTCAGCACACACTCGGGAACAGTGGTTGCCAAGTTAATCCCATCACAGAGGCAGTAATTTTATCCATAGACAAACGCTGGCCACGTCACCACCATATGTCACAGCCACAAACATCAACAAATAATTAACCACGCGCCTCACGCACCATCCTGGCAGTGCACATCTCTATTCCAACTGCCATTCATGTATTCAATCTGAAGAAGGCTGCCTCCCAGCCGAAAGCTTATTAATTGTAATTATGTTTAGTTTGATCTGAGAAACAAAATAAATTTTCGTAGCATGAATCGCAGTGTACCAACAAAAGAAATGTGTCCTTTCTGACAGTTATAATAGTTTCTCCACTTGTCACTTATTTGAAGAGATTTTGAGAATTCATTCCATCGGAGACAGGAGGAATTCTTAAAGATCTCTTTAATAGAATCTATAGTCAGCAGTTCTCGGGCGAACGGTGTAGGGTTCCTCCAGTGAATTTTTCAGCCAAAACAGCATGTACATCTGCTTGTGAACACAGACATAATATATGACAAACCGGTATGAGCTAGTTTATGATAAAAAGTGGTGCACTCTACACTCAGTAGACGATGAACCAAAAATTCACAAGACAAGAACAATATATGTGCATTGGAATTTCTTGTTTTTTTCTGTTATTTTCATTATTATTATTACCAAAATTTAAAGTCATTAATCATATTAAAAAGTAGAAAAAATCATCAAACAACTTGTGCTCTTCAAGTAATTTACATTACTTTCGCATCGGGGTATCAATTGCCGTTTCAGCATGGCATGATTGGGAAATTCCATTTTTCATTATGAAGTTGTAATTTCGGTTTCATGCTTGTGTGAAGATTGCAGTTAAAACCTCTTTAGTATTGTCTGTTGCAGTTTGCAGTATTTTTGTTATATAAATAAATTCTTTATTGCTAATAAGTACAGGACATGTACTAGAGACAATAATACTCAACACGGCGACATGGCCAGGAGTTTTACATTATAAATGAAATTATAAATGAAATTAATTGGCAAAAAGGAAAAAAAAATACCGTATGTGTTATATGAGTGTTTAATTTTGTAACATCATAAGTTTCCTCTTATATTTAGCAATCTGAAGGAAGTGAGAGGAGGGGGGATGTTAAAACCTCCAATAATTATCGCCTTTCTTCCCTGGTATGTACACCAATTGGAATCAAAGATTCAATTGGAGTACAACCAAGAAAAGTTTCGTTCTTGATTCTCTTTTCTGGAGGAAGATATATAAGACAAAATTAGTCTCCCTACAGCTATTTCACAAGCGATTAAAAGTGCTTCAGAGTTATATCACTTGATCGTCGATGCCGGACAATGACCAACGATGACATACCAAAAATACCTAGTATGTCAACATTCTGGACAATTTCGCTCATCTTACACTAATAGCACAAGGGATCTTTTCTGCTTCGGCATGACAGTGCACCAAATCATACTGCACGGTTTGTGATCACTTGTTCTGTAAACGTGGCACGCAAAAGTTTTATTAGCCTGCCCAAATCTCTGATCTTAACCATACTGAAAACCTTTGTAATGACCTGGAACGTGGACTTTGGACCAAGCCAGTACCCCATAAAAATCAGTGGCTGAATTAATTTCGCGTTGAAGAAGAAATGACCAAAATACCGCCTTTCTCTTACCAAAAATTGGCTTAGAGTCTATTGAAGATATATTGTATAATAAAGGCAAGCCAGCATGATATTAAATATTGTGTCAATAAAAGAATCTTATCCCGCAAGTGTCCCGTTATGTTCAGCAGTATTTGTGACTGTTTCTGATTTTAAAAGATAGTTCAACCTATGTTAATGATGGTGGAATATTTAGTTCATGTGTTTCCTTTTTTTTTTTTTTTTTTTTTTTGCATCCCCATTTTTTAGTAACCAAGTAATTAACGCTTAAGGACGGGAATGATTTCAGGCGATGCAAGCTAATTATAGCTAGGGAAGCTTATTGGTCAGGATGGGTTGTTGAAAACCAGTCAGATCGATCGTTCACTATTTGATCTTAACATCCGAGAAGAAACATGGTAATATCCAGGGCAGTTCAAATATGAGCGGATTGCTTGATCAACATGAAATCCGCCACAGGGGCAACAAAATTTACTTTCCTAGTAGTAGTGCACTTTCGATAAATAGAATGCCACCTTTTTAAATTTACACAGGAATATATAACCCTAGGAACGGCTTTCCCCATATAATACTGAATGCGAAGGAAGCTACAGGTTACCTTTGTTGTTAAAATAAAGCAGTTTCTTCTCTGGTTGGCTTTCTCTATGACAGTCAACAAATGTTATTGCTCTAACGTTATTTAACATGTGTTTTCCTATCCTCAATCGCGTTGGACTTCGCATAGTTCATGGGCTGTCTCTCGATGCGCACTAGAGTTTCTCTTTGCATGCAACTTTCTTTATCACGGAATTTCCTGGAAATCCAGGAAACGACAGTATACACTTGGTCGTCGACTTACGACCTATGCGACTTACGACCGGCCGCACTTACGACCACAAAAAAAAAATAATAATAATAATAAATTAATTAATTAATAATAAATTGATTTTGTAAATTTCATTTGTATTAATTTTTACATTAATTTTAGATTGTATTTTTGTGTTTACAGTACATTATGTACAATATAATTATAGATTGTAGTTTTGTTTTTTTATAAACAGTATGAATAATAAACCAATTAAAATGTAGAGAACGTTTGAATTTAACCTCATAGAGAGAGAGAGATAGCCTAGGCGTAGAAACGAAGGTATATTCAGTATCGCTAAGTAAAAGATAAAAACATTACTGTATTTAAAATGAAAAATAAAAGATTATAAAAATAAATCATAAAGATGATAAAAAGATTACAAAGGTTAAAAAATACTGTTGATAAATATATGGCCGACATACGACCAGATCGACTTACGACCTGTCAGTCAGAACGGAAGTCGGTCGTAAGTCGACGACCAACTGTATTAAGAGAACGATAATTTTTTTATTGTTCGGTAATAAGATAATTCCATTTTTCATTATGAAGTTGTAATTTCGGTTTCATGCTTGTGTGAAGATTGCAGTTAAAACGCTTTTAGAATTACGAAAATTAATTATTTATGCCTAAGGAAGGTCATCCACGATCGCGCATTCTTTATTTTTGTACTAACGTTAAAATACAACTGAAGAAGAGTCACTTAGACCTGAAAGCTTCTGTTTAATTTTGTTTTGAGTTTTTACTTTGCTTTACCTTATTAAAAAGGACCTGAAACCTATTTGTGTTTTCCGTTTCTCCGGAGCAAGCGTTAATTTAACCTTCATCATGAATACCGGAGTCCGAGGCCTTTTTAACCTACTGATGCCTAGATGACAAT
Organism: Mastigoproctus giganteus; assembly: GCF_048544385.1. Classification (NCBI taxonomy): domain Eukaryota; kingdom Metazoa; phylum Arthropoda; class Arachnida; order Uropygi; family Thelyphonidae; genus Mastigoproctus; species Mastigoproctus giganteus. The sequence goes on from NC_143575.1 coordinate 1,293,507, forward strand.
TTGTACATTTTAATACTTGAATTGATTCACTATCAGTGATGGCTATTTATTATTCATTAAAAATAATTTTTATCATGTTCAACAGCATTATATTCCTTTAATTATAATTAAGTGCATTTGAAAATTAAAAAAGACTATTTTATTTTAAATAACTTTTTAAAAGTATTTATCTTAAAATATTTAAAAGTCAATCAAAATTTTTAAAATATTTTCTTAAAAAACAAGCACTGGATACTTCGATCACTGAGACGAGTTCTCAACTTGGTTATAAATAAATCTACTGCAGAAAAGGCTCTTTTTCAGAATTCAACAGAAGTTGACGGAATACTTTTCAGTGCATTAAATAAATTGTGATGTTTGAGGTTCTGTTCCCTATTGTCTCGAATAATAACAGTTCTTGCTTCAAATTCTTATTTAAACTCTAGGCCTAACATGAAAAAGTTGAACGATGCATAGTTTTTGTCTTTGATTGTATCGCTGATTCTAATTTGTCTGCTAGTGTCATGGATTGTGAAATTTCCTGACATCTTCTTCTGAAAGTGAAGAGCTAGATTGTAATTCGCCTTCACAATGTCACCTTTACAGATTCAAATAATGATTTCTTATTCGGTAAAGTAGGTAAGCCAAGAGCACTACACAATTTTCATATTTTTTCCAACGTTTAAATACTGAATCAGCATAACCAAAGTAGTATTTCTTCTCTCACTAATCCTCTGTATTAAAGAGTTTTTCATTTTCTTGGCAAATCCCGATTTTTGTTGACTTAGTGCATCACGGTTACACAATTATTCGGCGCCAATTTTTACTGGTTGCAGGACTGGCACAATATCGTTAAGGGCATCAAATTCTTCATTAGTTAGAGGTCGCTTTTCTTTTATATCAATCAAGGCTTTGGTATCTGCTGATCTTATTTCTAAAAATGGCTCAAGCATTGCCAATAAACTGTTCCAACTAGTTTTGGAATCTAAAATCAATATCTTTTCATGACCATACTCTGCTTTCACACAATTTTGTAAAATTTAATTCTAGAGTGCTGACTTTCTAAATAACCTTACAATTCTTCTAACCTTATTGAGAGTTTCATTAATATCTCGGACGATTTTAATGCCTTCTTCTTCGTCGACATTGTAGTTGACTTCATTAATGGCAATTTGATTAATTTTCTCAGATGCAGTTAACTACTCAATTGAAATTGATGAGTTAACTGAGAAACCTCGACACAGCAGTGCTCAACTCCTCGCCTAACTCGTCTTCATCTGACTCGTTTTCTGCGCTAATATTTATATCAGAATCGCCTGTTTTCTTAAAAAGAATGTCACACGCAGAAAGATATATGCCATGAGCCATAAATGACGTTTTAACTCATTAGTTTTCCAAATTTAATCATCATACTGGCGCCACACAAGCTACAATGCTTCAGAATATTGAGATCAAATTCTTCTAGTTTAGCTTCTACTACTCTTACAGCATTTTCTACAGAAAATGACCCAATAATTCGTAGCATTCCTAAGCTCCAAAATTTGCCTTCATCCACATGAATGTTTACGTATCTTCTATTTTTCAAAGACGAATGTTCGTCAAGAGATACTAAACCTTGACCTTGCTTTTTTCTTTGCGGAAATTTCATTTTTAACTTTAGCCCTAAAGATATATTGTTTATGGCATTTATTACGTCAAGGATTTGCAGGAAGCGGATACCCTTTGTCTCGTATTGCCCGTCTTATAAAATTATTTATTGTAATTGCATTTACAGAAAATCCATCAACATCAACAAGTTTACTAACAATTTCTTCCAGGGTATCTTTTTCCTTCTTAGTAAAATACATTAATAATGTTTGCTTTCGCATACCAATAGAAGTTCTTTCTTCGCTGTCCTTAAGTGCTTTGAGCTTTCACTCAGTCAATTTATCTACTGAGTGCCTCTGGTCTACCGAGACTGGTGCATTCCTTATGGAACCACACTTTTTACATTTTGCACTTTCTTTATTGGAGTGCTTAATAAAATACTGCCAAATAAATGATTTTAGATCAGACATTAAGGGGTTAAAAATAAAAATTTAAAAAAATAATAAGACAGTAAATATACCTCACAATACTGATGAGGATTTTCCGTGATATTTATCCAATTTCCAGGATTTTCAAATCCAATAAAAGACGAATCTCGGGAAAGAAACCCTATACGCAACCCTAGCAGGTATTAAAATTTAAACAGGCCTCAAAAATCTTGCGGAGTCATACGATTAGCAATATTTTGTATAAAGAAGTGTTTATCAATTTGTCTGCTGCGAAAGATATTGGTTAATAATACACTTTTACAATTTCAATTTAACTTTTAATTATTATTTGATTTATCTATACCGAATACAAAATTCGCTGTAAATTATTAATCAAAATTAAAAATACATTCATTACACAGATTTTTTTTTTTTTTTTTTTTTTTTATACAAGTTGTAAGAGAAGAAGCGAGCAGGAGACGGCGATCCTTAGTTGTTTTCTTATAAATAAATAAATCTTTATTTCTGACTGTAGACATGTTACAATTGAGCAATATTCCTATCAAAAGTTAAGCAGTTAGAGGTTAACAGTCTGCACTGTAATAATGGGACAACAAAAGTGAGTGATTAATTAAATGATTGCGAGCTCTTAGCATTATGAATACCAAGACGAAACATAAAATCATTATAATTACAAAGTATTTATACACAAGAATCTTCATGAATATTTACAAAGGAGAGTTAAATTTTTAACACAGTAATGTGTACCATTCAATTAATCATATTTGGTCTGGAGACCAATTAACAGTTCGCAGTTCGCAATCAGTCTAATCAATCAACTGGAGCAATTGTTTCAGTAGTCAGTACCATCAAAGTTAGTGGTCCAGCATGTTAATCGGTCACAAAAACTCATGTAGTTAACATGAAGTGTTCTTCATTGGAATAGAGATGACGACCTCTCTACAAGAGGCCGATGAACCTCAGGCCGCCGTAGCTCAGTGGTCGTGCGCGAGGGTGCATCGGTACACATGCTTTGAGTTTTTCAGGTTTTAAGCCCTTGACTGCCAAATACGGTGCTGTTTCTTGTATTCTCTCTCTCTCTCTCTCTCTTTACCTTTTGAGCTCCTCTGACCATATGGTCATCGCGGAGCATAAAGAGAAAATGTTTTATTTATTCATTTATTTCTATTTCAGTGTCGACTCCGTTTAATTCGAGTCGATGGATTATAGAATCTGTTGAAATAAAATTTGTAGATAAGGAATCATGTTACTTCATGAGTTTACATTGTATAATTGCTCATATCATATTAAACATCATACTGTTTTATTATTTACAGACCCATTCTACCATGGAAGGCTGTACAACACATACTCAGAATCTGTTGATGCCCTCGGAGATTTTGTGGTAAATATATGGTTATATAAACAAATAAATATATAAATGATTTCCATTTTATTTTTTATAAATAGCACAATACAAGTGCGTACTCAATGATAATTCGCACAGAACTATTTAAATATAATAAACATTTTGAATCTAAGGAGCAAATAAACCCAAAAGTTTATATAAGCTATCTTTGTCCCATTTGAAAATTACCTGGAGACAAGCATTTAAGGAGCTGGTAGTGGATATTCGCGCAGTTGAAGTTGTTTGTGCAGAGCAAGGTTTTTCAAACTGGAAGGTGAGATGCAGTGTGCTATCATCAGAAAAACCATGGATAGGATTTCAAGTCATTGGAAGATGGTCATTAATATAGAGAGGAAAATACTGGAAGAAAGAACTAAACCTTGGGCAACACTAGCATTAGTGGAGAAGTCATACATATCACACAATGAGCGATCAGAGAGAAAACTAGATACTCAATTAAAATAACCAGTCTATAAGATATAGCAATCCATATGATAGAAACTTATTTAGAGGAGCTTTATGCCAAACACGATCAAAAGCCTCTAAAATATCAACAGCAACTGCTTGTGTTCAACAAAACTAACTTGTTAACAATTTTGTGTGAAAAGCGAAGTCCAGCAATGGTTCTCCTTTGATATAGGAGCTTTAAGCAATATCTATTCAAGTATTGTTCGTAGCGATATTCATAAAAGCAAATCTTGCCATCTAATCCAAGCATTTGTTTTATGGCTTAAGGTTGATTTTTTTTTTTTCCTACAGAAATAATAACAGGTGCAGCCCATGGAGACCAAACAATGAAATAAAGTGTCCCAGTAACAGACCTAACATCTGTTGTCCTCTATGAATTATACTTTTAATGTAGATAGAGACTTAAGATGAGCCATATTGCTGACTATGCTATAAAATTTAAAGGGAACAGCATAAGCTAAAAAAGGTAAATCACACTTCTTGAAAAAGTAAGCTAAGTCGTTGACTTAGAGGTTGAAGAGTAATGGGCCAGAGTGGAAACCTGGGGCACTCTATATTCAGAATGAACAACGGAGACTAAGAGCCATTGATTAGAAATTTGTATTGCCAATGATCAAGTTATCTATTGTATTGATATTCAAGATATCTATTCTGTTGGTTTATCTATCTAAACCAACGGAAAAAAATCGGCTTCCTACATAAAAATTTATGAGCCACCGAAGTGAAAGCTCGGTATACATTCACGTATATGACATCAACTGGACGGCCGGCATCAGGCTCCAATTATTCTATGTGATCAACGATTCTCGCAAAAGAGTTTAATATAGTGATAGTGCCATATAATTAAGCACTATAATGTTATTTATAGTAATTAATTTTCATGATAGTTACAATTTCTTGTAGAATAATTAAACTATTACTATCACTTTTATAAGTAAATTTAGCATTAGCATTAGCAAAGGCACATGATTCAAGAAAGCAAGCTTATATAGCATCAGCCAAAAAAAAAAACAACCCTTATTTCACCCATCCACTCGCTCCAAATGTTTGTCAAGTTCTGCCTTGAATCTATTTAAACTATCAACTTCTACAACGACAGATGGAAGTTTGTTCCAGCAATCAACCACACTTCTAACATCTGTTAGAAATATTCAAAGGCAAACTTCGCACATCTATCCCACATATGTCTTTCCTCAATCTGAATTTATGTCCTCTCAGGCGATTATTCTGAGAAAGAGGAAGAATCCCATCAGCATTGAGCATGCTCAATCCATTCAAGGCTTTTTAAACCTCTATCAGATCACCTTCCAGGCGCCTAGTCTCCAGACACTGTAATTTGCAAAACCTTTCTTCGTAAGAACAACCTTTCTTCGTAAGAACAACCCTTTGTTCCATTCACCAATCTTGTTATCCTTCTCTACAACAGCTCTGCATCCGTCTTAAAATGAGGCCTCCAGACCTGTATACAGTGCTCAAGGTGTGGCCTGACCATTGCCTTATACAAGGGGATAATCACCTCCATATCCCTGCTAGAAAAATTCCTGTATATCATTGACAACACACAATTAGCTACTCTTGCAGCCCGTCTGCACTGCTCAGAGAACTTCATATCTGCCTGCACAATTACCCCCCGGTCCTTTTCATTCTCTACCACTATCAGTGTAGTACCGCATAGTTGATACGTTGCTCTGGTGTTACTGTTTCCTATATGTAGTACTTTACATTTGTCAATGTTAAACTTCATTTGCCACCTCTCAGCCCATCTGCTCAACCTTTCCAGAACCTGTTGCAGCAGCATAGCATCAGTAGTATCCTTAACAACCCTGCCAACCTTTGTATCGTCTGAAAACTTGGACATTAAGCTTGATATACCATCATCAATATCATTTATAAATACAGAAACCAACAATGTACCCAACACTGAACCCTGAGGGACTCCACTAATAATATTAGTCCACTAAGAGCAGTGTCCATTGATTACCATTCTCTGTCTTCTCCCGCTCAACCATCCCTTTATCCATAGCAGCAATTTGCCTCCAATGCCACACTGCTCCAATTTGTGCTGCATTCTTCCATGTGTAAACAGTATCAAAAGCTTTTCTAAGATCCAAATATATGATATCAAAATTATTCTTTGCATCCAGTTCCTTTGTGACTACATCATAGTATCAAATTAAATTAGTCACACAAGACTTCCTCTTAACAAACCCACGCTGTGTCCGAGCTAAAACTAAAGTCTTGTCTAGATGATCCTGCAATGCTTCTTTAACCAGTGCCTCCAATAATTTCCCTGGAACAGAAGTTAAAATAACAGGTCTATAATTACCTGTGTCTCCATTTGTTCCTCCTTTGTGGATTTGAGTCACATTTGCACATCTCCAGTCCATGGGTACCTCCGCTGAGTCCAGGGAAGCTCTCATAATTATGGCTAAGGGTTTGCTTACTTCCTTTGCCGCCTCCTTTAATATAACTGGATAGATTCCGTCCACCCCAGGTGCCTTTCTTGTGTTTATCTTCAACAAGTTCTCCTCCACTTTACTCTGAATTATTACAAGATTATCTAGCTTATTGCTAGAGTTAATACACCTCTGGCATTCCCCTCCCTGAAGAATTCCTCATGTGTAAAAGTCGATGCAAAATATTCATTTAGTTTGTTAGCTACCTGAGCAGGGTCATCAACAGTTGAACCATCGATATCAAGTGAACCAATCTGATTCATCCCCTTCCTTCTAGAGTTAAATAAGAAAAGAACTCTTTGCTGTTTTTCTTTGCATCCCTTGCCAAAGATTTCTCGTAATCTGCCTTCGCCTGCCTAACCTCCTTTGTAACTTGGTTACAGACCAGCTTATATCTATTATAGGCTTCTGTGTCACATGTTAATTTATATGTATTCCACGCATTTTTCTTCTCTCCCATATGTCTCATTAGTTCACCTGACATCCGTTTAGGCCTAAACCTTGAACAATATTTCTTAGTTAGTATGAAAAGCCTAGTAGCTTCCAAGATAAGCTCTTTGAATGCTTCCCATTTAGAATTTTCTGTTGGTAACATCATCAGTTGGTCCAACTGTATAGAATTTAAATACTGTCTCAGACCATTGTAGTCACCTTTACGAAAGCAATAACCCTTCCCTTTACCCCTGATGGTAGTTACCTCTTTGAGTAAACCAACTTCAGCATACTGTGATCACTGCCACCCAGTGGTTCCTTTATCTGCAGATTCTTAATGCATGAAGAATCACTACTGATAATCAGATCAAGAGTATTGCTCCCTTTAGTTGCCTCCCGAACATGCTGATGTAGAAAACAATCATCCAATAAATCCACAAAAGCCTTGCTAGTGTGTGAGTGACCAACCCACAAATTCCAGTCAATATCCAGGAAATTAAAATTCCCCATTATAAGACACTCTAATTTACTGGCCTACTCTATTTCTCTGCACACTTGCTCATTATACTCATCACATTCATAAGGCCTATAACACACACACCGACTCCCGTTTTTCCTTACCCAGTGCTTATGTCACACCAAGCAGATAATTAACATTGCATTGTCCACCAACAATTGGATGCACTTCCTTAGATTTTATCTGTTTCTTAACTAACAGCATAACCCATCCTCCCTTCCTGTCCTGTCTATCCTTTCTGTACACACTGTACTCCCCAAATTCCAGTTCTGCACTGCTTATGTATGTGTGACACCATGTCTCTGATATCCCAATAATATCTGCCTTTGATGTCTTCACTAGCACCTCAAACTCATCGAATTTATTAACTATACTCCTAGCACTGGAGTACATGCAAGTATACATGCACCTGTTTCTACTCTTAGTTACTCTAACACAGCCCATGGATTTACTTGTTCCACTATGACTCCCAGCAGTCCTGGAAATTCCCATTGCCTTGTTTTCCAGGCTGCTGCTCAACTGCATTTCAATAGAAGTAATGTAAAAATCACTTTCACATCTGCCAGAGGCTACTGTTAATCTATTAGTCCTTGTACCCCCCCCCCCCAAGCTAGCAGTTTTCCGACCCACCTAACACTGCCTCGATAGCACCAGCAAATATTCTTGCACCCTTTCTATTTAAGTGTATCCCATCCCTGTAGAAGCAGTCCCTTCTGTTAACAACCACAGACCAGGCTGAGAAAAATTCTACCCCTTGAGACTTGCACAATCTTTCCAGGGCCGAATTGATCGACAAGGCTTTCATCATATACTCCCTCCTATCGTGTTTGGGCAGAATTGCAGACACTTGCAAATTCAACCCTAATGCACGTTTTTTTGCATGCAACATTGACCTGTACTTGTTAAGTAATTCTGCCAGTCTCCTACTCTTAATATCATTAGTGCCAACGTGTACAACAATATCACTCTTTGTGCCCTTAAATGATGATATCTTCCCTACAACGTCATGTACCTTTGCCCCTGGCAGACATACCTTGGTTCTGTTCCATCTATCCTTTTTGCCCAATATGTTCTCTGTTTGCCTGACAATAGAGTCACCTACAACAACTAGTTCCTTTGGGACCAGCGCATTCTGCTTTGGGGGCTTACCTTTGTGTTGCGTGATGTTCAAGTGAAAGCTCTGGCATTGATGTGGGCAGCTGAGAGCTTGATGGGCCCCTCAATTTAAATCCTTATAGGACATCCACCCTGTCCTTCAAGCTCTCATATAAGCCCATAACAATGCCAAGTTGTCGCCTGATTTCCTCGCACTCCTTACATAGCGCACACATAAAGATATTCCCCTTGGCAATATCATGTCCCGTTCCTGATTGTCCATAAACATAACACAAGCAGTGCATTTCAATAGACTGTGATTCAGAGGACCACCGCCCCCCTCAGTTCTCCCCTGAGCCACAGCACTTACACTAGTTTGAGCCTTTTGCTTTGCTACTCTTGTCTGAGTCATGATTTCTATTCAAGTTCAATAAAATTTGACAATAGAGAGCTATTAAATGCTCAATTATTCCTATATTCTATTATCTTATGACTTGCAACAGGGATTACCTTTATTTTTTTTGCTATAGGATGGCTTCTTTCAACCAACTCTCCTAGTCCAACGCGTTAACGATTAATTTCTAACAACGATATAATTATAAGATTAATTAATTCACATTAATTAATCTTATAATATGTTCACAGGAAGAAGAGCATGTAGGTTCGAAAAGCCTTAGTCCAACTTGAGGAATGAAGAGAATATTGCTCTATATGCAGATAAGCTTTTTTTTATATCAAATTTAATTTTAATTTTAAATTTAGTTTTAATGATGTTGGACCTGACGTTTTCCTTACTGGCAAGGGGGGTGGTGGTTGGAACCCTGGATTGAGTTGGACGTCCAATATTGATACCATAAGGGGCTGTCCCGTTACTGTTCTGACAGTGCGGAAGACGTTTAATTAATCTTATAATTATATCGTTGTTAGAAATTAATCGTTAACGCGTTGGACTAGGAGAGTTGGTTGAAAGAAGCCATCCTATAGCAAAAAAATAAAGGTATTCCCTGTTGCATCTCATATCACTTTTATGGAGGAATAAATCCAAAACTAAGCATAGAGGGATAAATCCCATTGGCTAATGGACGATAAAAGAAATGGAGAATATAAGGAGTGAGAACATGAATGGCTATTTTTCAAAGTATGGAAGAGATTTCGACAAGTCCACAAGTTCTCAAGCTGTACTAGAAACTCCTACCCAGGGCTTTACTGGGATCGCGCCATAAGAACGAACAAGGTGATTCCGCATAACAGACCGGACCTAACCCTCACTGACAAGAAAGCAACGACTAACTATCTGATCGACATAGCTGTGCCCAACACCAGCATCCTGCAGTGAACCTATGAGGAAAAATTCAGGAAGTACTCAAACCGTAGACAGGAAGTCAAAGGTATGCCGCAAGTAACGACTATCCCGATCACCATGTTAATCACCGGCATAGTGCGAGAGTCCACCTAAAGAACCTAGCGGCAATAGTATATTTTATCTGTAAATTGTGTGGATCGATTTGCTTGTTCTCTGCACAAAAAACATGTGCTTCCGGGAGATACAACCATGCAATCCTCGTCTGATACCAAATAACTCCGCCGTGTTGTGAAAAAAGCCGTTAAAAATATCTCTTGTCATAAATGGGATTGGACAAGGGCCCTTCTGGAAGAAGAAAAGCATCAGGAATATCAGCTCCTTGTTTTGCTGAAACTAGGAGAGGCCGCCGTAGCCTACTGGTCAGGCGCGCGGGTGCATAAGTATACGTGCCTTGAGTGACGGGGGTTCAAGCCCGTGACTGCTGAATACGGTGCTGTTTCTTGTATTCTGTCTATCTTGTGAACTCCTCTGACTGTTTGGTTGTCCCGGAGTATAAACAGAAAATTTATTTAAATTTTAGTCGCTCAGTTAAACCTGATATGTAAATGGAGGGCGTATAATAAGGGCTCTGTCTTTATTCTATCAGAGATAATGAGTTTGGAAGATTTTGAAAATTAGTTAGGATTGTATTAGTTTTTGTTACTGCATTAAGAAAGAGGCCGGGTAACAGGTTGTTCAATTGGGTAAGTCGAATCCTAAATTTATAAAGAACGAGGCAATGATCGTTGAAACGTATACCGCCGAAAAGAAAAGAAAGTGGCTCAGAAGATTGTGGAAATTCACAGCACAGGTTTTGAACCTCCACAAAATGTAGGTCATTATCTATTGGAATGGGTGCATGAAGCATGACGACAACCCTTGGTGATTCGACCTTTACGAAAGTTATAATTGGTTCATCTGTCCTATGTGGAACATTATACATTACCATTAGCGTTAGTAGTGACAGCATATGATGCAAAAAAGCAAGCTTATACAGTATCTGCCAAAAAAAAAAAACCACACACGCACACACACACTTCCCATATCACCTATCCATTCCCTCCAAAACTTTGTCTGGTTAGTTCTTCATTGAATTTATTTAAGCTATCAACTTCCACGACAACAGATAGAAGTTTGCTTTAGCAATCAACCACACGCTGGCTAATAGCAAATTTCCGCATATCTATTCTGCAATCATCTTTCCTCAATTTGAATTCATGCTCCCACAAGTGGGTAATCTGAGCAAGAGGAAGAATCTCATTGGCATTGGGCTTGCTCAAAACATTCAAAGCCTTAAACACCTCAGTCAGATTCTAGTCTTCAGATGCTGCAATTTGCAAAACTGAAGCCTTTCTTGGTAAGCACCCTTTGTTCCCCTCGCCAATCTCGTTGCCCTCTCTGTACTCGTTCCAGCAGCTCTACATCCTTCCTAAAATGAGGCCTCCAGATCTGTATGCAATACTTAGGGTGTGGCCTGACCATTGCCTTGTACAAAGGTTAATCACCTCCCTGTCCCTGCAAGCAAAATTCCTGTACATCACTGACAAAACCCCATGAGCTGTCCTGGAAGCCTGTCTGCAATGCTCAGAGAATTTCATATCTGACTATACAATTACCACCAGATGTTTCTCATTCTCAACTACCCTGAGCGTAGTACTACATAGTTGGTACTCTTCTCTTGGGTTACTGCTACCCAGTACTTCACATTTGTCAATGTTAAACTTCAGTTGCCACTTCTCAGCCCATCTGCCTAACTTTTCTATATCCTGTTGCAGTAATTATTGTCATTAAAAAACCTGATATACATACCTTCATCAATATCTTTGATAAATACAGAAAACAACAATGGGCCTAAAACCGAACCTTGGGGGACTCCACTATTAACATTAGTCTACGAAGAGCAGTGTCCATTAATTATCACTTTCCATCTTTTCACACTCAAATATCCCTTTATCCATAGCAGCAACTTGCCCTGAATGCCACACTGCACCAATTTATACAGCAGTATTTTATATGCAACAGTATCAAAAGCTTTCCGGAAATCCAAGTATATGATATCAAAATTACATTTTGCAACCAGTTCAGTTGTGACAACACCATAGTATCCAAACAAATTTTTCAGACATGGTTTCTCCTTATCAAACCCATACTGTGTCTGAAATATAACTGCAGTGTTGTCTAGATCAGTGGTTTTCAAACTATTTGTGGTGACGGATCAGTTTCTTTTATTTCCAATGCGGACCGCTAACGTTCGCATAGAATTGTAAATTCGTATTTACAGTTCGTCGTGGACCGGACTCGGTCCGGGAACCACATTTTGAGTAGCAATGGTCTAGATGATCCTGCATTACTTCTTTAACCAGTGATTCCATTATTTTTCCTTGAATAGAAGTTAGGCTAACAGGTCTGTAATTACTCGTGTCACCCTTTGTGACCCCTCCTTGTGAATTGTTACATTCGCACATCTCCAGTCAGTGGGGACCTTCCCTGAATCCAAGGATGCTCTCATAATTAGGGCTAAGAATTTGCTTACTTCCTTTGCTGCCTCCCTTAATTGGATAGACCCCATCTAGTATTTCAATTGTGAAATAATTTAGACATTCGCCTTAGTAAGAGGATGTTAAACCATTGCCATAACCTATTATTCATTGCCAGAAGAAGATCCAGGCCTATGTTTAAATCTAATGGTTAAATCGAGGGGTACTTCACTACCTTGGCATTGATAAAACCTCCAGCTTTCATAAAAAAATCTTTGAAAAAAGTTTTCATAACATAATCTTTGATAAAAGTCTCTTGATCTCTGGCTTTATACAAACACATTTCAAATGAATAAAAATATTTTACTTAGAATTTAATTTTAACTCCAACATAATTTCAAAGTATTCAAATCATTTATCAGAACTGTTTATCAAATCGCTTTTTATAAAGTGTCATGCCTCTTGAGGCAACCAGGGAATAACATTGAATTCTTAGAGAAAGTTGGGTATTTCGGCTAATTATACAGACATTTAACATTTTTTCCGTTTGTGTATTTAAGAGTTTATTCTATTGTGTAGTTAAGAGTTTATTCTGTTGTGTATTTAATAGGAATTTAACAATTTACTCCGTTCTGTATTTTATAGAAATTCAATAATTTATTCATCTAAATGGGTACCAAATACAGGCATTCGGTATTTACCAGAATGCCTGTATTATAATTAATAATTTATTTCGTTCTATATTTGACAGGCATTTCACAATTTATTCCGTATTTAACAATTTATTTTTGTATTTACAGGACTCTCAACGGGTAGTGATCAGTGATCTAACTCTTATCACACGGCCTTGCCAAACATGGATCTATCACCCAATTGCTTATGCACATCCAGCCATGCGTAAGTAGATTTTTAACATCCTTACATACATATATAACAGTGTGCAAATATAACACATTATCTCTCTCTCTCTCTCTCTCACACACACACACACACACACATATTTATACTACGTTACACGTGTACATAGTGGCATAGTGTTTTGTGGAAGGCGCCACTGGTGGTTCCACATCTGCGCGGTGGTACTTTGTGAAGAAGTACAGAATCTCTATAAAAGCCAGAAAAAGTGTAGTCTGGTTTCTGTCAGAGTAGTAGTACTATGTGCTGTTTTTGTGTCTCTGGCTGCTCGGCCGCAGGATCCCTAGTGGGACCCCCGCGTTGCCTGCCACCATCACCACCACCACTACTGGTAGGTGAGCCAGGCTGCCCATAGTACTCTGGCTGACCTCCGCCAGGGTCACTAAGTTTCCTAACGATTCCACGTGTACAACTGCTTATGCTCCTGTGCAGTTTGTGTTTATGCTATTTTTTTTCTTATAGTGATCCTAAAGATAAAGGTAGTTGGAATTTTTTAAGTGCATATGTACCAACCATAATGGCTTGAAAATAGTGTAACATTAAGGTTGAATGTCTGTAAGTTATAATTTTCAGAAACTATACACAAAATAACCATCAACCACAGGCTCAACGTACAAAAAAAAAAAAAAAAAAAAAGGCTCGACTCAACCGAATGGTCAAGCGCGAGAGCGCAGAAACACGCACGCTTTGAGTGGACCGTGATTCAAGCTCGCGTAACTACTAAATATTATTATTCTTCTTATTATTAAATCAGTTTATTTAACCAATAAATATGGCCTTACACAGCCATTCAGCCAGGAGGGCGATCCGTAATACAATTAATTAACTATTTGCATTATATATAAACAAAAGTTTATATATAAAAAACATATAAATTTATACAACTTTAAAAGAGGGATGATGGTAGGTGCCCGACGCAAAGGTTACTCTATCGCGGAGGTGGTACTACAACTGCACTATCCCCGTTCGACAGTATCAAGAGTGTATCGGGAATACGCCATTTCCGGAATAACATCTCATCGTGTACAGCGCTGTTGGCGGAGAAAGGTGGTGGTGGATGAACGTGGCCGTCCACTTTTGTCTCGCATTGTTTTAGCCAACCAGAGAGCGACAGTGGGACAAATCACCACCGACTTCAATGAGGGAGGTGCCAGAAACGTCTCCACCAAGACCATCAGGCGATCATCAGCCGCAATAGGTTATGGGAGCCGCTGACCCACCAGAGTCCCATTGCTAACACCACGAGACAGGACTCTACGCCTTAACTGGGCCAAAGAAAATCGGCACTGATCTTTGGATGATTGGAGACGGGTCTCCTGGTCCGATGAGTCCCGTTTCCAGTTATTTAGAAAGGACGAGAGGGTGTGTATCTGGAGGAAACCGCACGAAGCTATGCACCCGTCATGTCAACAAGGAACTGTTCAGGCAGGTGGACGGTCGGTAATGGTATGGGGTGTGTTCAACTGGAACACGTTGGGACCTTTGGTACGTCTAGACGCATCTCTGAACGGTCCAGGTTCCGTGTCTATCCTTGCAGACCATCTGCACTCTTCCTGGTCATCGTGCACGCACAAGACAACAGACTCTTCCAGCAGCACAATGCGGCTCCCCACAAATCCGTGGTGACAAGAACATGGTTCGAAGAGCATTACGGAGATTTCAACACCATGGAATGGCCTTCTAGTTCACGGGACATGAACCCTGTGGAGCATCTTTGGGATACTGTGGAAAGGTCCGTTTGGATCCTTCACCCAGGAATGCGACGGAATTATGAACAGCGGTGCAGTAAGCGTGGATAGAAATATCTGAAACGCTTTCGTGGACTCAATGCCTCGCCTTGTTACTGCCCTTATCCGGGCGGAAGGTTGGTCTAACCGTTACTAGGTAGGTAGCCCATGATTTCTGTCCACTCAGTGTTGATGTCAACATCTCCATCCGCGTGAAGGTTTCGTGCAGTTTCTTCGACCTGTATGCTTTTGAGTCACATAACTTGTCTCGATAAATCTCTAGTCTGTTGATAAGCTGGATTGTGTTTCCGGGAAACATATTACATAAGTGTCCTAGAGTGTCTAGCCCTGCTTAAAGTGGAAGACGAGGGTCAGCCTGGTAGCGTCCTGTTGTCCTACCGATATCGTCGATTCTGGGGGCATCGATGCGCCTGGTTATAAGTTTAGTAAGTGTTAAAATACTTTGGGAATCAGTCTGCTGCTTACAAGGCATCACGTCTAGTACAGCACCGACCTTGAAATTGTATACTGCCACCCTGTTATTTTATGTATTAAGCTATTTAAGAATCCAATACTCTAACCCGAGAAATTTTATGAAGTGGGTTTTGGGCGCTGACGTCCAGCTGATGGAGGAATATAATGGTATGGGATAAAGGCAGCTTTATTCCATAAAAATCCTGTTGGGATGCAAGGAAGCGTTCAGGAGCTGCAGCGAACAGTAAGGGGGGAAAATGACTCCTCCCCTGCAGTACTCCTCTAGTGACGGGATCGCTATTATAGCCGTTAAACGTGATGTCCACGCTACCTTTTGCTCTATGGAATACAAATTGAAGACATTCTATGTATTGTAAATTAATTTCGAAGATTCTGGAGATCAATCATTAGGATTTAAGTTGTTAACTTCTTTGACTGCTTCAACAACCAATTGGTTATAAGCCACAGCTTGTCACAATGAATATGTCATAAGGTGTGATCATAAATGTAATCGTTTGGCAGAGTTTGCCTAACTGGGTTGTTTGGTAGAGTTCTGGATGAACTGATCGACCTGAGTGAGATTTGCCAACCTGTCAAATCGCTTATTAGTATAGATAAATCGCAGTTAATACTCCGATTTGGTACTCTCTAGAACTTTCAACGAGGAAGCCAGTGGTGAGATTATTTTAATTTATATAGGGCTCTAACGTAGGATCAGACACGTTATTTATTCGGCGTTATTGTCGATGGATCGGCCAAGGAGCATGTAGCTGTCCCAAAAATGCTTCAGATGCTGTCGTTTCGGTCACACGACCCACACGTGCACCCAGACAGAACAGATCTGTGGTCACTGTGCTGATAAAGGCCAAAGCTATGAAACCTGCCCGAACAAGGCCAATGAACCAATCTGTGCTAACTGTAAAAGCCAGAATCTACCTCATGCCCACTCACTTCGGGATAATAAATGCCCTGTCTACATCAAGGCCAAGAGCACGCTCCAACAACGAATAAATTATGGGGATACTGCATAAACAGTATAACAGCAACAAGATAAAATTCCTGCAAATAAACGCGCAGCGGGCAAAGGCCGTTGTGGGACAACTCCGACAGAAGGCAGATGAGGAAAACATCGACAGTCTCTTAATACAACAACTCATTCAAACGAAATGAGGGGATACCCCTTGTCCTACAAAATTGTCCAGCCTCCTGGTGTGACACCCTGGGCGGCGATCGCTGTGAGGAATCCTCACTTGATTGTGATGCAGATATCTCATCTCTGCCCTCCATGGGCCGCCTGTGCCCACATCATCTCCTCTCTGGACGACTTCTATGCCGTTTCCCTTACTGCAGGACGGGAGAGGACATCCTACCTGCAGTCCAGTACCTACAACATGTCTTAACAGAACTGGCGGGTGCAAAGATTGTCATTTGTGCCGACGTAAATTGCCGCTCTGCCCTCTAGCACAGTGAGACCCCAGGGCGTGGAGGTGCTGCAAATGGACAGCGGTTGGAGGAGTTCCTGGCCAATAGTGGCCAGGAAGTAATAAATAGGCCCAACAGCCTGCCGACGTTTTCCAGCTCACTTTGGGAAGCTACGATTGACGTGACTCTCTCCACCAGGTCCTTTGCTAGATTTCTGTCAGATTGGACCGTACGGGAGGGCTGGTCCACCTCAGACCATCGAGCCATAACTTTCAACATGTACAGATCGATCACTCAGTCCACAATTCTCAGACAGAAGCAACACAGATATGCTTTGAACAAAGCTGACTGGAGCCTGTTTAAAGAAACACTCATCAATGGGATATTGCACTTACAAACCGAGAATGTGCAAGTTCAGCATCCAGACTCCCATCAGCGCAAGGTCACGGACATAATTACGAACGCTGCAAATACAGCAATAAAACGGAAAAATCCCATTCCTGGGGCGGTCTCTTGGTGGTCAGGGGAGCTTCAGGCCCTCAGACGTGAAGTAAGCCAAAAGAAGCGTGCATTCCAACGGGCCAGGCGATCCTGGCCCCCCGCAGAAATTGAATGTCCTGGGAGCACTTGGTATCAACAGTTGATAACTCTGACCCCTGGGTTGTCGTGTTCAAAGTAACAACAAATAAACTGCCAAGAGTTGAAGTTATTCGCTCCACAATCACCCCACAAGGCCACATGACCTCCACCTGGCAGCATTCAATTTCAAACATACTTGATTACTCTTTCAAACAGCCACCAGATGACAACTCACCAGAACAAAAGCAGCTTTGCCTCAACAATAACAACTATAACTCAACACTCGTGGAAGAGCCTTTCAACGTCGAGGATCTCTCTATGGCCGTTGGGAGACTGAAAAATAACAAGTCACCAGGCCTGGACATGCTCGAGCCCGAAATAATTAAAAAAAGTTGCCGAATTCGCTCCAGAAACCCTGCTAAACCTCTTCAACCATTGCCTGCTAAAGGGATGGTTCCCAACTGATTGGAAAACTGCGTCCATTCGGCTCATACTCAAAAATCCAACCAAACCGCACGATCGCCCTGACTCGTACAGACCTATTGCTCTCCTTTCTGTGCTGAGTAAGGTCTTTGAGCAGCTCCTTAGACAGAGACTGGAAAAGCACTACAACTGCACAGCTACCAGCACGAAATCAATTTGGATTCAAACCGGGCATGTCTACGGTCGATGCGCTGGAGACCATTACAAATGCTGCCAGGAACTGCACCCAGAAGTACCTCCTCGTCATCTCGATCGACTTTGCTGGGGCGTTCGACACCCTATGGTGGCCTAGCGTCCTCGGACGGCTGAGACGCGCTGAGCTCCCAGGAAATCTCTACAACTGCATTGCCAGCTATCTCAGTGACAGGAGCATTGTGGTTCAGGCTCCCTTCTCCAGTGTGGAACATCGTGTCCACCGAGGTTGCCCTCAGGGCTCTGTCCTGGGCCCACTTTTCTGGAACTCTGTACTCGACGAGCTTCTCAGTATTGACTTCGGCGATGTCCAGATCTTGGCATATGCTGATGATCTCTCCCTGATCCTGGCAGGGGATTCCAGGGCTCAAGTTGAAGTATCTGCCAACAGAGCTCTTACGACCCTGCAAGAGTGGGTCCGGAAAAACCATCTGAGCATCTCATCCACAAAAACCCAATCCATTCTCCTGAAGGGCTATCTTGATCCGCAGAGGCCGCCTCAAATCAAGATACAGGGCACAACCATCAAGCTTGTTACTCAGCTGAAACTCCTTGGCATTATCATCGCCAGCAAACTAACATTTCTCCCACATCTCAACTATCTACAGAAGAAAATAAGAAATTACATTGCACTGGTTGCCAGGGTGACCCGCCGAGATTGGGGGCTCAAAAAACGCACTCTAGCATTTCTGTATAAAGCCATATTCATACCAGCTATCACCTACGGTTCTGGCATATGGTTCCACAAAGCCTCCACTGTGGTAGGACGAAGAAAGCTGAACATCATTCAACGGCCAATTCTCCTTACGATAACCAGAGCATGTTGCACCTCCAGCACGCACGCACGCTCTACAGGTCCTCGCCGGTGTACTGCCCCTAGACCTTGAGGTGGCCCATGTGGGGATGCTGTATCAGCTCAGCAGAGGAAAGTCTACCACCTTTATTGATTTTACCACGGATGCTGCTAACACTTATTCCAGTGGCAGACTCCTAACCTACTTACAACAGACCTGGCAAGCTAGATGGTCTGAATCCACCAAAGGGGCCATCACCAGCAAATTTTTACCTTACATATACAAAATATATCCAAAATCACCATCCTGGTTCTCCCCAGGCCTTCTAACCACGTACCTCCTAACAGGGAATGATGCCTTTCGCAGCAAACTGAACCTTCTTGGACTTTCCGACAACCCCCTTTGCATCTGTGGTGCCCAGGAAACCTGAGACCACTTGATGCATGACTGCCTACTATATGATGACCTCAGATCTTCTCTCATCACACAAATTCATTTCATCCCGAGAGATCAGTAGCAACATCCCCTGGAAGACCACCATACCTACACAGCCCTTTCGAACTTTGCTCAGGGCCTCTTCACGAGGCGGAAAACCCTACCACAACCACAGAATCAGACCCAACCAGACAATGTAACGGCCTAATCAGCCATGTGTCAAGACCACTACTTGCTTCAGCATACTGCAATCCCCGTGAATACTTTCAACCTGCACAAAAATTGTGCCTTTACACATCACCTCCATCTACCATGACTGCCGCTCCGGCTTCGACTCCCACCAAGTTAACCCACCACTGAAATGACTCCGCTATCTGGACGGGACTTCTTTGTCCCAGGATTGACACTACTCGGATTTGATCCTCTCGGATTGGCTCTACCAAATATATCTTCATGCAGCTCACTACTGAAATGACTTCGCCACCTGGATGGGACCTGTCTGTCCCAGGATTGCACTACTCGAATTTTACCTTCTTGGACTGGACTCTGCCAACTATGACTTCACGCAGCATTGCTGCCAATACCACATGGCGATCCTGAACCCATGCTCCCTTGCACGGCCCTGTTTCTCCCCTGTCCTGGCGGGGAGAAGGTGAAGGTTACCTTGTCTCCTCCCCGCCGCCCCCTCTTTCCTTCTGGTGTGGCATGGGCCTGCCTCACTGATTTTGGGGTCATCTACTCTATCGACCCTATACTTCTGTCTCTCACCCCCCAGCCTTTAGTCTCCCCTCCCCCTCTAGCTTTCCAACTAGCGTTCATCCCATGTCAAAATTATCCTAGCCCTACACCCAAAATTCTTAATTCGAACACTGTATAACTTAAAACTCCTTTGGCCTGACCCAAACCCTAGCGCACCCCCCCTTTTTTTTTTGGGGTCCTAGCCACTGAAATCCCAGGAAATTAAGTGGCAGGACCTGCCAGAGTACTTATTTAAAAATACTGGTGTACCTGGCTTGCCTCCACGGGGCTAAGTGTGGGCAACGTTGGGCCTCAGTAGGGGTCCAGCGGCTAAATGGCCAGATGAACAATGGTACACTACACTACATCCAACAATATCCATACACTTTTAAATCTCTGGCCTTTACAGTGTTCTGTAACACACGACAATGTAGACTACACGGAGATGGGGGAAACCCCTGGTGCCGTTAGACCCTAAACACACTTTACCGCCATTGACGCAACACTGAAGAGTATCGTTTACGAACTTTACACGACTTCCACGTCTATATCCTGCTTTTCTGACTTGGGAGGGGTATCCCACCCGCCCGAGTAATTTAGGGTGTAGAACATAGAACACGCTCCACACATAGGATTCACTGTGAGACAAATATTTTTGCAATTATTGCCATGTGCATCTCATAGCATAACATGGCGGCAACGAGTGAACTTTTTTTCTGTTTGTCCCATGACATTCTAACCTTCACCAACGCCTTCAGCATCCTCGAAAATCCCCGGGGAAAAGTTGAACTGTTTCTCTGTCACAATCTCCTGCGTCGTTGGATGTCTTCGGACCTTCTAGGTAGCCCAAAAAAATAATAATAAAATAAAATAATAATCATAAAATAAAATAGCCACCTCCACAGACCAGTCCTAATTGGCCTATCGACTGGATAGACCCCTCATTCGATTTGCCTTAACGTGCTTATTTTTATTTTTTTATTTATTTTTATTTTTTTGTTAGTTGTTGGCGCATCAGCTTCTGTGGCCATAATGCACCTCCCAAAGTTTTTGCATTTTATTCTGATCCAAACCCTAGGCGGGATTCCAACCCGCGACCTTTGGGTTGCCAGGCAGACACTTTACCCACCTGGCTAGCCCGGTCGGCTAACGTGCTTATGAGAAGTGTTTCTACTGCGCGCTGCAAATTTGAAGTCTTTGAACTTTTGATATTTTCACCTCACCCTTCACACCACAGCAATGTCCTACTAGGTGCTTTCCAGAACAACTGCAAATTTCCATCTTATGACTGCACCATCGACTTGGCAGCATCAGATAACCTAGGATAGAAGATAAACTGTCTCCTTAGGACCATCTTTACGCTTGTGCGACTTCCCGACTGTGAAATAGCCCAAAACATCGCCCATCGACGACAAAACCACGGAACTGTATGTGTGACCGCTCATTTTGCTGAACGGACTGCTATCCGTAGTCCGCTCGATAATCCGAATATTGCTTTGGCATGTCAGACGAGGAACTTGACCGAATTGATAAAAAAAAAAAAAAAAACTTGCTGTTGCCCTTTCCAGAACGAACAGTAAGAGCTGAGCACAGCATCCAAGTCCCAAAAGGACCAAGACGAATGCAGGCCTGGCCCTGCGAGTGAAAAAAAAAAGACACTAAGAAACACGAGAGCGACACAAGTGTATTTGACCGAATGAAGTCCCAAGACCAACCCAACGTACAAAGCGAAAATAACACATCCTTAGACTAGTCATTGCCGGAGGGACCTGTTATGGACCAAGTCCTGGCCCTCTATTTCGAGTTGAAGAGCATTATGGGCAACTCCAATAATCGAATTACAACCACACAAAGAGAAGACATCATTACTATCTGATCCAAGATGGAGTACCTCCTTCTGAATGTGCACATAAAAAACGGAAAGGCCACTCCAAAATCGAAGTCTGCATAGAAGAAGGAAACAAACAAATTCCACAGCTCCCTCGTTCTCATGTAGACACGCTGAGGACGCTGACAAGTCAAATAATGAGGCTACTGCACGACCAACAACACAGAAGAGAACACTATTGAAAACTTCCAACATCGTCACCCTGAAACCCATAGGCCAGGAAATTAAATCCAGTGAGGAAGTAAAGAACATAGTTATCACAAACCTGAAAGATCAATTCAGAACCACGCGAATCAAATAGATCAGAAAGATTGAGACGAAATCACAACAAGAGACAGAAGATATAACAAACGACCCAGCTATCTCTTCGCTTGGATTGACTGCAGAGCAGCCGAAGAAAAAGAGCCCGGCGGTAATAATATTTGACGTGTGGAAGGATTTCAACCCCAGGAAAAATCATTGATGAGATCTTTCATCGCAACCTACAAACCTCTCGCCCGGACTCGACTCCAGAAAAATTAATCAAGTCCAAGTACCACACAAAATCTAAATCTGGTACCTCTATCATCAACAGGGTTGTGGAACTCTCTCTCTCTCTCTCTCTCTCTCTCTCTCTCTCTCTCTCTCTCTCTCTCTCTCTCTCTCTCTCTCTCCACCCCTGGCATGGAATAGAATAAGAAATTTAGATCGAATCTAAATGAACTGGGGCCGCCACTGCTACAAGGAACACGTGGCCATCCCCAAATGCTGCAGTTCGAGCATACTCGCTCTATAAAATGAACAAGTACGCTCTAATTGAAAATAACTGTTCAACATACATAAATGCCTTAGGCAGATGGAATCTGTGACAGGGCCCCCTTGAAAACACGCGCGCGCGCCCACGCACACACACACACACGCACACACACGCACACACACACACACCTGTCATCTGATATACCACTACTCAAATTTTTAATCATTGTGAAATACACTACCGACACCTTACATCTTAATTAATGTGTTTATAGCTACCAGTACAATGGAAATTCAATTTACGACGCTTATTGATCTACGTGCAGGACCTGGACCTAATCGAAGACCCAGTCCCATGGTTACAACAACTCCCTTTCCTCCTCGGCCTCCACCTACTGTATCAGTTCCAGTGAAGGAGCAGCAAACGGCGAAATCAGCAGTGGCAATTCGCAATTATTTTCCTGAAACGTGGTTGTGGGATCTCTACACACTCAAGTAATCTATTTTTTTTTATTATTTCAAAAAAAATATGTCAGTTAACTTGCCTAACCAATACAAAAAAAAATTATTTATTTAAAGAATTCATTTATTTTTTTTAATATACTATTATTACATTTTATATTTTAATGTCAAATATACCGATTTGCATCCATTACAATTATAAAAGTTATATTTAATTAAAATACAACTATTTACAACTATATAATCGATTATTTATACTAGAAGTAACCGAGCAATGGGAGTTTTTATGTTACAGAATTATAGTGTTGTAGATATGTTTATTAAAAGTTAATGATGGTTAATAGCAATGAGAGCACAACAATACAAATGGCCCTCAGTCCCCAGCAGCTTTCACTCACCCTCTTACGGCAGCGAGAGGATCACAGTGGAGGCAGAGGGTGCTAAGAATCTCTGGGTACGACCAGGCTGCCATGCACGGAAATTGTACTTGGCCTGTTATAACGTACGATCACTCATCGGTGAAGACAGGATATTAGAGCTGGAAAAGGAATTAGAAAATGTGAATTGGAATATCATCGGTTTGGCTGAAACAAGAAGAAGAAATGAATCACTTATAAGTTTATCAAGTGGAAATCTGCTGTACACCAATGGAAACAGTGAAAGGAGTGAAGGTGGAGTTGGGTTTCTGGTCCATAAAGATTTTAAAAACAACATTTTGGAATTCAAAAGTACATCACCAAGGGTGTCAAGACTAATACTCAAGATTTCTAAGAGGTACAAGCTAAAGATTATAATGATTTATGCACCAACATCGAGCCATGATGATGAAGAGGTTGAAGAAATGTACACTGAAATTGAGAATCTTCTAGATGAGCAGAAAACCCACTACACTATTATTACGGGGGACTTCAATGCTAAGGATGGAAAAAGGCAAAACAGCGCAGAAAGAGGAACTATAGGAAATTTTGGAATTGGTGAAAGAAATAAAAGAGGTGAAAGACTTGTCGAATTTTCAGAATCTCAAGGAATGTCAGCAATGAACACTTTTTTCAAGAAAAGGGTGAACAGAAAGTGGACATGGAAGAGTCCAAATGGATTAACAACTAATGAAATCGACTTCATCCTCACTAACAGAAGATATATTGTGAATGATGTTACCGTCCTGAATAAGGTAAATGTTGGAAGTGATCACAGAATGGTAAGATGTACACTTGATATAGATGTAGGAAAGGAAAGGAAAAAACTGACTCGAGTAAATAATACAAAGGTCTTTGAAATAACAGAGGAGGAGAAAAAGCAGTATGTACTGGAACTTAAGAACAAGTTTGAGCTTCTGCAGACTGCTCAGGACCAAGATATCGACGAGGAATATTACAACTTTCTGAAAGTAATAAAGCCCAATAAACCTATAGGGAAACAGAAATCCAAAGAAGAAAAATTTAGTCAAGAAACACTTGCCATGATGAACCAAAGACGACAAATGAAGAGCAAGAAAAACACTGACAGGGAGAAAATTGAGTATACTGAGTTATGCAAAGCCATTAGAAAGAGACTCAGAGAGGACATAAGAAGATTTAACACAAGAAAAGTAGAACAAGCATTAAGGGAAAACAAAGGATTTAAATCAGCAGCCATGAGCAGTAATACAGAAAGACAAATGATACTGAAACTGAAGAATAGCGATGGTGTACTTATAAACAGCAGAGAAGGCATAATTCAAATAGCAGAAGACTACTACATAGAATTATACAAGGAGCAGGGGAATGATGCCAGCAGTGGGGAAGATGGATTGCAAAGTAGCAACACATACGACATACCCGATATTCTTCCTGATGAGGTAGAACATGCATTGAAGAAAATGAAGAATCGGAAAGCCCCGGGGGGGAAGATGAAGTTACTGTAGAGTTGTTAAAATTGGGAGGAAGAGACATAACACAAAAACTGGCAAGGCTCTTCACAAAGTGCACTAGAAAAGGTGTGACGCCTAAGCAGTGGAATAATGCAATCATAGTTTTGCTGCATAAGAAAGGAGATAAATCAGAAATTGGAAATTATAGACCAATTAGCTTGTTATCCCACATCTACAAGTTGTTCACAAGGGTCATTACTAACAGATTAGAAAGAATACTTGATGAGAATCAACCGAAAGAGCAAGCTGGCTTTAGGACAGGATTCTCAACTATGGATCACCTTCACGTAATATCACAGCTAATGGAGAAAGCAAATGAATATAAAACACCATTATGCCTGGCATTTGTGGATTATGAAAAGGCATTTGACTCCATACAGCATAAGGCAATGTTTCGGGCACTGGAAAGACAAGGCATAGATACTCCATATATTATGATTTTGAAGAAAATATATGAGAATGGTACATCCTTTATTAGACTAGACAAAGACAGTAGCAAATTTAAAATCGAGAAAGGAGTTCGACAAGGAGACACAATATCTCCGAAGCTGTTTACTGCTGCCCTTGAGGAAGCTTTCAGAAGATTAGACTGGTCGCAGAAAGGAGTCAATGTGAACGGAGAGTACCTAAACCATTTACGATTTGCAGATGACATTGTGGTCATAAGCCACGATCCCAAAGAATTAGAGGAAAATCTTAATCAGTTATGCACAGTTAGTAAGGATTTTGGACTAAAGATGAATATGGCTAAAACAAAAGTAATGATGAACAAGTATGCCACAGAAAGGGAAATAATGATTGAAGGAGCAGTAATTGAAAAGGTGGAGTCATATACTTATCTGGGACAAGTTATTAGCTGTAATAATGATAAATGGGTGGAAGTCAAGAGAAGAATAAATTTTGGATGGATAGCATTCAGGAAATATAATCACATACTGAAGAGCAATATCCCAATTTGTCTGAAACGTAAAATAATGAATCAATGTATACTCCCCACCATGACTTATGGAAGTGAAACTTGGGCACTCACCAAAAGAATGGAAGAGAAGCTAAGAACTACACAGCGAAGAATGGAACGAATTATATTGGGAATCAGACTGTTAGATAAGAAGAGAAACACATGGATTAGGCAGCAAACTCAAGTAAAGGACATTCTTATCAAAACTAAAGAACTAAAATGGTCTTGGGCAGGACACATAGCTCGAAGACATGATGACAGATGGACTAAGAAAATAACAGAATGGTACCCAAGAGGAGCTAGAAGAAAACCTGGAAGACAAAGGCGGAGATGGATAGATGAAATTCATGAGTTTTTGACTAGTAAATGGATGGCCAGTGCTCAAAACAAAAGGAACTGGAAAGTTGCTGAAGAGGCCTTCATCCTGCAGTGGATTGAAAATGGCTGATGATGATGATGATGATGATGGTTAATAAATTAACTGAGTTCACAGACAAATGGATTTGAATGTATCAAAAGACAGTAAGAGTACCGCACCAAGTGATGCTCTTTAATTTGCTCAAACTGACATACAAAACGAAGTTTGTGGAACTCGAGTGTCCTTCCTGATTGAAACTATAATCACCAGCAGGTCGTTTTGCCCGGTGCACTGAATTTGCTATCTGCAATGAGGATGGTTCCTCTCGCAGATTGCCTCACCCTCATACACTGAAAGAAGAGACGTGTTACAATCGAACAAAGACAGCAGAAGGGTTTTTTGCCAATATCAGGGAAACTGCTAGTCATGGGGAATAAGGGTTTTATACAGATACGCGTTTATATGATGATATTGGTCAAATTAATACTGGCATATCTCGCAAGTTTTCGTTTGACAGACGATATTGACGGTGATACAAAAAAAAAAAAAAAAAAAAACACCGCTCCCATTTCACCCCTCCGTTCATTCGAAATACCTGTCCAGCTTAGCCTTAAATTTATTTAGGCTATCAACTTCCACAACAAGCGATGGACACAGGCCACCTCCACCTCCATACCGTAGTACCGAGACGATCCACTACTACTAATCTGTTGGAGACTCTCTTCAGAATGCAGCAGCATTAAATGAAAAAGCCCAAATTGACATCATATTCCTTGATATAAATGCGGCTTTCGATAATATGTCGTTACCTGAACTTGAAAACATATTGAAAGTTTATTTCCGCATTGAGGGCAAACTATTGCAGATCATCAAGACCATTTTGAAAGCAAAGCACCTCATTGTACAACACCAAGAATTCCGTGCAGAATACACCCTCACTTGGGGCATCCCTCAGAGAGGAGTTTTATCAGCTTTGCTGTTTGCTGCCGCCCTAGAGCCTTTTCTGGCGCAGAATCAGAATTTTATTTCCTATGCCGATAATATTAAGTATTTTGTTGTCTCTAACGAAGGATCTCATGTGTCCGACGTCAATTTCCATGCCAACGCTAAGCTGTATGAACTGGAGACATAGCTACGCAAAATCGGTTTGTGGCTAAACTTAGACAAGTCAGCACAACTGACAATAACTAATACGAAGATAAAAAATGAAATCAAATTATCTATTAATGGAGCATAGATTAAGAAAGTTAACTCATACACCGACCTAGGAGTGACGTGGGACGAGGGTCATACCTTCCAAAGGCACTTTCACAACACGAGAACGAAAACTCTCGCTGCCATATGTTACAGCACACACACACAGACAGGAAATAACTGGGATTCGAAACCAGCAACTAGTGACCCAATATATCCAAAGATGTATCGTTCCTGTATCCTTATATGCTTCGACAATTTGGTCCTCTGCTCCAAATACTTATATCAGGAAATTTCTCAGCCTAGAATACTGGTTGCTCCGGTGGTTGAATAGGATTGCTGGGAAACCCTTCACAATTTCGAAATCCATACTGTACGCAAACTTGAACACAGTTCAGTAGATTCAAATGATCATAATACGTAACATCTGCACTCTAGCACAACTTCTCACTGGGAATTTAGATACCCCTCAAATTGAAAATCTTGTAGTAAGGCCCCGCCCTGGAGCCCGCCTCCACAACCCTCTCATAGTCTCCGAAGCGCTCTCCACCACACGGATGGATTAAGGCGGATGTTTCCTGCCAATACTCTGGAGCTGTTTAGAGACCTCAAAATAGACCAGGACAGGTACTGCCACGAGAAAACTTACATGAAGCTCATTGCCGCGGATCTGTATACGAAACTAGAAATATGGTAAAGAACGTAATTGAAGAAAGACTTCAAGTGCCCTCGAACTCGTGAAAATCTTAAATGAACGATATATTAAATTTCCAAAGACTCTTATAGGACTGAGGGTTTTCCTTTTGTTCAGAGAATGACAATGAGGACCAATGCATAGTGTAAATGACGATGTCATTTTTCTATGTATGTACATTGTTTTGTAACTTTGTAATTTTTTCTATGTATATATATTGTTTTGTAATTTTTCTGTGAATGCATGATTTCTGTATGTAAGTAATTCTTCCTCTATGTTTATATATCTTATGTATTTGCTGATATTTAATCCTATGTTACACTCTAATAAGTGTATTTGGATGTATGTATGCGCCACCCTCCTAGAAAATTTCTGTACAGGGTGTTTGTTGAATAAACTGATAATGATAATAATAATAATAATAAAAAGTCTGTTCCACCAACCAACTACCTGCTGGCTAAAGGTAAACTTCCACACATGTATCCTACAACCGTCTTTCCTCAATTTGAATTTATGCCATCTCAGATGATTATTCTGAGCAAGAGGAAGAATCCCATCGGCATTGAGCATACTCAAACCATTCAAGGCTTTATACACCTCTATCAGATCAGCTCGCTGGTGCCTAGTCTCCAGACACTGTAATTTGCAAAACTTAAGCCTTTCTTCGTAAGAGCAACCCTTTGTTCCATTCACTAATCTTGATGCCCTTCTCTGTACTCGTTCCAGCAGCTCTACATCCTTCTTGAAATGAGGCCTCCAGACCTGTATACAGTAGTCTAGGTGTGGCCTGACCATTGCCTTATACAAGGGGATAATCACCTCCTTATTCCTGTATATCATTGACAAGACACCATGAGCTACTCTTGCTGTGTCAAGGTGTATGGAGGGTAGCAATGTTTCGAAAGAGCTTGAACTATGAAACAAAGGCTTAGAAATATATTTTTCTTAGTAATAACACAGTATGGAAGTAAGGCACTCGGGGAATAAAGAAAACATCATTACGGAAATATTTCGATAAGTGGAAGAGGTAGGCCTGTCGGTAGGACACTTAATTAATATGGTAAACAACGGTCTGGTCAAGTGCGGAAGTAGGTTAAAATTAAAAGTTTCAAAACAATAGACAAAGTAGCAAGTAGAGAGCTATGCGATGAAAGAATGGGTAAATTTAAAAGGCGCTCAGGGAAGTAGTCAGCACAATTGTTCAATTTGTATATTACTCTGCTACTTGAGGACGCCACAGTTAAGGTATTTCGGGGAAGGCGGTCGGGTATGCAGCAACTGCAAAGATATGGCCAGCAGGGGATCTAGAGGTAACAGATGAAGGGGTTCCGTTGTGTGGGGCAAACAGAACGTGAGTATTGGAAGAATGAGTTTAAAGAACACACCGTGATTGGGTCAGGTTTAAATCGGGCGGAGATAAGAAAACGAGAAAAATTAAATAAAGTTTTCGCGCCAAAATGGGGGTTGTGGTTGCTGTTAGTTCGGGTTATTGCTGTTGTAGTTCCAGGTTCGGTTCTGGGTGAGTCCTGCTACGTAGTGAAGAATTCCGCTGAACACTACAGACTGTTTTAGTAGTGCGGGGAAGAGAAGTCTGTGTTACGAGAATGTATTGAAAAAAGTAAAGTAAAATGGTGCGTGTCTTGTCCAGTTACTCCTTAGGCAGTAACGTTATATATTATAGAAAGTTTAACTTATCTGTCGTCGGCATGTTCCTGTGTTAGAAGTTGATTCGATAGCCAGACAGATAGTGCCCTGGCTTCTACTACTGCTGTGGTATTTTCCCTCAGTATTCACAGAGAACTGCTCCCGAAAAAAAGACTACTCGAAGCAGGGACGTATTCAGGGGTGGGCAGAGGGGACATATGTCCCCTTAACCACAAATTTGAAATTAAAGAAAAAGAACGCAGGAAGCGTTCTAAAAAAAAAAAAACTTAAAAGCCTGGTCGCTATGCTCCCCCCCCCCCCTTACGATGATATCTAGATACGCCACTGACGCGAAGAGCTATACGGCAGACTTTATCTAAGAAGAGGGGTTGCACCGCACTCCACGAAAGGAATCTGCACAAAGAAAAGGAGGAAATGATTAGGATTGAATTAGTTGAGCAATAGTAATTGTAGACAGAATTGATACTGTTAACTGAAAGAACATTTATGGAAATGATAGCACGTATTATATATATAATATTAACAGATTAAATGAGGAAAATGAATAAATTAAATGTAAATGGATACCAGATGTATATACTAGCAAATAAATTTGTTTAATAAATGATTTTGCTTTATAATTTTGGGTCGTTGATCGTGAGAAACTGAGAGCTCACATACATAACAATATCATACGGGAATATCCCTCTGCTTGTGGAAATTCTCCCAAATTCTAACGCAATCAGATAGCTCATGGACCGTAGTACTTTTTTGAGAGGAGCTGTTGTACTAAAATAATAACAACTGCCACTGACCGCAAAATACTAAAGTATAGGGGAAATAAACTATACACGAATACTTAGCCTTAAATGGGTCTACAGTAATGTCAGGAGTGTCGTCAATAAAATGAGTGAATTCGAACTCCTGGTTAGAACAACTAATACTCACATAACGGAAACTAGATGCCACCCGGAAAAGGCAGACCAGCTTAATTTATGGTATGTACAATGTCTTTAGTATTAGTACTAAAATGGCTAGATCTCACAAGGAATTGGACGCGTTCTGCATCTACCGAAAAAGAGCGAAAAAATTTTTCTATCATTCGCACCTTCAGTTCATACCGACACGAAGGATAGAGAAGAATAGAAGTGGAAGGGGGGTCATAGAAATGGATGAGGTGATGCTTCTTATCAAAAACAGCTTGAGAGCGCGACTAGTTTTCACAGATTCGTGTTATGCATACCAACATAGAATGTCTGGTGCGAAGCAGCAGAATACAAAGGTAAAATAAGACGGAGATATGCTACCGACCAGAAGCTTGTGATGAGTAAGACGAAAGACTCTACGTGAAGGGGGATTGGGCGAGCAAGTATGATGTCTTATTATGAGTGATTTAAAAGATGACTATTATTTGCATTAGCATTGTCAGAGAAAATACTAGGGGTAAGAATATTTTAGACCTCATATTTTATGAAAACCTGAAACACGAACGTATAGTATTTAGTACTATGTGTGGATTGAAGGCTGCGAAGATGAAAGAAAATAATTGTTGATATTACACTTAAATTTGTGAAGAGTGTAATTTTCAGGAAATATATATGAAGGTTATTTGAGAAAACTGAAGTTGAGGAAGAAGAAAGGTTAGTTCTGTGAGGTTGAAGCTGGACAGTAAAAGGATGCTCACTAGTTGTGGCACGTGTTCGGAGTGGTTAGGAAGAGAGCGGGGGAACTATAGAAGCCAATTCAGAAGAATAGTGCCCATGGAAGTATCTACAGAAAAGGTATGCAACAGAAAGTCTATGAGAGAGTGGAGACACTTCGTAAGAGATGGGTCATTAATTAACCTAACTTCCCACTTTTGCATGAAGTCTGGAGGCCTCAGAGAGGTTATGGGGAACTGCCCCAGAAGTGGGAACAATATTCCATGGTAGGGAGGATTTGAGATTTGTACCGAGTAAACAGCTGTTTAGAAGAAAAGTAACGCCGATAACGAAAGAGAAAACCCAAATTTTTAGACGCAGAGGGAGCAATATTTTTGATATGCTTATGATATGAGAGATAAAAAATCAAAGTAATCCCTAATAGAGGTATGTGACCATGTTTGAAATCTGTCATCGAAAATAAGCACAGGAGCAGAATAATCTTTTTTGCAAGATGTAAGACAGGACTGAGTTTTAAAGGTTGAAATTATATAAGTTATCTTTGCCTCATTGGAGAATTGCCTGGAGAAAAGCATTTAAGGATCTAGTAGTGGATATTCGAGAAGTTGAAGTTGTTTGTGCAGAGCAAGGTTTCAAAGTGGAAGGTAGAATGCAATGTGCTATCATCAGAAAAACAATGGATAGGATTTCTGGTCAATAGAAGAACGCTATTAATATACAAGAGAAAACAGTGGAGAAACTTCTCCACTAACGCTGTTGTTCACCATCATTAGTGGAGAAGTTAGGAGGCAGAGACAGCACAATTAGAAAAACAGTTGGAAAACCATAAGATGGAAGCTTACTTAGACCTTTATGTCAAACATGATCAAAAGCCTTTAAAATGTCAAAAATGTCAAGAGCAACTGCTTGAGTTTCATTAAATTTAACAAATGCTAGTGTATTTCAGATGGAACCACACTGAGAGAATCCATACTGGCAATCATTGATCAGATGGAAGGTTTCTAGATAGTTTACGAGTTAGTGGTTAACGGACTTCTCCATTACTTTAGAAAGAGTAGAAGTGCAACGGGACGATAATTGGATGGGAAGGATTTGTCACCCTTTTTTGTAACTGGCTGGATATGAGCAAATTTTTAAGCAGAAGAAAAAACACCAGTGAACACGAAAGTGTAAAAAAGAAAACACAGCACAAGAACAAGCTCAGGAGCACAGGTTTTGAGAACGACTGGAGAAACATCCTCAGGACCTGGTGCTTTCTTGACATCTAGACTGTTCAAAATTCTTCTGACATGCTTTTGATGGAAGATCACGGGAGACATTGAATGGAGTGTACTGAGAGGGAATGGTAGGAAGAGTGTTACCATGATCATCGATAAAAGAGTTAGAATAAAAGTATGATGCTGGTAGATCAGCTTTATTCTTAGCTGAAGTGGCAATAAAACCATCGGGTTCTAACGGAGGTGGGAGTAGGGTTGGGCAAAAGTTGTGACCAATAACCTTGGAAAGAGATCGGAATGCTCGACTACCGTTTGGATAAGAAACAATCTTTCTACTCTTAGCCTATTCAAAATCTAGTTTGGACTGAGTAATAACTGCTTTAAAATTGTTGTTAGCTTTGCGGTAGGCCTAAAATGAACTTGGAGATTTGGATGCAAGCCAATTGCGATATGCACATTCTTATCTTGAACAGCCTTAGTGCATTTATTGGAAAACCAATTTAATTAAAGTCCAAGATTTTAAGGTGAGGTGTAGAATAAAGGATTTCAACCCTACAAGAGCAATTCTAATGAGATTAAACTAAAACTTGTTAGAATAAGTTTATTAAAAATAAACTAATAAACTCAGTATTTATGCTCAGTAATTTTGAAAAACCGCAATTATGAAAGCATGATTTGACACGACAGAGGTTCCTCTGGATTGGAAAAGTCCCTGTGTATCTAGTGATACACAGGGACTGTAATATAATATGTAAAGGCGGTTCTAAGGGTGAAGTGGGTAACTAAAACCTGCCAGTCTGACTGCAGTGGTCGAGAAAATTAGGAATGTAATGATAAAGAGCATAATTCAAGGATATTTGGAAATGAACTCTTAAAGGCTAATCAAAATGGTTTGTTACAGTGAAATCATGTTTAACTAACCTAGATAGCTATTTTTACACTGTAACTCCTGAGGCATCGTTTATTTGTATTTTAGCAAAATTGATTTATTCTCTCATGAGAATAAATCAATTGTTACTGTATAACCTGGAACATGCTGAAATGCGGGTAAGATTCTAGGATGGATCCCCAAGGTGGGTATAAGGCAGGAAGTAAAAGGTTATGATTAATGGTTACTTTTCAGATTTGTGTAACTACAGAAGTTGGGCCCCAAGGATCAGCTCTAGGACCACTGTTGTTTTTGATTATCATAAATGACATCTCCGAGGGGATAGATGGCCGGATGTCGATATATGCAGATGATCATGAAGATTCGGAGAGTGGTTAATGATCAGTGCCAAGAAACGCTCCTTCATGATGACTTGGATAGGCTTCGTCGATGGTCAGAAAAGAGGCAGCTATGTTTTAATGCAGCAAAATGCAAATCTTACACTGGGAAACAATAACCTCAAATAACTTTTACACTTGTTGGGGTCATATTAAAAAGAACAGTAGAGAAAGAAGAGAGAGAGAGAGAGAGAGAGAGAGAGAGGTTATAATACCACATGAGTCAAACGGCACCTGTTTGAAGAAATATTTCAATCATCTACTGCCACAGAGGGAGGCAGTAAATGAATGAAAGTGACACTTTCAATTATACATGATTCCAGAACTAGAGACGATATATTCAAAATAGAGAGAAAGCGACTTCGACTGGATTGTAAGGAAGGTTTCTTTCACTTATAATCAGCAAGTTGTTAATTACGGAAATAATTCATCATAACGTTCTGTATATCATCGTAACATTTTTCACCTTTATCCTTTATCCGTTACTAGCTTTTAGGTGTCACATGTATTTTCCTCGTGTTCATCTTTCGCCAAACGAACTATAGAATATTGGTTTTCGACTCTCAAAACTATCGTCGAAATGAAATTGAACTTGATATGGCTTCGACAATTTACGGTCATGTGGAAGTTAATGTGAATACAGAGGAACATTTATTTCATGATTCAAGTACCAGAGAAATACAGTTTTTAATATGACCTCCTTTAGTGTTTATAAGTATTTCACAGCAGGTGTTCTAATGCTGTGTTACTTCTCTTAATTTCACTGAATGTACCGTCTTGTTCAACAAGAAAGAATTTCACGTTTTCGCTCCAGTATGGAACAGATTATGGAAAAATAGCTCAATGTTCTTACTACTGAGACTCTTGGATATAAAAGAAGTAGACCCATATTTACCAATGAACATTTTTACAACAAATGTTATGAATATCACTGAACTAATAATTTGTTACTTTTATTATTATTATTATTTTATTGTTGTAATTTTGCCACATACTGTTTTTTTTCCTAAATCTTTGTAGTGTATTGACAAACGTTAATGTTCTTTCGTACACTGTAATAATGAAATCCTTGTAATGTATTAACCCCAGGGGCTCACATCTGGTGAGTATGGGCTTGGCACACCCAGAGTCCTGAGCTGGATATCATCATTCTTCTCTTTCTTGGTGATTCCCTTCTATTTTTTCTCTCCCCCCCTCTCTCTCTCTCTTAGGGATAACTCGGGAATTTTTTTTTGGCTGGTGCAGCATAAGTCTCAGGCTTCCTTGCGCCATATAGCTAATAATAGTAATAGTAATAATAGTAATAATATTTATCAATAAAAAATCAAAATTTTCGCATCACCATTTTTTGTTTAAGGAAACCGCATATCCCTTCACAACAATGGCACCGCCCATGGTACTAAGACACTGGTCGGGAAACCCTGCACGTAGAGGATGCAGTAAAATAAATATTTTTGTATCACCATTTTTTTTTTAAGGAAACCGCGTGCTAACACATGATCTGCGCCACACGTGGTACACAGACCATCGTTTGAATACCTCTGCACAAGTAAGCACGTAGTGAGCGCAGTAAATGCAGAAGACTCCAAATTAGCCAGAAAGGTAGTAAAATTAATTTCCTCGGATAATACACAAATAAGCAAAAAATCTGGATTATGAACAATATGCATTTAATATATATAAAAAAATTAATTGCATACTGCCAGCACTATCTAAAACTTCTTAGCAAATCCGATTAATATAACTTTATTCTTATTTATTATTAAATCTCGTATAGTTTGTTCAGTGACATTGTTCATGTGCTATTTCAGTAAAGCTGACATTCCAGCACCTTTTCCATGCTTATTAATGAGTTCAAGTTTTTGTTGTATTGAAAGAACGATTCTTTTTCTTTTTAACATGATACG
Source organism: Mastigoproctus giganteus (assembly GCF_048544385.1). Taxonomy (NCBI): domain Eukaryota; kingdom Metazoa; phylum Arthropoda; class Arachnida; order Uropygi; family Thelyphonidae; genus Mastigoproctus; species Mastigoproctus giganteus. The sequence continues at coordinate 1,329,348 of NC_143575.1, forward strand.
CAATTTTAAAAATTTTTAAAATAAATGCAAACAAAATAAGTATGTACAGTACTTACTGAACAACCGAAACTCAAAGTGTGTCTGCCCGCTTAACACGCACTAAATGATGATCAATGGATGCATACCTGTTTGTATGTGCACGCGCTTAAAGATTAAAGGAATCCTCTAAGACAGTGTTTCCCAAACTTTTTCAGTCTTGTCTGACAAATTTGATTGGATACTATGATGTAATTACAAAGGAACTGTATGCAAAAAATAATTTTGATATCATATATTCGGATTTCAGGAAAGCTTTTGACACCGTTGTGCATGGAGGACTACTGTACAAATTGGAGCAAAATGGTATTAAGGGTAAGTTGCTACAGTGGATAAAAGGGTGATTGAATGGGAGAAGACAGAGTGGAAATCAATGGACGCTACTCTTCGTGGACTAATATTATTAGTGGAGTTCCACTAATAACATTAGTCCACAAACAGGGTTAGGTGTTGGGCCCACTGTTGTTTTGTATATTTATCAATGATATTGATGAAGTATATCAGGCTTAGTGTCGAAGTTTGCAGATGATACAAAGGTTGGCAGGGTTGGTAATGACAGTAATGTCAGTGAGCTGCTGCAACAAGGTCTAGAAAATTTGGGTAGATGAGCTGAGAAGTGGCAACTAAAGTTTAATATTGACAAATGCAAAGTACTGCATATGGGTAGAGGTAACCCCAGAGGAACGTACCAACTGTGTGGTACTACACTTAGGGTGATAGAAAATGAAAACACCTGGGAGTAATCGAGCAGTCAAATATGAAGTTTTCTGAGCAATGCAGAAAAGGCTACAAGAGCAAGTCATGGGATTTTGTCAATGATATACAGGAATTTTGCTAGCAGGGAAAAGGAGGTGATTATCCCTTTGTATAAGGCAATGGTCAGGCCACGCCTTGAGTACTGCGTACAAGTCTGGAGGCCTCATTTTATGAAGGATGTAGATTTGCCTGAACGTGTACAGAGAAGGGCAACAAGATTGGTGAGGGGAACGAAGGGATCCTCTTACCAAGAGAGGCTTAAGTTCTGCAAATTGCAGTGGCTGGAGACTAGGCACCTGCAAGGTGATATGATTGAGGTGTATAAGGTCTTGAATTGGTTGAGCATGCTGAATTCTGATGGGATTCTTCCACTTGTTCAGATTACGAACCTAAGGGGGTATAAATTCAACTTGAAGAAAGACAGCTGTAGAATAGATGTGTGGAAATTGCTGGGACAAACTTCCATCTGTCGTTGTGGAAGTTGATAGCTTAAATAAATTCAAGGAGGAACTGGACAAAATTTTAGAGGAAATGATTGCATGAATATTTTTTTTTTTTTGGCTGATGCCACATAAGCCCTCTTGCTTTCTTGCATCACATGCCACTATTACTATTACTTAAATATGGGGTGGTCGGACGATAGGTATCCAATTTTAAAAATTTATATCTCAGCACTGATTTATTATGTTTACAATCTACCTTTTCCAGACTGACACAAAACATAACTGAATAATAAACTGTCACTATTTGAGTATACAACCAATCGTACCTCATAGGCTACTAGTCTGAAGAATGGTGTGTTTTCGACTCACTCCCAAGTCTTAAAAAAGTTAGGAGTGATTGTAGACAACTGATTTCTCATGTCGAGTGCGACATCCAGTCTGTAACGATATTTATATTGTAGATTTTGTTTTAAAAAAATAAGTAAAATTCAAAGTAGCCGTTACAGAAATTATCCACTGATCCTCTGGAGCAGTTTGGGAACCACTGCTCTAAGGAACAGGATTGTACAATAGACTCCCAGTGGCGGATTAAGGGTTTGTGGGACCATAAGCAGTATGTTTATAAAACATTTACATTTAAAAATATATTATTGTAAGTAAGCACTGTAATTGATTTTTTAAGACATTTATATCATTTTTTTTCGTCTCTGATTAATCTGCAATCCGATTAAACCTCCCCCGATAATCGGAGCATTACTGTAAACAAATATTGCTCGTAACTTCATTATTTATTTGTAGGAAGCTCTTCACAGCTTAATGACTGGAGACCATTGGACAGTAAACATTTGTGAGACATCAAACAGGTTTTTATGTAAATTATTATTTACATTCAGAACCTACGATAACAAAAATATTTTTGGCTAGTAGTATCCTCGTGGTAACTTACCGACCGCACTTTCAGCCCAAGATAGTGAACATCAGTCCCAATATTTGGTCTATAAAAAATTAGATTATCTTAAAGCAGTGTGTCATTGATCGGCTTCTCTCCGTCAACCTTTCACTTTCTCATCATTGGTTTCAAATTAAGCTGAAATTTTGGGCATTAACTCTGTTATCGGCTTGCATGTTTATATTATTTTATATTTATTCTTTTCCAGAGACTCTGAGAAGCTGGAGATAAAGCAAGAACTTCCCCATACCATTACGGAATGGGTTGGTGACGCCGTGTGCATTCACCGAGAATTCGGAATAGGTCTGTCACAGGAAAGCAAAGTCACTGCCTTTCAAGTCTTCTTCTTGTCGTTCCGCCTCCCGTATTCCGTCATTCGAGGAGAGAAAGTTCCCATCACGGTGTCTGTCTTCAACTACCTGTCTGAATGCCTGCCAGTAAGTGCTCTTTTGAAAGAAATGATTTCTTTTCCAGCAAACTGGGGCTTTTTCGTCCAGCAATCAGCAAATCCACCAAAGAATACGTGTAATTACGGACATAAAATACTGTTCCTCATAGCCTAAGTTTCTTTGGCGCTTATCACACATCACCAGTATCTTTTTAAAACTTAGTTATTTTATGTGAAATGTATTAAACTCTATTTATCCGTCATCGAGTGGAGCGTATAATAATACTTTAGCTATGCGGAAAGTGCCCAAAACAATGCGATACACAATTTCACATTGCAAGAAATGATAAAAATATCTTACAAATACACAAATTGTACATTTTTTACGCTACAAAAATACTGATTGACAATTCACAAGAAGAATACGGCTAGCAAATGAAACATATATGGACAAAAAGTTAAGGAAATAAATAATAAGATTACACTAGGTTGAAAAATATTGATACAAGTCAATGAAATATGGTAGTGCTTTATGTTATAATGCAACAGATACCGTGTGTAAAATTCTTATGGTTAAATTTTTGCTATTTCTAAAATATGAAAATCACTAGTGAAAGGAGTGAAGTGTCTTATCAGTATGGAAGTCTGCTCTTCCACAACAATAGTTTGCGGTTCACAAAAGATTTTAGAAGTTGATGGCTTCTTGAAACTCGTCTGCCTAGAGCATCCCATATATGTTCAATGGGATTCAAGTTTGGAGGCTTCATGACCACTCTGTTCCCAAAGTATCCTCACTCTGTAGAACACAAATTTGGTCAGGGTTCGACGACTTCGTCTACTATATGTTCGAGCAGCCACAGTTCCTTTCTAGAAGACATACAATTCCGTATATGAATCGCGATCTCCACTGTGAGGTTCTTAGTTTTGCAGGAGCTAATTTGCATATTTCATAAATTTCATGATTTGACTATAACTTCACATAAGATATCGTATGACACAAGTCAGTGAAAGTTGATATGAGAGTACACTGTCATATTTAATTTCACTGACTTTTAGCAACTGATTTGCAAACTACGTCATCAATATCCAAACTTTCGTCTATAAGAGTACTCGAAAAGCAGAAAAAAACACTAAACCAAACACTACTTACAACTATTAAACGAACCCATCGAATAAATATTTTCCTTAATATAATAAGAGAATGGCTAATGCATCATTAGAACGAGATTAAAAACTGTATACGATTCAATTTAACTCGTATTTTATCAGTCTTATTTTGCATTTCTCCTGTACTTCATTTGGTTTTTATTTCACAAATTCTCCTACCACGATAAGCTGAAATAAAGTAATATTTAAATTGTATTTAGAATTGCTATCTATATTCAGAGGGAAAAAATCATCAGACGGCCACTAAAGGTCATTCTAGCTCCCCTATTCTCTCTCATTCCGTATGCCTTTCACCAACACAATTTGTGATGCCGACTGCTCTTAGACCAATTGTTCGTAAGAAGGGGTAGTGTTGTGGCGTCAGTGCGACGCAGAGAAATTAGTTAATGACCTTGATCCTCCTGATGAATTTCTTCTGACTGTAGCAGACTCCACAAAATACAGTATGTACTAAAGTTTATCAACATGCATTGGGGGCTCAAATAGTAATCTGAGCCTCCATATTCTTCTTATAGTCACAGCCTAAATTCTAAATTTGAATAATAACGAAATATGTAAATATATTAGTTCTCCCTAAAATTACAAAAAAAAAAAAAAAAACCCTTTCCTAAAAGTACAGAATTCTTTATGGCAGAAACAATTACCACTATATTAATTTGTTGATTACACTGATTACAAGAAAGGTGTAAAAAATAAGGGTTTAAGATGGTAATTATTAACCTTGACTATCTCCATTTATTTATTAATTATAGGTATAATGCAATTCTTGACTTAAGAATCACGTTTTATGTGTTACATAAATAATCATTATTTAAAAAAAAAATATATATATATATATATAACTCTAAAAACTATTTATATTAAAACAAAGACACACAATTTATCAGGATTTATAGTATTAAAATTATCACAATAAAGGTGAATATCCTTATAAGATATTCAATTTTAACACTGCATTTAATGCAGTTATACTAACTAAACAAAGGAGATGTTTTTACAACCCCTAACAATATCCCCAGTTCGAGTGGTGTATTGCTTAAATAAATTAATAAATATAGTGACCCTTAAGATTGTTAATCAGAGCAAGTTGAAATTTTAAATATGCAACAGTAGTAACAATTTATTCCAATAAAAAGTATGCATTTAATTAAATTAATATAATTCTGACCATAGATCAAGCTGTCTCTGGAGCCCAGTGAGAACTTCACTCTTCTCGGTGACACCCCGACAACCAAACTGTGTGTATGCGGAGGGAAGAGCGTAGTCCACAAGTTTATGGTGGAGCCAAAAGTGATCGGCAACATCAACTTTACTGTATTTGCGCAGTCTATTGAGGAGGATAATGTCTGCGATAATGAGATAATAGCCAGAGTTACAGCGAGGGATGCTGTGACACGGTCATTACTAGTCGAGGTAAGTGTCATTTGTAACAAAGAATCGTAACGTAGTTTAGTGAGGCTTTTTTTTTTTTTTTTTGTCATTAGGTGACAGCGTACTGTCACCTAGTGACAGTATGCTGCTGCAACAGGATCTAGAAAAGTTGAGCTGATGGGCTGAGAGGTGGCAACTGAAGTTTGACATTTACAAATGGAAAGTAGTGCATATGGGAAGCAGTAACCCCAGAGTAACGTATTAACTGTGTGGTACTACACTGACAGTGGTAGAGAACGAAAATGACCTGGGACTAATTGTGTAGGCAGATATTAAGTTTTCTGAGCAGTGCAGACGGTCTGCAAGAGTAGCTCATGGTGTCTTGTCAATGATATACAGGAATTTTTCTTCCTGTCGTTGTAGAAGTTGATAGCTTAAATAGATTCAAGGAAGAACTAGACAAACATTTGGAGCGAGTGGATAGGTGAAATGAGAAGTTTTTTTTATTGTGGCTGATGCTATATAAGCTTGCTTTCTTGCATTATGTGCCTTTACTATTGCTGATGCTAACTTCTGAAGAATATATATTTATATATATATATAAATATATATATATATATATATATATATATATATATATATATATATATATATATATATATATAAAGATGTATAACAACCATCCAAAGGATGGTTGTTATACATCTTTAATGTTATTTTATGCTACCTGGTTATCTTATACTACCTGACTATCATTTGGACACAGTTATGCTGGATGATGACTACAGAAACGGATAGCTCGTTAACGTTAATTATGGTTGATACATTGAAAGGGTTAGCCCTTGAAAAAGTCCCTTTCAATGTATCTAATTGCCTATAATTAACATTTAAATTTTTCTTTTAATGTTATTGATATGTAACGTTTTCCTTACTTTATTTGGCATATATATCTTTTTTCTAGTTTGCGTTGGGCTCTTGCATAAGGCGTTGGGTTGCTTGAGAAGCTATAACTTACTAGCTTTCGTATTATACATTATAGCCGGCTTAACTTTGTCTATTATTGCACTATTATAACTTACCACTACAACTAATATCTTAAATACAAAGGGTACTAGGAAAGTTTTGCAATACAGCTTTGTTTATTTAATTTTTTCAAAGTAATTTCCTCTACATTCAATACACCTCTCCATCCTCCGAAACCAATCTTTAAACCAGTTCTGCCAAGTTTCACTAGGGAGTAAAGCACACTCGTTGTCCCAAGCCCGTAGAAGGCCCTCATCACTGGAAAACCGCCTCCCTTTTAGCTTCATTTTCACATGCGGGAACAGTGCAAAGTCGCAGGGAGCAAGGTCTGGACTGTAGGGAGGGTGCTCGAGAAGTTTCAGTCCTGTCGTGGTCAAATATTCGGTGCAGGCTTTGGCGCGGTGAGCTGCAGCATTATCGTGATGGAGGTACCAGGTGTCCATTCTTGACTTTGGCCGCAGGTTCTTCATAGATCCAATGACTTTAGGCAGGCATTGTTCAGTATACCACTTAGCTGTGACTGTCTTCTGCGTGTCCAAAACGACACGTTCCACAATTCCACTCGATTTGAAAAATACAGCTATCATTTTCTTCTTTACAGATCGGGATTTTCTGACAATTACGGGTGTGTCGTCATTATCAAAGACCCAAACTTTGTTTTGAGCCTTGGTCGGCAGATCGTAATAGTACAGCCAAGTCTCGTCACCTGTCACGATGTTGTTCACATACCGAGATTGTCCCTTATCAAACTTTTTAAACATCTCCCGGCACCAAGTCACACGTCGTGTCATCTGCTCTTCAGTCAGTTGATGCGGCACCCAGAGAGAACAAAGTTTCTTCACGTGCAAATGATCTTGCAGAATCGAACGAATTGCTGGTGCATTTAGGCCCAAAGTATCCTCTATCTGTTGGTAGGTCACTCGCCTGTTTTCGTCAAGCATTTTCCTCACAGCAGTAACGTTTTCCTCCGTAACTGACGTTCGTGGCCTTCTCGGCCTCTCCGAATCCTCCAGAGTGAAATTTCCCCTTTGGAATTCTCTATACCACCTGAATATCGTTGTACGATGTGGACAATCATCATCTAGTGCAAGAGTCATTTCTTCTAAGCACTGGTCTATGGTTAAACCACGCACGAAATTATACCGCAAAACTGTCCTTATCTCATTTCGTGACCACGATGCCATTGCAAGCATTTTACACTCTCACTACTAATGAATAACTGAGCCCATCGACTTGGCGCGGCGGCTACTATGCACGTATGAACATGTCTCAACATGCAGCAACAAGCAGCTTCATGTGATTCATTGTTGCGTCATATTGCAAAACTTTCCTAGTACCCTTTGTATATATATATATTAATATCTGGCATGGCCTGTTGCCCAATACCAAATTCTTCAGCAATTTTGTATTTCCAGGAACACCATTTTAAGTTGCTCTATCACTTTGAGCTTGTTAATGATAGTTAAAGTAAAATGTTTCTTTTTATTTCACTTTTTAATTCTTTAGAACCCATAATTATATAAAATATGTTAACTTTTGTACATATGTATAAAGCAGTACGCAAATGAAGCGAAAAAACAATAACATCCATCCGACTCATCAACAACGATACTGAACGACACGCAATTCAATGCTCTCTCTCTCTCTCTCTCTCTCTCTCTCTCTCTCTCTCTCTCTCTCTCGCTGCGCAGTCAGATAGGGCCATCTGATTCATAAATCCCGTGTGTCTGTCAAAGTACTCAACTGTGAACAGAATTTTTCATATTTCCATCTGGATTAACTGTAATCGGATTAGCGAGAGTTTACTGTAATAATAAAAAAAAAAAATAAATAATTAATAAATATTAAATAATAAAAGAAAATGAAATAAGACAACTTCTTGCTGTCTTATTTCAACTTAAATTACTGGAATAAGTAACGTATTCCAGTAATTTATAACTCGCTGGCTAAAATAAAACTTCCTGCAATCCAGTCTAAACCTTTTCCCCCATAACTTGTTCCAAGTGTGGTCTAACAATAGCCTTATATAATGGGATTATGAGGTCCTTATCTCTACTAGCAAATATTTGATAAATCATCGCTAGGACACCATGGGCCTTCCTTGCAACCATGTGGACATGTGTATATGTGTAGGGCGGCACCTGGAACGTCTGTTGAACTCCGCCTCTGTGAAGAACAAAGTCAACTGCAAAAGGGCCAGAAATATGTTGGTGTAGGTTTGCGTGTATTCTGTGTGTTCTTTGTTCTGTTCTGGCTTGGCCTCTTTGCTTTCCAGAAGCATCAGTCACTGGAGAGATGACTGTGGCTATTCGTCCACACCATGGGATGGTGGGCCAGTTCCAGTAGAGCACGTACTGTCTCAAAAGAGGCTCTGACCCACTTAGTGTTTCCAAAAAAGTGGGCCAGGATCCTCTGGGGCCCATAACAAAAAAAAAAAAAAAAAAAAAGAGGGAGAGAGAGAAAAAAAAAAAAAAAAAAAAAAAACCTGTGGTGCTGATTATGAAAGAAAATAGAATAAAATTAAATATAGTTAAATAAGAAGGAAAAAAATAAATAAAATAATAAAAATAATAAAAAAATAATACATTGGTGCTGGTTGGGATAATAGAATTTTTTTTTAAAATATATATATTAAAAAATTAATTAATTCATTAATTAATATAAGAATAAATAAATGGCAGTGGTGCTGGTTAACAAAAAAAAGAACGGTACTGCTGGTTATGAATAATAATAATAATAATAAAAAGTAGTCTTCAGTACTCCTGTATCCAGGATAATTCAGAAGTCAAACTGATGACCTTTAAAGGATCAGTGCAATGATAGTACTTGCGTACGCGACCCATAGAAGAAAATATAGCTAATTTTGGTGTCCAGCACTACACAGAAATCTGAATGTCGTCTGAAAGTACATGTTTTGTTATCCAGGCTAGCAGACTCACACAGGTGTATTTGGTGGGCTATTTTGGTTCGATACTCCGGCGTTGAGTCTCTTTCTGCGAGCAAACACCTCGGAGGCAAAGTTCTGAAGAGCTGAAAGATGGTTCTTGTTCTGTAGAAGCACCTCCTCCTGCCCTGGAGAGAGAGATATGGAACGTCAGTTCGGATCTTCGCCCTAAGATCGTCGTAGATTACACAGTTAAAGAACAGGTGACTCCAATCTTCTGTATTCCCGCAGCTGCAGAGATCTCTGTTATGCAAGCCAAACTGATAGAGTTTTTGATTGAGAGAGCCATGTCCAGTTACCAGAAAAGAAGTTTCCATAGTTAATGAACACCATAGTTAAAGTTGCACATAGTGTCTTTCTGTGGAGCTTTTCAGAATTCGTGGAATTTGCTTTCACTGTGTTTTATGTTAGAAGATCAATTATTTCTTCAACAACTGAAGACGTTCTACCTACAAGGGTCAGGCAAACTGTAAATTAAGATGTTTTGCTGATCCTAGTTCCTAGGATGGGATTTTCCATGGGATTAGAGAAGTTAGTCCACTTCTCCCTACTTTATTCCTGTTTTACTTCTTCTAACTTCTAACTATTGGAGAGTCCCTCTGTTGATTCTCCTCTATTCTATCCATTTACCTCCCCAGATCCCAAACTTCTCCCTCTGTATTCCTCCTTTTCCACTTCATTCTTTTTTCGGGCACTCTCAGGTGTTATGCCCTGGGCTTGCCCAGCAGGAGATAGTTGATCCTGGCCGCCTCCGCATGGCGGGGATGGGGGGGGGGGGTTAGACGTAGTGACCAGGTGTTACTGCTTCTTACCTGCTAAGAGCCAGGCGCCGGCCGATAACATAACACCAGAACACATAATAACACTTACACGTCCAACACACTACATACAAATGGCCGGTTTTGGCATAAACTTCAACACAAGAAGTACAATAGCGGCTTATGGGGGAACCCTGGGATCCGCCACAACAACACATGAATGAAAAAAATAAATAAATAAGTTAATGAACACTATCTGCGCAGGTAGGTAGCACAGCGGTATCGTCACCGTCCTCACCACGCCGGGTGGAAAAGGCCCGGGTTCGAATCCCGTCGATGGGGCGAGGAACTTTAATGGGCTTTATTCACTCCGTGGTTGAGTTAATCGGTCTCAGCCGTAGACAGCAAGGTATTCCCCCAGCAACTTGGATTTTTCGTCCAGCAAAACAGACAAATCGACCATAGAACATACGCAATTAACAGACATAAGACACAGCACGGCAGATGAATTTAATTATTCGGATAGCCTAAAAATAATAGTTAAGGAGCACTAAGTTTTAACCGATTTAGAGAGCAAGATGGTCACATCAGGCAGGAATTTTCTTGTGGCAACTACAAGTAAGGTGGTGTTCCATCTGGTCTGCCAGATACTAATTAGCTTGTTAAAGCATCTGGATTTCTCTTTATTAGGATATTCATTTAAATTTAGCTGGATACCAAGTAAGTCTGAAGGTATTTGTTTTTTATGTCGAAAGCAAAGGCCACGATAGATGACAAATAGATCCAAAGGAAGAGACCTCGCAATAACTTGCACTGCAGCGGTGGAAACTGTTCCGCAGACTCTGACAATAGAGAGGTTTCATACAGTGCTACAGACAACGAAATGGCCAGTAGACTACGTCTGGATGATTTTACCCGGGGTCGAATAATTAGGAAGCTCGAGGAGTGTGGCTGTGGACTCAGTATCGCCCATAGCATCGTCGCATGTGCGTGGTCGTCTTCAGAACAACAGGTACAGCTGTTCGAAGGACCAGTAGTGGCGTCCACGAAAAACAACGTACAATGATGATAGCTATATACTCCTACAGGCCAAGAGGGACCGACACCAGACAGCGATATCCATTGCAAAGAAGCACAGGACGCAGGATATCACGGTTTACTGTGGCCAGCCGACTCCACAAAGGTGGACTGTTTGCCCGACGGCGAGTACGCTGTGTCCCTTTAATACCTGCCCATCGGAGACACCGTTTACTGTAGTGCATCGAACAAACACAAGGACTGGACAGCAGCGCAATTGGGTAAGGTACTCTTTATTCATGAGAGTAGATTCAGTCTCCGCAGCGATTCTGAACGTCAGCTAATCTGGCGAGAGGTTGGCACACGGTATCACCTCGCAAACAACACTGAAGGAATCGATATGGCGGTCGAGGTGTTCTCGTCTGGGGAGGCGTTATTTGTATAGACGTACACAACTCCAGATACTGGAAGGCGGAACTATAACCTGACGCGCATGGGGCAGGATTACTGAGGTAATCCTTCCCCATACGCGTCTGTTCCGAGGTGTTATTGGCCCCGAGTTCGTGTTTATAGATGACAACGCCACACCCGATCGCACTGCAGCTGTTCATATGCTTTTGGAAAGTGAGGACCTTGTTCGTATGAATCGGCCTGCTCGTTCCACCGGTCTAAATTCCATCGAACACATATGGTACGCTCTGGGAAGACGACTAGCGGCACGTCCGCACCCACCAGAAAATGTTCACCAGCTGAAAATGGTGCTGACAGAGGAATGGACGATGTTACCGCAAGAGCTTATCAAAAACATTGTTCTAAGTATGGACAGGCGGTCCAAAGCCTGCATTGGCATTAGGGGTGGCCATATCTTCTACTGAGGACCACCTCTTTCCTTTGTTCCATCTTTGGCAGTGATGCATCTATATCATGGCAGCCAGTGCTATGTTGCCATTTTTGAATAAAGTCCCTCTGTACCGTTTTGTTTCCGTTATTGTTTCCTTCATTATTTCTGTACCTCACGTGGTTCCTTTGGTATGCTTTTCCCATATCCAGGCCCCTCCTATGAGAAGCTACAGGTGAAAACCTGACTGGTCCTTAAGGTTTGCACACCAGTGTATAATCTGTTGCGGTAACAAACAGAACTCTTGAGGTATATGCAAGCAGGGCCGACCCGAGATATATTTGCGCCCCCGTCCATATAGAAAAAAATTAAGACAGTGTTTTTATTGAGTTAATATTTTTATTTTTGCTAGAGAAAAATTAAAAAGACAACTAGAATATTTATAATGTGTTAATTGTCGTATTAAAACATTAACAATAACAATTTAAAAAAGAGTCAAGTTTATATAAAGACAATTATCAAAATACTAGCGGCGGGTTGCAATGTGTGTTATTCCATAAATTACGTATTCTCTGTTTGGTTTGCCTGTTTTTCTGGAAGAAATACCAAAGTTTTCGGGAGAGAAAACGTTGCTGTCCTTGCCTGGGACCGACTAACCATGGAGCGAAAAAAAAGTCCATAAATGTCCTCGCATCATTGACAAGATTAGATCCCAGGCCTCTTCCACCCAATATAGTTGGAGGACGGTGATTATAAATATAATGCTACCCGCAAGGATATATTGGGTATTTGTAAACGCGTGTATTTTCTAAAACGTAAAAGAGAAGTTAATTCATTTACAGTTCGACTCATCTCTCAAATAGTTTCTACAAGTACCGAGGGATGGCCTTTGCATTTTTCAGCAGTATAGCACTGAATCTGCACAGACTTCGACATCAGTGCCTGCAAGGATTGAATTAAACAATCTTTGTTTTCATTATTCTTTTTATTTCTTTAATATACAACTTATATAACGCTGTTATTATCGCGTCCATAGTGATAATAACAACAGACAAGAGAAAAATGTTGTTCCAAAGAAAGCATCACTTTGCTAACTACGAGTTCCTCTGTTTTACCTGACATTCGTTATATGCGAATCGTAGTACAGAAAGTTTTAGTTATATACATGGAAATTAATTTGAGCAACACTGATCGACGTTGCTTATTTGCATATTTTCCTTTCTATTTTGAATATCTGCAATAAAACTGCAGTTTTATGAATGGATTTAAATAATTTAAACGTTTAAAATTCAAATTATAACAATCAGTAACTCCATTTCTTTCAGGCAGAAGGACTTCCGGTGGAAGAAGTCTATAACAATTTCTTCTGCATGAACGGTGAGTATTTATTTCTTCTATTTTTTTTTTTTTTTTCAATTAATTCCTAGCATTCCTAGGATCTTCTAACGATGGCGGCCGTTTGTTGGTTGTGCGGGTTCACTTATGTGGTTTGAGAGTATTAAAACTGTTAAGTTTCGACTTACATTGTACTCTCTTCAGTGCTCAATGCTGCTTTGTATGCTACGTGCCTGCAAGATAGTTTCCACGGATGTCCTTTGGATCTTCATCTTATATTTAGATCGTTCTGTTATCGTCTCAAGCACGTATTGCCAATGGAATTTGCTGGCATTACTGCAAACTCTTTAAATGATATAAAGCAGGAAAAACGTCGTATCTGGTCGGAACTTATCAACATTTTGTAAGATCATTGTTCCACGTCAGTCAAGGGTAGAATCACATACAAGTTTATAGATAATGTACTGTTTGCTTCTGATCGACGAATTTCATCTTGGTTCTCTCCAAATATCTACTCGTCTTTTCTCATTACTGGGCACGGTTCAACCAAATCGAAACTTGTTCAGTTGGGTTTATAAAAGAATGACACTTGTCTCTGTCAGCAGCGAGAAGACTGGACGCACATTGTCTTCCACTGCCCTTATTACTGTGACTTTAGAAATTCCCTACTGGAAAAAGTTCCGCAGTCGTCGCCTGACAATGGAAAAGTTTTAATTGAAACTTAGCATTAGCATAGGCACATGATGCAAGAAAGCAAGCTTATATAGCATCAGCCAAACAAAAAACCTTATTTCACCCATCCACTCGCTCCAAATGTTTGTAAAGTTCTGCCTGGAATCTATTTAAGCTATTAACTTCTTACACCGACAGATGGAAGTTTGTTCCAGTAATCAACCACCCGCTGGCTAAAGGCAAACTTCTGCACATCTATCCTACAACCGTCTTTCCTCAATTTGAATTTATGCCCTCAGGCGATTATTCTGAGCAAGAGGAACAATCCCATCAGCATTGAGAATGCTCAAACCATTCAAGGCTTTATAGAAGAAGAAGAAGAAGAACTCTTTATTGCATACAAAACATATACCTCAAAGATCACCTCTCATGTGGCCTAGTTTCCAGACACTGTAATTTGCAAAACTTAAGCCTTTCTTCGTAAGAGCAACCCTTTGTTCCATTCACTAATCTTGTTGCCTTTCTCTGTACTCGTTCCAACAACTCTACATCCTTCTTAAAATGAGACCTCCAGACCTGTATACAGTACTCAACATGTGGCCTCACCATTGCCTTATATAAGGGAATAATCACCTCCTTATCCCCGCTAGAAAAATTCCTGTATATCATTCACAAGACACCATGAGCTACTTTTGCTGACCGTCTGCATAGCTCAGAAAACTTCATATCTGCCTGCACAATTACCCCCAGGTCCTTTTCATTCTCTACCACTGCCAGTGCAGTACCACAGTGTTGATACGTTATTCTGGGTTTACTGATTCTCATATGCAGCACTTTACATTTGTCAATGTTAAACTTCATTTGCCACCTCTCCGGCCCATGTGCTCTGCCCAACCTTTCCAGATCCTGTTGCAGCAGTGTACTGTCATTAGTGTCATTAACAACCCTGCCAACCTTCGTATCGTCTGCAAACTTGGATATTAAGCCCGATATACCATCATCAATATCATTTATAAATTTACAATGGACTCAACACTGAACCCTGAGGGACTCCTCAAATAACATTAGCCCACGAAGAGCAGTGCCCATTGAGTACCACTCTGTGTCTTCTCCCACTCAACCATCCGTTTATCCATAGCAGCAATTTGCCTCCAATGTCACACCTCCAATGTCTCGCAGCAGTCTTCCATGTGCAACAGTATCAAAGGCCTTTCTAAGATCCAAATATATGATATCAAAATTATTCTTTGCTTCCAGTTCCTTTGTGACTACATCATAGTATCCAATGAAATTGGTCAGACAAGACTTCCCCTTAACAAACCTATACTGTGTCCGAGCTATAACTGCAGTCTTGTCTAGATGATCCTGCAATGCTTCTTTAACCAATGCCTCCATTAATTTCCCTGAAACAGAAGTTAAACTAACAGGTCTTTAATTTCCTGTCTTCCTTTGAACCTTCTTTGTGGCTTGGGGTCACATTTGCACATCTCCAATCCATGGGTACCTCCCCTGAGTCCAAGGAAGCTCTCATAATTATGGCTAAGGGTTTGCTTACTTCCTTTGCCGCCTGCTTTAATATAACTGGATATATCCCATCCACCCCAGGTGCCTTTCTTATGTTTATCTTCAACAATTTCTCCTCCACTTTACTCTCAGTTATTACAAGATTATCTAGCTTACTGCCAGAGTTTAATACACCTCTGGAATTCCCCTCCCTGAATAACTCCTCATGTATGAATGTCGATGCAAAATATTCATTTAGTTTGTTAGCTACCTGAGCAGGGTCATCAACAGTTGACCCATCGATCTCAAGTGGACCAATCTGATTCATTCCCTTCCTTTTAAAGTTTACATAAGTAAAGAACTCTCTGCTGTTTTTGTTTGCATCCTTTGCCAAAGGTTTCTCATAATGTGCCTTTGCCTGCCTAATCTCTTTTGTCACTTGGTTACAGACCAGTTTATATCTATCATAGGCTTCTGTGTCACCTGCTATTTTATATGTATCCTATGCATTTTTCTTCACTGTCACATGTCTAATTAGTTCGTCTGACATCCATTTAGGCCTAAATCTTCAACAATATTTCTTAGTTGGTATGAAAAAACTTCTCCAATTTCAACCATTTTCAAACGTTTGCTGTTGACGTTTTCAACAGAAGGCAGTTACTGACAACTTCCACGATGAGTTCCAATAAGGCATCATCATGAATGGATGCTTTCTTCTCGCACCCTGCTTGTCTTTCAGGATTATCCTTAGTAGTACTGAAATTCACGAAGAAGTCAGTGGCTATTTCTTTCTTCCCCTTTTTTTTTTTTTTTTTTTTAAGTTTCGGCAACTAGAGAAATCTGTTGGCCCCCACTGATTTAGCACTGCCTTCGGTGGGTAAGTACCTTCAAGGTACAGCTTTGCTGCTGCTGCTGCTCGGTTAAGGTGGCACATACAAACCGCATGTGATTTACATTTGGTCAAAATTACAGCATTCTGTACCAAAACGATAATTGTCGGAGTTAAACTCTGTTCCAGGTGCCGCCGCTACACTAAACAATTACATGTATACATGTTCTTCTTTAGTCTTTGAGTGTTTTTTTATTATTAATGGGTCTGTATGAGATGTTTTATCTCATAAAAATACACCCATAAAAGTTCCTCGCATTATTAATGGGATTCGAATCGGGGGCTTTTCCGACCAGTGCGGGAAGAACGGTGATGATAACCGCTGTGCTACACTCAAAGACAACTTTAATTAGTTGTAGTAGGCCTATAAAGTATGTTACAAAAATATTTGGTTGCTTTTTGGAGATTCGTGGAAAAAATTACCAATTTGGTCCTAATGCTCCAGCGCCATGATACGCTAGTTTATAATTTAATATATATGTGTGTGTGTGTGTGTGTGTGTGTGTGTGTGTGTGTGTGTGTGTGTGTGTGTGTGTGTTCACTAGCTGACTTGAAGTTATGCCAACTGCAAAATCCGGTACAAATTCACTTCCGCAACTTAGAAATGAATATTTTTTTCAAATCCACACCTTAGTATTTAATGAACGTGCCCCCGTGCCATAACACGAGATCACTTGCACAACCTTGCACTGGCAAATACAGGAAAGTTCTGAAATGCTCCTGAAAGAGAGTATTGAAATGCTCCTGAAAGAGAATTCTGAAATGCTCCTGCAGATTACCATGCAGTGAAAAGAAATCATTTTAGATGCAGCATACAAAGGTGGCCTATAAATAAAATTATATGGTCCCATTACCACAGACAGTCCTAGTGAGGTCATGTAATTTTATTTGTAGGCCGTCTTTATCTCTTTGTATGCTGCATCTAAAATGATTTTTTCCCCCTCACTGTAGCTCAGTCCGCACGATACATAGCTTTCTCCCGTGAGTTATTCTGGGTTTTCAACCCGTACAACATCCAAATAAACTCGTAAATACATACATACTTTCGCAGAGAAATACACATACACGGGTATGACCGTTGAAAAAATTAAATTCCAAATTTGTATTTCTGGGTAATTTTGAAAGGTCTAGGAGTTCACAGCAGGCTGATAAGAAGCACTGCAGGATCATCTAGACAAGGCTGTAGTTATAGTTCAGACACAGCATGGGTTTGTTAAGGGAAAGGTTTATCTGACCATTTATATTGGATACTACGATGTGGCCACAAAGGAACTGGATGCAAAATATAATTTTGATATCATATACTTGTATTTTAGGAAAGCTTTTGATACTGTTGCGCGTGGAAGACTACTGTACAAGTTCGAGCAGTATGGCATTAAGGGCAAGTTGGTGCTATGGATAAAGGGATGGTTCACTGGGAAGACAGTGATAATCAATGGGCACTGCTCTTCGTGGACTAATGTTATTAGTGGTGTCCCCCAGGGATCGTGTTGGGGTCATTGTTTTTTGTATTTATCAATGATATTGATGAAGGTATATCATGCGTAATGTCCAAGTTTGCGGACGATACGAAGGTTGGTAGGGTTTTAAGGACGATACGCTACTGCAACAGGATCTGGAAATGTTGAGCAGTGGGTTCAGAGGTGGAAAAAGAAGTTTAACATTGACAAATACAAAGTGCTACATATGGGTAACAGTAACCCCAGAGTAACATACCAACTGTGCGGTACTACACTCAGGTTGGTGAATAATGAAAAAGTCCTGGGGATAATTGTGTCAGATATGAAGAATGAAAAAGTCCTGGGGATGTGTCAGATATGAAGTTTTCTGAGCAGTGCAGATAAGCTGCAAGAGGTCATGAGGTCTTGTCAATGATATACAGGAATTTTAGTAGCAGGAATAAGGAGGTGATATTCCCTTCTATAAGGCAATGGTCAGGCCATACCTTGAGTACGGCATACAAGTCTGGGAGCTTCATTTTACAAAAGATGTAGAGTTGCTGGAACGAGTACAGAGAAAAGGGCAACAAAATTATTGAGTGGAACAAAGGGTTGCTGTTACCAAGAAAGGCTTACGTTCTGCAAATTGCAGAACGTAATTGAAGATGTAGAGTTGCCGGAACGAGTACAGAGAAAAGGACAACGAAATTATTGAGTGGAACAAAGGGTTGCTGTTACCAAGAAAGGCTTACGTTCTGAAAATTGCACTCTGAAGACTAGGCTTCTTGCGATGTGATCTGATTGAGGTGTATGTATAAGGCCTTGAATAGTTTGAGCAAGCTCAGTGTTGATGGGATTCTTCCACTTGCTCAGATTCCGCACCTGAGGGAGCATAAATTCAAATTGAGGAAAGACAATTGTAGAATAGATGTGCGGAAATTTGCCTTTAGCCAGCGGGTAGTTGATTGCTGGAACAAACTTCCATCTGTCGTTGTGGAAGTTGGTAGCTTAAATAAATTGAAACTTTGGGAGTGAATGGATGGGTGAAATGGGAAGGTTTCTTTTTTTTTTTTTTTTTTTTGGCTGACGCTATATAAGCTTGCTTTCTTGCATCATATGCCTATGCTAATGCTAATAAATGCTATGCATATTCCGGGATTGAATCCATTCACTAACAAAAAAAATTCACAAAGCATGGTTAACTGACTGCTCACCAATTTTAAAAATTCACTGGGGCGTGACCGTCGAAAAGTATAAAACGAAACTTATTTAGAAACTGAGCGAGGAAGGCAGATAATCACGATGTTCGGCTTCTGATCGTGAATTTGTAATTTAGCATAGATGTCTCAATTCCAGAAAGCGCGGTACAGATAATCCCATGATATAATGGCATTCTTTAAGACGATACATTTTTCTGGCATCGGATCATTTTCCTTGTCATAAAAAGTATTGTGCGACGGCTTGATTTGCTTAGTGGACCACGCGCCGATCTGAGCCCAATACGTCCACTGTGAGAGAAATTGGAAAAGTGAGTGAGGGTTTGCAAATGGAGGGCAATACCAACCTCCGCCAGGTCCATTGCAAGAAATTCATCAAAGGCAGGCGCCTCCGTAGCCAGGTGGGCAGAAGCAGCAGTGCGTAGCACACGCTTCTTGATTAGACCGGGGGAGCTCGTGACCACCAAAATGCGGAGAATGACCACCGCATATCCCTGGAGCAATATGGCCTTAGTTGCTAATGCTCCTAAAAAAAAAAAAAAAAAAAAAAAAAAACATCAAAGAGAATGTTCCACGGGAGCGGCATCAGGACCGATCGCTTTGGGCAGCCCCTGTGGATGCTCTTGGTCACTTTCCAGAATGGTGTGACTACCTCTATCCTCCTATCCTTCTCTGCCACCCGGAGTCTGGCGAGGACGCACGGCCACCAAAGTGAGTGGTGCCCACCTGGCCACCAAAGAGACTCACTTTGCTGGCATTGTAGATACTTTAGTGGCATAGTAGACACTTTGGTGGCATAGTAAATACTTTAGACATAACTGTCTAAAGTGCAGATGAATTGTTACAGGCTCAAGTGTGCCTCTTGTTATGTTTTGTCAGAAAACCCAGCTGTTAAGAGGAACAGTATAAACAGAAAACATTCCCGGATAAATATTTTTGTTAGATCAGTAAAGCGATTAAATCCAGTCCTAGAAATGCCTTAAATCTATGTAGTAGAGACTAAAGCTAGGGCATTTTTTTATGCTAACAAAATGTAGAATTTTAAGTAACACGTTTAATTTTTCTTATTACAGACACACCAAGTGGAGTGTTTAATGTCGAGCAAAAACTGGTCCTACCGGAAGACGTAGTGGAGGATTCTGCAAGGGCCTTCTTTACTGTGTCGGGTGAGTATATTTGGGAATATTTCTAAACCATAAAAGAGAGATAGGCAAGATATTCTCTTGTGACAAAACACCTCTGTTTGACCCTAGCAGCGTCAGTGAATTCGTACATGTCTGCGGACTTAAAAAAAGCTTAGCACAGCTCCCAAGATAGAAGTTTCCAATAAGCAACCGAAACACGCAACTGTTTCAATTTACTGATCATCGTGAAATCATTTGTATTTTCATGACCGCTTTTGTTTATTTTATTTATCCCACCCACGAAGGTTCAGATTGTGTAATGACAACCATTGGTACAGTTTATACTCGTTAAGTTAATGCCAATCAGTTGGAATTGTTTAAGCTTCCCACAGCCTTATTTTTAAAAGGTGTAATTTACTTTTTTTTTTTTTTTTTTTTTACATTATTCGGTAGCAACAAGGACAACCTGGTATTATCCGTATTAGGAAATACTGCTGCGCTAGGAAATAGAAGAAAACCCAGCTGTACTGTTAAAGTTGTACTGTTGTTTTCATTTCTTGCAACTACGTTATGTGATGTTACAAGACACTATAAATCCGCACTCCAAATTACTCATTGTTAGCAATGTCCCATTCTCTTCTAATAATCTTGTAGCCTAAGCAAGCCTGATTACTGCGTTGCTCCAACAAGTCATTTTGTGCCTTCGATTCTCTATTAGATACTGTGCAGATTTGTTCTGCCTTTTTCCTCAATATCGGTCCATTCAGTGTGTTGTTTTTTTTTTTTTTTTTTTTTTCCCTACGATGTGTGACTCACTAGGCAAATAAATGTTCGACTTCGCATACTTTTCAGCTTCTTTTCCCTGCTGGTTTCGTGAGATATTTCTACCTGCGAACGGGATTTTACTTTCTGCATTATGGTGTTAAATGTGAATGGCGCCAGGGCCGTGTTAAGATGTAAACCTAGAAGCGACCGAATAGCCCTCAAGATGTGGGGGGAAGGACAAAATGAATAGTACCAATGGGATCTTTTCATGCAGTGGGGAGGACGGAATTTTTTTATTTACATCTGTGCTCTTCAGAGCCTTGAGCGGGCCCTGACTGGAGCAGCAAAGCCTATTTTTATAATCTGAAAGATCTGGATCTCTTCAATTTTCAAATTGTTTCGCTTAATTGCACATTTGGAAGCCATAACCAGTATATAATTTATACAGTAACCTAACCACATAACATTTAAACAGATCTGCAAGCAGACACAATTAATATGAACTACATCTTGTAGTACTGTTCACCGAAATCATGTTTTTGATCCAAGCACTACACTTTCAAGTTCGACGACTACTTGGAACACCCATCCCTTGATACATAACCACCAAAATAAAAAGAAAGAACACGACGATTTCAAATGAACACCTCTAGACAGAGAAACAGTATGCTGCGAGAACTATTTTGGATTAGGGCTAATTCAACTGAGACCACGATGTGGTGCTTCTGTATACAAATTGAATGCATGCTAAGCGGGTTTAGCATTTCTTTTTCTGTTTAGTGATGCAACGACCATAAAAATGTATTGAATTTTTCTGGTCGTTTTCGTATACGTAAAAATAAGCGATCGTGAAAAATTACCTTTTTGTCTTTTTCCTAAATCTGATCACCGCACAAATTTTAACTAATTTATCGTTTTCGTTTTATAATTCCTAGCCTCCTGGCAACGAAGGGATTATAAAGTGAAAACTTTATTATCTATTGCAATAAAGATGACCACTTACTATTCTTTAATAAATTTACTCTCCGTTTCGCACTCAACTTTTTATTTTCATTTTACTTTCCTTTAGCAATCGTTCACTTTCAAAAGTCTGCTGACCTTGCTCACACTTAAAATTCTTTATTTATCCCCAGTAAAATATTTCTGAAAATACTGGAAAAAGATTATGATAAAAGTTCGAAAACCTTTCTTCACAAAAATGCTTAAGATAAAAAACTGTTTCGTTGAATGTAGTTGTTAACACTTGAAATATTCAAAATATGGATTTTCTCAGAAAATTCACATTTTCAATTTCAGGTTTTGGAAAAAAAAAAAAATTATATATATATATATAATTTAAAGGTGAAAAGTACAAACTAAAATAAGCAAAAAAAGTTCCAGTGAACAACGGGCCGAAAATGAACCGTTTTCGAGATAATGCACATTTTCTGTTAAGATCCGCCAATGACTATGGGAGCATTAGTTTAGCAAAAAGCTGTGAATCCTTTGCTAAGGGTGGTTTTATTAAACATATGATAATACATTTTTAATTTTGGTTTCAACACCACAGGATTTTATAGATCTTACATGTTACAGGTGTTACAAAAGGTGTTCAAGATGTTGTCCTTGTATCCGTACGCAGCTTTGTAGTCTTCTCTGCATTGAGTTACGAATCCACTCAGGCATTCCTTGGTCATTTCTGATTTCCTGTAAGGCTCCTTCAACCCGACGTTGCAATTCCTCAACTGTGTTAATGTCAGAAGTGTACACAAAGTTTGTTACATGACCCCAGATACAAAAATCCATAGGATGTAAGTCTGGTGATCTGGGAAGCTACATTACTATCCACCACTTCTACCTATCCACCATTGACCATACCTTCTAGTTAGATATCGAGTTACAACTCAATCAAAATGTGCAGGTGCACCATCATGCATAAACCACATGTTCTGGCGCTGCTGAAGTGGAACATTATCATCATCAAGGTGGTCTGGAAGAACATTCTGCAGGAACTGAAGGTACAGCTCTCCTGTTAGCCTGTTTGGCAGAAAGTGTGGTCCAATTAAACGGTCTCCTAATAGTCCTGCCCAGACATTCAACGAGAAACGTTTCTGATGTCATGACTCGTGAATTGCATTAGGATTTTCGTTGGACCAAACGTGACAGTTAAAAATACCATCACGATTAAACCCAGCTTCGTCAATGAACAAAATATTGTTTAAAAATTGGGGGTTCAGGACATACTGTTGTTGCCTCCATTGGCAGAAGTTCACCCTGGGAGGGTAGTCTGTATTGCAGAAACCTTGTATACGCTAGATATGGTAGGGGTACAGTAATTGGCGATGTAAAATTCTCCACACACTGCTATGACTCAGTATACGCTCTTGCAGAGCAACCCTCCTTGTTGAAATTCCTGGATTTTGTTCTGTTCTTTCTCAAGCATCAATCAACGATCAACTTATTGACCTTTTCAGGCATATTATTATTCTATTTTATTTTTATTTTTTATTATTTTTTTCCTTTCATCGCCTCTCTTTTTTTTTCTTTTCTTTTTTTTTTCCTTCTTTTTCTTTTTATTTTTTTTTCTTCCCTCAAAACCTGCACCACGGGTGAATGTTTGTGTTTTTTTTTTTTTTTTGCTGATGTCCCTCTGGAATGGTCCCCTAGAAGATCCTGGCCCACCTGCAGGCAACACCAGGTGAGTCAGATTCTCTTTTGAGATGTTACGTGACATACTGGGACTGGCCCACCTTCCCATGGTGTGGATGAGTACCCAGAATCATCTGTCCAGGTGACTGATGTTTCTGGGTGGCCAAGAGGCCAGAGCAGAACCCACACAAATCTACGTCACACACACATATCTGGCCCATTTGTAGTGATACTGTTCTTCAAAGAGATACGACGCGGATTTGAACGAATGTTCCAGGTGCCGCCCTTTACATATACACATGTTCACATGTATTTTTTCTAACACCCTTTCCTCAACATCAGATGTTATGCTTCTGGGCCTACCTGCTCGTACTCCATGTGCGAAGCGCCCATGTTCTCTAAGGCATTGATGTACCCTGATGAATGTGCGCCTGTTGGGCTGGTTTCGGCGGGGAAATGCTTCTTGGTACAAATGTGCAGCCTCGAGTGCACTGCCTGTTGGCTTTACCATATATGAAGTGCATGTCCGCATACTCCTCGTTGCTATAACCTCTTTCCATGTTGACTATCCTTTGACAAGTACTGCTACGTCTCAGAGCATTGAGAGAGGGGAAAGGAAAAGAATGAGCATAACTTAACCTAAACAAACAGTCAGTGCTGGATCCCAGCTCTGTACAGTTCACCTTGTCAGTGGTGGATCCCAATTAGAAATGTGCAATATCTCTAAAACGATTCACTTAAGGACCCATGTTTGCTAGGTTTTTTTTTTTTTTTTTTTTTTTTGCATATTGTAGTCTGTACAGTTCACCTTTAAATTATTGACTATCATTTTTGAAACACCCTGTACACACTCTGAATGAAATTTAAATTTCCCTAGATCACAGCGCTATTTCACAGTGTGGCAAATACAAAGCTTATAAAATCTAGTATTACAAGAATGAGATTTCCATGCTTTTATTATTATTATTTTATTTTATTTTTTATTTTATTTTATTTTTTTTCTCAGGAGACTTAATGGGGCCTACTGTTCAAGGTTTGGATAAGTTGGTGAGGTTGCCAACTGGATGCGGGGAACAGAACATGATTCTGTTTGTGCCGAACATCTTTGTCCTGGACTACCTGAAATCTACAGGAAGACTGACACAGGCTATTGAGTCCCAGGCACTTTCTCATCTGAAGACCGGTAACAACCTGCGTTGTTATGTTAAAATTTAAGTAATTTATTTTAGATTAGAGCATTATTAGTATTAGTAAAACCGAAATGTTGCTAGGAAATCTGTTTTATTTAGCATCAGCCTAAAAATTTAAAAAAAAAAAACTAAAAAAAAAAAACGTGGTTTCAAGTGGGTGACTTTAAAAATTTACGCTCTCTCTCTTTCTCAAAATCCTAAATAAATATGGTGTAACAATTACAGGAATGAAGATAATTTAAACATGTCTTGCTTAGTTCTCAGAGAATGACACGTATTAACGAGGACCGTGGCGCCTCCGTAGTCAGGTGGGCAGGAGCAGCAGTGCGTAGCACACGCTTCTTGATTAGACCGGGGTTCGAGCCCGTGACCACCAAATACGGAGGATGCGGAAAGGTCAGGGAATGACCACCGCATACCCACGGAGCAATATGGCCTTAGTTGCTAATGCCCCAAACAACAAACAACGAGGACCGTTCGAAAAGTTCGCTGCCTGAGTATGAAGGGTTTTTATTATTTGGTTTTTTAGGAGCATTAGCAACTAAGGCCATATTGCTCCGGGAGTATGCGGTGGTCATTCCCTGACCTTTCCGCATCCTCCGTATTTGGTGGTCAACGGCTCGAACTCCGGTCTAATCAAGAAGCGTGTGCTACGCATTGCTGCTCCTGCTCACCTGTCTATGGAGGCGCCAGTATGAAGGGTTAATACAGTATGAGCAACCTGGTAACTGTTACTTTTCAACATAGTCTTCTTTTAAGTCAAAACACTTTTGCCACCAGTGCTGCTTTGCGTTGATTCTACCTCAGAAGAACGCTTTCTCTTAGACCTCCAGGAATGCATCCACTGCAGAAATTAGGTCATTGTCGATGGGAAAATGAATGCCAGTCACGTATGTTTTCAAATTAGAAAACAGATGAAAGTCCGAAGGTGCAAAGTTTCAAAGCTGCACTTATGCAGTGCAGTCATGAGTGACAGACTTGTGAGCAGGCACGTTGTCTTAGCGTAACAAGACATCTTGCTATGTTTTCCTTGGCATTTATCTTTGAGTTTTCAAGCAAACGCCTCACAAGATTTGCGTAATATGCTCCTGTGACTATCTGGTCTTTCTGAAGGTAATCCAGTAATAATACTCCATTAGTATTGTTTGCATTGTTTTCAAGCAGATCGAGCAATTTTCCGTACAAAGTTTGTGACCATGAATGAGATTTGCTGTATCTGCTTGAAAACAATGCAAATGTTCAATTGACTTGACAACTCTTGTGTTTCTGATTTGCTGTAAAAAAAATTGGTATCCGCCGTGCTGATACCTTTTTATAGCAAGAACCTCTGTTGTTATGTGATACATATGTTTAGTTGAGATGCCCAAGACACTGGCAATATACCAAATGTCACTTGTCGATTACTCATTACCATATCATGCACACTGTCAACAACTTCTGGAGTGACGAACGTTGCAGGTCTTCACAAAGTGCGGGTCATCTTCCAGGTTCTCCCTCCCTCGTTTAAATTCTGCTGCCCACTTCTTAACCATGGAATGAATAGACGGGGCATCTTCCTCAAATTGTCTTAGTATATCCTCACGAACTGCCTTTGGTGTTAGCCCCTTTAACCCAAATACTGGATGACTGCAGGTTGACTGATTTTGTTCATCTTTTCTCATTCACAACTTTGTTGACTTCAGCATGTGTAATTAAAAAAGACGTAATTCAAACTGCATGAAACTTGGTGGATTACTATTTTAAGTGTTGTACATCAAGTACAGAAATTCTTAACTAACCTTTCATACTCAGGACACGAAATTTTCAAATGCTCCTCTTATTATGAAACAAGATTTTATTAACAAAAGTGGTTAAAATCTTAATTACTCTTAACTTGTCAAGAATTAGATGCGTATCCCGTCATCAAAGACGAATCCTTGCGATGGAAATTTGTAATCTAATTCTTACATGAGTAAAATAAAGATTTTGTTCAGTTTGTTTACAATGTAGCAGCAATTATCTATCAATTTTTTTGCCGAAGTCTCATTTGTCTCTTGTAAATTTTTCTCGCAAGGGATTTCAACTTTTGAACATACTCATCTAAGAGTATTTCCCTTAGTTAATATAGTGAACTTGCAATTCCAGGTTACCAGAGGGAACTGAAGTATCATCACGTGGATGGCTCCTACAGTGCCTTCGGGAATTCAGATAAAGAAGGAAGTATTTGGCTGACGGCGTTCGTGATTAAAGCTTTCTCACAGGCTCAGCGGTTCATTCCAGTGGACAACACCGATCTCAGTCGCTCTGTAGAGTGGGTGATAAATCTGCAGCAGAAGGATGGGTGTTTCCCAGAGGTAGGGAGAGTTATTCACAGCAACCTCAAGGTAAGTAACTGCAGAAATGTAACAGAATCGTTATCTAAACAACATTTAAAATGTCATAACCCTAGAATTTTTACTGAACAGCATGCTGCAAATCTGAACTGCGTTATGCTATCACTGTACTGATGGCGAAGGTTGTCGAAATGCCCTACGTCTTCTGAAAAATTACCCTGAATATGTAGGGTCGGTACAATTAATAATAATTCATACTCAACTTGGGTACTAATCGTTCCATACGATCTGCGCAAGGCAGAAGTGTGTGAAATGGCATTCCCAGTTGCATCGAGAAGTGTGTGAAATGGCATTCCCAATTGCATCTAGCTAGATGCAATTGGGAATACCATTTTTCAGGAGGACCCTACTCTCTGTCAATCATAAAAAAAAAAAAAACAGAGTTTTTAGGTGGCAACAATATAAAGTGTGTGAAATGACCTAGAAACTCCGATGACTTTAATCCCATTGAAAAGCTAAGGGCTATGTAGTATACTTGAACAGGTGCATGTGCATGTATACTTGCGTGTACACCAATGCTAGGAGTTTGGTAAATAAATCTAATGAATTTGAGGTACAGGCTGGCCTCGATTAACGCGATTAATTGGTTCGGCGACCGCATCGCGCAAAACGGAAACGCGTTAATCGAATATAATAATTAATAGGAAAAATATAATTGATCCCTGACCTTCTGGAATGTCCATAAAGAATTTAAAAAATACCTTTTAAATAACTTTTTAACTGTATACAATGTAAAAGATAATGAAAATAATTATGGAATTAAATGTTTATTGCATAAAACAGCGGTTCCCAAACTGTGCGCCGCGGAATATTTTAAATTTTAGAGGGAAACACAGCAATACTCGACATCTGTCGGACACCGCGCGAACTACCAGCTCGAGATAGTTTAGTTCACAGCTTAAACATTTCTTATTGTTGTTTAGACCTAACTACTAAACGGAACTGTTAGGTATTTCTTTTGATCTGGCTCATTTAAAAATTTGAATTTTTATGCAAGTGTGCATTGACTTTATTAGCAGGAGACAAACAAATAACACGCCTTCTTTCAATGGTTGATGGAACACACCGAGGCGGGCAGCAGGAAAACGTTTGTTTATTGACCATAAGACTCGCGGTAAGCTTAACGCGCGATTCAAATCTTTTTTAACCATCGCATAAAAAAAAAAAAAAAAAAATGCATCGTATAAAGTGGTATAATTTTTCAAATAGCGTTAACTGAAATCACGTTAAACGAACTCAAGGCCTGGCTGTATTGCTCAAAACGTCAAAAGCAGATATTTTTGGGATATCAGAGAGGTTGTGTCACACAGAAATAAGGAATGCAGAACTGGGATTTGGGGAGTACAATGTGTACAGAAAGGATTAACTTGATAGGAACGGAGGAGTATTATGCTATTAGCTAAGAAACACATCAAATCCACGGAAGTGAAGCCAGTCGACACCGCTGGACAGTGCAGTGTCGAGTCAGTTTGGTGTGACATAAGCATTGAGAGATCAAAATTGAGTATAGGAGTGTGCTATAGGCCTAATGACTCTGAAGAATATAATAATAAGAAATTGTACAGGGAAATAGAGTGGGCCAGTAAATCAGAGAGTCTAATAATGGGGGACTTTAATTTCCCAGATATTGACTGGAATTTCTAGGTTGGTCACTCACACACTAGCAAGGCTTTTGTGGATTTATTGGATGATTTTTTTTTTCTACATCAGCATGTTCGGGAGGCAACTGGAGGGAACAATACTCTTTATTTGATTATCAGTAGTGATTCTTCATGCATTAAAAATCTGCAGATAAAGGAACCACTAGGTGGCAGTGTTCACAGTGTGCTGAAGTGGGATTTACTCAAAGAGGTAACTACCATCAGGGGTAAAGGGAAGGGTTTTTGCTTTCGTGAAGGCGACTACGATGGTCTGAGACAGTATTTAAATTATATACAGTGAGAACAACTGATGATGTTACCAACAGTAAATTCAAAATTGGAAGCATTCAAAGAACTAACTTATTTGGAAGCTACTAGGCTTTACATACCAACTAAGAAATATTGTTCAAGGTTTAGGCCTAAATGGATGTCAGATAAACTAATTACATATGTGACAGAGAAATGCAGGGGATACACATAAAATAACAGGTGACACAGAAGTCTATGATAGATATAAGCTGGTCTGTAACCAAGTCACAAAGGAGATTAGGCAAGCAAAGGCAGCAAAGAAAAACAGAAAAAGAGTTCTTTACCTATGTAAACTCTAGAAGGCAAGTGTTGAATCAGATTGGTCCACTGGATATTGATGGTTCAACAGTTGACGATCCTGCTCAGGTGGCTAACAAACTAAACGAGTATTTTGCATCTACATTCACACACGAGGAGTTATTCAGGAAGGGTAATGCCAGAGGTGAAGTAAACTCTGGCAGTGAGCTAGATGATTTTCTAATAACCGAGAGGAAAATGGAGGAGAAATTGTTGAAGATAAACATAAAAAAGGCAGCCGGGGTGGATGGGATCTATCCAGTTATATTAATGGAGGCAGCAAAGGAAGTAAGCAAACCCTTAGCCATAATTATGAGAGCTTCTTTTCACTCAGGGGAGGTACCTATAGACTGGAGATGTGCAAATTTGACCCCAATTCACAAAGGAGGATCAAAGGCTGACACAAATAACTATAGATCTGTGAGTTTAACTTCTGTTCCAGGAAAATTAATGGAGGCACTGGTTAACGAAACACTGCAGGATCATCTAGACAATACTTCAGTTATAGCTCGGACACAGCATGGTTTTGTTAATGGAAAGTCTTGCCTGACCAATTTTATTGGATACTATGATGCAGTCACAAAAGAACTGGATGCAGGGAATAATTTTGATATTATATATTTGGATCTTAGACAGGCTTTTGATACTGTTGCACATGGAAAACTGCTGCACAAATTGGAGCAGTGTGGCATTGGTAGCAAATTGCTGCTATGGATAAAGGGATGGTTGAGGGGAAGAGACAGAGAGTGGTAATCAATGGACACTGCTCATCGTGGACTAATGTTATTAGTGGAGTCCCTCAGGGTTCAGTGTTAGGTCCATTATTGTTTTCTGTATTTATAAATGATATTGATGATGGTATATGAGGCTTAATGTCCAGGTTTGCAGACGACAGAAAGGTTAGCAGGGTTGTTCAGGATAATATTGATGCTATGCTGCTTCAACAGGATCTGGAAAGGTTGAGCAGATGGGCTGAGAGGTGGCAAGTGAAGTTTAACATTGACAAATGTAAATTACTACATATGGAAAACAGTAACCCCAGAGCAACGTATCAACTCTGTGGTACTACACTGACAGTGGTAGAGAATGGAAAGGACCTGGGGGTAATTGTGCAGGCAGATATGAAGTTCTCTGAGCAGTGCAGACGGGAAGCAAGAGTAGCTCATTGTGTCTTGTGAATGATATATGCAGGAATTTTTCTAGTAGGGTTAAGGATGTGATTGTTCCCTTGTATAAGACAATGGTCAAGCCACACCTTGAGTACCGTATACAGGTCTGGAGATCTCATTTCAAGGAGGATGTAGAGCTGCTGGAACCAGTACAGAGAAGGGCAACAAGATCAGTGAATGGAACAAATGGTTGCTCTTACGAAGAAAGGCTCAAGTTTTGCAAATTACAGTGTATGGAGACTAGGCACCGACGAGGTGATCTGATAGTGTATAAAGCCTTGAATGGTTTGAGCATGCTCAATGCGGATGGGATTCTTCCTCTTGCTCAGGATAATCACCTGATACGGCATAAATTGAAATCGAGGGAAGACATATGTAGGATAGATGTGCGGAAATTTGTGTTTAGCTAGCGGGTAGTTGGTTGGTGGAACAGACTTCCTTCCTTTGTTGTGGAAGTTGATTGCCCAAATAAATTTAATTCTCAGCTGGAGAGGCATTTGGAACGAACGGAGGGGTGAAATGGGAGTGGTGTGTGTGTGTGTGTGTGTGTTGCTGATAAGCTTGCTTTCTTGCATCATATGCCTCTACTCATGCTAATGGCTACCTGTAAGAATAAGCTCAAAAAAATGGAATTGTGCAACAAAGCTCATGAAATGGAACTTTATATCGAAATGCTGTTGTTATTTGTTTTTTAGGAGCATTAGCAACTAAGGCCATATTGCTCCGGGGATATGCGGTGGTCTTCCCTGACCTTTCCGCATCCTCCGTATTTGGTGGTCGTGGGCTCGAACGGAGTTCGAGCCCACGACCACCAAATACCACCCCGTTCGAGCCCACGGCTACGCACTGCCACTCCTGCCCACCTGGCTACGGAGGCGCCTCTTTACATTGAAACATACAATGCTTTGTGCTGTGATGAAGGTGTGATTCCATGATCCAAAAATAAACGATAAATTTATATTAAATATTTCTTATTATTAGTCATATGAAATATTTAATATTACGATATATTCAATATCACTTCCTTATACCGAATAAATACATTTTTTTAATATACCGAAGGAATACTCTTTTAGTAATTCATATTAATTATTAAAAAAGTGTATTTTTGGTTTTTGAACTTAAATTATGAAATAAATGTATCTTTTTGAAAACTGTCTCTCTCTGTTTACTTATGTCCCCTTTTTTTTTTTTTTTTTTTTGCTATACGCCGGTCGTCCCGTCGTTTTATTAAAAATATCACATTTGTCCCATTAAAAAAAAAAAAAAAAAAAGACTTTAAAAAGCGCTTAAATAATGGCGAAACATAAACTATAACCGTATTTATATGGTAGGATAGCCGCCACTGCGGGTTGGGTGGTTGATTGATTATTAGGCACATCAGCATCTACGGCTATTGTGCGCCAAGCCACTGTGGGTATTAGTCATTCGTGTAACCAGAGGTCGCGTCGATCGAATGCCGAGAATTCCATCTGCTGGTGGTTACCAATACGACCAACAAAAACCCTTTAACATCAGGTCAATGTGTTGCGTGTCAGTAGTCGATCAGTAGTAAAAGCGGCATTTGTTCTGTGTGCTTGTCGGTTATCGCATAGACATATTTGAAAGTTTTTATTTTATAATTTTAAAAGGTTTAAGCCTCAAATTTTAAAATGTCAAAAAAGAGAAATTGCGCATTTAAAGAAGACCTTCGAAAAGAATTCAGATTTATTAAACTGGACAATTGGTATAGTGATAAAACAAAAGTGGCTTGTCAACATTGTAATGTTCATTTTCCTGTTGCTCATGGAGGTAGGTGCGACATTAACCAACATCTCCGTAGCCAGAAACATAAGGTTGCTGAGAAAACTTTGAATTCTGTTCAAAGCATCAGCTCGATCATCGTAAGACGTGACGATGGAGAAAGTGATAAAATCACAGCATGCGAGGCTAGTGTTGCCTATCATACCGTGCCTTAGAATCACAGTTTTCGTACAAACGACTGCTTGTCAAAATTGATAAAAAAAAAATTATCAACCAAAATTTTCTTCTACAAAATCTACATACAAAATCATACAAAATCTTTTCTACATACAAAATCAGAGCAGTGATTACTAACGTTTATCATATATACTGGATGAAGTAATAATGGATTTGAATGATAAAAGTTTAGGCGTCAAACAAAAAAGACATGAAACTGTTTCCGATTGTTGTGCGGCACTTTTTGCCAAACTGTGATGTCAAAGTTAAAATAATAGATTTTATCTTTACCTGGTGAAACATCTGAACTACAAAGTATAATGTTGAAGAAAATAATAAATAAAATCTCCTTACAAAACAAAATCGTTACCTCTGTGTGCCGATAATACTAACACAAATTTTGAAGGTTGTAAAAGAGTTGGTAAAAATAGAGTATGGAGAAAAATTGAAAATGAGTTGGAGTGAGAGATTACTGGTTGTGGTGCACATATTATTCACAATTGTCTCGTGTGCTGTCAACTGTCTACCCAGCGATAGTGATTATTTTGTTCTGCAAAACAATCAATATCGATTGGTATACAGTCGACAAATACTTTTTTATATATACGGTCAGAGTCGAAGAACTTAAAAAAATTTTGTGAATTTGCAGAAGACAATTATGCAAAATTATTAGAACATGGAAATACAAGGCTTCTGTCCATAAGCCCAACAGTTGACAGAATTTTAATCATGTCTGATGGACTTCGTTCATATTTTCTTTCTCAAGAGACATGTCCTGTTATGTTAAAAAAATATTTGAAGATCCCTGTTTGAAATTATGGTTGTCACTCGCAAGAGATCAAGTTTCAAATTTCCAAACATATACTGTATTAGTTTTACTGAAAGAGATATTTCAGCTACAGAAGAAGCTATGAATATTGAAAATCGTACAAACATATTAGAAGCCAGAAAAAACGAACTTCCTATAACAGATGTTAAAAATAAACCAAAAATGTTAATAGACGGTGGTGAAATTAGTGAGGTTAAGTTTTTTGAAGTAGTTAAAAACTTTTATGAAACCAGCTTAGAATATGTAAACAAGTGGAAATTCATCTTGGAAAATACTGAAATTTTAAATGGATATTACTGAGAAAGGTACCTGAACGGAAAGAAATACTGGACAGTCTCAATAAGGAGCTTATTACACGAACAAGAGTCGACGAAACTCGCATATTTGATCAGTGGGTATTTATAAAAGCAATAGTTGTCAGACCTGATAGATGGGTTTAAATATTTTCTAAAATGCGTGAAAAATGTCTAGCTTTCCAGGATTTTAGTAATATTGTGGAATTTGTTCTTTGCCTACCTGGAAGTACATCTTCCGTGAAGAGAATATTTGCCACATTTGCTTGTGGTCGAAGGAGAAATCCAGATTAAGTGTTGGAACCTTGAAAGCCATGTTAATTATAAAACAAAAAATTTTAATATGGAGTGTGATAAGTTTTACAAGATCTTGAAAAGACCAAAATTTGTTACGCAAAATACATTAATCGAAAATTATTCTTGGTGTGAACTTGATGATGTGCAGTCCTCCTCCACGTCGACCTAAAAACATTTTGATGAATATTTTTTTTCTGTTCATTCCGAACAAGATTTCTTCTCCCCGTCATGGTGACCATTTGGCCTCAAGACCAAATGGTCATCCATAAGTCACAGAGGTAGGAGTGACATTATCCAACATCTACGTAGCCAGAAACATAATGATGCTGAGAAAACTTGGAATTCGGTTCAAAGCATCAGCTCATTCATTGTTCCCCGTCCCGTTTTGGCCTCAAGGAATTATGGTCAGCCTATAGTTTACATTAATTTGCACAAGACTGTACGTACGTCAGACACACTTAATTGTAGATTTAATGAACAAAAAAAATGTAAACAGTAAAATAAGCAGTAACAGTAACATTGAGTCTGCCAGTGTCTGAAAGTCAACAGGAGGGATACAACACAATTCGTCCAAAGGAAACGTCATCAATTCTGCTTGTTCAATGGAGCTGGAAAACGCTGCCTCAGAGGTTATTCAGAAGTTCCCTTAAGACTGTTTTTCGGGTTAGATCTGATGACTGCGATGGCTATGGTATGAGAAAAAGTTCAGTCTCATACTCCTGAAACCATTGGGTCACACCTGTGCTCTAGGGACTAGAGCATTGTCATTTAAGGTATTTAAAGTATTCTTGTTTTTTGAGGCGGTCTCCAGGGTTTCCCCTATGTATCGCAGTAGCGTCTGAAAAGCAAATTTGCCAAAGCCGGCAAGTGTGAATAAGTTGGTGTGTAAAGCTTGTGTGTGTGTTATGTTGAATGTTGAATCCCGGCGCCTGACAACTTCGCAGCCAGAGGGCAGTGAACACCTGGTCCACTGCCCCTTGACTCCCATCCCATGCCACGTGGAGGCATGCCAGAGACCACAGACAGGTAAAGACTCTTATTAGGATAACAAGAAAACTTGTTATCCCAATAAATAATGAAAAATGAAAAGGAAGGAACATAGCGTGAGAAGTAGGGGTAATGGTATGGATGGGAAAGAAAAGGAAAGCAAGGGGATGAAAGAAATAGGAATCCCCAGAAGAAGAAATCAGCAAGAGATTAAAGATTAAAAGATACTGGTAGACAAAGCTTAAGAGTTAGGTAAGGCCACACAGCCAAATAAAAGTAAAACTAATATATATATTATTTACAAAGCCAACAATTTCACATTTCTCTCAACTAGAGAAGAATAGACAAATAACTATTTACACCAATAAATAAATAAATACCAAATTTG
This sequence comes from Mastigoproctus giganteus, assembly GCF_048544385.1. Classification (NCBI taxonomy): domain Eukaryota; kingdom Metazoa; phylum Arthropoda; class Arachnida; order Uropygi; family Thelyphonidae; genus Mastigoproctus; species Mastigoproctus giganteus. The sequence continues at coordinate 1,364,340 of NC_143575.1, forward strand.
GTTATGAAAACTACAATCACTTTTTGAGATTAATTTAATTTAACCCTTGTAGGAAAGGTGTTTTCACTCCTGCACTTATGCGAAGAAATCAAAACGATCATAATAAGACAGTAAAAAAAAAACTAAAATTCTACAACAAAGCAATAATGATGAAATCAGCTTTAGCATGTAAACTCCATCCATTTTAGAGAATACAATTTCATTAACCCTATCAAGTAGGTTAATCAACACACATCTAAAAGAGAACATAAACATACAGCGTGTATCCTTTCTTTTCCTTTCCTTCCTGATCAAGGCCCAGTCTGCTGACGAGGCTACTAGTGACGGTCGTGTTCAAAGCCGCTAAGTGGATTTTTCTTATTTATTGATTTGAAATTATTGTTTTTCTAAAACTTTTGATTTAAATTTAGTAGTATAACATTATTTTGTGATTTTTTGATTAATTTGGTTTTTTTATTCTTTACTCGGCCTTGTAAAAGTATCGGTAAGGGTTTCCACGTGTTCGTAACTACCGTTACCGTTAGTAACTTTCCCGCCATTGTGATACCGTACTAGATATACCGTAGGTTATATACCGTACTAGATAGCGTTAGTTGAACTTCGTTAGCAGTTAAATTGTACGTTTAAATAAATACATATAACGACTTAGATTACAAACGTAATATAATTAATAACATAACATAATTAATTAATAAATTAATAGAATCATGACTCAGACCAGAGCAGCAAAGCAAAAGGCTCAAGCTAATGGAAGTGCTGTGGCTCAGAGCAGAACTGAGGGGGGCAGTTGTCCTCTGACTCACAGCCTTATAAAATGCACTGTTTGCTTGATGTTTGCAGACCAATCGGGTACGGGACATGATACTGCCAAGGGGGATGTCTTTGTGTGTGCGCGATGCAAGGAGTGTGTCGATATCAGGCAACAACTCGGCGTTCTTGTGGGCCTATATGAGAGCTTGAAGGACAGGGTGGATGCCCTCGAAGAAACTAAATTGAGGGGCCCATCAAGCTCTCAGCTGCCCACATCAACGCCAGAGCTTGCACTTGGGCATCGCGTGACACAGAGACAACCCCTAAGGCAGAATGCGCTGGTCCCGAAGGAACTAGTAGTTGTTGGCGACTCTATTGTCAGGGAAACGGGGAACATGCTTTGTAAAAAAGATAGGTGGAACAGGACCAGGGTATGTCTGCCAGGAGCAAAGGATGATGACGTTGTAGAGCGAATATCATCTTTTAAGGGCACAAAAGGTGATATAGTTGTACACGTTGGCACTAATAATATTAAGAGTAGGAGACCGGCAGAATTACTTAACAAGTACAGGTCACTGTTGAACAAAAGCCGGGAATTAGGGTTGAATTTGAAAGTGTCTGCAATTCTGCCCAGACACGATAGGAGGGAGTATATGATGAGAGCCTTGTCGATCAATTCGGCCCTGGAAAGATTGTGCAAGGCTCAAGGGGTAGAATTTTTTTCAGCCTGGACTGTACTTGTTAACAGGAGAGATTGCTTCGACAGGGATGGGATACACTTAAATAGAAAGGGTGCAAGAATATTTGCTGATGCTATCGAGGCAGTGTTAGGTGGGTCGGAAAACTGCTAGCTTGGGGGGAGACAAAGACCAATAGATTGACAGTAGCCACTAGCAGAGGTGAAAGAGATTCTTGCACTGCTTCTATTAGAATGAGCAGAAGCCTGAAAAACAAGATGTATGGTATTTCACAGACTGCTGGGAGCCATTGCGGTACAAGTAAACACATGGGTTGTGTTAGGGTAGCTAAGAATAGAAACAGGTGCAGGTATACTTGCGTGTACACCAATGCTAGGAGTTTAGTAAATAAATTTGAGGTATTGCTCAAAACATCGAAGGCAGATATTGTTGGGATATCAGAGACGTGGTGTCACACAGATATAAGGGATGCAGAACTGCAATTTGGGGAGTACAACGTCTACAGAAAGGATAGGAAGGGAGGAGGGGTTATGCTATTAGTTAAGGAACACATAAAAACCAAGGAAGTGAAGCCAGTCGACATCGCTGGACAGTGCAGTGTGGAGTCAGTTTGGTGTGACATAAACATTGGGAGATCAAAATTGAGAGTAGGAGTGTGCTATAGGCCTAATGACTCTGATGAGTATAATAAGGAACTGTACAGGGAAATAGAGTGGGCCAGTAAATCAGAGTGTCTTATAATGGGAGATTTTAATTTCCCAGATATTGACTGGAATTTGGGGGCTGGTTACTCACACACTAGCAGGACTTTTGTGGATTTATTGGATGATTGTTTTCTACATCAGCATGTTCGGGAGGCAACTAGAGGGAGTAATACTCTTGATTTGATTATCAGCAGTGATTCTTCATGCATTAAGAATCTGCAGATAAATGAACCACTAGGTGGCAGTGATCACAGTGTGCTGAAGTGGGATTTACTCAAAGAGGTAACTACCATTAGGGGTAAAGGGAAGGGTTATTGCTTCCGTAAAGGCGACTACGATGGACTGAGACAGTATTTAAATTCTATACAGTGGGACCAACTGATGATGTTACCAACAGCAAATTCAAAATGGGAAGCATTCAAAGAACTTATCTTGGAAGCTACTAGGCTTTACATACCAACTAAGAAATATTGTTCAAGGTTTAGGCCAAAATGGATGTCAGATGAACTAATGAGGCACATGGCAGAGAAGAAAAATGCATGGGATACATACAAATTAACACATGACACAGAAGCCTATGATAGATACAAGTTGATATGCAACCAAGTTACAAAGGAGGTTAGGCAGGCGAAGGCAGATTACGAGAAATCCTTGGCAAGGGATGCAAAGAAAAACAGCAAAGAGTTCTTTGCTTATGTAAACTCTAGAAGGAAGGGGATGAATCAGATTGGTCCACTTGATATTGATGGATCAAGTGTTGATGATCCTGCTCAGGTAGCTAACAAACTAAATGAATATTTTGCATCGACATTCACACATGAGGAGTTATTCAGCGAGGGTAATGCCAGAGGTGTATTCAACTCTAGCAGTAAGCTACAGAATCTTGAAATAACTGAGAGTAAAGTGGAGGAGAAACTGTTGAAGATAAACACAAGAAAGGCACCCGGGGTGGATGGGAACTATCCAGTTATATTAAAGGAGGCAGCAAAGGAAGTAAGCAAACCCTTAGCCATAATTATGAGAGCTTCCTTGGACTCAGGGGAGGTACCCATAGACTGGAAATGTGCAAATGTAACCCCAATTCACAAAGGAGGATCAAAGGCTGACACAAGTAATTATAGACCTGTGAGCTTAACTTCTGTTCCAGGAAAATTAATGGAGGCACTGGTTAAAGAAGTACTGCAGGATCATTTAGACAAGACTTCAATTATAGCTCAGACACAGCATGGTTTTGTTAAGGGGAAGTCTTGCCTGACCAACTTGATTGGATACTATGATGCAGTCACAAAAGAACTGGATGCAGGGAATAACTTTGATATTATATACTTGGATCTTAGAAAGGCTTTTGATACTGTTGCACATGGAAGACTGCTACACAAATTGGAGCAGTGTGACATTGGAGGCAAATTGCTGCTATGGATAAAGGGGTGGTTGAGGGGTAGAAGACAGAGAGTGGTAATCAATGGACACTGCTCATCGTGGACTGATGTTATTAGTGGAGTCCCTCAGGGCTCAGTGTTGGGTCCATTATTGTTTTCTGTATTTATAAATGATATTGATGATGGTATATCGGGCTTAATGTCCAAGTTTGCAGACGATACAAAGGTTGGCAGGGTTGTCAAGGACACTACTGACACTATGCTGCTGCAACAGGATCTGGAAAGGTTGAGCAGATGGGCTGAGAGGTGGCAAATGAAGTTTAACATTGACAAATGTAAAGTACTACACATGGGAAACAGCAACCCCAGAGCAACGTATCAACTCTGTGGTACTACACTGACAGTGGTAGAGAATGAAAGGGACTTGGGGGTGGTTGTGCAGGCAGATATGAAGTTCTCTGAGCAGTGCAGACGGGCTGCAAGAGTAGCTCATGAAGTATTGTCAATGATATACAGGAATTTTTCCAGCAGGGATAAGGAGGTGATTATTCCATTGTATAAGGCGATGGTCAGGCCACACCTAGAGTACTGTATACAGGTCTGGAGGCCTCATTTCAAGAAGGATGTAGAGCTGCTGGAACGAGTACAGAGAAGGGCAACAAGATTAGTGAATGGAACAAAGGGGTGCTCTTACGAAGAAAGGCTTAAGTTTTGCAAATTACAGTGTCTGGTGACTAGGCACCAGCGAGGTGATCTGATAGAGGTGTATAAAGCCTTGAATGGTTTAAGCATGCTCAATGCTGATGGGATTCTTCCTCTAGCTCAGAAAAATCACCTGAGAGGGCATAAATTCAAATTGAGGAAAGACAGATGTAGGATAGACGTGCGGAAATTTGCCTTTAGCCAGCGGGTGGTTGGTTAGTGGAACAGACTTCCATCCCTTGTGGTGGAGGTTGATAGCCTAAATAAGTTTAAGGCTCAGCTGGACAGGTATTTTGAACGAACAGAGGGGTGAAGTGGAAGTGGGTTTTTTTTTTTTTTTTTTTTGGCTGATGCTGCATAAGCTTGCTTTCTTGCATCAAATGCCTCTACTAATGCTAATGCTTAAATCGTCAAGTTTCACATAACGCCCAACAAAACAACAACTGCCAATCCACATCCACAACTGCCATATCTACAGCTTGGACAAACCAATAATGAATTCCCACTATACTTCTGTGAGCCAAAGTCGCATACACGGAAGAGAAATCTAACCAAGTACAAACTAAGTCTCATATAGAGTAACTAAATATCAGCAGTGCAATCCAAGTTCAATAAACATAATACTCAATAACATATCACTTTCAAAAACAATAAAACCAATCATCTGTCTGATTCAGTAATAATAAGGCTAGACTATAGTTTAACGTTTTGTAATACAGCAAAAATACATTTAATACTCTTTCCAATTTTTAATCCAGAATCATTAATCTGATCAGAAATATGTAACCTTAATTTCTGTCCAAAGATTATTTACAACTATTTGCAATGTTCCATTCATGAAACATCCAGCTCATATCCAATCATTGTCTTCTATAAATCTTAGAATCCAAATACATACTAATAAAGTAATGCACCATAATCACTTCAAGGTATATCTCTATTCATTATAGATTTTCTTCTGTTAAACAGCCTATCTGCATAATCAGAAAAAGCCATAAAATTATTCTTGTTCTCTAAGAACTGAGTCCAATTGAACGAATCAAATATCCCAGTTAGGATTTGAAGCTCACGTCTAATATCCAAATATATGTTGCAATCAAATAACAGATGCTCCACAGAGGAGAGTTGACCAAACCAAAAGAGAATAACTTGCTGTTAAGGTATCTCGGAATATAATAAACAGATGAACTGGTTTCATCTGTTTATTATATTCCGAGAAATTAGGAATGAATTTATTTGTAATTCTACCCAGCTCTGATTCACTCCAGTCTTGTTGCCAATCCCTTAAAAATTCACTCCGTAGCCTAGCAATATCATTTTTTTCCGGTAAATCGAGATTCGGAAAGTAATTCCCCACACCAGCCGGTAGATGTTTCCTACGATGATACTGCAGGTATTGAAAAATTACCTCATATTGTACTGGTATCCTACAACAGAGAACCTGCAGAGCCATGGTCGAACCCGTTCTGCAGGCCCTAGATACAGCCAAAAGAAAAAAGCGCTGTGCCTGCAAAAGGTACTTTCTAACTGAACAATGGAGCCCCAGGCACCAGCAGCATAACAAGTTATTGGTAAAAATAAACAAGTAAAATACAATTTGAGAGTACCGGGCTTAAGGCCCCAGATATTTTTGGTGATTCTCAAAATTTTACCTATCAACACCTTGATCTTATGTAATACATATTTAGCATGATTAACAAAATTAAAGCGGTCATCCAACATAATTCCAAATATTTATAAGTACGAGTAATTTTAATTGCTTCACCATTAAGCTTAATATTGGGGAGTCGATTTAAATTTAAGTAGCCTTTTAACAACATCTGATTAGTTTTAGGGATTGAAATTTTTTTATGTGTTAAACACCAACAATTTAAGCCATCCAATATATCATTAGCTCTGTTTCCTAATTCTGGCCTTGATTATCCAAAAATTAACATAACAAGACCGTCGGCGTAAGCAATTCTTAGAACTTTATTCCGGTCCACAGAGAACCACCCATTAAGGACCACGTTCGAGCAAACAGGGCCGAGAACGGATCCCTGAGGGCAGCCCCTAGTGATAGGCCTCGTCACAGAACAATAACCTGAAATAACAGAAACAAATCTATCACTAAAGTAACTTGAAATAAGCCGGTAAATAGGAACAGAGACCCCGGTCTCCCGGAACCTCGCCAGGACACTTTGCCACCAAAGGTTGTCAAAGGCCCCTTTGAAGTCCACGAAGAGGCCGAGGACATATTTGGACTGTGAAGAAGAAACTGAAACCATGATCTTTTTAATTGCATCTATTGTGGACATTCCTTTTGTAAAACCAAATTGCGTTTTAGCATTTTATTCCTTGGCGAAATAATAATTTTGAAACCTTATTACAATTAATTTCTCCATAACCTTGCCGAGAATCGGCAGAAGGGCGATAGGCCTATATGAAGTAGGTACATTTAGCGGCTTGCCGGAATTCTTTAATAGCGGTTACAGATTTGCCAGTTTCCAAGGTTTTGGAAACACCCCCTCATTTAAACAAGTATTTTATAAATTTATTATGAGTTTAGGACAGACCTTCCAAACCCTTTTCAATACCGCAACTTCAAGTAGGTCAACTCCGGGACATTTTCCATCTTTCATTGTGTTTATTGCATTCTTAATTTCAAGTTGTCAAAAAGGATCCTCATGACTGTTGCCAACATAGGTTAAACGTTCGAGTCTCATTATAGTCTGTTCATTACTTTCAGGGACCGTAACATTTTGATGAACAATTCCATCAAGCAGAGCATTGATAGAATCGGACCAAGTAAGTGTTTCGACATTAGCCGAAGTTACAATAGACGAAAAAGTTTCGCCTGGATGTATATTCTCACAGACCAATTTATAGGGTAAACCACAAGGGTCATCTTTAAGCTTAGATTCAACTAACCTATCCCAAGCTGAACGCTTTTCTCTGTAGATACTATTAAAGTATGCTCTCCTTGCCGTTTTATACAGTTCCTCGAGACGCCAAATCTCCACCCGAGATCTATTACCTATTTTAGTACGTTGATAATTTTTGCGAGCTGTCTTTAAATTTTTTCTTAGAGATGTGAGTCCCTGGATCCACCATGGAACAAAATTTTTCTTACGTTTTTTTTTTTTTTTTTTGTAATGAGGCATCACAAACTTTGCTTATAAGTTTTGGTACTTTCACCTCCAGTGCATGGCAGTTAACCGCCCTATATTTAATGTCGTCTGGAGAAGTGTATTCACGTTATTCCATTCTGCCTCCTTAGTTTTATAACGAGGGAAATCAAAAGAACATCTCAAGGAACGCGAGTCGCAATTGGTAGCAATGTCAAAAGTTATAGTATTATGGTCACTGGGGTTATAGTATTATGGTCCCCACGAAGTGTGGACCATCCAGTTATTAACACCTTGCCCAAATGTTGAGTTTGAAATTGTAATATCGATAAACGACTGGCCCTGTGATGAAACAAAAGTGGGTGGATGACCATGAGAATTCCACAACGTTAGATTGTTAGTTCTAAGTAATTCTTCCAGTAGTTCTCTCTTAGGATCAGTCACCGGACTATTCCAAAGATTGGATGAAGCGTTAGCTTCCGTCATAATAAGCACTCTTTTCGCCAGACAGTCTGATTAAGAGGTTTTCACTATAGTTGAGAAAAGTTTTTGTAGCCTGATGGTGTTGATGACACTGTGCATATATGGAAACCAAGTAAATCTGTCCAAATGGACAGTCCAAACACGCACAAACAGAATGAGTAGTACAGAGGCTATCAATCCTAGTGACCATAAACCCGGGATCTGCCACCACAAAAGCAGCCCAAACTCTAGTAGTTTCTGCATCTGATGGAATCACTCTACAACGAGAAGGCAAAACTTTTACAATGCCTTTATATGTGTATACCTCCTGTAAACCAAGGAGTTTGATATTATGCTCAACAATGAGCTTTGACAAATCACTCACAACTGCAATTGCATGCGGACAATCAATTGCAATGTTTTGTTGTTTTCACTAATATTATTTCTATTAACTGGTGTACTAAGCATAGTCAGTTCTAACTTTAGTGGCTACCTGAGTTCTTATAAATTCTGGGCATTTAATATCTCTATAAGAATGGCCAGACTTACGATTTCGCAACTTACTGTTTGGACACACGACAGTAGATTGCTTGTTTGAGCACTCACCAATTTGGTGACCCTGGTCGCCACAATGCCCACAGGTACTTTGTTCCTGATGAAAATTCTTGGACGAATGTCCATAGTTTCAGCACTTAAAACATCGCGAAGCAATTAAAAAGTCCTTCCAACCGTGCATGGAACAGCCTAAGTACACCTTAGCACCCAAACCCATAAGAATTTTTCTAATAATATCAGGAGTATCTATAACCTAGTGTAGGTTATTTTTATTCCGCGACCTGATTTTAAATTTAATTTTTACTGTGCGCTTAAATTCTTCTACTGTAATTCCATGATCAGACAAGTTTTTATCATAAAGATGATCAAATAAGTAAGAAACAGAGACATCTTTATTGATGTCATAAATTATTAACGTAGGATTGAGTTTCTTTGGTAGGTCCACAGACAAATTTATTTTTTTAAATTTATTACAGCTTTTAAGCATATCTAGATCATTTTCTATTGACGCAGTTTCTATTAAAATATACCTTTTTCACGAACATTTCTCACTGATCTTATTTTTAACTGTTTAAACTCAGATGTAAAGTTTTTGAGACTTTCTTTCTCACTTCTTCACTAGTTTTGCAGATACTATTCTGTCTTGCCCTGGCAATCACTATATGCTTTGGCATAAGCCCTTTATCACCCGAGACCTGGTTCCTCTTTTAGAGGCAGTCACACTAGCAAAGCTAGGGGCCTTTCTCATTTTCTATCGTTAGGTGAAGCATCACCCTCTCCACTGAATTCCAGCCTTATAATCACAAAATTGTTTCTCCACTGAATTCCAGCCTTATAATCACAAAATCTTTTCATACAACAAAGAAACATTGTTCAAGATTTAGGCCTAAATGGATATCAGATGAACTAATTAGACATGTGACAGAGAAGAAAAATGCATGGGCTACATATAAATTAACATGTGACACAGAAGCCTATGATAGATATAAGCTGCTCTGTAATCAAGTCGCAAAGGAGGTTACGCAGGCGAAGGCAGATTACGAGAAATCTTTGGCAAAGTTGCAAAGAAAAACAGCAAACAGTTCTTTGCTTATGTAAACTCTAGAAGGAAGGGGATGAATCAGATCGGTCCACTTGATATTAATGGTTCAACTGTTGATGATCCATCTCAGGTAGCTAAAAAACTAAATGAATATTTTGCATCTACATTCACACATGAGGAGTTAATCAGGGAGGGGAATGCGAGAGGTGTATTCAACTCTGGCAGTAAGCTAGATAATCTTGTAATAACTGAGAGTAAAGTAGAGGAGAAATTGTTGAAGATAAACACAAGAAAGGCACCTGGGGTGGATCGGATCTATCCAGTTATATTAAATGAAGCGGCAAAGCAAGTAAGCAAAACATTAGTCATAATTATGAGAGCTGGCCTGAACTCAGCGGAGGTACCCTTGGACTGGAGGTGTGCAAATGTGACCCCAATTCCACAAAGGATGATCATAAAGAAGACTCAGGTAATTACAGATTAATTACCTGGGTCTTCCTTTTTAACTGAATTATGTAATTAGTTTAACTTCCGTTCCAGAGAAATTAATGGAGCCACTGATTAAAGAAGCATTGCAGGATCATCTAGACAAGACTTCAGTTATAGCTCGGACACAGCATGGTTTTGTTATTGGAAAGTCTTGCCTGACCAATATGATTGGATACAATGATGTAGTTACAAAGGAACTGGACGCGAAGAATAACTTTGATATCATATATTTGGATCTCAGAAAAGCTTTTGATACTGTTGCACATGAAAGACTGCTGCACAAATTGCAGCAGTGTGGCTTTGGAGGCAAATTGCCACAGGGGCTCACATCTGGTGAGTATTGGCTTGGCAAACCCAGGGTCCTCAACTAGATTTCATCATTCTTCTCTTTCCTGGTGATTCCTCTCTCTCTCTCTCTCTCTCTCTCTCTCTCTCTCTCTCTCTCTCTCTCTCTCTCTCTCTCTCTCTCTCTCTCTCTCACGGTAACTCGGGAATTTTTGTTTTTTTTTTCTGTCTGGTGCAGCATAAGCCTCAGGCTTCCTTGCATCATAGGACTAATAATAATAATAAAGGGATGGTTGAGAGGGAGAAGACAGTGGTAATCAATGGATGCCCAGACACGATAGGAGGGATTATATGATGAGAGCCTTGTCGATCAATTCGGCCCTGGAAAGATTGTGCAAGGCTCAAGGGGTAGAATTTTTTTCAGCCTGGACTGTACTTGTTAACAGGAGAGACTGCTTTTACAGGGATGGGATACACTTAAATAGAAATGGTGCAAGAATATTTGCTGATGCTATCGAGGCAGTATTAGGTGGGTCGGAAAACTGCTAGCTTGGGGGGAGACAAAGACGAATAGATTAACAGTAGCCACTGGCAGAGGTGAAAGAGATTCTTGCACTGCTTCTATTGGAATGAGCAGAAGCCTGAAAAACAAGTTGCAGGATATTTCAGAGACTGCTGGGAGTCATTGCGGTACAAGTAAACACATGGGTTGTGTTAGGGTAGCTAAGAATAGAAATAGGTGCATGTATACTTGCGTGTACACCAATGCTAGGCGTTTAGTAAATAAATTTGATGAATTTGAGGTATTGCTCAAAACGTCAAAGGCAGATATCGTTGGGATATCAGAGACGTGGTGTCACACAGATATAAGGAAGGCAGAACTGGAATTTGGGGAGTTCAACGTCTACAGAAAGGATAGACTGGATAGGCAGGGAAGAGAGGTTATTCTATTAGTTAAGAAACATAAAATCCAAGAAAGTGAAGCCAGTGGACATCGCTGGACAGTGCAGTGTCGAGTAAGTTTGGTGTGACATAAGCATTGGGAGATCAAAATTGAGAGTAGGAGTGTGCTATAGGCCTAATGACTCTCATGAGTATAATAAGAAACTGTACAGGGAAATAGAGTGGGCCAGTAAATCAGAGAGTCTTATAATGGGGGATTTTAATTTCCCAGATATTGACTGGAATTTGGGGGCTGGTCACTTACACACTAGCAAGGCTTTTGTGGATTTATTGGATGGTTGTTTTCTACATCAGCATGTTCGGGAGGCAACTAGAGGGAGGAATACTCTTGATTTGATTATCAGCAGTGATTCTTCATGCATTAAGAATCTGCAGATAAATGAACCACTAGGTGGCAGTGATCACAGTGTGCTGAAGTGGGATTTACTCAAAGAGGTAACTACCATTAGGGGTAAAGGGAAGGGTTATTGCTTTCGTAAAGGGGACTACGATGGACTGAGACAGTATTTAAATTCTATACAGTGGGACCAACTGATGACGTTACCAACAGCAAATGCAAAATGGGAAGCATTCAAACAACTTATCTTGGAAGCTACTAGGCTTTACATACCAACTAAGAAATATTGTTCAAGGTTTAGGGCAAAATGGATGTCAGATGAATTGATGAGGCATATGGCACAGAAGAAACATGCATAGGATACATACAAATTAACACATGACACAGAAGCCTATGATAGATACAAGTTAATCTGTAACCAAGATACAAAGGAGGTTAGGCAGGCGAAGGCAGATTACGAGAAATCTTTGGCAAGGGATGCAAAGAAAAACAGCAAAGAGTTCTTTACTAATGTAAACTCTAGAAGGAAGGGGATGAATCAGATTGGTCCGCTTGATATCGAAGGGTCAACTGTTGATGATCCTGCTCAGATAGCTAACAAATTAAATGAATATTTTGCATCGACATTCACACATGAGGAGTTATTTAGCGAGGGGAAAGCCAGAGGTGTATTCAACTCTACCAGTAAGCTAGAGAATCTTGTAATAACTGAGAGTAAAGTGGAGGAGAAATTGTTGAAGATAAACAAAAGAAAGGCACCCGGGGTGTATGGGATCTATCCAGTTATATTAAAGGAGGCAGCAGAGGAAGTAAGCAAACCCTTAGCCATAATTATGAGAGCTTCCTTGGACTCAGGGGAGGTACCCACAGACTGGAGATGTGCAAATGTGACCCCAATTCAGAAAGGAGGATCAAAGGCTGACACAAGTAATTATAGACCTGTGAGTTTAACTTCTGTTCCAGGAAAATTAATGGAGGCACTGGTTAAAGAAGCACTGCAGGATCATTTAGACAAGACTTCAGTTATAGCCCGGACACAGCACGGTTTTGTTAAGGGGAAGTCTTGCCTGACCAATTTTATTGGATCCTATGATGCAGTCACAAAGGAACTGGATGCAGGGAATAACTTTGATATTATATACTTGGATCTTAGAAAGGCTGTTGATACTGTTGCACATGGAAGACTGCTGCACAAATTGGAGAAGTGTGACATTGGAGGAAAATTGCTGCTGTGGATAAAGGGGTGGCTGAGGGGGAGAAGACAGAGAGTGGTAATCAATGGACACTGCTCGTCGTGGACTAATGTTATTAGTGGAGTCCCTCAGGGCTCAGTGTTGGGTCCATTATTGTTTTCTGTATTCATAAATGATATTGATGGTGGCATGTCAAGCTTAATGTCGAAGTTTGCAGACGATACAAAGGTAGGCAGGGTTGTCAAGGACACTACTGACACTATGCTGCTGCAACAGGATCTAGAAAAGTTGAGCAGATGGGCTGAGAGGTGGCAAATGAAGTTTAACATTGACAAATGTAAAGTGATGCATATGGGAAGCAGTAATCCCAGAGTAACGTATCAACTCTGTGGTACTATGCTGACAGTGGTAGAGAATGAAAAGGACCTGGGGGTAATTGTGCAGCCAGATATGAAGTTTTCTGAGCAGTGCAGACGGGCTGCAAGAGTAGCTAATTCTGTCTTGTCAATGATATACAGGAATTTTTCTAGCAGGGATATGCAGGTGATTATGCCCATGTATAAGGCAATGGTCAGGCCACACTGAGTCTGGAGGCCTCATTTTAAGAAGGATGTAGAACTGTCTGAACGAGTACAGAGAATGGATTACTGAACGTAACAAAGGGTTGCTCTTACGAAGAAAGGCTTAAATTTTGCCAATTACAGTATATGGAGACTAGGCACCTGCAAGGTGATCTGATGGAAGTGTATAAAGCCTTGAATGGTTTGAGCATGGTCGATGTTAATGAGATTCTTCCTCTTGTTCAGAATAATCGCCTGAGAGAGCATATATTCAAATTGAGGAAAGACAGTTGTAGAATAAATCTGCAGAAGTTTTTCTTTAGACAGCGGATGGTTGATTACTGGAACAAACTTCCATCTGTCGTTGTGGAGGTTACTAGTTTAAATGGATTCAAGGCAGAACTTGACAAACATTTGGAGCGAGGGGACAAGTGAAATAAGCGGTTTTTTTTTTTTTTTTTTTTGGCTGATACTATATAAGCTTGCTTTCTTGCATCATGTGCCCTTGCTAATGCTAATCCTAATGCTAAGAGGTAACATTGCACCATCCCTCAAAACATCTAAAAGGTTATTTTTTAACGCAAAGATGAAGTCTAATGTCGAGGTATCAACTGCAAGTACATTACCACTTTGAATATTTACAGAGTTATTGAACTTTCTTGTGTTGAATGCAACAGTGGGAAATCCCGTCCCATTAAATCAACAAATTTCTTGAACGGTTCCTGCAATTCGTTCAAATCAGCCTCCAGAACATCAGGGGCAACACCAAGTCAATTCGCATTCAAGTCATTTGGCTGCGATTAATAATGGACCCAACACTGAACCCCGAGAGATTCCGCTAATAACATTAGTCCACGATGAGCAGTGTCCATTGATTACCACGCTGTGTTCTCCCCCTCAACCATACCTTTATCCATAGAAGCAATTTGCCTCCAATGCCACACTTCTCCGATTTGTGCAGCAGTCTTCCATGTGCAACAGTATCAAAAGCCTTTCTAAGATCCAAATATATAATATCAAAGTTATTCCCTGCATCTAGTTCTTTTGTGACTGCATCTTAGTATTGAATCAATTTGGTCTGGCAAAAATATCCCTTAACCATGTTGTGTCCGAGCTATAACTGAAATCTTAGCATTAGCATTAGCATTAGTAGAGGCATTTGATGCAAGAAAGCAAGCTTATGCAGCATCAGCCAAAAAAAAAAAAAAAAAAACCACTTCCACTTCACCCCTCTGTTCGTTTAAAATACCTGTCCAGCTGAGCCTTAAACTTATTTAGGCTATCAACCTCCACGAGAAGGGATGGAAGTCTGCTTCACCAACCAACCACCCGCTGGCTAAAGGCAAATTTCCGCACGTCTATCCTACATCTGTCTTTCCTCAATTTGAATTTATGCCCTCTCAGGTGATTATTCTGAGCTAGACGAAGAATCCCATCGGCATTGAGCATGCTCAAACCATTCACGGCTTTATACATCTCTATCAGATCACCTCGCTGGTGCCTAGTCTCCAGACACTGTAATTTGCAAAACTTAAGCCTTTCTTCGTAAGAGCACCCCTTTGTTCCATTCACTAATCTTGTTGCCCTTCTCTGTACTCGTTCCAGCAGCTTTACATCCTTCTCGAAATGAGGCCTCCAGACCTGTATACAGAACTCTCGGTGTGGCCTGACCATTGCCTTTTACAAGGGAATAATCACCTCCTTATCCCTGCTGGAAACATTCCTGTATATCATTGACAATACTCCATGAGCTACTCTTGCAGCCCGTCTGCACTGCTCAGAGAACTTCATATCTGCCTGCACAACAACCCCCAAGTCCCTTTCATTCTCTACCACTGTCAGTGTAGTACCACAGAGTTGATACGTTGCTCTGGGGTTGCTGTTTCCCATGTGTAGTACTTTACATTTGTCAATGTTAAACTTCATTTGCCACCTCTCAGCCCATCTGCTCAACCTTTCCAGATCCTGTTGCAGCAGCATAGTGTCAGTAGTGTCCTTGACAATCCTGCCAACCTTTGTATCATCTGCAAACTTGGACATTAAGCTTGATATACCATCATCAATATCATTTATAAATACAGAAAACAATAATGGACCCAACACTGAGCCCTGAGGGACTCCACTAATAACATTAGTCCACGAAGAGCAGTGTCCATTGATTACCACTCTCTCTCTTCTCCCCCTCAACCACCCCTTTATCCATAGCAGTAATTTGCCTACAATGTCACACTGCTCCAATTTGTGTAGCAGTCTTCCATGTGCAACAGTATCAAAAGCCTTTCTAAGATCCAAGTATATAATATCAAAGCTATTCCCTGCATCCAGTTCTTTTGTGACTGCATCATAGTATCCAATCAAATTGGTCAGGCAAGACTTCCCCTTAACAAAACAATGCTGTGTCCGAGCTATAACTGAAGTCTTGTCTAAATGATCCTGCAGTGCTTCTTTAACCAGTGCCTCCATTCATTTTCCTGGAACAGAAGTCAAGCTCACAGGTCTATAATTACTTGTGTCAGCCTTTGATCCTCCTTTCTGAATTGGGGTCACATTTGCACATTTCCAGTCTATGGGTACCTCCCCTGAACCCAAGGAAGCTCTCATAATTATGGCTAAGGGTTTGCTTACTTCCTTTGCTGCCTCCTTTAATATAACTGGATAGTTCCCATCCACCCCGGGTGCCTTTCTTGTGTTTATCTTCAACAGTTTCTCCTCCACTTTACTCTCAGTTATTTCAAGATTCTGTAGCTTACTGCTAGAGTTGAATACACCTCTGGCATTCCCCTCGCTGAATAACTTCTCATATGTGAATGTCGATGTAAAATATTCGTTTAGTTTGTTAGCTATCTGAGCAGGATCATCAACAGTTGACCCTTCGATATCAAGTGGACCAATCTGATTCATCCCCTTCCTTCTAGAGTTTACATAAGTAAAGAACTCTTTGCTGTTTTTCTTTGCATCCCTTGCTAAGGATTTCTCGTAATCTGACTTCGCCTGCCTAACCTCCTTTGTAACTTGGTTGCATATCAACTTGTATCTATCATAGGCTTCTGTGTCATGTGTTAATTTGTAAGTATCCTATGCATTTCTCTTCTCTGCCATATGCCTCATTAGTTCATCTGACATCCATTTTGCCCTAAACCTTGAACAATATTTCTTAGTTGGTATGTAAAGCCTAGTAGCTTCCAAGATAAGTTCTTTGAATGCTTCCCATTTTGAATTTGCTGTTGGTAACATCATCAGTTGGTCCCACTGTATAGAATTTAAATACTGTCTCAGTCCATCGTAGTCGCCTTTACGGAAGCAATAACCCTTCCCTTTACCCTTAATGGTAGTTACCTCTTTGAGTAAATCCCACTTCAGCACACTGTGATCACTGCCACCTAGTGGTTCATTTATCTGCAGATTCTTAATGCATGAAGAATCACTGCTGATAATCAAATCAAGAGTATTCCTCCCTCTAGTTGCCTCCCGAACATGCTGATGTAGAAAACAACCATCCAATAAATCCACAAAAGCCTTGCTAGTGTGTAAGTGACCAGCCCCCAAATTCCAGTCAATATCTGGGAAATTAAAATCCCCCATTATAAGACTCTCTGATTTACTGGCCCACTCTATTTCCCTGTACAGTTTCTTATTATACTCATCAGAGTCATTATGCCTATAGCCCACTCCTACTCTCAATTTTGATCTCCCAGTGCTTATGTCACACCAAACTGACTCAACACTGCACTGTCCAGCGATGTCGACTGGCTTCACTTCCTTGGTTTTTATGTGTTTCTTAACTAATAGCATAACCCCTCGCCCCTTCCTATCCTGTCTATCCTTTCTGTAGACGTTGTACTCCCCAAATTCCCGTTCTGCATCCCTTATATCTGTGTGACACCACGTCTCTGATATCCCAACAATATCTGCCTTTGATGTTTTGAGCAATACCTCGAATTCATCAAATTTGTTTACTAAACTCCTAGCATTGGTGTACACGCAAGTATACCTGCACCTGTTTCTATTCTTAGCTACTCTAACACAACCCATGTGTTTACTTGTACCGCAATGGCTCCCAGCATTCTCTGAAATATCATTCATCTTGTTTTTCAGGCTTCTGCTCATTCTAATAGAAGCAGTGCAAGAATCTCTTTCACCTCTGCCAGTGGCTAATGTTAATCTATTCGTCTTTGTCTCCCCACAAGCTAGCAGTTTTCTGACCCACCTAACACTCCCTCGATTGCATCAGCAAATATTCTTGCACCCTTTCCATTTAAGTGTATCCCATCCCTGTAGAAGCAATCTCTCCTGTTAACAAGTACAGTCCAGGCTGAAAAAAATTCTACCCCTTGAGCCTTGCACAATCTTTCCAGGGCCGAATTGATCGACAAGGCTATCATCATATACTCCCTCCTATCGTGTCTGGGCAGAATTGCAGACACTCTCAAATTTACCCCTAATTTTCGGCTTTTGTTCAACGGTGACCTGTACTTGTTAAGTAATTCTGCCGGTCTCCTACTCTTAATATCATTATTGTCTTGTCTAGTTGATCCTGCAGTATTTCTTTAACCAGTGTCTCCACTGATTTTCCTGGAACAGAAGTTAAACTCACAGGTCTATAATTACATGTGTCATCCTTTCATCCTCCTTTGTGAATTGGGATCACATTTGCACATCTCCAGTCTGTGGGTAAATCCCCTGAATCCGAAGAATCTCTCATAATTATGGCTGAAGGTTTGCTTAGTGACTTTGCTACCTCCTTTAATATAACTGGATAGATCCCATCCACCCCGGTTTCCTTTTTTTTTTTTTTTTGTATTTATCCTCAACTATTTCTCCTCTACTTTCCTCTCAGTTATTACAAAATCACACTTTGCCAAGGATTTCTCATAATCTGCCTTTGCCTTTCTAATCTCCTTTGTGACTTGTTTACAGACCAGCTTATATCTATCATAGGCTTCCATGTCACCCATTAATTTATGTATCCCATGCATTTTTCTTCTCTGTCATGTCTCATTAGTTCATATGATATCCATTTAGGGCTAAACCTTGAACAATATTTCTTAGTTGGTATGTAAAGCCTAGTAGCTTCCAAGATAAGTTCTTTGAATGCTTCCCATTTTGAATTTGCTGTTGGTAACATCATCAGTTGGTTCCACTGTATAGAATTTAAATACTGTCTCAGACCATCGTAGTCGCCTTTACGAAAGCAAAAACCCTTCCCTTTACCCTGATGGTAGTTACCTCTTTGAGTAAATGCCACTTTGCCACACTGTGATCACTGCATCTAGTGGTTCCTTGATCTGCACATTCTGAATGCATGAAGAATCACTACTGATAAACAGATCAAGAGTATTACTCCCTCCAGTTGCCTCCCGTACATGCTGAGGTAGAAAACAATCATCCAATAAATCCACAAAAGCTTTGCTAGTCTGTGAGTGACCAACCCACAAATTCCAGTCAATATCTGGGAAATTAAAATCCCCCATTATAAGATTCTCTGATTTACTGGCCTACTCTATTTCCCTGTCCAGTTTCTTATTATATTCATCAGTGTCATTAGGCCTATAGCACACTCCTACTCTCAATTTTGATCTCCCAATGCTTATGTCACACCAAACTGACTCGACACTGCACTGTTCGGCGATGTCGACTGGCTTCACTTCCTCGGATTTTATATTTCTTAACTAATAGCATAACCCATCCCCCCTTCCTACTCGTCTATCTTTCCTGTACACATTGTACTCCCTAAATTCCAGTTCTGCATTCCTTATATCTGTGTGACCCCGCGTCTCTGATATCCCAAGAATATCTGCCTTTAATGTTTTGAGCAATACCTCAAATTCATCAAATTTATTTACCAAACTCCTAGCATTGGTGTACATGGAAGTATACATGCACCTGTTCCTATTCTTAGCTACCCTAACACAACCCATGTGTTTACTTGTACCGCAATGACTCCCAGCAGTCTCTGAAATATACTGCTTTCCAGGCTGCTGCTCATTCCAATAGAAGCAGTGCAAGATTAACTTTTAACTCTGCCAGTGTCTACCGTTAATCTATTAGTCCTTGTGTTCCCTCAAGCTAGCAGTTTTCGACCCATCTAACACTGCCTCGATAGTATAAGCAAATATTCTTGCACCCTGTGTATTTAAGTGTATCCCATTCCTGTAGAAGCAGTCTCTCCTGTTAACAAATACAGACCAGGCTGAAAAAAAATTCTACTGCTTGAGCCTTGCACAATCTTTCCAGGGACGAATTGATCGACAGTGCTCTCATCATATACTCCCTCCTATCGTGTCTGGGCAAAATTGCAGACACTTTCAAATTCAACCCTAATTCACAGTTTTTTATCAACAGTGACCTGTACTTGTTAAGTAATTCTGCCGGTCTCCTACTCTTAATATCATTAGTGCCAACGTGTACAACTATATCACCTTTTGTGCCCTTAAAAGATGATATCAGCTCTACAGCGTCATCAACCGTTGCCCCTGGCAGACATACCCTGGTCCTGTTCCACCTATCCTTTTTACAAAACATGTGCCCCGTTTCCCTGACAATAGAGTTACCAACAACTACTAGTTCCTGTGGGACCAGCGCATTCTGCCTTGGGGGTTGCCGCTGTGTTGCGTGATGACCAAGTCTGGCGTTTATGTGGGCAGCTGAGAGCTTGATGGGCCCCACAATTTAGATTCTTCGAGGGCATCCACCCTGTCCTTCAAGCTCTCATATAGGCCCATAACAACGCTGAGTTTTCGCCTGATTTCCTTACTCTCCTTAAATCGTGCACGCACGCACGCACACAAAGATATCCCCTATGGCAATATCATGTCCCATACCCGACTGCCCAACAAACATCAAGCAAACAGTGCATTTTAAAAGGCTGTGATTCAGAGGGCAAATTCCCACCCCCTTTGATGCCCCCCTCAGTTCTCCCCTGAGCCACAGCACTCCCATTTGCTTGAGCCTTTTGCTTTGTTGCTCTGGTCTGAATCATGATTTCGATTTATTTTCAATAAAATTTCAATTTCAGTACAAAGTTATAACCCTAAACCTGTATCCCAACACAGTTATAACGCTATACACTTATGTATTTTTCAGTATCGAGTATTATCTACGAGTTCCGTTTATATAACTTCCGTATCAAGTAATATATTAATTAATTACGTTACGTTTGTAATCTTAGTCCTTATATGTATTTAGTTAAAAAGTACAATTTAATTGACAATGAAGTTTAAAAAGATTAATATATTTTACTGATCAATTGACAATATTATATTATATACTATACTAAGCTTACGTTATCTAGTTCGGGATTTATATTAATTATTATTTTAGGGTTGCCCGTAATTAAATACATTAACCCGTATTTGTGTCTGTAAATTGCGTATGTTCTATGGTCGATTTGCCTGTTTTGCTGGACGAAAAAACCTCAGTTACTGGGGAGAAAAATCTTGCTATCTACGCCTGACACCGACTAACTCAACCACGGAGTGAAAAAAAACCCATAGTTCAGGATATAACGTTGTATCGTATAACAATGGCGGCAAGTTATGAACGGAAAATCTATGGACACTTAAGTATTAATTAACTTCCAAATCTCGCTGTCTCAATTCAGAATAAACTAAGGATCCTGACTAGATCTATAAGCTACTTATAGAAAATAATTTGATATAACAATTGGTCAATAAAGCAGCTAAATATGGCTAAAAATCTTCTGGCTCAGCGGAGCCGCAACTTGTAACACGTGGATTTGTACCCTTACCGATACTAAGTAATACCTACAAAACTCTATCTAAGTTAAACTTTAAACGAAGTATCGCAACTAGGAATATAAAGCTACTCTAGAAAATAAGTTAATATGCCAACTTAAGCTAATAAAAGAGAAAAAACTTCTCTATTCCAGGAACCCTTTTCAATAAAACACAGAAAAATCAATACTGAACTTCTGTAAGCGTAATTTAGGGCCCCAAACAAGGCCATATATACATTATACAGGGCGTCTCAAAAATATTGGTACAAACGTTTTGGGGAGGTAGGTAACATCTAAAGGAATGTGTATTGCAAAGGAACCCATAACCGGAAACGTCACGGGAAAGTAGTAGCAGAGGCACAACAAGCAGAAATTACACAAGACAGTAATTAGTGGCAAACATTTATTTGACATAATATTAACAATGGAGTACGAGATGGATGCATTTCATGATGTTACGATGCTCGAAGGTTCCACCATGAGATGCAATGCATGCGTGACACCGACGCAGCATGGATTGGTGGACAAGGTCAAACACACCTGGAGTTTCTCTGACAGTAGCAGCAGCGCAGACGAGTCTCGCCACGAGATCCATCCATCTCCACAGGCGATTCATACACGATAGATTTGATGGCCCCCCACAGAAAGAAATCAAGGCTCGATAAATCAGTGAGCGTGGGGACCAGGCAACAGGTCCACCACGGATAATCCATTGACGCCCAAAACGCCTGTTCAAATGGTCACAAACACACCTTCCATAATGGGCAGGTGCCCCGTCATTTTGAAACCAAATGTTGCGTCTCACATTTGTTGGAACATCGTCAAGTAACCCTGGTAGAACTTCTTCAGGAAAGATCCAATATTTAACGGAGTTCATGCGGGATGGTAACAGGTATGGGTTCACTAAGCAGTCACCGACCATACCTGCCCACACATTTATTGTGAAGCGATGTTGTGTCGCATGGAGGTGCACACCGTGTGGGTGTTGTGAGCCCACACACGAGCATTGTGCTGATTGAATAAGCCTTCCCGAGTGAAATAAGCCTCATCCGTGAACAAAACATAGGCTGGAAAATTCAAGTCTTGAACACTTTCTTGGAGAAACCACTGCGTAAAAGCCACACATGCAGGATGATCTTGGGAAAGCAGTAACTGAACCCTTTGGATATGAAAAGGGTTTAAGGAATCGTCGGGTCAGACACGCTGTACACTGCAACGAGACACTCCTAAGGCAGAGGCAACGGCACGTGTGCTGGTAGTAGGATTATTCTGGACGGTATTCAACACACTTTCTTCTATGGTGGGAGTTCGTGTCGAAAGTGTCTGCCTACACTACTCCTGTTACCTCTAAATGACTGATAATCGCACAAATTTTGATGCACACATGCAAGCAAACGGTGGTCCGGTACATCTGTCTGGGAAGCATTCTCCATAAATTCGTTGAGCGGCTCGTCCATTGCCCTCTGCTAATCCATACACTAGGTGCATGTCTGCCAGCTCACAGTTCGTATATCGATGCATGCTCTTCGTGCGGTGACTACTGCTTGAATGAGTAAACCAGAAATTTTCCCTATCGCGAACTGATGAACAGTGCCGTGTACCGACTTATGGTGATATTTCCGGTTATCGGTTCCTATGCGATTCACATTCCTTTAGATGTTACCTAGCTCCCCCTAAACGTTTGTACCAATATTTTTGAGACACCCTTGTATAACAACTATTATATTGAATATATATACTAAAAACCAATACTTTGTGAATTGCTGAATATCTATGTTACAATCAGTCAATATAGCAACCTCCAACGATGTTTTCCAGCCTACTCAAACCATTAGCAGCATGACAATTTATAGTAACACAGTTATCTAAATATCAGCACAGTGTATATGTATATTCCACTATATCTCCTCTCCAATAAAAAAAGTCAAGTGTCTGATGTCACTATCGAAGATGGCAGCCAATAGTACGAAATCCCGCCAAACTTTCCCGTCATGACGCCATCACTGTCTCAATGGAGGAAGAAGGCTAAATGTCTGGATATTTTCGTGTCTTTGTATATTAAAAGGCAAGAGTTGAAAAATTGAAATAAATCCAAGCCAGCACAAAGTAGTCAAAAAATGTTCCTTGACTATGTGCAGCTGCCCAACTGTCCAAAAATGAAACTATTTTCCTCCCCAATTAAGTATTTGAGAGGACACAATTAAATTTAATTATATCAAAGCTGACAGTGTGGGAGACATATTGAAAGCCATAGCCACCATAACTGAAAAATATAAAGAATTCCAAACAAAAGTCAGTTTTAAAAATCCGTTTACATCAATAGCTACACCTCAACTGTCAACTTGAAACTAAGCCATTTAACTCACCGACACTTCACAAATAAGATAACCTTCTTTCGACTGGAGGTGACTAAGAACAAACAAAACAAAATAATTATCAGGGAGCTAACTTTTCAAGCTAAAGAACTGAACAAGGGAGAGTCCACTGGAGAGCATTGTCATGCTAAAGGATAGCGCTCAAGCAAAAGCAATCGGTGTCATAAGGTTCCTTCGGTTGGCGTCACATGTGCGATCTTCTATTTGCCGCAAACAAAGTGTAGGTGGATTCGACAGACTATATAATATTCCCCCACTGCTCGAGTCCAATGCTTGTGTTCTTTGCACCACTGGACATGACGTGAGTTGTCCAGTGTAAAGAATGGCTTGTGAAGTGCAACTCGACAGTAATTAGCATTAGCATTAGTAGAGGCATTTGATGCAAGAAAGCAAGCTTATGCAGCATCAGCCAAAGAAAAAAAAATAATAAAATAAAATAAATAAATAAATAAAAAATAACCACTTCCACTTCACCCCTCTGTTCGTTCGAAATACCTGTCCAACTGAGCCTTAAACTTATTTAGGCTATCAACTTCCACAACAAGGGATGGAAGTCTATTCCACCAACCAACCACCCGCTGGCTAAAGGCAAATTTCCGCACGTCTATCCTACATCTGTCTTTTCTCAATTTGAATTTATGCTGTCTCAGGTGATTATTCTGCGCAAGAAGAAGAATCCCATCAGCATTGGGCATGCTTAAACCATTCAAGGCTTTATACACCTCTATCAGATCACCTCACCGGTGCCTAGTCTCCAGACACTGTAATTTGCAAAACTTAAGCCTTTCTTCGTAAGAGCACCCCTTTGTTCCATTCACTAATCTTGTTGCCCTTCTCTGTACTCATTCCAGCATCTCTACATCCTTCTTGAAATGAGGCCTCCAGACCTGTATACAGTACTCTAGGTGTGGCCTGACCATTGCCTTATACATGGTGATAATCACCTCCATATCCCTGCTAGAAAAATTCCTGTATATCATTGACAAGACACAATTAGCTACTCTTGCAGCCCGTCTGCACTGCTCAGAGAACTTCATATCTGCCTGCACAATTACCCCCAAGGTCCTTTTCATTCTCTACCACTATCAGTGTAGTACCACAGAGTTGATACGTTGCTCTGGGGTTGCTGTTTCCCATGTGTAGTACTTTACATTTGTCAATGTTAAACTTCATTTGCCACCTCGAAGCCCATCTGCTCAACCTTTCCAGATCCTGTTGCAGTAGCATAGTGTCAGTAGTGTCCTTGACAACCCTGCCAACCGTCGTAGCGTCTGCAAACTTGGACATTAAGCTTGATATACCATCATCTATATCATTTATAAATACAGAAAACAACAATGGACCCAACACTGAACCCTGAGGAACTCCACTCATAACATTAGTCCACGATGAGCAGTGTCCATTGATTACCACTCTCTGTCTTCTCCCCTTCAACCACCCCTTTATCCATGCAGCAATTTGCCTCCAATGCCACACTGCTCCAATTTGTGCAGCAGTCTTCCATGTGCAACAGTATCAAAAGCCTTTCTAAGATCCAAGTATATAATATCAAAGTTATTCCCTGCATCCAGTTCTTTTGTGACTGCATCATAGTATCCAATCAAATTGGTCAGGCAAGACTTCCCCTTAACAAAACCATGCTGTGTCTGAGCTATGACTGAAATCTTGTCTAGATGATCCTGCAGTGCTTCTTTAACCAGTGCCTCCATTAATTTTCCTGGAACAGAAGTTAAACTAACAGGTCTATAATCATTTGTGTCGCCCTTTGATCATCCTTTGTGAATTGGGGTCACATTTGCACATCTCCAGTCCATGGGTACTTAACCTGAGTCCAAGGAAGCTCTCATAATTATGGCTAAGGGTTTGCTTACTTCCTTTGCTGCCTCCTTTAATATAACTGGATAGATCCCATCCACCCCAGGTGCCTTTCTTGTATTTACCTTCAACAATTTCTCCTCCACTTTGCTCTCAGTTATTACAAGATTCTCTAGCTTACTGCCAGAGTTGAATACACCTCTGGCATTCCCCTCGCTGAATAACTCCTCATGTGTGAATGTTGATGCAAAATATTCATTCAGTTTGTAATATCTCTGTTCAGTTCTCGACATAATATTTTTGAGGAAACAGGCCTCTTGCGTCGAGGTGCACAACAGATTAGCTGTTGTTCCCCGCTTTGTACATTGTAATAATGTTGGAACATCCCAATTTTTGAGTATGCGGTTTTACTCACTTGCCTTTTGCACATGTCTTCCACTTAGATTCATTCCTGTGCAAAAATGACCTTGAAAACTGTTCCTCGTGAAAGATTAGCAAGTTCCTTCCCATGCAGACATGGCCTTGAAAAATGTTACTCATGAAAAAAATCTTAGTGGCCAAAGCTCCTGCCAAAACTTGCCACGACAATTGTGCCACTTTCAAAATCACTATGGCCTTTTCTTCAAGACATAGCACCAATAATTACATGCAGTTAGGCCAGGTTTGACTTTACAGATATGATGCTGAGCATGCTGGGATTTGCATGTTTTATGCCTTCGTCAGTGGCACACAGATGCTGCTGTTTTGCAAAAGCTTTACTCCTTGGAGTTTCAAATTTTTTGTCCATTACTTACATGTGCAACTCTTTCATGTATTAAATTATATCTATTGGTTTACCATAGTTGTAGTGTTTGCAATTTGTTGTCGGCATAAGCTGCGTGGGATCTGTGTTGTAAGGTGGTGAGATGATAATCGCTGCAAAAATCATGATGAAAGTCCATACCTTCGTTTGACAACAGCTAAATAAACCGGACATTGAGTCATCGACAGTATTCGAATGCGAATCTTTTTACAGACACTGTTATCTCATTGAAATATAGACATCTAAAAGCATCTACAAGGAGATTCTATTACGGTGCCAGAGGGTCTGTTTCAACGACTAAAATCACAACTTAAATGCCCTATTCATACTATATTTTGTGCACTAAGCCTAAACCTGGTAATTTCTATTCATATGTGTCATTAAAACAGAATGTAATTCAAATTCCGAACTGACACCTCTGGGTGCGTACCGTCTTCTTACTTTTCGAACAATCCCCAAGTCCACTGCTCTATGGGAATTACCATCACAATCACAATCATTTGGTCACATCAGCTTGCTTTTGTTTTTCCAGGGTGGAATCAAGGCAGAAATAGATTCCCGAGCTTCACTGACTGCGTACATCCTTATTGCCCTGCTGGAGTCAGGGTTCTCCAATGAAAATATCACCACAGCAGCATTATCGTGTCTAGAGAACATAAAAGATGCATCTCCTTACTCTCTCTCTCTGTTTGTCTATGCAGCTTCCCTGGCAGACCATCCATCTGCAGAGAAGTACCTGGAAACCATGTGGGACCTCGCTATTAAAAAAGGTAAGAAAATGGGTTATGAGACATGAACAGCATATAAAATTATTTATAAAACAACAAAGCTACAATGAAGACTACTGAAAGACAAATGCTGTGTATGAATAATCAAATACTTTTCTGTGTGCACGCCACGTGTGTGTTTTGGAACAATGTTCTGGTTTCGCTGAACAACAGAAATATGATATGATGTGTTTAGTGTATTTTTTTTTTTTTTTTTAATTTCAAATCTTCAGCCAGTTTTTCCCTAGTTTCTTCAGTTTGTGTATTTTATATACATATATTTTAGTTTTCACATACTTAGATTTTGTGCAGTTCATCTTACTTGGTCTGCTGATTACGTTGTGGAGTTGGAGCTTTACATATCTTACTGCAGTGATCTTTTTCTAGATTGTTCTATTTCTACCTGCTGGTAGAAGTAGAACAGTCTAGAAAGTAGATGGACAGAAATCACGGGATACCTACCTAGTAACCACACATATATCCTACTGTTGTAGGATAGATGTGTGGAAGTTTTCCTTTAGCCAGTGGGTGGTTGATGGAACAAACTTCCATCTGTCATTATAGAAGTTGATAGCTTAAATAGATTCAAGGCAGAACTAGGCAAATGTTTGGCGCAAGTGGATGGGTGAAATGAGGAGTGTTTTTTTGTTTTTTTTTGGCTGATGCTATATAACAGGGGTAGCCAACGAGTCGATCGCGGATTTAATTTCGCTCGATCACGACGAATTTTAAATATACAGTCATCCCTTGATTTGTGCAATGTAATTTTTGAGATGGTAGATCGCAGCACATTTTGAAGGAAAAAAGTAGATCGCATCACAAATTAAGTAGGCCACTCCTGCCATATAAGTTTGCTTTCTTGCATCATGTGCCTTTACTAATGGTAGTAATGGGTAGGCCCAACTTTTGCCCAGATAAGGGCAGTCACACAGCAAGGCATTGAGTCAACTAGTTCATGAAAGCATTCCACAGGTATTTCCATTCTTGCTTGCTGTGCCTCTGTCCATAATTCCATCACATTCCTGGGTGGAGGATCCAAAGCTCGAACAGACCTTTCCACAGCATCCCAAAAATGCTCCACAGGGAATCCATTCCATTGTGGTGAAATCTGTGGAATGCTCTTTGAACTATGTTCTAGTCACCACGGGTTAGTTGCACATTGTCCTGCTGGAAGAGTCCATTGTCCTGTGGGTGCACGATGAACATGAAGGGATACAGATGGTCAGCAAGGATGGACATGTAACCCGGACCATTCAGAGATGCATCTAGACGTACCAGAGATCCCAACATATGCCAGTTTAACATACCCCAGACCATTACCCACTGTCCACCTGCCTGAACAGTTCCTTCTTGACATGATGGGTGCATAGCTTCATGTGGTTTCTGCCAGATATGCACCCTCCCATCTGCTCGAAATAACTAAAAATGGGACTCATCGACCAGGAGACCCGTCTCCAATCATACAAGGTCCAGTACCAATGTTCTTTTGCCCAATTGAAGCTTAGTCCTATGTTGTGGTGTGTTAGCAATGGGACTCTGGTGGGTCGGCGGCTCCCATAACCTATTGCAGCTAATGATCACCATGATGGTCTTGGTGGA
Organism: Mastigoproctus giganteus; assembly: GCF_048544385.1. Classification (NCBI taxonomy): domain Eukaryota; kingdom Metazoa; phylum Arthropoda; class Arachnida; order Uropygi; family Thelyphonidae; genus Mastigoproctus; species Mastigoproctus giganteus. The sequence goes on from NC_143575.1 coordinate 1,392,659, forward strand.
GACATTTTTGGTACCTCCCTCATTGAAGTCATAGGTGATTTGTGCCACTATTGCTCTTCAGTTGGCTGAAACAATGCGAGACAAAAGTCGACGGCCACGTTCATCCAACACCTTGCTTTGCCCACAGCACTGTCCACGATGACAGTGGACAGTTATTCCGGAAGTGGCATATTCCCAATACACTCTTGATATTGTTAAACAAGGATGGTGTAATTTCTGTACCACCTCCAAGATGTAATTTCTGTACCACCTCCACCCATGTGTCGGACACCCAATATCATTCCTTTTTCAAAGTCAGTTAAACAATGACTTTTATCCATATTGACATTGAATCTACGTGAACGTGAATAAAGTGATGCAGTGTACCTATATACCCGCCAAGTGGTGGGTTCGTCCACTAACAAGAGGGGTGACAGTGTCGCATTGCCCAGGAACAAGGTATTCCATGAATTTTGTCCTTTCAGTGTACTCCCCAAATTCAAATTCTTCATTCCTTATATCTGTGTAAGATATATTCCTTATGTTCATTCCTTATATACTTTTTAGTTTTTATAACTTTTTTTAAAATTTTTATTGCATGTTAGTTTTTGATTCACTATTTAGTGCTGATTTATAGTTTTTATAGGCTTAGTTTTAGCTCTAGTTATAGCCCCATAGTTTTGGTGTCAGTTTCTGCCCTCTTGGTAGCACAGTTAGTATAACTGCCATCCTCCCTGCACCAGATGGAAAAGACCAAAAGACCTGAGTTTAAATTCCGTCAAAGATGTGAGCAACTTTTATGGGCCTTCTTCATGACATGACTGAGTTAGTCTCAGGCCAGGGCAGCATGATTTAACTCCCAGGAACTTGAGATTTTCATCCAGAAAAGATAAAAATTGACCAAAGGAAAAACACACTCATTTCATAAATATAACATACAGTATACAGTGCAATATATACAGTATACAGTGCAAAAACACACTCATTTCACAAATATAACATACAGTGCAATGGGGCTTAGAGGGGAACAGGTATCCTGTGTGTTATCAGACACTCAGCCTAAAACACTGATGGATCCAATATCTCTCTATTACAGAAGATTTAGGAGAAGTCCGGTTGGCCTGCCTCCCTAAAATCCACTCATGCACACCTTCTCGATGGTAAGCCCTGTTACGTCACTTAGGTGGCAACGAACGTGTAGGGTGGTTCTCTTCAAGACGCCTGGTCAGCGTGAAGAGGAAAACACCAAACCCTCCAGCAATGAGAGCACAACAATACAAATGGCCCTCAGTCCCCAGCAGCTTTCACTCTCCCTCTTACGGCAGCGAGAGGATCAGAGTGGAAGCAGAGGGTGCTAAGAATCTCTGGGTACGACCAGGCTGCCATGCACGGAAATTGAACTTGGCCTGTTATAACGTACGATCATTCATCGGTGAAGACAGGATATTAGAGCTGGAAAAGGAATTAGAAAATGTGAATTGGAATATCATCGGTTTGGCTGAAACAAGAAGAAGAAATGAGTCACTTATAAGTCTATCAAGTGGAAATCTGCTGTACACCAATGGAAACAGTGAAAGGAGTGAAGGTGGAGTTGGGTTTCTGGTCCATAAAGATTTAAAAAACAACATTTTGGAATTCAAAAGTACATCACCAAGGGTGTCAAGACTAATACTCAAGATTTATAAGAGGTACAAGCTAAAGATTATAATGATTTATGCACCAACATCGAGCCATGATGATGAAGAGGTTGAAGAAATTGAGAGTCTTCTAGATGAGAAGAAAACCCACTACACTATTATTATGGGGGACTTCAATGCTAAGGTTGGAAAAAGGCAAAACAGCGCAGAAAGAGGAACTATAGGAAATTTTGGAATTGGTGAAAGAAATAAAAGAGGTGAAAGACTTGTGGAATTTGCAGAATCTCAAGGACTGTCAGTAATGAACACTTTTTTCAAGAAAAGGGTGAACAGAAAGTGGACATGGAAGAGTCCAAATGGATTAACAACTAATGAAATCGACTTCATTCTCACTAACAGAAGATATATTGTGAATAATGTTACCGTCCTGAATAAGGTAAATGTTGGAAGTGATCACAGAATGGTAAGATGTACACTTGATATAGATGTAGGAAAGAAAAGGAAAAAACTGACTCGAGTAAATAATACAAAGGTCTTTGAAATAACAGAGGAGGAGAAAAAGTAGTATGTACTGGAACTTAAGAACAAGTTTGAGCTTCTGCAGACTGCTCAGGACCAAGATATCGACGAGGAATATTACAACTTTCTGAAAGTGATAAAGCCCAAAAAACCTATAGGGAAACAGAAATCCAAAGAAGAAAAAATTAGTCAAGAAACACTTGTCATGATGAACCAAAGACGACAAATGAAGAGCAAGAAAACACTGACAGGGAGAAAATTGAGTATACTGAGTTATGCAAAGCCATTAGAAAGAGACTCAGAGAGGACATAAGAAGATTTAACACAAGAAAAGTAGAACAAGCATTAAGGGAAAACAAAGGATTTAAATCAGCAGCCATGAGCAGTAATACAGAAAGACAAATGATACTGAAACTGAAGAATAGCGATGGTGTACTTATAAACAGCAGAGAAGGCATAATTCAAATAGCAGAAGACTACTATAGAGAATTATACAAGGAGCGAGGGAATGATACCAGCAGTGGGGAACATGGATTGCAAAGTAGCAACACATACGACATTCCCGATATTCTTCCTGATGAGGTAGAACATGCATTGAAGAAAATGAAGAATCGGAAAGCCCCGGGGGAAGATGAAGTTACTGTAGAGTTGTTAAAATTGGGAGGAAGAGACATAACACAAAAACTGGCAAGGCTCTTCACAAAGTGCATTAGAAAAGGTGTGATGCCTAAGCAGTGGAATAATGCAGTCCTAGTTTTGCTGCATAAGAAAGGAGATAAATCAGAAATTGGAAATTATAGACCAATTAGCTTGTTATCCCATATCTACATGTTGTTCACAAGGGTCATTACTAACAGATTAGAAAGAATACTTGATGAGAATCAACCGAAAGAGCAAGCTAGCTTTAGGACAGGATTCTCAACTATGGATCACCTTCACGTAATATCACAGCTAATGGAGAAAGCAAATGAATATAAAACACCATTATGCCTGGCATTTGTGGATTATGAAAAGGCATTTGACTCTATACAGCATAAGGCAATGTTTCGGGCACTGGAAAGACAAGGCATAGATACTCCATATATTATGATTTTGAAGAAAATATATGAGAGTGCTACCTCCTTTATTAGACTAGACAAAGACAGTAGCAAATTTAAAATCGAGAAAGGAGTTCGACAAGGAGACACAATATCTCCGAAGCTGTTTACTGCTGCCCTTGAGGAAGCTTTCAGAAGATTAGACTGGTCGCAGAAAGGAGTCAATGTGAACGGAGAGTACCTAAACCATTTACGATTTGCAGATGACATTGTGGTCATGAGCCACGATCCCAAAGAATTAGAGGAAAATCTTAATCAGTTATGCACAGTTAGTAAGGATTTTGGACTAAAGATAAATATGGCTAAAACAAAAGTAATGATGAACAAGTATGCCACGGAAAGGGAAATAATGATTGAAGGAGCAGTAATTGAAAAGGTGGAGTCATATACTTATCTGGGACAAGTTATTAGCTGTAATAATGATAAATGGCTGGAAGTCAAGAGAAGAATAAATTTTGAATGGATAGCATTCAGGAAATATAGCCACATACTGAAGAGCAATATCCCAGTTTGTCTGAAACGTAAAATATTGAATCAATGTATACTCCCCACCATGACTTATGGAAGTGAAACTTGGGCACTCACCAAAAGAATGGAAGAGAAGCTAAGAACTACACAGCGAAGAATGGAACGAATTATATTGGGAATCAGACTGTTAGATAAGAAGAGAAACACATGGATTAGGCAGCAAACGCAAGTAAAGGACATTCTTATCAAAACTAAAGAACTAAAATGGTCTTGGGCAGGACACATAGCTCGAAGACATGATGACAGATGGACTAAGAAAATAACAGAATGGTACCCAAGAGGGGCTAGAAGAAAACCTGGAAGACAAAGGCGGAGATGGATAGATGAAATCATGAGTTTTTGAGTAGTAAATGGATGGCCAGTGCTCAAAACAGAAGGAACTGGAAAGTTGCTGGAGAGGCCTTCATCCTGCAGTGGATTGAAAATGGCTGATGATGATGATACAGTGCAATATGGCCTAAGTCACTGATGCTCCTAAAATAATCAGTTTCAGTTGAACATGCTTTTAAAATTTCATGTCAGTGTATTTGGTAATTCACCAAATAACTTTTGTTATGTGTTCGGTGATTACACAATTAATTCTCACAGACAGTCTAGAATGCTGTTGTTAACAAAAGCACATGAACTTTATTTTGTTTGTAAAAGGTGATCACGACAAGAAGTGGATTCCTCATATATGCTGTGCTAATTATGCTTCGTGTCACAAAGGGGGGGGGGCAGTGCAATGATGAATCAGTTTAGTATTTTAACTAAGCACTGGGAGAAAAAAAATTGAGAGCAAAAGTTTTACAGGCCAAATGATTGACAAACAACTATGCAGACAAATGGAGTGAGTCAACAAATCTGAATGTTTTATGATAGTGGATTTTAATTTTAAAGATACTGACTGGAACTTGTGGGTTCCACTCCACCAGAAATTTTCTGGATTTACTGAATGACAGTTTTCTTCAAAAAAAATGTTAGAGGCAATAAGAGAAATGCATGAAGAGTGTCTATTTGTGCATTAAGAATCATTCATTAAAATATACACAGTATCTAACACTTATTCATTACTCGATTCCCTTTTCTTTTCTTTTTTTTTTTTTAAGTGTGATTTATTTCTTAATTTCAGGCTCTTTCACCTACTGGAGGAATCAAGGGGATGGAAAAAAGGTTTATGCTTCTACCGATATCGAAACCGCAGCTTATATTGTTCTTGCCCTGTTAGCTTTAGGAGACTCCGAAAACATTGCTAAAGCGTCCCCCATCGTCAGGTGGATTGCACAGCAGAGAAATTCTAATGGAGGATTTGTTTCAACACAGGTAGGAGCTACCATTCCAATTAGTGAAATTATCAGCATTCCAGTTATTCCATACACAATTACCAGAAAATTATTAAAATTCCAATTATCATTCAAATAATTCTTATCGTCAAATTGGTCAATTGGCTAAGGTAAAGAAAGCCAACACGAGAACCATGGCAAACTTCGGGAAACTTACCGGCAAACTGGTTTGCTGTTACCCCAGTTTCTCCCTGAATTCTTGATAAACAGGTGGTGCATGTTATCAGTAGCAGCAATAGAAGTCAAGAATGATATATTGATTGACATGCAGGTGTAACAGACGATGTAATGGTTAGTTTTTCTCCTTATTAAAAGCAGATTACTGGAGTTCATAAGTGTTTTCACTATTAAAAAAACCATATTACTGATTTCTTTGTATGTTTTAAAGTTAGGTTTCCTAACTTAATCTTAAAGGATAAGTTAGGAAAAAAGGAAAAGGTTTCTTTATTTTTCATTATATTTCGTAACCTGACAATTAAATGTTAGGTTATGAAATAATAGGAAATGGTTTCCTTATTTTTCTTTATATTTCATAACCTAAACTTAAAGGTTAGGTTAGGAAATAATAGGAAAAGAAAGAAAGATTCTTTATAACCCCAGGGGCTCACATCTGGTGAGTATGAGCTTGGCACACTCAGGGTCCTGAGTTGAATATCATCATTCTTCTGTTTCTTGGTGAATAACTTTTGACTCACTCTCACTCTCTCTCTCTCTCTCTCTCTCTCTCTCTCTCTCTCTCTCTCTCTCTCTCTCTCTCTCAGGGTAACTCGGGAATTTTTTTTTTTGCTTGTTCAGTTAAGAAATTTTTTTCTTTTCCACTGTCTAAATTTCTTAACTTTTTGAATAGTGTACGCCTCAGGCTTCCTCGCACCATATAGCTAATAATAATAATAATATTATAACATCAACGAATTACTTAACACTGTCACACCTATGTGTCAATCAGTATATCATTCTTGACTTCTACTGCCAATAACATGCACCATCTGTTGACCAAGAATGCTAGGAGAAACTGCGGCAGCGGCAAACCAATTTGCTGGTAAGTTTCCTGAAGTTTGAGATGGTTCTTGTGTTGGCTTTCTTTACATAACAGGAAAAAAATTAACAAACTGCTGAATGTCGGAACATTATATCCTAATACTCGTATGGCTAGTGGGGATGCACCCTGTAAGTCAACATATCTGAACAAGTCTCTTTTTTTTTTTTTTTCCCTTCTCTCAGTGAATACTGTTTTTCTCATTGCAGGACACTGTGATGGCATTGCAAGCCCTCGCTAAGTATGCAACTCTCGTTAAGCTGGAACCCATGGATCTGAATGTGAAAGTTCTAGGAGAAGACTCTAAAGAAGTGTTCGAGTTGACAGAAGACAATAAGCTGGTCGTACAGACAATGAAGATCCCCCACCTCCCCTCAGATTTTGCCATGGAAGCCAAAGGAAGCGGGTGTGCTTTGGTCCAAGTAAGATTATTGCACATATTTTTAATGCTCTTTTTTAAATGCTACTAAAATCAGAAGGTTGTACGATTCTCTTCTCTTTCGTAACATCTACTTTCCTGATGCAGTTAAGCATCAGAACTGTTCTTCAAGACTACACCTTGGCAAACTCCAAATATAAATAGAAATGAACTATTGGAAACAGACAATTATCTGCATTCATTTTAATTTACAAATATATCTTATCTGTGCTACTAATTTTATGCTATAATCAACATATGGTACAAATATTGCAAACAGCTGTATCGGTATAAGGCCATAGTATAATGCCATAGTCAAGTGGCACCTGTTGTAAATGGTTGGGTTTGAGTACCGCCCTCCAAATAATGAGGCTGGATAAAGTTTTGTTGCTGATGCCATCACAAAGAGGCGATCACTGTTTTCCTTAATGACCCTTAGTTAGTGACCTTCATACACATGCAAATTTTTAGATTTATACACATTTAAGTGTTTTTTTGTCAGTAATGATTAGAAAGTGAGAACATTGTATTCCTAAGGTCAAGTGATTACAAAGGAATAATGTGCACTTTTTTAAATTTCCTAATAACCTAAATTTAGAAGAAAAAAGGACATCGGTTATTCACAGATGAGAATTTTAGCATTTAGTGGCAGGTCCCGCACAAAACAAATTTTGTCACTCGTAGTTATTTAAATGTTTCCCTTATATTTTATAATGATTACATACTGTTTATATATATACAGGATATCCAAAAATACATGGCATAACTTCAGAAATGGATTCCTCATATGTAGACAATAAAAATATTTTATATCAATGTAGTTCCGGAAATGCTTGGTTTGCGAGTTTTAAAGGTCTGTCTATGACACTTAACTGTTCACATCACCTTATAGTAATTGTTCAAAATGTCCACCTTCTCCTTGAATACAGGCCTCACATCGACGTCTCATGGACTCGCAAAGACGATGCCAAATTCCTGGCATGTTTTGTATTGTCTCACAACCTGCCACAATTCGATTGTGGAGTTTCCACATCAGCTACCATAGTCAAATACACCAATGACTTTAAATGGCCCCACAAGAAGAAATCTATTGGGTTTAAATCAGATGAGCGTGGAGGCCAGGCAGTTTGTCCACTCCTCTACTTCAGGCATCATAGATCTTGGTTGTCCTCTATCGGCAGCACGAGGTGTAAAGGTCCCATGTTCACAAAGGCGGTGGATACCTTCAAACGTTTTCCCGTATGGACATCTTCGTTCTGGGAAACTTTCGTGGTACAAATGACAAGCTTCCAAAGCATCGCCGTCTGCCAAATCTTACATAAAGTGCATATCCACTTGCTCCTGATTTGAGTACATGGTCGGAATGGAAAACCACCAGATTCTGTCAGTACCTTGTGATGAAGGAAATCACCTGCAGGAGATAAGTCATTCCAGTTAATAATTTGGGAACCAAGTATTTCCAACTATGTTGATATAAAATATTTTTATTGTCACATATGAGGAACTCATTCCTGAAGTTATGCCGTGTATTTTTGAGACACCCTGTGTACACACACACACACACACACACACACACACACACACACACACACACACACACACACACACACACACACACACACACACACACACACACACACACACAGTCTATACTGTATTGCCAATTTCATTTTCGTTGTTTTTTGGCCTATCACTTTTTTTCTACTACTATGGACAACTATAGAAATGCAGTTCCTGATACATGGTCAGGTGTAGTCCCCTGATGAAATACTTGATCATGTCAATATTTATTTATTTCAGCTGACATCAGATCAAGCATATTTGCCTTACCTATATTCAACTATTTTCTAAATATGTTCCCCCCATATCTGATGACAGATAACACTATCATTTTATTTTCATTTGCATTTTTTTTTTACTAGTATTTAGCATTAGTAGAGGCATTTGATGCAAGAAAGCAAGCTTATGCAGCATCAGCCAAAAAAAAAAAAAAAAAAAAAACCACTTCCACTTCACCCCTCTGTTCATTCAAAATACCTGTCCAGCTGAGCCTTAAACTTATTTAGGCTATCAACCTCCACCACAAACCATCTGTTCCACCAACCAACCACCCGCTGGCTAAAGGCAAATTTCCGCACATCTATCCTACATCTGTCTTTCCTCAATTTGAATTTATGCCCTCTCAGGTGATTTTTCTGAGCTAGAGGAAGAATCCCATCAGCATTGAGCATGCTTAAACCATTCAAGGCTTTATACACCTTGAATGGTTTAAGGTTTAATGGTTTAATATAAAAATGGTTTATATTTTGATGTACTAATTTTACTTTACAGTTCTCCCACTTTCTATTGGCTTGGTAGTTCTGCCCATAATTCTCTTAATTCATCATAACCTTTAGGATATTAACATTCTTTCACCTTTCACAAATCCACTACACTTCTTTTTCTAATTTCCACACCCTTCTAGTTACTGGCACTTTGTGTAACTTTCACATCTATTTATGCATACTTTATTCAATATATTAATACAAACTTATATATATACTCTTGCATCTTTAATGCTGCTTTGCATTTTTAGGTGCATCTGTCATACCTAAATTATTAATCTTTTATTCATTGAAACCATTTCATCATATGTAACTTTCTAAACATTACCTTTAAGAAGTTACATTTAGTGTGTGTGTGTGTGTGTGTACACACACACACACACACACACACACACACACAGCGAATAATCGGATCTAACAGGCAGAAATTTGAGTTGGAGTGCCACAAAATAAAATAAATTACTTAAGGGGTGTTGTTAACAAAAAAAGGTTGAAACCACTGGTTTAACTAAAAGCACTGTGGCCAACAACTATCAAGAGATAGAATGTTAAATATGTTACTCAAAATTTTAATGAGTTGTTTGTGAATGATGTATTAGAAGTAGGACCTATTCAAAATTTCCCATTTGTTTGAGGGAACTGAAAAATTTTTATAAATTATTATTTGCTGGTGGAAGGTGGTTAATGCCAAAATGCCAGATTTAAGGCATTTTGGCATATAGGAAATGCAAAAACCATTAACAAATGCTGCAGAGGACATAAAGAAGCAATTTTTGGAGAAGTTTCTTATATGGCTTGATAACTGGAAAAATCTAAACCTGACAAAAGGTAAATTCACAAAGGAAGCTCACTATGCTTTAAAATTAACCACACCATTTAATGGAATCAACAGAATACATTAGCATTAGTAGAGACATTTGATGCAAGAAAGCAAGCTTATGCAGCATCAGCCAAAAAAAAAAAAATAAAAATAAATAAATAAATAAAAAATAACCACTTCCACTTCACCCCTCTGTTCATTCGAAATACCTGTCCAGCTGAGCCTTAAACTTATTTAGGCTATCAACTTCCATGACAAGGGATGGAAGTCTATTCCGTCAACCCACCACCCGCTGGCTAAAGGCAAATTTCCTCACGTCTATCCTACATCTGTCCTTTCTCAATTTGAATTTATGCCCTCTCAGGTGATTATTCTGAGCAAGAGGAAGAATCCCATCAGTATTGAGCATGCTCAAACCATTCAAGGCTTTATACACCTCTATCAGATCACCTCGCCAGTGTAATTTGTTACTGTAATTTGCAAAACTTAAGCCTTTCTTCGTAAGAGCACCCCTTTGTTCCATTCACTAATCTTGTTGCCCTTCTCTGTACTTGTTCCAGCATCTCTACATCCTTCTTGAAATGAGGCCTCCAGACCTGTTACTCTAGGTGTGGTCTGACCATTGCCTTATACAAGGGAATAATCACCTCCTTATCCCTGCTACAAAAATTCCTATATATCATCGACAATACACCATGAGCTACTCTTGCAGCCCGTCTGCACTGCTCAGAAAACTTCATATCTGCCTGCACAACCACCCCCAGGTCCCTTTCATTCTCTACCACTCTACCAATGCTATTCATCAGAGCTTCGTATGACTTATTTGTTGCCTGGGAAATTTCAAACTAATGTTTTGAATGCAAGGTTTGGACAGCACAGACTACTGTCAAGATCCTGGAACAATGTTTCAATTAGAAAAATTTTTGAATTGGGAAAAAAATTACAGTTATTAAGATTATTGCAGTTGCCATAATCCACCTCAAAGAAACTTACCGTTGATGATCTTGACACAAATGATAATGAAGTTGTAAAGGATGATGATGCAGTTAATATTTTTTCTGGTATTTTGGTTGATGAAGATGATCTTCATCAACCAAATTTTTAATGTACATTGCTGGGTACTATTGTTATTCACTTTCAAAGACACCAGAATGTGATGACTGTAAATAATTCTTTATGCGAGAGAGAGAGAGAGAGAGAGAGAGAGAGAGAGAGAGAGAGAGATACTACTTCTTTGGACTGTAATTTAATCAGAAGAGTAGATAGAGGAGGTTTAAAATACTCCCAGCAACAGCCAATTTCAGTTTTATCATATATTTTTATTTTTATGCAAAAATTGCTATGTAAGCAGAACCACGACACATGTGAAAAATTGTAGATTTGTAGCTTGGAAACTAATAATTAACATTATTTTATCCCATGAGGAATTTCAAAGAGAAAATATTTGTAATAAGCATTCCTCTCAGGAATTATGGCAAAATGCTGGACTTGTACAAAGATTTTGCTTAATAATTATTGTAAGATGAGAAATGATGGATGCCATTCAAACCTACACAAAAGAAAATTAAAACTCTCTTAAGACAAATAAAATTAGGGCTGTTTCACTTCTGTTCAGTAAATCATGATTAACATATAATGGTATATTTTTTACTTGAATACATTCAAAGAAAATTCCCTATTATAAGGTTATGTGAGGCTCATGCAGTTATGTTATCATTATTTATTATAAGTTTATTTATTTATTTTGGTAACAAATAAATTTTGTTTGTTTATTTATTTACCGTACTCTCATGTAGTTCATGACAGCCATAAAAAATATATTCGTGATATTTTTGAAGTAATCACACAAATGTAACATATTTATTGTGATGGTAATCACAAAAGTAAGGTTTTGTAAAGGAATTTTCAGTAAAGTAAATTTGTGTATTCTGGGTTGTCTCCCCACTTAATTATTAAACATTTTCAAGGCAAAAGTAAAGAAAGGGGCTCACATCTGTTGAGTATGGGCTTGGCACACCCTAAGCTGGATATCATCATTCTTCTCTTTCTTGGTGATTCCCTTCTACTTCTCTCTCTCTCTCTCTCTCATTTTTTTTTTTTTTGGCTAGTGCAGCATAAGCCTCAGCCTTCCTTGCACCGTATGGCTAATAATAATAATAATAATAATAATAATAATAATGCGTAAAAGAGTTTTTGCTTTCCATTTTTTTTATGAATTTCATGAACACTAATTTTGATTCTCTATCAAATGCTCCAAACACCCATTTCTGCTCAGCAGTTAAATTGCTTCCTCTGTGATGTTTTGATTTCACAAATAGTTTTGTCTGCTTCTACAGTTTTCCCCGATCCACCTAACTTAATGGGTTTTTTTAATAACTGCAATTTGCAAATATCTCTTAGTTTTTTTATAAAACTTAATTGCTGTTACTTTTGAAATCTCCAGATGAAATGCTGTTTTAGTTACTGGCGTGCACATTTACCAAAAGTATATACCGGTAATATACATTATCTTTTTTAATGGAAGTTTTGTATTTTCGATAAATCTATGTTTTAATAAAAAAACTTGTGCAGAACATTTTTTACAATGCCAGAACTTTCCCCATGACTGTTCATGATTCAATTAGTTTAAAATAATCATTGCACTTAAAACAATTTCGGTCTTATTAATTTAGTTTTCATCAAAAAATTAAGTAATGTTTTATTTTCCTTACAAATTTCTTCCATCTTTAAAAGATTCATTGCTACCTGTTTACCGTTCATTACAAAACTAATTACTAATTATGCCTTGTTCATAAATACACATCAATGTCAACCAATGATTACACAGTATCTTGTCGTCTGTCCTGCCCACGACCAATCATTTCATCCCATGTCATGCCTACATGTCAGTAAATATATATACTTCTCGACTTCTGCTCCAGACCGATAACACCTACCATCTGTTTACCATGCGAGCAGCACTAGAGTGCCATAGTGGCAAACCAATTTGCCCCGTAAGTTACCCATGGTTCTCGTGTTGTCTTTCTTTACCTTAGCCAAAATAAATTTAATAAAAGATAAAATTAAAATAAAATTAATAAAAAAAATAAAAATGAATAAAATAAAAATATTTCAAAGAAATTGTTTTATGTGAAAATTCGCCTCCTTTCTCATACAATTTTCCTCTCTTGGTATATAATAGATGTTATTTGAAAGTGTGTGTGTATGCACTCAACTCTCTGACTGTGTGGTCATTGCGGAATATGAAAGAAAATATATTTATTTATTAATTTTTACTGTGTGTATTTCAGACTGTTGTTCGCTACAACATTAAAGGCATCTCTGAGAAAAAGGACTTTGAACTGAAAGTGTCAACCAATGGAAGTGTATCCCATGACTGTAAGAAGGTAGAGACAGAAGTTTGTGTCAGGTGAGTTTAGAGACTTTTTTTTTTTTGCTTTCTTTCTTCCATATTCACCTTACAATTTCGCAATACATTTCTGAACAAACTAATGAGTTTTAATCAACTGCCAGAGAATATTAGCAGAGCGATTTTTGCCTCACACGGATTTCTTCCAAATATTCTGTTAAATACATTTTTTTTTTTTTGTTATATTACTACTCATTTTAAATAAGTCAGCTAAGCTGCTATTTAATGAGAGTATAGACGTAATGATGTGATATTGTTTATGACCATCACACACACACATAGGAATTACTTTCAGACAAATGAATAAACAACTATACAGCAATACTCGAATTACAATTTAAGGCAGAAATATGAAAATAGATTTCCACAAGGGACGGGCCTATGAAATAGTCCATTACCAGTCAATTAATACACTGATGACAGCACAAAACTGTACCCACCCTGGATATACACGTTGAGCAAGCTGAATGCTGATGGGATTCTTCCTTTTGCTCAGACCTGAGGGGGCACAGTTTCAAATTGAGGAAAGATAGTTGTAGAATAGATGTGTGGAAATTTGCCTTTAGTCAGCAGGCAGTTGATTGGTGGAACACGCTTCCATCTTTTGTTGTGGAAGCTAATAGCCTAAATAAATTTAAGACATTTGGAATGAATTGGGGGGAAATGGGAGGGTTTTTTTTTTTTTTTTTGGCTAATGCTGCATAAGCTTGTTTTCTTACATCATATGTCTCTACTAATGTTACTGATAATAGCATAACAGTGAGTATGCATACACATTAAACTGTAGCAGAGATGGGAGAAACCCCTGGTGCCATCAGACAACTAACACACATTAAACTGTATCCGGTATCACCGGGGGCATTCCTAGGGTATTTGGCACCCCTCTTTAAAATTTTTTTCATATGTGTATGTAAGTTTCATTTCAGGTTTTCAGGTGCCTTTTGAACGTTGGCACCCCTTCACCCTTGGGATGGCCCATCCCTGGGTATCACTCATCATAAGAGTAAACACACGCATGAGAAAATGGTTCAACTGATTCCTTCCCCATACCACTAGTCCAGTAAATTCTCTTTCCATGCTAGAGAATTTACTGGACTAGCGGTTCCAGATCACACTAGAACTGCCGAACCAATCGTTTTGACCATTTTTCATTTGCTCAAGTTTTCAAATTCTGCTCCTAGATAGACACACTTGCCAAAAAATATATGAACCTTTGTATTAAGACAGTCACAGATAGAATAAATGCAAAGAAAACTGCAATTTTGGATGATGATGATGATGATGTGTTGCCTCATTTAGTATAAAAACTGAACAGGCTGTTTGACTGCAGTAATCTGAAGCCAGAATGGGGAAAATGTGAAATCCATTTTTTAATTATTGGAAAGCAAGTGGTTCTTCCACATCTCAAAGGCATAAATGTGTCAGAAAAACAGTACTTCAAGAGTAAAGCTGTCATACTCTGAGGACTGTACAAAAAAATAGCAAACAGTGTGCAGTAAATAACATCTAATTCAACCAAGCCCAGAACTGCCCTATTTCAACCCATACCATGTGCAGGAAATTGAATAAATTGGGTATTGGCAATTTGGAAGTCACTTGTTTCAGGAAAAAAAAAAAAAAAAAAAAAAAACCTCCACTTCAATGGTGCTGAGAATGTTGTGATTGGACAGTGGAACAGTAGAAGAAAGTTAGGTGGTCAGATGAATTATGATACACTTTGTGTTTCACTGATGGTAGGCAGAGAGTATGACAAGAATCTCACGAAGTAGTTTCACCATCAAACAATGCCAGTCCCCATACAGCTAATATTGTGCAGTCAGTGATCACTGCCATAGGTGCCAAGGTTCTGCCACATATCCCCCTTATTCACCAGGCTTATCTCCGTGTGATTTCTTCCTGTTTCCAGGTCTGAAGAAAGCTCTGAAAGGCAAGCATTTTGCAGTCTCTCAAAAAATGGCTTGCAAGAAGCATTTAACGTTTGGGTATGACAGTGCCAAAAGTGTGTAAAGTTCAAGAGAGGGTATTTCAAGAAGAAGAAATCCACAAAATATTCAGATGATGGCAATTAACATAAGATCTTGCACCAGTCAGCGAATTAAATGATCACCTCTTGTAGTTTAGGTTCGAAAATAGAAATGATGTTATTGATGCATCATCACTGTCTAGTTAATGTTTATGTACAGAAAACACTACCAAAACACTTTAGCTGCCAGCACTCTTGTGGCTGGCAACTAAAGTGTGGTGAAATCTTTAATACAGGGAAATATGAAATACCCACAAACAATCGACCCCTTTCACCAAATGTGGTACACTACATTTTACAGCCTAACAATAAGAAAAGTAGAAATGTAACAACAGTTCTTTTTTTTTCTGGTCTGAAGTTAGTATTTCAAAACCAGAAAGCTATTATACATATAAATAAAATTTAATTTTAGTTTTACAGTCTAGAACAGCTACCATAGGGGTCAAAGGAGTTTGTAAGACCATTACTCTGTTTAGTAGTCATGTGGGGGTAAAACACTGTTATTGATGGATTATGAACCTAAAAATAGCTCACAAATAGCCTGTGGTATCCAAAAAAAAAAATGCTAAAATTAGTCGGAAAGCATGTTTGTTTGTTTTTTGGTTTTTTTTTTTTCATGTCTTGTTATTATTATTATTAGTCATATGGTGCCAAGAAGCCTAAGGCTTTTGCTACACCTGTCAAAAAAAAATTTCTGAGTTACCCTGAGAGAGAGAGAGAGAGTCAGAAATAGAAGTAGAAGGGAATCATCAAGGAAGAGAAGAATAATGATATCCCACTCAGGACCCTGGGTGTGCCAAGCCCATACTCACCAGATGTGAGCCCCTGGGTTGTTTGCCTTCCATTGTTATTAGGAATAAACTGAAAGAACTGGTTTTACATAGAAACATAATCATGAATGAAGTGATTCCATATTACTTTATATAAATTCTGTGCTTAATCCCATGCTATTTCCATTTTTGTAGATATATTCCTGATGGTGAGAAGTCAAACATGGCAATAGTGGAGGTCAAGTTATTGTCTGGATTTGCACCTGTCAAAGAAACCATAGAAAAGGTATGAACAAGTACTTCATTGTAATGTTGCGACTATAAGTGTAAATGACAAAGAACATCAAATACCATGCATCCTCATTTATCACTATTAGATTTTTCAATATTATTTGCAGAGGCAGCCAATTCCAACTCTAGAACCCTTGCAAGTGCTATAGTACACAGAGCAAATATACTGAGAGGAAGCTGAAACTAGTGTGAGAAATTATTTCTGACTGAAAAGTATGAAGGTCAGCTGGCACAAGCTCATAAAAATTACACTGGAATCTTTTGGTATATTGATTAACAAGGGAAAGGGTAGTCTGAATTAGTATCCAAATTACAGAACATAACTATGTAATATAAAAATAAAAACCGAAAAATTCAACAAGAGCATCGTGTCTTCAATGAAGAGGGGAACACAAAATATTTTTTTGCTAACATAAATAATCAGATTATTTGTCTCATCTGCCGGGATAGTGTCTCAGTGTTGAAAGAGTACAATATTAAAAGACATTTCACTACTAAACATTCCGAACATGGGGCCAATTTAACTCTGGAAGCGAGAAAGAAAACTGCTGCTGGATTGATTCAAAATTTATCTAGACAACAAAATGTGTTTATGTGGCTAACTAAGGAACAAGAAGCTACTGTAGAGGCAAGTTTTGTTATTTCTCATATAATTGCAAAAAGCAACGAGCCTTTTTCTGATGGAGACTATATTAAAGAATGTATGACTGAAGCTTGTGGAATTATATGTCCTGACATTAAACACAAATTTGAGAATATAAGTTTATCTTGGCGAACCGTAGTAAGAAGAATTGAATGTAGTGATACAAATTTGAAAGAGCAATTATTATCAGTATTAGAATCCATAGCATGGTACTCGATAGCTCTCAACGAGCTGATATATCTGAAAAAGTTGAAAAATGCTTAACAAAATATAATTTACAATGGAACAAAATGATAAGCGTAACAACTGACGGAGCACCAAGTTTGACAGGTAAAAATGTTGGAGCGTTAAAGAAAATTTGGGATAAAATTTGTGAAAATTATCCTGATTATAATTTAATTACAATTCATTGTATTATACATCAACGAGTATTATGTAAAAATGTGTTAAAAAAGTTGAACATGTCACATCTTGTATTATTAAACTAGTAAATTTAATACGATCAAGGGGCCTGAAACACAGACAATTCGTTAATGTTCTTCAAGATATTGAATCTGAGTACACAGATATTCCTTATCATGGCCAAATTCGATGGTTTAACTTGGGATCTTAAAGATGACATCATTCTATTTTTAAAACTGAAAAATATTATGGACTTTCCCGAATTAACTGATAATAACTGGATTTGTGATTTTGTGTTTACCCTGGACATCGTGACACACTTTCAACAAGGGAACAACGTGTTACAAGGGAAAAATTTATACGCCCATGATATGTTAAAAAGTTTGAAGGGATTTCAATTAAAACTCCAGCTGTTTGTTTGTTATTTGGTTTTTAGGAGCATTAGCAACTAAGGCCATATTGCTCCGAGGATATGCGGTGGTCATTCCCTGACATTTTCGCAACCTCCGTATTTGGTGGTCCCGGGCTCGAACCCCAGTCTAATCAAGAAGTGTGTGTGCTACGCATTGCTGCTCCTGCCCACCTGGCTACGGAAGCGCCAAAACTCCAATTGTTCCTTCGACATTTATTGATTAACAAGGTAGACCCCTTTACAACCATGACATTGCTGAAGATTCCAGAAAATAAATTTGAAAAATATTGTGAAATTATCAACGCTTTGAATGACAACTTTTCACGAAGATTTGGCGACTTCCGAAAAATTGAGACAAGTTTGGCAATAGTGCGAGACCCATTTTCAATAGAAATTGATAGTGCACCGAATGAACTACAACTTCAGATTATAGATCTGCAGTGTGATACCGATTAAAAGGGAATTGCACCGTCATGAGGAAATCTGTAAATTTTACAATACTCTTAATTCGGACAAATTCGACGAACTTAAAAGATTTTGCCGGAAAAATCTTTTAAAATTTTTTAAGTTCTATGTGAACAAACATTTCCCATCATGAATCTAAATAAAAATTCTTTACAATCAGACATCACCGATGAACTTTTACAAGCAGTTTTAAGAATCTCAAATACAAAATTAACATCCGAAATTTAAAAAAATGTTAAAAGATGTAAAACAGTTCCATTCATCTCATTAAATTCTTGGTTGTTAGAAAATAATTTTTTTTTATGTTATATTTCTTCTTCATGATAACAAATAATATATATCTAAAAATAGTATTTTACGTGCGGCCTGCCTTCTTTTTGAATTCCTAATGTGGCCCTTCAGCCAAAACGTTTGCCCAGGCCTGTTCTAGAGTTTACATAAGTAAAGAACTCTTTGCTGTTTTTCTTTGCATCCCTTGCCAAAGATTTCTCGTAATCTGCCTTTGCCTGCCTAACCTCCTTTGTAACTTGGTTACAGATCAACTTGTATCTATCATAGGCTTCTGTGTCACGTGTTAATTTGTATGTATCCCATGCATTTTTCTTCTCTGCCATATGTCTCATTAGTTCATTTGACATCCATTTAGGCCTAAACCTTGAACAATATTTTTTAGTTGGTATGTAAAGCCTAGTAGCTTCCAAGATAACTTCTTTGAATGCTTCCCATTTTGAATTTGCTGTTGGTAACATCATCAGTTAGTCCCACTGTATAGAATTTAAATACTGTCTCAGTCCATCGTAGTCGCCTTTATGAAAGCAATAGCCCTTCCCTTTACCTCTAATGGTAGTTACCTCTTTGAGTAACTCCCACTTCAGCACACTGTGATCACTGCCACCTTGTGGTTCATTTATCTGCAGATTCTTAATGCATGAAGAATCACTACTGATAATCAAATCAAGAGTATTCCTCCCTCTAGTTGCCTCCCGAACATGCTGATGTAGAAAACAATCATCCAATAAATCCACAAAAGCCTTGCTAGTGTGTGAGTGACCAGCCCCCAAATTCCAGTCAATATCTGGGAAATTAAAATCCCCCATTATAAGACTCTCTGATTTACTGGCCCACTCTATTTCCCTGTACAGTTTCTTATTATTCTCATCAGAGTCATTAGGCCTAAAGCACACTCCTACTCTCAATTTTGATCTCCCAATGCTTATGTCACACCAAACTGACTCGACACTGCACTGTCCAGCGATGTCGACTGCCTTCACTTCCTTGGATTTTATGTGTTTCTTAACTAATAGCATAACCCCTCCTCCCTTCCTATCCTGTCTATCTTTTCTGTAGACGTTGTACTCCCCAAATTCCAGTTCTGCATTCCTTATATCTGTGTGACACCACGTCTCTGATATCCCAACAATATCTGCCCTTGATGTATTGAGCAATACCTCATATTCATCAAATTTATTTACTAAACTCCTAGCATTGGTGTACATGCAAGTATACATGCACCTGTTTCTATTCTTAGCTATCCTAACACAACCCATGTGTTTACTTGTACCGCAATGACTCCCAGCAGTCTCTGAATCCTGCATCTTGTTTTTCAGGCTTCTCTCTTTCCAGAAGAACTACAGGAACTTCTAGACAAAGTCTAGAAGTTCCTGTAGTTCTTCTGTCTCGGCAATGAGGGCGATATCATCTGCATATCAGATGTTGTTTACATTCTGTCTGCCAAATGCAAATCCTCCAATTCCATGTGTTCCTCTCATAATTTCCTCGCTGTAGAAGTTGAATAGGTCGGGAGAGCAAACACAGCCCTGTCTTACGCTGGCTGTTTGTTCCCAGTATAAGTTACTGAGTATCCTTATGTCTTTCCCATCTATTTCCAAACAATCTAGAATGTCAAAGAGTTCTTCATGTTTCACCCTGTCGAATGCCTTCGTATGATCAATGAAACACATAAACAGGTCTCTTTGCATTTCAATGGCCCTCTCTGACATTATCTTTATCATGAAGATAGCATTTCTTGTTCCCGTATTTTTCATAAATTCACATTGTTCTTCTCTTATCTCTGGCTTTATTTTATTCCTTATCCTCATCAATATTATTCTTAGAAGAATTTTAGTAATATTACTTATTAAGCTAATAGTACAATGTAGTTCACAATCAATAGCCCCTGGTTTCTTTGGCAGAGCTATGAATATGGATTTATTAAGATCCTCTGGTATCACACTACTCACATATCTCATTTAACACCTCAGCTATTATCGCAATGCCAAAATCATCCAAAGCCCTTTATTATTTCTGTCACGGTGGAGTCTGGTCCGGCCGCCTTATTACTTTTCAATCGGGATACAGCTGTCCTGACTTCCAATTTCAGTATTTCCGGGCCTTTCAGGGTCCTATGGCTTGTTGGTTTTTCCCCACATTCGTCCTGAAAGTGACGACGTGGGGAAAAACTAACGATGATGGACAGAATTCTTCGACGTATTCTGTCCTTCTGTTCATAACTTTGCCCTTTTCCATGATTACTGTTCTGTCCTTCGCTTTTATACAGCCCACTGCTGGACAAATCTTATGTCCCACCAACTCCTTGATCTTCCTGTACATTGTAGCTGGCTGTGAGCATTCATATTTTTCAATCTCTTGGAACTGCTCATTTAACCATGCTTCTTTTGCCTCTTTGCATTCCCTCTTAATTTTCTTGTCCATCTTCCGATATTCTTCGCTGCATCTTGGAAAAATCTGTTACCTTTGCCTCATCAAGCTCAGGATTTTGCTCGTCATCCATTAATTTTTACTTTTCCTTTCTTTCTTTGGAATGGTCTCACATGCTGTGTTGGTCAAGGCTTCCTTCAGTGCTTGCCATTTGCTGTTTCCTTCATTTGCAAGTATCTCATACCTGCCTCTGACCGCCTCGGCGTATGCATTCCTAATGCCATCATCTTTTTGCAATAGATCAAATTGAAAACATTCCATTCTTGTGCTTTGTTTCAGTTTTTTCAGCTTAACCAGGAGTTTGGCTACTACTGGTACATGGTTGCTTCCATAATCCGCTCCTTGATATGTCTTTGCCTGAAGGACAGCATTCCTAAAGCATTTATTTATAGTGATATAGTCTATTTGATTTCTTAAATTGTCTCCTGGACTTTTCCATGTCCAGGACACCTTGGATGTTCTTTAAACCAAGTGTTGGTAATCACTTGTTGATTTATCTTGCACCACTGTGCCAGATTTTGCCTCCTTCATTTTGATTTCCCAATCCATATCTTCCTATCACATCTCCATCTGGCTCACTTCCTACTTTTGCATTTAAATCTCCAATTATGTTTATAATTTCCTGAGATTTTCATTGTTTCCTTGCTGTTTCCAGCTGCTCTTAAAACTTTTCTAGTTCCGCTTCACTACTCTCTTCTGTTGGAGCACACACCTGAATGATGGCCATATCAAAAGGTTTTCCTCTGAGTTTGACCAGCAGTATTCTGTCTGATAAAGCCCACCAACCTAACACGCTCTCAGACGTTGTCCTATTCAACAAAACCCCAACTCCTCTTTCGTGTCCGTCTCCTCCCAAATAAATCATTCTTTGTTGCCCTGTTTTGAAGTCTCCGCTCTCTTTCCACCTGATCTCACATAATCTGAGTATGTTAATTTCTAATCGTTCCGTTTTCTGTTTTACATTATCAAGTTTGTTGCATTGGAAAAGAGTCCTCACATTCCAAGTAGCCAATTTCAACGTGTGTCTGTTTCTGTGCTGCTAGTTCTGCTTATAGTTTCTTGTTGACAATCTGGCACCACCTGCAGTCCATGGTTATCCGTACTGAGCGAGGCATCTGCATCTGACAAAACTGAGATCCCCTTTACGCTGTTGTCTTCCTTTCTTAAATTGTGCATGACCATGGCATTCTTTGCATTTTAAGCAGTGGTTTACCATTGCCTTCTGCCGGGTGTGTTCACCGAGAACACCATCTCTCTTCCCAGCAGTTCCTTCACTTGAAACAACCATTGTCTTCTGAGGTTGTAGCAAATCTGCTTTCTTCCTCAGTTTACTAACTGTCATTTACTAACTACAAGCCATCGCTCATTATCCTGAGCATGGAAGCCTGTAACCCTAGGCAGGGGCCCTGCTAAGTACTGACAGCCGGAGCCAGCTGAGCCCAGGTTTGGTCTGCAGCTGTTTATTGGTTATTCACAGCTGACCTCCATACTGAAGGTCATTCCACTATCTGCCACCTGTGTATGCACCCGGTAGCAGTATACTCTGCCTCGGGGAGGGGATAATAATAATAATAATAATAATTATTATTATTATTATCCCCTCCCCGAGGCAGAGTATACTGCTACCGCTTATGCTGCACTAGCCAAAAAAAAATTTCCTGAGTTACCCTGAGAGAGAGAGAGAGAGAGAGAGAGAGGTGTGCAAGAGTCAGAAGTAGAAAGGAATCACCAAGAAAGAGAAGGATGAGATATCCAGCTGAGGACCCTGGGTTTGCCAAGCCCATACTCACCAGATGTGAGCCCCTGGGGTTGATAGATTGGATGTCCGAAAACTTTGCTTTCGTTAAAGAGTAGCTGACCATTGGAATAAACTACCACTACATTTGTGGAGGATTGGGAAGTGAGAATTTCTCAGTAGCACCAAAAAACACCTTTAGTAAACTCTAGCCTAAATGCTTGATTACTTAATTAATATGCATTCTGTACAATATCATTACAAATATCCTTTATTCAATTTTCAGTTATCTTCTGATGAGCATGTCCAGCTGAAAAGGTACGAAGTGGATGAAAACAAACTAAACTTCTATTTTGATGAGGTAGGACAGTCCAAAATTGTTATAATTTATAACCAGAATGTATGTGGCTCGTTAATTTGTGCTAAATAATATAATATAGTCAGTGAGTAATATAATTACGAAAGGACATAAGTGAGAGCTGAAGAGTTTTTGAGTTAAAGAAACAATATACTCACTGATACATAAATTTAGCTCATTAATTTTTTTCAGATTTAGTGTTAGTATTAGAATGGAAAATGATACAAAGAAGTGGACTCATTTAATATATAAAAAAAAAAAAGCATATTTTCTCATCACCATAAAACAACTATCAAATTTTGCCATAAACCTGACCTCATATTTAGCACATTAGTTATAATCACCAGCCTCCGCACACTGAGAGTGGAAAAGGTTGAGATGAGAATCTCATCACTCACACTGGAGCTTTTATGGATTTTTTTTTACTCCATGGCTGAGTTAGTATAAAGAGCTCATCATTAGTAAGTCAGTCTCCTTCCACTTTGTCAGGCAGTTAAATGTGGTTTGAGCGCTTATGACTATTAAATTCACTAATGATATTATATATATAAACTTCATAATGTAATATGTATTACTGCATTTAGGCATCTATTGGCTTAGTGCAGCATAGTAAAATTAAATTGAATTTATGGAGAATTCATGTCTGAGACTAGAGCAACAACGGGCTCAAAGTAGCAGGAGTGCTGCAGCTCAGGGGACAGTTCTCCTATGAATCAGGGCCTAACAAAATGTGCTACTTGTCTAATGTTTGCAGTCGACAAGAAAGAGGACATGATACAGCCAATGGGGATGATGTCTTTGGGTGTTTGGTGCATACAATGTGAAGAAATAGGTGCCATCTCAGCATTCTGATGGGTATTTATGAGAGTTTGAAGAATAAGATAGATGCCCTCAAAGGAATTAAAATGGGTATATTTCAAGCTCTCAGCTGCCCAACTCAGCACCAGAGCTTCCACTTGTACATCAGGCAACATTGCAGCAATCCCCAAGGTAGAATGTGCTGGTCTCACAGGAAGTAGTTATTGTGGCAAAAGTAAAGAAAGCCAACACGAGTACCATGGGAAACTTTGGGAAAACTTACCGGGCAAAATTGTTTCCCACTACCACAGTTTCTCCTTGCATTCTCAGTAAACAGATGGTGCATGTTATTGGTAGTGGCAGTAGAAGTCAATAACAAGGTATTGATTAATTTTTTCTCATTATTAAAAGAAGATAATTGGAGTTCATGAGTGTAATGCCTTTGCAGCTAAAATTTACTTACGGGTACACCCTCCAGACTGCCTCAGTCTTAGTTACTTCTACTGCCACTACCAATAACACGCACTGTCTGTAGACGTCGTTTTCATATCAGGTTAAAACAGCATGAAGCAGGGAGATAAACAGCCTAAGACTCAGGCAGTCTGGAGGACGTAAAATTTCAGCCCACTCGTGAACTCCGATAATCTGCTTTTAATAATGAGAAAAAACTAATCAATACATCGTTATCAACTTCTACTGCCACTACTGATAACATACATCATTTGTTTACTGAGAATGCAGGGCGAAACTGCAGTAGCAGGAAACACGTTTGCACAGTAAGTTTTCCCGAAGTTTCCCATGGTTCTCGAGTTGGCTTTCTTTACCTTAGCCGTTACTGTCGGTGCCTCTATTGTCAGAGTGAGGGGGAAATATATTATGCAAAAACGAAAGAATGACAAGTAGGACCATGGTATGCCTACCAGGGGCAAAAGTAGTTGATATTGTACAACAGATATCATCTTTTAAGGGCACAAAAGACAATGTTCACATTCATACTAATGATGTTAAGACTAAGAGATCGGTACCACCAAAACAGGGCAATGTTGGGAAATGTAATGAGTTAGGATTAAATTTGAAAGTATCTGAAATTCTGCCGAGATACGATAACAGACAGCATGTGTAAGAGCCTTATCAATCAATTCAGCCCTGGAGAAACTATGCAAGGCAAATGTGTTAGAAATATTTTCAGCATTTTCTGTGCTTGTTAACAGTAGTAACTGTTCTACAGGATTAGGATACAATTAAATAAAAGGGATGCAAGAATATTTGCTTATGCTATCAAGGAAGTGATAGGTGGGTCAGAAAACTGCTAGCTTTGGGGTATACACAGACTAATAGACTAAGTAGAGCTACAGGCCAAGGAAAAAGTAATCCTTGCACTGCTTCTGCTGGAAAGTGGTATACTCTAGAACTGTTTACAACCTATTTATTGACTAATCATAGCATTTAGCATTAGCATTTTAGCATTAGTAGAGGCATTTGATGCAAGAAAGCAAGCTTATGCAGCATCAGCCAAAAAAAAAAAAAAAAAAAACCCACTTCCACTTCACCCCTCTGTTCGTTCAAAATACCTGTCCAGCTGAGCCTTAAACTTATTTAGGCTATCAACCTCC
This sequence comes from Mastigoproctus giganteus, assembly GCF_048544385.1. Taxonomy (NCBI): domain Eukaryota; kingdom Metazoa; phylum Arthropoda; class Arachnida; order Uropygi; family Thelyphonidae; genus Mastigoproctus; species Mastigoproctus giganteus. Next base: position 1,417,976 of record NC_143575.1, read on the forward strand.
ACCACAAGGGATGGAAGTCTGTTCCACCAACCAACCACCCGCTGGCTAAAGGCAAATTTCCGCACGTCTATCCTACATCTGTCTTTCCTTAATTTGAATTTATGCCCTCTCAGGTGATTTTTCTGAGCTAGAGAAAGAATCTCATCAGCATTGAGCATGCTTAAACCATTCAAGGCTTTATACACCTCTATCAGATCATCTCGCTGGTGCCTAGTCTCCAGACACTGTAATTTGCAAAACTTAAGCCTTTCTTCGTAAAAGCACCCCTTTGTTCCATTCACTAATCTTGTTGCCCTTCTCTGTACTCGTTCCAGCAGCTTTACATCCTTCTTGAAATGAGGCCTCCAGACCTGTATACAGTACTCTAGGTGTGGCCTGACCATTGCCTTATACAATGGAATAATCACCTCCTTATCCCTGCTGGAAAAATTCCTGTATATCATTGACAATACTCCATGAGCTACTCTTGCCGCCCGTCTGCACTGCTCAGAGAACTTCATATCTGCCTGCACAACCACCCCCAAGTCCCTTTCATTCTCTACCACTGTCAGTGTAGTACCACAGAGTTGATACGTTGCTCTGGGGTTGCTGTTTCCCATGTGTAGTACTTTACATTTGTCAATGTTAAACTTCATTTGCCACCTCTCAGCCCATCTGCTCAACCTTTCCAGATCCTGTTGCAGCAGCATAGTGTCAGTAGTGCCCTTGACAACCCTGCCAACCTTTGTATCATCTGCAAACTTGGACATTAAGCTTGATATACCATCATCAATATCATTTATAAATACAGAAAACAATAATGGACCCAACACTGAGCCCTGAGGGACTCCACTAATAACATTAGTCCACGATGAGCAGTGTCCATTGATTACCACTCTCTGTCTTCTCCCCCTCAACCACCCCTTTATCCATAGCAGCAATTTGCCTCCAATGTCACACTGCTCCAATTTGTGTAGCAATCTTCCATGTGCAACAGTATCAAAAGCCTTTCTAAGATCCAAGTATATAATATCAAAGTTATAGGATCTCTGAATGCCAAAGTGGCTTCCTCAGGACTGATTGATGACCCACAATGTACCTGTGGTGAAAGTGAGGATTGGCCGCATGTCACGTACAACTGTATAATATATGAAAACAAAAGAAACCAGCTTATTACAGAAATTGGTCCCCCTCCTAGGAGCCAAGAACACCTATCTATAATGGAGAAGAGCCTTTATAAGGACTTCACCAACCTTGCACAAAAAGCATTTGAAATCAGGAGAGACTTCCAAAGACAGGCACTGCAACCAGTGCCTTTACCAAATCCATAGCTCATTAACTAAGTCAAACCACCCGGCTTTCTTATGGAAATAAGGGTAGGCTAGTACTGCCTCCATCATAGCACATCCTAAAACCCGACTTGGATAAACATACCTAAATTGACCAAATAACCAATAGGACCACCAGGAGGCTAAATGGTGCCTGCAGCCTAGGCTACCTCTCAGCTGAAGAATAACAGTAAGCTGAGAGTCACTGTTGTAATTTGTGTGAATGAGCAGTATAAATGCTAGGAAATAAGTGATATAAATGCCAAGAAGTGAGATGCATGGCTGTGAGTTAATGATTTGAAAGTCTGAGTATTTTTCGTGTATGCAAGTGATTGATTGATTGTTGTGATGAATGTAAGGGACTGAATGATGCAATGAATGTGATTACCTGAATGCTGTGGTGAATGTCACAGACTGGACGTGGTGGTGAATGTGAGTGGCTGAATGTTCTGGTGAATGTGAGTGGCTAGTGGGTTAAATGTGGATGACTAAGCAGTTGCGGTCAATGTGAAAGATTAAAATGTTGTAGGAAATGTGAATGACTGAATATGTGTGAATGAGAATGGCTGAGTGTTGTGGTGAATGGGAAACTGAGTTCACTGAGTGAACAAATGAATGTGGATGAATAAATGACTGTGTGCATTACTGGATGAATGTGGAAGTGCTTGAGTGAAAATAAGTATATGAGAGAATGACTGACTGACACTAATCAAATAAACTGACTGAAAGAACACAAGTAATAATATTCGGCATAAAAGGAACTTTTACCTCATATATTAAGGTCACATAAATGTGTGACTGTCTATTATTTTGACCAATTATTTTAAGTAGTTACACTTTCATATAGGCTAGATTAAATGTCTTCATTATTGATATATTACATTTATCATATTGACTGCAAACCCCCCCCCAGTGTGAAAGAGATGTTGGATGAATGAACAAACCAAAAAAAAAAAAAAAACATTGTAAAAGGAAAAAATATAAAATACGTTGTCTATAAAATGTAAGAAAAAATTACAAAACCTAAAATGTAAGAAAACATTAAAAAATTTTAAATGTAAAAAAAATACAGAATAGATTTTTCTATAGAAAAATCTATTCTATATCTATTCAATATAGAAAAGATATAGAATAGATAGAATTTTTTTCCCTCTGGGCTTTTATTGGATGCTTAGACTACCCCAGGGTTGACTCCACCAGAGCTATTCTCTCCTATTTGTGTTCTGGTCTGCCTCCTCAGACAGTGATGGAAACTGGGAGCGTTGGCGGCTCTCGGCAGGCTCCCTGCCTAAGGGGCCAGAAGAACAACACACACACCCTTTCCTTATACAGAGTATTGTATTCTACACAGTACGATACTCTGTGTAGGGTATTGTACTAGATTTGGTTTCTTAATTCCCATTAGCAACTCTATATATTGTAATGTATTATTTTCCCTCATAAGAAGTTTCCCAGTTAAAAAGCTTTCCCGCATAAAAAGGTCATGATAAAGAATACACAGTGTATTATTATAATGATGTTTTCCTACTTAATACATTTTTCAAATACAGAAATTCTTTATTTTTATATTATAAAAATATTAAATTATATAAATGGTTTGGTAATCGAACAAGTTACATTCATAGCATCATTTTAGTTCGTAGTAAATCACCAAAGTGGGTGAAATGGAATCATTTTTGTTACATCTTATATTGTGAATGCCTTCACAAGTCACCCTGATATTGCACTACCTTGAATAAGCAATGCTTTGCCAGTGGAGAAGACTAATGGAAATGGAGAAAAAAAGAACAGTAGTGGAGAAAAATTTGTCTTCTCCACTGGTGAAGCGTTGCTTATTCAAAGTAGTGCAATATCAGGGCAACTCATTGTGAAGGCATTCACAATATCAGATATAACAAAAATGATGCCATTTTACATACTTCTGTGATTTACCATGAAATAAAATGATGCTATGCACTAACTTGTTTGATTAGTGAATTTTCCATAGTCTGAAGCATTCAGCCCTAAAACCTTTTTTTAGTATAAACATTTTTAGCATTAGCATTAGTAGAGGCATTTGATGCAAGAAAGCAAGCTTATGCAGCATCAGCCAAAAAAAAAAAAAAAAAAAAAACCACTTCCACTTCATCCCTCTGTTCATTCAAAATATCTGTCCAGCTGAGCCTTAAACTTATTTAGGCTATCAACTTCCATGACAAGGGATGGAAGTCTGTTCCACCAACCAACCACCCGCTGGCTAAAGGCAAATTTCCGCACATCTATCCTACATCTGTCTTTCTTCAATTTGAATTTATGCCCTGTCAGGTGATTATTCTGAGCAAGAGGAAGAATCCCATCGGCATTGACATGCTCAAACCATTCAACGCTTTATACACCTCTATCAGATCACCTCGCTGGTGCCTAGTTTCCAGACACTGTAATTTGCCAAACTGAAGCCTTTCTTCGTAAGAGCACCCCTTTGTTCCATTCACTAATCTTGTTGCCCTTCTCTGTACTCATTCCAGCAGCTCTACATCCTTCTTGAAATGAGGCCTCCAGACCTGTATACAGTACTCTAGGTGTGGCCTGACCATTGCCTTATACAAGGGAATAATCACCTCCTTATCCCTGCTAGAAAAATTCCTGTATATCATTGATAATACACCATGAGCTACTCTTGCAGCCCATCTGCACTGCTCAGAGAACGTCATATCTGCCTGCACAACCACCCCCAGGTCCCTTTCATTCTCTACCACTGTTAGTGTAGTACCACAGAGTTGATACATTGCTCTGGGGTTGCTGTTTCCCATATGTAGTACTTTACATTTGTCTATGTTAAACTTCATTTGCCACCTCTCAGCCCATCTGCTCAACCTTTCCAGATCCTGTTGCAGCAGCATAGTGTCAGTAGTGTCCTTGACAACCCTGCCAACCTTCGTATCGTCTGCAAACTTGGACATTAAGCTTGATATACCATCATTATTATGAAATATTTTCCTTCATTCTACAGACACCATTTTAAATGTAATTTCAGAGGAATTCAAAAAAATTCACTATGAAGAAGTTCTTTAAACAGAGGCCCGACTATAATTATTATTATTTATTATGATTTTACCAATTATCGAAAAAAAGGCGAGTAGCCACAAATTTGCCACGGGCACCAAAAACCTATTTATCAAAAAGTTAGGCCATGACTACCAATAATTTTTACTTGACAATGCGTACTGATGTGAAATCTTAAAGGTTCTGCTTCTTCAGTTGCATTAAACAGGTGTGAATAAACTTTCAATTAAAACAGAAGAGGCATGTATGTAGTCTGAATATAAAATACATCAATTTACACAAAATACACTTATGGCTTTACTTCTTTTATGCAAAAACAAACAATAACAACATGCTCTACCATTTTTTCTACATCCTATATCATTCCTTCAGTGGAATTGGTGCTTTTCAAAAAGGATTACTCTACAATTATATCTAAATAAATTTCCTCATCATCTCCACATTGTATGATTGGAATTATAGTCAATGGGATGGATTGTATTGAGTTGCCTTATCAGCAACTCATGCCTGGAAATGCCAGTGGATTTTCTGCAGAAAATGACAAACACAAAATCTGTTTTTTTTTTTTTTGTTTTTTTTTTCAGTTTGTGGGGTGGCAATTGCTGGAATAATTAAGGGAAAACCTTATACTTAAAACCTGAAAAGAGCCAACTCAGTCCTGTCTGAAAAGGCTTTAAATGAATTACTAAGTCATTTACAGGATTTTAAACTAAACCTTTGCTATGTTAACAGCCTAATAGTATTAAATGCATTTCGGTGTCTTATTGTAAAAAAAATATATGCTGACACAGAAATTGCTTTTCAAGTCCAGAAATAAGGCATTCTCTAAGCTGAATAAGGATGCAGAAATATAAAGCCTTGAATATAATTTTATTGCAGTTCAGTACAAGCAGTTCTTGAGGAGAATTACTTATTGGCAAAGGTTTATATTTCTGTCACATTCTGCATCGTCTCTGACAGTTCCTATCGAAAACTGGAGGAATTCTTAAATAAGATTGTAGTTAGCCGATCCCAAGAAGAAATAAGGTTCCATCTAAGAGTCATTCCACACTTTTTAGCCCAAACAACATGCGAATTCGCTTGTAAACACACACACACACACACACACACACACACACACACACACACACACACACACACACACACACACACACACACACACACACACACACACCTGACTATAACATTGTGGGCTAAGATAATGGGCATATCCCATCCTCCCAAGATATTCTGGGAAGATGAGATATGTCCCATCCTCCGCTTTCCACTCAGTTACCACAGAATCATTCATTATTCAAGTCTGTCAAGGTTTCCGACAAACTGAATAAGTATTTTGCATCCCCTTCTCTAAAGAATTCCTAATGCTCTTTAAAACCAATAAACAACCCACATTTTGCATTAGCTGATAATATGTAGAAAGAACAGTAGTTTTTATATATTTATTTATTTTTTGCAGCTATCAAATGAAGAGAAGTGTTTTGATTTTCTTGTGGAAGAGGAGTTGGAAGTGGAGGATATAAAGCCCTCCACTGTCCGAGTGTATGACTATTATGAGAGAGGTGAGTATTCTGCATGTATATCACTATTAACTGAAATGGTCACATATGAATTCAATCACACCTCACCAATATATCCTATAAATCTTCAGAGTGATATCCAGAGATTGCCATTTACAACTGATTTTATCTTGTGTACATACATTACTCAACAAGATGATAAGAAACTGGAGGGAAAGTATAAAACAACCCCATCTTATATTCAACAGATAATATCCCAAGATATAGTAGTAGTAGTGGCATGTGATGCAAGAAAGCAAGTGTATGAGCTTATGCAGTATCAGCCAAAAAAAAACAAAAAAAAAACACACCATTCCCTCCAAATGCCTGTCCAGTTCTTCCTTAAATTTATTTAACCTATCAATTTCCACAACGACAGATGGAAGTTTGATCCAGCAATTAACCACCCGCTGGCTAAAGGCAAATTTCTGCACTTGAATTTATGCCCCCTTAGATTCGTAATCTGAACAAGTGGAAGGTTTGTTTGTTTGTTTGTTATATAGTTTTTAGGAGCATTAACAACTAAGACCATATTGCTCCAGGAATATGTGGTGGTCATTCCCTGACCTTTCCACATCCTCCTTATTTGGTGGTGACAGGCTCGAACCCCAGTCTAATCGAGAAGCGTGTGCTATGCACTGCTGCTCCTTCCCACCTGGCTATGGAGGCGCACAAGTGGAAGGATCTCATCAGAATTCAGCGTGCTCAACCCATTCAAGGCTTATACACCTCAATCAGATCACCATGCAGGTGCCTAGTCTCCAGCCACTGCAATTTGCAGAACTTAAGCCTCTCTTGGTAAGAGGATCCCTTCATTCCCCTCACCAATCTTGTTGCCCTTCTCTGTACACGCTCAAGCAAATCTACATCCTTCCTAAAATGAGGCCTCCAGACCTGTACACAGTACTCAAGGTACAGCCTGACCATTGCCTTAGCATTAGCATTAGTAGAGGCATAGATGCAAGAAAGCTAGCTTATTCAGCATCAGCCAAAAAAAAAAAAAAAAAAACAAACACAACCACTGCTCCCATTTCACCCCTCCGTTCATTCGAAATACCTGTCCAGCTGAGCCTTAAATTTGTTTAGGCTATCAACTTCAACAACAACAAGTGATGGAAGTCTATTCCACAAACCAACTGCCCGCTGGCTAAAGGCAAATTTCCGCACATTTCCGCAAATTTCACCACTATCTTCTCTCACTCAACCATCCCTTTATTCATAGCAGCAATTTGCCTCCATTGCCACACTGCTCCAATTTGTTCAGCAGTCTTCCATGTACAACAGTATCAAAAGCCTTTCAATATATGCACTAAAGCTGAGGTTCCCAAACTTTCTCAGTTAACAGCACCCTTAGTGTGTCAGTAATTTTTTCATGGCACCCCTAGGTGAAAAGAAATACCTACCAGTTCCATTATTAAGTAGTTAGGTCCAAAAAACTTAATAAGTAATGTTGAAACTGCGAACTACCTCAAACTAGTAGTTCATGCAGTGGCCGACAGATGTCGAATATTGATGTGTTTCCTTCAGAAATTTAAAATATCCAGTAGTGCAAAGTTTGGGAATTTCTGCACTAAAGTGATCATCAGAGTTATAGCTCATTGAATCTTTATTGCAAAGACTACCTAACCAGGTATTTGGTGGAAAAGTATGGAACAAAATAGTTATTATTGAAACATAAGATTTTAACTTATCGAATGTTAAAAACGAACCTATTTGTTAAAAACCCAATTAAAGAGATAAATATGTGAGAAATAGATTTTGGATATAACTTAAATTCCAAATACTGTTTCTTGGAATATCCTAGACACCACTGTGTGTGTGTGTGTGTGTGTGTGTGTGTGTGTGTGTGTGTGTGTGTGTGTGTGTGTGTGTGTGTGTGTGTGTGTGTGTGTGTGTGTGTGTGTGTGTGTGTGTGTGTAAAAGAGAGAGAATTTTTTATTATAAACAATGTTAGTGAAAACAAGAACAAAGTATATCGTTCACAAAACTCCATGGGCTCTTCCAGTAGCCTGTGTACAATACTTGGAGAACTTCATGTCCAACTGTATAAATATTCCCAAGTCTCTTTCGTTCTCCACCTCTTTAAGTGGTGTCAATAGGGTTGGTATCACCCAGTGTGGTAACTCATGGTGTCACCCCCGTGGACCTCCTCCTGTACTAGACCATATTAAAATTACATCTTTAAATTACAATATCATACACACACACACACACACACAGCCTAAATGTATTTACATAGTTTCACTTGGTTAATGTGAAAATTCGGTAAGAAAATAATAGAATTCGAAGTAAAATCGTTTAAGAACTACATCAAAATTATGTTCATTTTAACATTAAACTTTACCATTACGTGAGATTCATTAATGGATTAGGTTTGCATAATCAATAACAGCCCAAATAATATAGAAGTTGTAGACAAATGCATATGGAAATATACTCATAAATGAAATAATACCAAAAAAATAAACACTAACAAATACACAAGCATTTCAGCACTTAGTGAACATCTCGACTAAATCAGAACTTTCCTTTTTAGTGACCTGATTGTAGAATAGTTGTGCTGTAAGACTTCTTGTCCCCTGCTAATCTATAATATCCCCCACATTTTTCTTCTCTGCACATTAATCTGATTAGTTTATATATGCATATTTCATAGTCACATAAATTTTCTTGTGATCAGATTGATATTCCATTATTTATTTTTTATTATTTTCAAATTATTGCATATATATATGCAATGATGTAGTCACAAAAGAACTGGATGCAGGGAATAACTTTGATATTATATATTTGGATCTTAGAAAGGCTTTTGATACTGTTGCACATGGAAGACTACTGCACAAATTGGAACAGTGTGGCATTGGGGACAATTGCTGCTATGGATAAGGGGATGGTTGAGTGGCAGAAGACAGAGAGTGATAATCAATGGACACTGCTCAACGTGGAGTAATGTTATTAGTGGAGTTCCTCAGGGTTCAGTGTTGGGTCCGTTGTTGTTTTCGGTGTTTATGAATGATATTGATGATGGGATATCAAGTTTAATATCCAAGTTTGCAGATGATACAAAGGTTGGCAGGGTTGTTAAAGACACTACTGACGCTATGCTGCTGCAACAGGATCTGGAAAGGTTGAACAGATGGGCTGAGAGGTGGCAAATGAAGTTTAACATTGACAAATGTAAAGTATTACATATGGGAAACAGTAACCCCAGAGCAACGTATCAACTCTGCGGTACTACACTGACAGTGGTGGAGAATGAAAAGGACCTGGGGTAATTGTGCAGGCAGATATGAAGTTCTCTGAGCAGTGCAGACGAGCTGTAAGAGTAGCTCATGGTGTCTTGTCAATGATATACAGGAATTTTTCTAGCAGGGATAAGGAGGTGATTATTCCCTTGTATAAGGCAATGGTTAGGCCACATCTTGAGTACTGTATACAGGTCTGGAGGCCTCATTTCAAGAAGGATGTAGAGCTGCTGGAACGGGTACAGAGAAGGGCAACAAGATTAGTGAATGGAACAAAGGGTTGCTCTTAAGAAGAAAGGCTTAAGTTTTGCAAATTACAGAGTCTGGAGACTAGGCACCGGCGAGGTGATCTGATAGAGGTGTATAAGGCTTTGAATGGTTTGAGCATGCTCAATGCCAATGGGATTCTTCATCTTGCTCAGAATAATCACCTCAGAGGGCATAAATTCAAATTGAGGAAGGACGGATGTCGGATAGATGTGCGGAAATTTGCCTTTGGCCAGCAGGTGGTTGGTTGGTGGAACCGACTTCCATCACTTGTTGTTGAAGTTGATAGCCTAAACAAATTTAAAGCTCAACTGGACAGGTATTTCGAATGAACGGAGGGGTGAAATGGGAGTGGGGGTTTTTTTTTTTTTTTTTTTTTGGCTGATGCTGAATAAGCTTGCTTTCTTGCATCATATGCCTCTACTAATGCTAATGCTAATATGAATTGAATTTTTTTTTTTTTTTTTTTAATTTAAAGTGCTTCCTACAATAGCTGTATCCATTAAGAAATTAACTGTAAAACAATTGTATCAATTTTTGGAATCATTAAGTGTGTTCTCTGTGGCAGCTTAGTCGCCACAATACTTCACTATCTTCTACCCTTTGAAAAGTTTGGGTTTAATTCCCATTGATGACTGGAAGGATATCTAAAACCCCTTTCATGAGCAGTTGTAGTTAGTCAATCTCAGAGTGTTACAAGTAATTAATTTTATAACTTCTACTCTATTCATAAAGCTGAAACTTGCAACCATCAGCAGAAGTGTTTGCTTTGATTTCTCCATTTAAAATTTCAGCAATCTCTATTAATACCAACATTTTATTTTTATTATCACTAAATATGCTTTTTTCTTTTTCTTTCATTTTCAGAGCGTGAGGAGTCCTTCCTATACAGCGTGGATGGTCGATGTCCATAATGGTAACCTTCATGAGTTGTCCGTAGTTTTATCACAGGCAACTGTCACCTACCCTCATCTCGGTACCCACCTGATAAACAAAGCCATATAATTTGTTAACTTCATCATTGCTGTATTTCAAGACTAATGAATAAAGATGTTTATTTTCTTATTACTTCAGTTTACTGCTGTAATAGCTTAAGATTTAAATTTTCTTTATATTCATACACACCAATATAGTACCTCCCCCTTTCCCATGTGAAAGAACTGCGACACCAAATATTTTAACAGTCAGAGACATTTTATGCAAATGCCCTCATTTTATAGATGAATTCCACTCATTTACTGCTTTCAGTTATCTAACTGAGCCTTACATACTGATTTTATTTAATGCTCAAGGGGTTCTAGCTCCCTCCCTTTTGATCAAAATTATGTGGATTTTTTTTTTTACTGTTACATGGCAAGTAAAGCTTAATGATTCTCTGAAGACAGCTTTAACCAGCATTTCAGAAAATCCTGGAATCACCACTGCTGATGATGATGGCCATGCATTAGCTATTTTTAATTTTTTAAAATTTGTGACTGTGAAGCAGAAATGATGCAAATTACATCACTTCCTAAATGACACTAATGCAGTCATGAACATTGATTCTTGATGTGAAACACCTTTGGCGGCATCTACTAAATTTCAGTCCGACAGTCAGTGTTCGGCCCATTACAGAAAATGTGAAACAGAAATTATGCAGATTACCTCACTTCCTAAATGACACTAATGTAGTCACTAACATTGATTTGGTGGAGTAAGTAGCGGGCATGAGCATAAAACGTTACATCATTCATACTAAATATTTTGGACTGAAGTAAAGCAGATTGGTAATGAAAATACGAGACAACATTTTGGAAGTATATGAGCAATCATTTAGGAAGGAGTGGTCGTGAGCATAAGGTCACACTCCCTGCTTCCTAAATGATGTTAACTCGGTCACTAATGTTGATTTTTTCTGTTTATAATTTTATTTTTATTACCTAGTTTGGGTGCAATAGTCTTCATTGCTAATGTACCAATAAAACCTAAACTGGGTTTATAGCAGACTAGACATGTATTTTGGCTTAAGCATGGTCATACCATTAAAAAAATATTCCATGAGGAGGATTCCAAATTGGATGAATAATGAAGTTGCCAGATTACTTGAACATAAAAAGATGGCGTGGAAAAGTTACAGAGCAATCAAAAGTACTGAAGCCTATAACAGCTACAAATTGATCTGTAATAGTGCTACAAAAAAGGTTAGGATGGCAAAGGCAGATTATGAGAAATTGCTGGCAAAGAGAGCAAAGGGTGGAGATAAGGAATTCTTCACATATATAAATGCCATTCTCTTCTTTAGGACCCTTATATAATATTAGATACCCCAGCTGATATTGCAGATGAACTCAACAGTTACTTTGCATTGATATTTACAGAAGAAAAACCCTTTATGTCAATGAGAAATTATAGGAGTGATGTTGAAAAATATGTAATGATATTGAAATTCTGCCCAGACACGATAAGAGGGAGTATATGATGAGAGCCTTGTCGATCAATTCAGCCCTGGAGAGATTGTGCAAGGCTCAAAGGGTAGAACTTTTTTTCAGCCTGGTCTGTGCTTGTTGACAGAAGAGACAGCTTCTGCAGGGATGGGGTAAACTTAAATAGAAAGGGTGCAAGAATATTTGCTGATGCTATCGAGGCAGTGTTAGGTGGGTCGGAAAACTGCTAGCTTGGGAGGGATACACAGACTAAAAGGCTAACAGTGGCCGCAGGCAGAGGCAAAAGTGATTCTTGCACTGCTTCTATTAGAATGAGCATCAGCCTGGAAAGCAATTAATGGAGATTTACAGGACTGCTGGGAGTCATAGTGGAACAAGTAAATACATGGGCTGTGTTAGGATAACTAAGAATAGGAACAGGTGGATGTATACTTGCATGTACACCAATGCTAGGAGTATAGTTAATAAATTTGATGAGCTTGAAGCGCTAATGAAGACATCAAAGGCCGATATTGTTGGGATATCAGAGACATTGTGTCACACAGATATAAGCAGTGCAGAATTGGAATTTGGAGAGTACAATGTGTACAGGAAGGATAGACAGAACAGGAAGGGAGGAGGGGTTATGCTGTTAGTTAAAGAACACATAAAATCTAAGGAAGTGCATCCAATTGATGTTGGTGGACAATACAGTGTTGAGTCTGTTTCGTGTGAAATAAGCACTGGGAAAGTAAAAATGGGAGTAGGTGTGTGTTATAAGCCGAATGATTCTGATGAGTACAATGAGCAATTGTGCAGAGAAATAGAGTGGGCCAGTAAATCAGAATGTCTTATAATGGGGGATTTTAACTTTGCAGATATTGACTGGAACTTGTGGATTGGTCACTTACACACTAGCAAGACTTTTGTGGATTTATTGTATGATGTTTTCTATAGCAACATGTTGGAGAGGCAACTAGAGGGAGTAATACTCTTGATCTGATTATCAGCAGTGATTATTCATGCATTAAGTATTTGCAGATAAAGGAACCACTGGGTTGACAGTGATCATAATGTACTGATGTGGGAATTACTTAAAGATGTAACCAGGGCTGCCACAAGTGGGTAGGCGAGGTAAGTGTTGCTAACGGGCAGCAGTTCAGGAGGGCACCAAAAAAATTTGACATACACAAGTCGGACCTCTGTTTAATGAACTTCTTTATAGGGAAATTTTCTATTTAGCAATTTTTTTAAAATTCCCCTGGTTAAATTACATTTATAATAGTTTCAATAGAATGAAGAAAATTCCATATAACAAACAGATTATGAGAGACTTTACTGGGAACGTATAATCTCTGGCCTTCAGCCAATTAGTGCTGCTGCTAAGCATGAATTAAGAGCCAAAGGTATTACCATTCTGCAACTTAGTGTTACTCTTAAAACCTAACCAACCGCCTGTCTCACATACCCTGAAGTCACGATGGTCATCTGATTGGTTTTATACAATCAGATGATCAACGCAACTTCCATCATTTACCAGTATTCAACATGGCAGGCAAATAATTCACTTGAGATAAATACAGTACATGAAATTGCAGACATGTTAAGTTGCTTATCTGGATCTGTGTTTCATATTTATATTTTGCAGTTATAAAATCTTTTTCTTCAAGTTCTCTGCCCTCAGACAGGCTCAGGGCTCCATCGACATCATGCTTCTCTATCTTGTGCTATACTTTTAATTCCTGCATAATTTCCTCTTATCATCCAATCCACCATTCCAATTCTCCTCCTCCCAACAGTTCTCTTCCCACACATCTACCCCTCAGTCCCTTTCCTCTACATGCTTTCTCTTCTCAATACATGTCCTGTAAAGTTATTTTGTCTCCTTCTTAATTTGACTTGGCGCATTATGGCCTTAGCTGCCAATGCGCCATTAAAAACCAAATCAAACTAAATTCCTTCTTAATTCTTTAACGTTCTCCCTTCTACTTCCTCAAAATCTCATTACTCACTCTGTCCACCCATTTCACCCTTTCCATTCTCCTCTACACCCACATCTCGAAAGCTTCTAGGCATCTAATCTCCTCTATCCCAGTGTCATGTTTCGAAGCCATATAGTAACAACAGCTCATATTAATGTTTTCACCATTTTATTTCTTAATTCCTTCTTGAATTAAGAAAGCAAATGGTGAAAGCATTAATATGAAAACATTTACAGCTTAAGCTCCTCTTTGAATTCTTTCACCATTGCTTCAGCATATAAATCAAATAGTACGGGGAACAGGGCACATTCTTGCCTTACACCCCTACCAATGGGAAATCACGGAATATTTTCAAGAAAATAGAACAGAGAAAGCATTCCAAAAAATTCTCGATTTGGCTAATATGGTTACTGTCATTGGCATTGCTGCTTAGTTTACAGAAGTAAGCACTGTAAGGAAAAGACATCATTTCAATTATGAAAGTAGAGAGGAAGCTAATCAGGATCTGCAACAAAATTTCAAAATTATTTTTTTTCTTTCAAATTATGGAAACAACAATTTTATCGTTAACTGAAAGGTTCAGAAATATGAAAGAACATGTAGAAATATTTAAAATATTTTATATTTCTGAATTGAAAAAAATGGTCATATAACGTTTTCTTAAATCTTTGCAAAGGTTTACATATTAAATTAAGTGACGTTGATTGTAATGAGTTTGATAGATTTAGCATTATTGAAGAACTTAAAAGAGTACTTCAAATTTATATTAAAGACAATATTACTCCATCTGAAGTGTTACAATATATTTTTAAAAACAAGTTTAAAGATACTTTTCCAAATGCAGCAGTTGCATTAAGAATTTATGCAACTGAGGGGGAACAAAGGGGCGGTCTTACCAAGAAAGGCTTAAGTTCTGCAAATTGCAGCATCAGGAGACTAGATGCCTGCAAGGTGATTGGATTGAGGTGTATAAGGCCTTGAATGGGTTGAGCAGGCTCAATTCTAATGGGATTCTTCCTCTTCCTCAGATTACGAACCTGAGCATGCATAGATTCAAATTGAGGAAAGAAAGTTGTAGAATAGATGTTCGGAAATTGGCATTTAGCCAGCGCGTGGTTGATTGCTGGAACAAAACTTCCATCTGTCATTATGGAAATTGATAGCTTAAATAAATTCACTGAAGAACTACAAAATTTTGGAGCAGATGGAGAGGTGAATGGGAAATGGGTTTCCCCCCCCCCCTTTTTTTTTTGGTTGATGCTGTATAAGCTTGCTTTCTGCTCTCATATGCCACTACTAATATTAATACCCTTTCTGACTTTACCAGTTTCAGTTGCCTCAGGTGAACGGATTTTTCAAAATTATTAAAAAATTATTTACGACTGACAATGTCTCAACAACGACTCTCTAATTTGGCAATAATTTCAATAGAAAATGATTATTTGGAACAAATAAACATAAATTAAATATTTAATAAAATCACATCTCTTAAGGCAAAGAAACATAAATTTGTATAATTTTTTAACATTATAATTTTCCTTTTATTTTATTATTGCGATAGAGTATGATTACTGCGATTTAGAATTTAAAGTTTATTTCCAGAATTTCAGAATGATGTTGTTATTTTTGTTTGTTGTTTCATTATATTATATATGTGAGATTTGTTGTAATTCTTTTCTTTTTCAATAAATTAATAATAATTATTTACACCTTATTTTTTTTTTAATCGAAATATTTCAGGGCAGCAAATTTGATTTTGCTTACTGGCGACACATAGGGTTGCAGCGGCCCTGGATGTAACTACCATAAAGGCTAAAGGGAAGGGTTTTTGCTTTCGTAAAGGTGACTACAGTGGTCTCAGTAATTTTTGAATTCTGTACAGTAGGACCAACTGATGATGTTAAAAACAGTGAATTCGAAATGGGAAGCCTTCAGGGAATTAATTTTGGAAGCTACCAGGTTTTTAATACCAACTAAGAAATACAAATTTGTACTGTTCAAGATTTAGGCCTAAATGGATGTCAGATGAACTAATGAGGCTTGTGGAAAAGAAAAAAAAAATGCGTGAGATACATATAAATTAGCAGGTGACACAGAAACCTATGACAGATATAAGCTAGTCTGTAATCAAGTCACAAAGGAGGTTAAGCAAGTGATTGCTGACTATAAGAAATCTTTGGCAAAGGATGCAAAGCAACAAAGACTTCTTTACTTATGTAAACTCTAAAAGGAAGGGGATGAATCAGATTGGCCCACTTGATGTTTGTGGTTCAACTGTTGATGAACCTGCTCAGATAGTTTACAAACTGAATGACTATTTTGCATCTACATTCACACATGAAGAATTCTGTAAGGAAGGGGAGAACAAAAGTTTACTAAACTCTAACAAGGAGCTAAACGATTTTGTAATAATGGAGAGCAAAGTTAACATAAAAAAAGGCACCTTGAGCAGATGGAATATATCCAGTTATATTAAAGGAAGCACTGAGGGAAGTAAGCAAACCCTTAGTGATAATTATGAGAGCATCCTTAGATTCAGAGGTTCCCATGGAATGGAGATGTGCAAATGTATCCCCAATTCATAAAGGACGTTCAACAGGTGATGCAAATAATTATAGACTTGTTAGTTTAACTTCTGTTCCGAGGAAAATAATGGAGTCACTGGTTAAAGAAGTGATGTAGGATCACCTAGACAAGACTGCAGTAATAGTTCAGACACAGCATGGGTTTGTTAAGGAGAAGTCTTGTCTGACCAATTTCATTGGATACTACGATATGGTCACAAAGGAACTGGATGCAAAAAATAATTTTGATATCATATACTTGGATTTCAGGAAAGCTTTTGATACTGTTCCACATGGAATACTGCTGTACAAATTGGAGTGGTATGGCATTAAGGGCAAGTTGATGCATGGATAAAGGGATGGTTGATTGGGAGACAGCAGAGAGTGGTAATAAATGGACACTGCTCTATGTAGTAGTAGCAGTGACATGTGATGCAAGGAAGCAAGTGTATGAGCTTATGCAGCATCAGCCAAAAAAAAAAAAAAAAAAAATATCACACCATTCCCTCCACATGCCTGTCCAGTTCCTCCTTAAATTTATTCAACCTATCAACTTCCACAACGACAGATGGAAGTTTGTTCCAGCAATTAACCACCCGCTGGCTAAAGGCAAATTTCCACACTATTCTACATCTGTCTTTTCTTAATTTGAATTTATGCCCCCTTAGGTTCGTAATCTGAACAAGTGGAAGGATCCCATCAGAATTCAGCATGCTCAACCCATTCAAGGCCTAATGCTATGTGTGGACTAATGCTATGAGTGGTGTCCCCCAGGGTTCAGTGCTGGGCCCATTGTTGTTTTGCGCATTTATCAGTGGTATCAATGAAGGTATATCAGGCTTAATGTCCAAGTTTGCAAATGATACAAAGGTTGGCAGGATTGTTAATGATAGTAAAGACAGTATGCTACTGCAACAGGATCTAGAAAAGTTAGGTACGAGGGGGTTTCCGAAAAGTAAGGTAACACATTTTTTCTCTCAATGATGTTTAATAATACGAAGTTGAAATTACACACCACAAAGTCTCTAGTTTTATTGATGCACTTGTCCCAGTGATGGATCAGTTTATCAATACCAGTACTGAAGAAGTCTGTGTCCACACACACAGTAACCAACATCACATTGCCTGATGAACTTCCTCATCCGTGGTGAAAAGCTTTCCTGAAAGGTCTTTTTTCAGAGGGCCAAACAAATGGAAGTCTGAAGGCGCTAAGTCGGGTCTGTAGGGGAGATGTGACAGTTTCCCAACGATTATGGCGCAACCACTCATGAGTGGCATGGAGCTGCATTGTCGTGCAACTAAATCACACTGTTTGTCAGGAGTCCTGGTCATTTGTGTCGACTGTTGGCTTTCAGTTTTTCCAATTTTGCACAGTAAAGCTGTGCATTGATTGTTCCTCCCTTCGGCAAGAAATCCACTAACAGAATGCCTTGGTGATCCCAGAACATTGTGGCCATGATGTCAGTCTTCAATGTCCACACAGCCCGCTTTAAATTCATTGCACCAAAAACACCTGCTTCTTTGTCATCACCTTTTTGCTGTACACAGCAACCAGTTCACGGAGAATGCACCTTGGTGAAGACCCTTTTGCTTTCAAAAAGCAAATAACTTCACGAACACCTGTTTTGGATAACACTCGCAAGGTAGCCACCGTTTTGTAACTGGAATCTGCTGTGAGGCGACAGTACACTGCAATGGCGGTCTTTTTGAACGTTATTAACGGGTCTATCTGTCCACCATGTTTCATCTCATTCCCTTTCACCATTATTAAGAAAAAAAAAAATGTTAACTTACTTTTCAGAAACCCCTCGTAGATGGGCTGAGAAGTGGCAACCGAAGTTTAATGTTGACAAATGCAAAGCACTGCATATGGGTAGCAGTAACCAAAGAGAAACATACCAACTGTGTGGTATTACACTCAGGGAGGTAGAGAATGAAAAAGACCTGAAGGTAATTGTGCAGTCGGATATGAAGTTCTCTGAGCAGCGCACATGGGCTGCCAGAGCAGGTCATAGAATTTTGTCAATAGTAGTAGTAGCGGCACGTTATGCAAGAAAGCAAGTGTAGATCCCACCCATACAAAAAAAAAAAAAAAAAATTCACACATTCATTCCCTCTAAATGTTTGTCCAGTTCCTCCTTAAATTTATTTAGCTTATCAACTTCCACAACGACAGATGGCAGTTTGTTCCAGTAATTAACGACCCGCTGGCTAAAGGCAAATTTCCACACATCTATTCTACATGTCTTTCCTTAATTTGAATTTATGCCCCCTTAGGTTCATAATCTGAACAAGTGGAAGAATCCCATCAGAATTAAGCATGCTCAACTCATTCAAGGCCTTATACACCTCAATCAGATCACAGTGCACGTGCCTGTGCTGTGCTGTGATCTGATTGAGGTGTATAAGGCCACTGCAATTCGCAGAACTTAAGCCTCTCTTGGTAAGAGGATCCCTTCATTCCCCTCACTAATCTTGCTGTCCTTCTCTGTACACGCTCAAACAAATTTACATCCTTCCTAAAATGAGGCCTCCAGACCTGTATGCAGTACTCAAGGCAAGGCCTGACCATTGCCTTATACGGAGGGACAATCACCTCCTTTTCCCTTCCAGCAAAATTCCTATATATCATTGACAAAACCCCATGAACTGCCCTGGCAGCCTGTCTGCATTGCTCAGAAAACTTCATATCTGACTGCACAATTACTCCCAGGTCTTTTTCATTTTCTACCACCTTAAGTGGTAGAAAATCAATATCAATGATAAATATACAGAACAACAGTGGAACCAACACCGAACCCTGTGGGACTCCACTAATAACATTAGCCCACGAAGAGCAGCACGCATTGATTACCACCCTCTGTCTTCTCCCACTCAACCATCCTTTTATCCATTGTAGCATCTTACCCTTAATACCATTCTGCTCCAATTTGTACAGTAGTTTTCCATACACAACAGTGTCAAAAGCTTTCCTGAAATCCAAGTATAAGATATCAAAATTATTTTTTGCATCCAGTTCCTTTGTAACCACATCATAATATCCTATCAAATTTGTCAGATCAGACTTTCCCTTATCAAATCCATGCTGTGTGTGAATTATTGCTGCAGTCTTGTCTAGATGATCCTGCAATGCATCTTTAACCAGTGACTCCACTATTTTACCCGGAACAGAAGTTAAACTAACTGGTCTGTAATTACTGGTGTCACCCTTCGATCCCCCTTTGTGAACTGGGGATACATTTGCACATCTCCAGTCCATGGGGACCTCCCCTGAGTCCAAGGATGCTCTCATAATTATGGCTAAGGGTTTGCTTACTTCCTTTGCCACCTCCATTTATATAACTAGATTGATCTCATCCACCCGAGGTGCCTTTCTTATGTTTAACTTCAACAATTTCTCCTCCGCTTTGCTCTCAGTTATTACGAAATCATTAAGCACCCTGCTACAATTTGATAACCTTCTGGCATTTTCAAATCTTAATAACTCCTCATGTGTAAATGTAGATGCAAAATACTCATTCAGTTTGTTTGCTATCTGAGCAGGATCATCAACAGTCGAACCATCGATTATCAAGTGGACCAATCATGGTCCACTTGATAATCAATCAATTTTGACTTGGTTATAGACTAGCTTATATCTGCTATGGGCTTCTGTGTCGCCTGATAATTTATATGCATCCCATGCATTTTTCTTCTCTATCACGAGTCTCATTAGTTCATTTGATAAACATTTAGGCCTAAACCTTAAATAATATTTCTTAATAGGTATGAAACTTCCACGATTAATTCCTTGAATGCTTCCCACTTAGAATTTGCTGTTGGTAAGATCATCAGTTGATCCAACTGTACAGAATTTAAGAACTGTCTGAGACCATTGTACTCACCTTTATGGAAGCAAAAACCCTTTCCTTTACCCCTGATGGTAATTATATCTTTAAGTAAATCCCACATCAGCACACTGTGATCACTGCCATCTAGTGGTTCCTTTATCTGCAGATTCTTAATACACGAATGATCACTGCCGATAACCAGATCAAGAGTATTACCCTCTCTGGTTGCCTCTCGAACATGCTGCTGAGGAAAACAATCATCCAATAAATCCCCAAAAGTCTTACTAGTGTGAGAGTGACCAACCACAAATTCCAATCAACATCTGGGAAGTTAAAATCCCCCATTATAAGACATTCTGAATTACTAGCCCACTATTTCTCTGTACAATTGTTCATTGTGCTCATTCGAGTTATTAGGCCTATAACACACTCCTACTCTTATTTTTGCTTTCGCAGTGCTTATGTCACACCAAACTGACTCAACAGTGCACTGTTCATCTATATCAACTGGATGCACTTCTTTTTATTTTATGTTTTTCTTAATTAACAGCATAATACCTCCTCCCTTCCTATCCTGTCTATCCT
Source organism: Mastigoproctus giganteus (assembly GCF_048544385.1). NCBI lineage: Eukaryota > Metazoa > Arthropoda > Arachnida > Uropygi > Thelyphonidae > Mastigoproctus > Mastigoproctus giganteus. The sequence goes on from NC_143575.1 coordinate 1,438,756, forward strand.
TTCTGTACATATTGTACTGTTCAAATTCCAATTCTGCATTCCTAATATTGTGTGACACCACTTCTCTGATATCCCAACAATATCCACCTTTGATGTCTTGACCAACACTTCAAATCATCAAATTTATTTACTATACTTCTAGCATTGGTATACATGCAAGTATACATGCACCTATTCTTAGTTACCCTAACAAATCCCATATACCCACCCGTTTCACGATGACTGCTATCAGTCCCTGAAACCCCCCAGCACTCCTCGCTCCAGACCACAGCTTATTCTAATAAAAGTAGTACAAGAATCACCTTCACCTCTGCCTGCAGCTACTTTTGACCTTTTAATCTGTGAATCCCCCCCCCGCTATCAGTTTTCTGACCCACCTAACACTGCCTTGATAGCATCAGGAAATATTCTTGCACCCTTTATATTTAAGTGTATCCCATCCCTGTAGAAGCAGTTGTAAATCTCCTGTTACCATGCTGAAAAAAATTCTACCCCTTGAGCCTTGCACATTTCCTCCAGGGCCAAATTGATTGACAAGGCTCTCATTATGTACTCCCTCCTATCGTGTGTGGGCCGAATTGCAGACACAATGGCATATAGAAATTTTGCTAGCAGAGACAAGGAGGTGATTATACCTTTCTATAATGCAATGTATTAAGCCACACCTTCAGAACTGCATACAGGTCTGGAGGCTTCATTTTAGGCATGATGTAGAGTTGCTAGAATGAATACAGAGAAGGGCAACAAGATTGGTTAGAGAAACAAAGGGGTTCTCTTACCAGATGAGACTTAAATTCTGTAAGTTGCCGCATCTGGAGAATAGGCAATTGTGAGTTGATTTGATTGAGGTGTACAAGGCCTTGAATAGTTTGAGCAGACTCAATGCTGATGATATATTCCACTTGCTTAGATTAAGAACCTGAGGGGGGGCATAGATTCAAATTGAGGAAAGACAATTGTAAAATATATGTGCAGAAGTTTGCCTTTAGCCAGCAGCTAGTTGATTGCTGGAACAGACTTCCATCTGTTGTTGTGGAAGTTGATATCTTAAATAAATTTAAGGCTGAACTAGACAGACATTTGGAGTGACTGGATGAGCGAAATGGGAAGGGGTTTTTTTTAGCCAATGCAATAAGCTTGCTATCCTGGTAGGGGATTGTGATCTCTTGTCTCGAGGGTGAAGACACCGTTCCCCCTCTATTATGCTGCAGTGCAATATACTGTATCACCTGCCACAATTGTGGTAGCTGCTATGTGGGGGAAGGCTCCAGGGCTGCCTCTCAGAACATGAAAGGGCCATTCAATTGGCTGTCTCTGCACTTGCAGAGCTGTTGTTGTTGCTTGTTATTTGGTTTTTAGGAGCATTAGCAACTAAGGCCATATTGCTCCGCGGATATGCGGTGGTCATTTCCTGACCTTTCTGCATCCTCCGTATTTGGTGGGCATGGGCTAGTTGCAGAGCTAGCCCATGCCCACCTAATTGCAGTTGTGTTGAATTGACCTGCTAGTTGCAGGTCAATTCAACACAACTGCAATCCCAGACATGATACCAAGGTCATTGACCAACCCTGGCACTAGCATCAATGACTGGCTTGAGTTACTGCACATATCTGGTTACCATAGCATTTTCAATTGCAATAGAGGTGTGTGGCTACACCCAATCATGGCATCTGTAGGTTTACAATGTAACAAATGCTGGCACTCGGCCATATGCACACACTGCATCAACAACAATCATCTAGTCCTGTCCAGTAAATGCTTTAGCATTCGTACACATCCTATAAATAACTTATATTATTAAACTTAGTTACTGTGTTCTTACCAGTTAAACTGAATTCTTTATTTATCTATGAAACCTGGTACCGCAGTCCTGTTCAGTTTTAACTGCAGTCATCTCATAAAAATAGGAACACGAATAAAGAATAATAATAGAAACCAATAATCACACACATTTACATATTATTAAAGCAATTATCGCACACAAACATTACTTTGATAATTACAAAATATTTCTAGCCCTTTTGGCTGCAAAGTCATTAATGATGTTGTCATAACCAATTTTTTTTTTTTTTTGCTACATCATTTTCAATGGAAATAACTGAGAGTGAAGTTAGTCTTTCCAAGGAAATGGACAACCTAAAACAAATTTTAACTATTTTTAGCATGGAATTGAATCTTTCATTCAATACAGTGGCATAGCCAGGGTAGGCAAGCAGGTACACTGTGCCCTCTGATCCCGAAATTTGGTATTGTGGTGCTTTTTTAGAAAGCAAATGGCACTTTTTTTGTGAATGTACATTCTGACAAAAAATCCTGGCTACGCCACTGATTTAATGCCACTGTAATGGGGCTTGTTAAAATCAATCTTAAGGCTACGACAACATAACAGGTATAATTCTGTTAAATTTTTCATATATATGTACTGTGTATTTCCAAACACATTGCGTTAGTCAAAACAACGTAACTGAACATACTGATTTCATCGAAAAACTCTTCTTAATCAAGATAATGAGGGTAACTAGACATTAAGATGGGCATAGCCTAACTGATAGAAATGCAAAAAAGACAAGGATGATATTTAGCATTAGCATAGGCATATGATGCAAGAAAGCAAGCTTATGCAGCATCCGCCAAAAAAAAAAAACTTCCACTTCACCCCTCCGTTCATTCGAAATATCTATCCGGCTGAGCCTTAAATTTATTTAGGCTATCAACTTCCACAACGAGGGATGGAAGTCTGTTCCACCAACCAACTACCTGCTGGCTAAAGGCAAATTTCCACACATCTATCCTAATCTGTCTTTCCTCAATTTGAATTTATGCCCCTCAGGTGATTATTCTGAGCAAGAGGAAGAATCCCACCAGCATTGAGCATGCTCAAACCATTCAAGGCTTTATACACCTCTATCAGATTACCTCGCCGGTGCCTAGTCTCCAGACACTGTAATTTGCAAAACTTAAGCCTTTCTTCATAAGAGCAACTTTTGTTCCATTCACTAATCTTGTTGCCCTTCTCTGTACTCGTTTCAGAAGCTCTACATCCTTCTTGAAATGAGGCCTGCAGACCTGTATATACTACTCAAAGTGTGGCCTGACCATTGCCTTATACAAGGGAATAGTCACCTCCTTATCCCTGCTAGAAAATGATCTGAATAATTATTTAGACCATTTCAGCACAGGGCCCTGTTCAACAGAATCAGTTGAACATGCTTGTGGCCGGCATTGATCATAATTCTGAGGTATACAGTTTTGCCCAATTGCCTTTTGCAAATGATATCTTCCCTTCAGTTTTGTGCAAATACATGACCCATCAAACTGTTCCTTCTGAAATGTTAGCGAGTTAAGCTGTCTTAGTGACAAAAGTTCCTCCTAAATATACTCCAACAATCATGTCCCTTTCAAAATCATTAAGGTCTTTCCTTCATTATATAGTACCCATAATTACATGTAGTTAGGCCTGATTTGCATTTAAAGACATGAAGCTAAGCAAGCTGGGATGTCATTTGCATGTTTAATAGCATCAGTGGTACACAGAAACCACTGTTTAGTATTTCCATTTTTGTATCTATTACATGTATGTGATTGAATATCTCCTTTCTACAGGGCTCTCAATCCTCAGTGATAGGATGGTATAGAAGGAGATGATATAGAGGATGCATTAATAAAGAGCTTGATCTGATCTCAGGACTTGTTGTAATGGAATATATCTTCATGAACCAAAACATTATGGCCAGCCTGTATCCACAGTGCTTAGGAGTAATATCATTGCCCAGTGAAGCATATATAGCAACGGCACAGGTAGTTCCTGTCAGTATGATGTCTGTGCAATGGGGTAACGAGAAGAACCTGAAAAAGTTTGTGAAATGATTTGTGGCGCTAGAAGAGCGTGGACCAGCATCTTAAGTTCCTGAATATTGGACAAAAAGAATAGACTAGTCTAATGAAACAAAGTTCCAGCTTCCTCATTACCCAGGGGTTCACATCTGGTGAGTATTGGCTTGGCAAACTCAGGGTCCTGACCTAGATATCATCATTCCTCTCTCTCTCTCTCTCTCTCTCTCTCTCTCTCTCTCTCTCTCTCTCTCTCTCTCTCTCTCATCCCCATTAAACACCATTAATGCCAATTCCTATGTTGACATTGTTTTGAACCAAACCAAATTTTTGCTTACATGTTGACCATGTATCCAGATGGTATTGGACTCTTTCGACAAGATGCCACGTGTCACAAGCGTCATTGCGCAGGAATGGTTCAAGGATCATGTTCAAGCATTTTGTGTACTCCCTTGGCCTCCAATTTCACCAACATCAATCCCATCAAACAGTTCTGGTATTCAGTGGTGCTGTATTCACCAATCCCCACCAGAGTCTTGTTCTGTTGCCGAATTCCAGATGATTTTATAATAATTGAGAGCAAATTGGATACATCCCATCCACCTGGTGGTGGATGGGATCAATCCAGTTATATTGAAGGAGGCAGCAAAGGAAATAAGCAAGCCCTTAGCCATAATTATGAGGGCTTCCTTGGACTCAGAGGAGATACCCATGGACTGGAGATGTGCAAATGTGACCCTAATTCACAAAGGAGGATCAAAGGGCGAAACAAGTAATTACAGCCCTGTTAGTTGAACTTCTGTTCCAGGGAAATTAATGGAGGCACTGATTAAAGAAGCACTGCAGATCATCTAGACGACTTCAATTATAGCTCGGACACAGCATGGTTTTGTTAAGGGGAAGTCTTGTCTGACCAATTTGATTGGATACCATGATGTGGTCACAGAGAAACTGAATGCAAGGAGTAACTTTGATATCATAGCATTATTTGGATCTTAGAAAGGCTTTTGATACTATTGCACATCGAAGACTGCTGCACAAATTGGAGCAGTATTGCATTGGAGGAAAATTGCTACTATGGATAAAGGGATGGTTGAGTGGATGAAGACAGAGTGGTAATCAATGGACACTGTTCATCGTGGACTAATGTTATTAGTGGAGTCCCTCAGGGTCCAGTGTTGGGTCCACTGTTGTTTTCTGTATTTTTTAATGATACTGATGATGGTATATCCGTTTTAATGTCCAAGTCTGCAGATGATACAGTCAGCAGGGTTGTTAATGACACTAATGACAGTACGCTGCTGCAACAGGATCTAGAAAAGTTGAGCAAATGGGCTGAGAGGTGGCAACTGAATTTAACATTGACAAATGTAAAGTACTGCATATAGGAAGCAGTAACCCCAGAGTAACATATCAACTGTGTAGTACTACACTGACAGTGGTAGAGAATGAAAGGGCCTGGAGGTAATTGTGCAGGCAAATATGAAGTTTTCTGAGCAGATGATCTGCAAGAGTATGATATACAGGAATTTTTCTAGCAGGGATAAGGATGTGACTATACCCCTTGTATAAGGCAATGGTCAGGCCACACCTTGAGTACCTATATACAGGTCTGGAGGCCTTATTTTAGGAAGGATGTAGAAATGCTATAGCAAGTGTAGAGAAGGGCAGCAAGATTAGTGAATGGAAGAAAGGGTTGCTCTTATGAAGAAAGGCTTTAGTTTTGCAAATTACAGTGACTGGAGACTAGGCACCTGCGAGGTGATCTGAGTGAAGTGTATAAAGCCTTGAATGGTTTGAGCATGCTCAATGCTCAAACCATTCAAGCATGCTCAAGCTGATGGGACTCTTCCTCTTGCTCAGAATATTTGCTTGAGAGGGCATAAATTCAAATTGAGGAAACAGTTGTAGGAGAGATGTGCAGAAGTTTGCCTTTAGTCAGCGTGTGGTTGATTGCTGGAACAAACTTCCATTTTTTTTTTCAGTTTTCGGTTTTTTTTTTTTTAAGAGCATTAGCAACTAAGGCCATATTGCTCCGGGATATGCGGTGGTCATTCCCTGACTTTTCCGCATCCTCCGTATTTGGTGGTGACAGGCTCGAGCCCCGGTCTAATCAAGAAGCACGGGCTATGCACTGCTGCTCCTTCCCACCTGGCTACGGAGGCGCCACAAACTTCCATCTGTCATTGTAGAAGTTGATAGCTTAAGATTTAAGGCAAAACTAGACAAACATTTGGTGTGAGTGGATGGCTGAAATTAGAAGTTTTTTTTTTTTTTGATTGATACTATATAAGTTAGCTTTCTTACATAACGTGCCTTTACTAATGTTAATGTTCTTCTCTGGGAGTCACAACAAACAATGATAGACGTGAGTAAATTATATATTTATTATAGAACTATTGAAATATTTCTATTTCTCACTTTACTTAAAACTGCTAAAAACTGACACTAGACTCTAGTGTTAAGTTTTTTTATACTCTACTGACCAGAGTTTAAAAAACATACAGGTTACAGGTTCTTAAATTATAAAAATTTAAGAACCTGTATCTTATATCATTGACAGAATGCCACATGTGAACAATCCTAGCAGCCTATCAAAACTGCACAAAGAACGTCATGTTCAACCCCCAGACCCTTTCATTCTCTACCACTGTCAGTGTAGTACCACACAGTTGATACGGTACTCTGGGGTTACTGCTTCCCATATGCAGTACTTTACATTTGTCAATGTTAAACTTCAGTTGCCACCTCTCAGCCCATTTGCTCAAGGGGGCGGCACAAAGAACATTATGTTGCACAAAGAACATCATGTTCAAAATTGCACATGTACAAATACTCCTAGATCCTTTTTAGTTACCTTGAGTGTGCTTACTCCTGAATTGTGTTATTTGGAATTGCTGCTATCCAAATGAAGTACCTTGCATTTCTCAATGTTAAACTTCAATTTTCACTTCTCAGCCCACCTGGCTAATTTTGGTAGTAATTTTGCCTAGTTTCTTTTGCAGTAACATACCCTAATTCCTATCATTGACCACGCTGCTAACCTTTGTATTGTCAAAATTCTAGGGATTAAAAGGTCGTTTTTAAATGAAGTTTTACTTTACACCGCTTGGCTGTTTTACTTAAGCAAAATACATTATACACAGTTCAGATTTGCTAATAATCTACCTGCCAGCTGATGAAAAGCCAGTAAGCATCGAAACAGCTAAGCTGGCGATGTCTCAGATTTTTAAATGTACAGCAAAATTGCCTAAACTGGCGATGCTATGCAATCAAAAAACAAAAGATATTAGCAACTTGGCCAGAATTGTGGATGACAATATTTGTCTCTAAGGCCAGCACCGAAGACTTGGTGCTCAGTCTTCAATGAGAGCAGAAAGTCGCTTGATGTTTGAAATTGAATGCACGTAAATTGTACAAAGTGTGATGTGATTTCAATCATCGAGCTGATATACCCCTGCAATCCTATAGCATTAAATTAGATCTTGCCCATACATTAATTACATAATTAAGTGGGGAATAAACTAATGAATGATGTATGGAAAAATTCTGTTCTCATGTTGAACTTATTCCTTATATAATAAAAAAATTAAACGTAAAATTTAATTAATTTATTTTACAGACAAATCAAAAAGAGGGATATCAAATTACTAATATTAGTATCAAATTACTAATATTAGTAGTGACAAACAGGGGCGAGCTGTCCCGAGGGTAAAGGGGTGCACTGGACCTAGGTGCCAACATTCAAGGGTTGCCAAAATCTACATACACATATGAAGAAAATTTTAAAGGGGACGGCAAAATTGCGATTGGCACATGGGGGGCCACTTACCCTAGGAACCACCCTCGGGACAAATGATGCAAGGAAGCAAGCTTTTACGGCACCAGCTTCAAAAAAATAAATAAATCAATAAAATAAAATAAATAAAACACATCCATATTATCTCTCCATACTCTCTAATAATTTGTATAATTGAAATTACCAACTTCTACAACACTAGATGGTTTGTTCCAACAATCACTCACTCTCTGGATGTTTAAATTTAAGTTCATTATGCTCTCTCCCTCTCTCTCTCTCTCTCTCTCTCTCTCTCTCTCTCTGTTCTCAGAACAGGAGTAAGAATTCATAGCCTTAAATGCTTATTCACGCAGGTGCCTAGTTTCCTATGGCAAACTAGGCAAAAACTACTTGTTTTCAAAACTAAGTGCTACTTTGTTACCCTGCATCCATTTCTGCAAATATTTAAAATCCTGATGTAAATATTGTCGTTATTTGTTACGTTCTTCCAATCTGTATAGTTCCCCAGTGAGAGTTTAAGCCCGCTTAAAACTAGTGACAAGATCTATTTGTCAATCATTTCAAGGGTTATGGATTAGAGTCATTTCGATTACGGAAAGAGTTTCTAAAGATCCCATCCATAGGGGCTGAAATTGGTCTATCTCAGGAGAATGGTGTATGGAAGATGAAAAATGGAGGTCATTGTAGTATCTGCCATGGACTCTCTTCTTTGCCCATCTTTCTAGCTTCGCTTGTGCCGTCTGGGCGGGAGGGGACTCCTCTCTTAGGTTGAGTAGATTATGCCACTTATCTATTTATGGCCTGGTAGAGTGCTGCTGAATTTTTCTGGTAGTAATCCTTCAAGATAGCTATCGCTGTTTTCTGTTGTTGGATGAGGTCTCTCAAACTCCTTACTCCCTCTTTCTGAGCTATTGTCAGTTTCTCAATGGCTGACTCCGGGGGGGTCTTTCTCATGATATCCTCCAACTCGGTGTTAGTCCAATTTTTGATCCCGAAGGAGTATGTTAGCACTGGGACTGCATAGGTGTTTATGGCTTTAACTGTATTACCTCCGTTCAACTTCCCCTTATATAAAGCAATGGTCAGACCACACCTTGAGTACTGTATACAGGCTGGAGGCCTCATTTTAAGAAGGATGTAGAGCTGTTGGAACGAGTACAGAGAAGGGCAACAAGATTAGTGAATGGAATAAAGGGTTGCTTTTAAGAAGGAAGAGCAACCCTTTTGCAAATTACAGTGTCTGGAGACTAGGCACCTGCAAGGTGATCTGATTGAGGTGTATAAAGCCTTGATTGGTTTGAGGATGCTAAATGCTGTGGATGGAATTCTCCCTCTTGCTCAGAATAATCATTTGAGAGGGCATAAATTCAAATTGAGGAAAGATAGATGTAGGATAGATGTGCGGAAGTTTGCCTTTAGCCAGTGGGTGGTTGGTTGGTGGAACAGATATCCATCCTTTGTTGTGGAAGTTGATAGCCTAAATAAATTTAAGGCTGAGCTGGACAGATACTTGGAAGAACGAAGGGGTGAAATGGGAGCATGTTTTTTTTTTTTTTTTTTTTTTTTTTTTTTGGCTGATGCTGCATAAGTTTGCTTTCTTGCATCATATGCCTCTACTAATGTAATGCTAACTTTGCTTTGGGCAGGCTTCTGAGTCTCTGATATTTTTTGATTAAGCAGGCCTTAATTTCCTTGTGCTGTGAGCCTGCATCATCCCAGGTATTTGTAGGTCTCTCCCTCTGTCATGGCTTCAATCTTTTTACCAATCTGCAGCTGGTAGTTTCAACCAACTAATTTCCCCTGATGCAATCCGTGAATCTTGATTTGTCTAGACCAAATCCCATCATGATATCATTGCTGAATTCTTCGGTAATCCGGAGTAGTTGCTGGAGTAACGTTCTCGGTTGCCATGTAGATCTTGATGTCATCCATGTACATCAGGTGGGTGAGGGTGTACAGGGTTTTCCTTCCTTCTTTGAGGTTATATTCATACTTGCTGCTGTTGAGCGTGATGGATAGCGGATTGAGTGCTAGACAGAACAACAGTGGACTCGGGGCATCTCCCTGAAATATTCCTCTCCTGATAGGGATTGGTCTGGTTGTGATGTTCTCGACCTTAACAGTGGCAGTCCATTTCGCCATCGTTGCTTCTAGGAATTTTGCCACTGTCGGATTGACTTTGTAGATCTTCAGCACCTCTATTAGCTAGCTATGAGGTATGGAGTCAAAAGCTTTGCAGTAATCAATGTAGACAGTGTACAGGTTGCGGCACTTCTTGTAGGCATGATCTATAACTGTGGCAGCTATGATTAATTGCTCCTTGCATCCTTTGCTCATATGCTTGCATCCTTTCTGCTGTTCGGCCATTATGTTCTGGCTCTCCAATTGGTCTGGTATCTTCTTGGTTATGCAGCTGGTCAGGATCTTGTAGAGCGTTGAAAGACAGGTGATTGGCCTGTATTTTTCCAAGTTTCTTTTATCTTGGTCTTTAGGCTTCAGAATATGATTCCTTGAGTGAGAAATTTTAAGATGGTCTCTGGATGCCTTATCATTTTTTTAAAAATCCAAATTATTATTTTTAGGCCACTCAAATAATTAAATTCAGCTGCCCTACTGTGTGTCTTATGTCTGTTAATTGCATGTGCTCTTTGGTCGATTTGTCTGTTTTGCTGGACGAAAAACACTAGTTTCTGGGGGGAAAACCTTGCTATCTACGCCTGAGACCGACTAATTCAGCCATGAAAAAAGCCCATTAAAGTTTCTCGCGTCATCAACGGAATTCAAACCCAAGCTTTTTCCACCTGGTGTGGGAAGGATGGTGACGATACCACTGTGGTACCTGTGCAGATTGCCTCATCATTTGGGTGAACTGCTCTGCTAGGTGCTTGTGCAAGCAAAAGAGCTTCTTGTACCAGTAGTTGTGGACGTTATCTATTCCTGAAGTTCGCCAGTTGCAGAAGTTACTGATCGACTGTGGTTTACTTCTTCCTCCTGATTCTCCGAGTCTCTCATCTCTTGTACATCCTTGGTTTTCTTCCATTCTAGTTCTATCAATGGCACCCAGCTATTATGTCTTACTGCACTGTTCCATATGTTTCCCCCAGAGCTCCTCGATCATGCTCTGCTTGGGTGACATGTTTCCATCTTTCCCATCTTCTACAAAACTCCAGTAGGATCTTTGGTCCTCGTAGGAGATTCGGTTAATTTTCTTCTGAAGCTCTCTTTTATCGGCGTAGTCTCCTGCTGAGTGCAAGGAGGTTCTGCCTGAGTGTGTGTGTCCAAGTATTCTACTATTCTCTGATTTTTAGTCTCTTATTTGGTGTGGAAGCTGTCTCTATTGAGGATGCTCTTCACTTTTCCAATCAATTTCTTACTCCTATTATCCTGTTGGTACAGGTAAATTGGCCTATCTTGACTCCTAATTGTTCTATCTTTTGCTAAAGTCTTCTTTCCAGTGGTAGCGGTTCCTTCTTTTTTTGGTTCTTCTGCTGATGCTGTTCTTCGTTTCTCTTCCATTAATCCTACTTATGGCAGCACATATACGGCTGTGTGGATGACCGCAGTGTCGCACCATTTTTGTTGAGGTAGTGTGATATTATTTGCCGATTGAGTTGGTCTGTGACTCTCCACAGGATTCTATTGGATCTCTGCTTCAGTATCACATGGGTCATTGTGGGGTCCATGCCTATGAATTCTGTTAGGGCCTTCTTCCACTTGTATTCTCGTCTCGATATCATAACCTCATCTCTTTCCACTTCAGCTGTTCTGGGTTGTATTTCTTCTTGTCCTTACTCCTCTGCTTCTCTGTTGTCCATATTCTTTGTTCTTTTTTGTAGTCGATCAATCGTGTCCTGCTTGATTTTTACCAAGGTTGCAGGAGCTATCGGGTTCTTCGTGATGACAGTCATTTTCTGGTCCACCATTCGCTGTTCAGTGACATGAATATCCGAATTCCAACCACTCGATACATAGTCTCGACCTGTACATTGTCATATTGGTCTCTAGGTTGGTTATTTCATGGTAGGCTCACATGATGCACATATTCATTTCAATGCTCCACTTTGTGCATTGGAGTTTTTCTTTTTTCCTGGTTGGTCACTAGCACAGTTGCACAGGAAACACTTTCAACTGGTCTTACCCTTCTCTTGTAGTAGTCATACGGGTGACAGTGCCACTTGATCCACTGTCTTCCTTAGGAGAGTCTCCAACTTTTCGAACCCACCCCTTTGCTTAAGTTTGAATGCAAATGGCTTTCTCCTGTGCCACACTCGATGCTGTATGATTATTATTTCTCTTTAACATCATCCATTTATGGACATGTGGATATCTGTCTATTTATGTAGGGCAGTACCTGGAACATTTGTTCAAACCCACCTCGGATCTCTGTGATGGTCTAACTAGACCATCACAGACCCGGACAAACAAATCATCCATCCATCTATGGAGGTGAACCTGTTTAGGTTCGGCTTACGTCCAGAGGTAGCATTAGTTCTTGGGAGCAACACCAGATGATGCCACTATCTACCCTAGCAGCCACTCCGGCCTTGGGGAAGGTAGGTCCCTGGAGCAACTTTCACGGTTTTTTTATTATCTCTATACGTTAAAAAAAGTTTTCCTCCTATTGATATTTATTTGAGCAAATGGGAGAATACGGCGGGTCAATTACGTCACTTATTCCAGCCATAACTGCCTCTATAATGTTCACCAACTTTGTGCACATGCTTCACTGTCTAACTCTAATACACGACCACGCCCAGCATCATTTGATGTTCCATTGTATGTGAGCAAAGCGAGCCGAGGGTAAACTAGTTATTTATTACTGTTACTATTATTTTTTATTTATTATTATTTTTGTTTGTTTCAAGTAACCAGCTAATAACTGATTTAGCTCTTCCCTTATTCCAAATTTCAGTGATTTATATTGCCATTGTAGGAATGTCTACTTAGTCATAAGCTTTGGTCAAATTTAAAAACAAGACTAAAATAAAAATTAATTTGGTTTAATTATAAATAAAAAGAATCCATTAAATTTTCTAATGTCTGCTGTCACGGCAGCACAATGGTTATTATTGTTGTTGGTATTAGTATTAGCCATATAGTGCAAGGAAGCTACACATTTTTGCTGTACCGGCCAAAAAAAAAAAAAAAAGATGTAGATAAGAAAATACAAATTATGCACTTCCCTCCTCACAAAGTTAACTATCCTGTTGACCTTTGAATTTCTTCAAACTGTCAGTCTCAACTACCTGTGAAGGCAACTTGTTCCCAATAGTCAACAACTCGCTGGCTAAAAGAAAAATTACTAAAATCTAGTCTAAACTTCTCCTGTAATTTGAACTTATGACCCCTAGTACTGGAATTTGTTATAACAGTAAAAATTCCACCTTCATTCATTTTACTAGCCCCTCTCAGAGTCTTATAAACTTCAATCAGGTTCCACCAAAGGTGCCTGGTTGCAAGCTCTACAGCCACATAATCGAAGTCTTTCTTCGCACCGTCGCTATTTTGCCGATTTAACAATGCCAGTAGCCCTTCTTTGAACCCTTTCAAGGAGCTCAATATCTTTTTTCAGATGAGGTCTCCATGCTTGGACAACTGCCCTGTACAGCTGGATTACCATCTCGCTATCTCTACAGGATATTGTTCGATAAATCATTGATAGGACACCATGGGCTTTCCTGGGAGCCTGTTTACGCTTCTCAGAAAACTCCATATCTCCCAGTATCGTAACTCCCAGATCGCTTTCTACCTCTACTGTTTTCAATTCGACCATACCGAGTGAAAAAGTTATTTTGGGGTGATGGGGTGCTGTAGTTGTAAAATTTAGCAAAAGGTATACTGTAGTGTGTGAATGTTACGTATGAAGAGTATACTGTGCTTATAAATAAAATTCCAGAGGATATACGGCATATACACGGGTGTATATACATGTATATATATATATATAGCCACGCCATCCGGGTGGTGTACTGCACCAGGGCGTCAATGACTAAGGGGCGGCAGAGACTAAGAGACGATAAAGACCAATGTTCTGTAAACACTAAAAAGACGGCAAAGACTAAGGAGACTAAAAGTTCAGTGTACTGAATTTTTGTATCGTGTTTTGTCGTATTTTATATTAACAAACAATGAATTTTTAATTTAAAACATTTGTTTTCAATATTTCTCAGATGTCTGATGAAGGAAATGACTCTGGTTATGAATACAGAAAAAAAAAAAAAAAAAAAATGAAACGCGACCAAATAAAAAACCAACAAGTTCGATTACCAGGTTTCTGGATATCCAGCCACAGCCAGATCCATCAACTTCGATTTCCTTTAGTTTTACTACTATTGATGAAGAAACAAACAAGTGAATTATCACCTGTCCAAGATGTTGACATTCCAATTCAGCAAAAAACGCTAGGTGCAAGTGAAGAAAATTCGGATGAAGAGGAAAGTGAAGATTACAATAGTGGTATACAAGAACAACTAATTTCACTTAGTGATTATGGTAAATGGCCAAAAATTTTAAATAATAAAATAAGAATGATGTTAGCTGAAAACAAAACAGAACAATTAAAAAAATTTGATTTTCCAAAAAATAAAGATAATAATAGAAGTAACTTTTCTATTGAATATAACACTAAAAAATTACAAAACGGTGAATCACTTTCGCGCAATCAGTTACTGCACTCGATTTCGCAAAATGCTGTCTTCTGTTATTATTGTAAATTATTTTTAAATACAGTAGTACTGTTTCAGTTGCACTTGTAAACGGTGGATTCAAAGATTGGCAACATTTAACAAGACAGCTGAATATTCATGCAATATGCATTCTGAATGCACTAACAAATTAATTAATTTCCATAAAAACTTAGAATTACAAAATATAGTAGATGCACATCTACAGTAAGATACTCATCAAAGTCTGATAAATCAAGACAAAATACGATGGCAATCTGTATTAAAGAGAATTGTTCTTTGCATTCAATATTTGGCAAAACAATTTGGCTGTACGAGGTACCAATTCAAAATTATTCGATAACAATAATGGAAACTTTTTGCAATTAATACAAATGATTGCCAAATTTGATTCCACTTTATCGGAACACATCCAACATATTCAGATTGATAAACTTCACATGCCACATTATTTAGGAGACAAAATTCAAAATGATATTTTAAATATAATAGGAAATAGTATAAGGACAAAAATTTTAGATAAGTTACAGAAACCTAAATATTATTCTTTGAGTTTAAATTGTATACCTGATGCCGGTCATCAGGAACAATTGACAATTATTTTAAGATTTGTAATGGTGAATGATGGTGCAAAAATAAAAATATCTTTTGAGACAATTGATTTTTTTGGAAGTCTACAGGAATTTTATATATATCTTTTTTTTCTAGTAGTACTAAACGGTGGCCAATATTAAAAAAAAAAAAAAAACAGGTTCAAATCTTTCTCTGAAACTGCTATTGTCTGCAGCCAAAGAAAATTATGTATTTTCATTATTTTAATTTATTTTTAACATATTTACTTCATGTATCATAATATATGTTTTGTGTTTAAAAAATAAAATTATATATTATTTTGGACACATTTTCTTTTTTTTTAATTCCCCCAAAAAAAACTGATATAAGAAAAATGACCGTGGGGTTAGAGCCAGCAATAATAAGTTAGAAGAGCATCTATATAGCCTGGCGCAGTCCTGTATATATATATATATATATATATATATATATATATATATATATATATATATATATATATATATATATATATACACACGCGGCATATTTAGTTACTTATATATATATATATATACTGTATATTAAAAATAATAAAATCAAAGTATTGCCTAAGAATCAAATTTTAATAAATTTATTTTTTAATTTTCACTAAATATTTTAATAATATTTGTTTTTTTTTTAAGTCTTTCAAAAACTAGGCTATTCACCTAAAAAAATCCAGAGGGTATACAGCGTATACCCACTACAGCCCTGGTGATATTCCTTAGGCGTATGCCTGGCACTGATCTTCTAATCTTTACGCCCTTTATCACTTTGCTGATGCATTTATCAAAACAGAAACAGTGGTCCAAGAACAGATCCTCCAAGGATCGGTTCTTTGACCACGTTACACCAGTCTCCCTTCTCCCACACCGGGCAGAAAAGACGGGATTCGAATCCCATCAATAACACATGGAACGTTTATGGGCTTCCTTCAGTCCGGGTCCGAGTTAGTTGGTCTGAGGAGTAGAGATAACAAAATTTTCTCCCCCTACCCCTGGAAACTGGTATTCCGTAAAGCAAAGCATGGCAAATCGACATACGCAATTAATGGGCATAATACACATAGGCATATACAGTAATTTAATTCTTGAGCGCCCTAATATGACAGGTTTTTGTTGTACTTTTTAACACTGTCTGTTGCTTTTATTCTTCTGATATTAAAATAAAACCGTGTTTAACAAACTATATTTATGTAAGCATTTACTAATGCGTAATATGTTATAACTTCCTCTAACTTCGCTCAATACTGACTATACAGGCCTGTAATTATAATAATCTTCTGGTGAAAGTGGAAATTTTTTATATACTGCATTTGATTTATCCTAAAAGGAAGTGAGTTGGATGAGACCATTTAAAACATCCTTGCTATTCGATCCACCAAAAGTACATCAAATACTGCCTTTTGATCTCAACCACTGTAATTAAATCCAATGCAGAGTATTTCTTGTTTTCCGACTGCTCTTAAGAATCTCAGTACATGATGGAACTAAACCACACACAAGAATTTGCAATATGAGATCATTCTCTTGTTTAAGGGTAATCTTAAGATCACTAAGCTTATTCTCGCTTAAAATGCGTTTGGAAACTAATTTGCAACCTCATACTGTTTATCTGCTCTAATGAAAATAACAGAGATTTCTTTTTTAAATACACAATATCAGAACAATGTACATGTTATGGAATACTGTACATTAGGGAACATCAATCTGTTGAATAATGCAACCTTCATAAAGTATACAGGCCCTTTTTAAGGTCGGGATAAGATACATGTGATTACATTAATTAATGTTAAAAATAAACACATACATTTGAAAACAAGTAGCCTCGTTGAAAAAGAGCCAACTAACTTTAAATCAGATCACTGATATTTGAAACGAACACTTTGAAAATGTCTACCTGAAAGCAACTGGCGTGCTTATGCGAAACCAGATGATGCAGGTAAATTAAACCAGAATTCCGGGTTACTAAACCGAAAGATGCATATTGAAACCTAAGTTGAAGAAAAACGACATTGGAAATTGCAGACAAATGACAGGGCGGCAGCGGATGGGTGACACCAATAGCTATCTGTGCAGAGTTTACCTGGCAACGCTAACCATTATAGACTACAAAAATTTGCAAAACTTTTTGCAAATAATAATAAATTTGTAAAAATAATAATAAATAGCAATTTACGCTATTACACACAAAGAACCAGTGGTATAAGAAATTTGCAATTTTTTTAAATTGCAGATTGCGCCTATGTAGAATATTTTGGCTGACTCCAGATTAGGGTACCCTGTCCAACATGCCGAGGAAAGAAGTGATTGACAGGTGAAGGCACCTCCCACCCAGTGCTGTGATTGACGGTCAAGTTTTGTGATTGGAAGATTATTCTGGGGGCGTTTTCTTTCTGATTGTTTTGTGTTGTCGAGGAAGGGGGTGCTTAGCTTAAGTAGGGCATTTCTCCCCCTAATCCCGCTGTTTTTGAATCGGAAAATGAGTTCACGATCTAAAAACAGCGGCAAGTGGGGGAAAACACCCTAGGCATATCAACCTAAGAGGCCAGTAGGCAGAATCACAACTTGACAATCACTGCTTTCCTACTTTTGCTAGCCGCCATGTTGGACGCAAGTAGATAAGGTTGGGGTTCTAACCGAGTACGGCTCTATGAATTTTGGCGTCAATTTTCGTGTGTGCTGCCGCCTCGGTCATTTGTTTTGCCGTTTCGGTTTTCAGCGCGTGCCGAGGTTTAGGCTTAGCTGTTGCACCGAGGCTTAGTTGCCGATTCGGAGGAAAAAAATATTATAGTTCTTATTTCGCCCGCTAGATGGCGCCACTTATTTTCAAGTTTAATTAAATATAAATTTTCTTTTTCTTTTTCCAAGGCTCGAACCCATGTCGTCGTTACTGGTGGTCCTGTGCTTATCCCCGACTACTACTGTGGATGACTTTGTATTGTGAGGATGCAACTATTTAGTCTCTTGGATTACTGATTTTTTTTTGTGTTTCAGGCCTTCCCCGCAAGTATGTTGGTGTGTCCCTCAAAGATTAATGTGTGGTGAGTCCACTGATCTACTTTTCCCGTCATTTAGTGAAGGAATAGCGCTGTGCTATTTAATCGAAATTTCCGTTAGTGTTAGCGATATTTTGTATTCAATAACGTTATAACATGGCTGACAATTAACATTGGTTCCTTCACTATATGATTTTTATATTGGTGCCTTTGACCTCTTGTCTTAGAGTGTCCAGGACTCGCAAAAACTTTTTGGATACACCGGGTGACTGCTTGGAGCACGGGGATTTTATTGTTATATTTTTCATGTGAAAAGTCAGTGAAAAGATATGAATAGTCAGTGAAAGATATGAAAAGTCAGTGAAAAGATACCCAGTCAGTGAAAAGATATGAATTTATTGGCTTTGCCTTACAGACTCTTAGAATTTTATTTTGTCTTGTTGTTTTGGTTGCCATATTGTCTTCCCCAAATAGGGAGCCAATGAAATTCCCCTATTATACTTTTGGAGGGAAACTTCTAAACTTGCTGCGTAATTACTGTGGGGCTTCACTACTTTATGCAAGGGCTGTTGTCTGATTACCTTTCCCATACTGCTCTGAGCACTATGTTAATATGGCTGCCTACACTAGAGGCTGACATTTTGAATTCAACGCTTCTTGTAATTTAAGTATATACTGATTTTCACATCCTTTCAGCCATTTCCTAATATATGTATCTTTGGTAAAAATTATTGGGAACCACTTCAGCAAAATTGTTAGTTTAAGGTATTATATTTTACAAACCACTAGTTTGACATCGTCTTATATATGTCTGTACTATATTTAGGCTTTTATATCTCTTGAGGGTGTCCTTAGAGGTTTTTGGGCTGATTTGCGCTACAAAATTCTTTTCTAAATTACTCAGCTTTTATGGGTCCTAGTGATCTGATCTTAGGTTTATTGGCTTAGTCTCTTCTCTTTCTTCCCAAGGGGTTTTTTCTCCCCCTGGTGGTAAGTTTTTAAAATCGCCCATATCTTTTTCCTAGTGTCCCAAAACTTTTGGTAGGTTCTGCATCTCGAAGTAGACATACTTTTCCTTGTTCCTTCAAAGTTTCAGCCTAATTCATCTAATAGTCTTTGAGTTATAGGGTTTTCTGTAAAACCGGTTTTTCATCCGGCTAAAATTGACACATTTTATCAAAAATTTCAAACTTCCATAACTTTTTTTCCTATTGCTCTGTTTAACTTCAAAATTGATTTCTAAGTTAATTTTCTTCTTCTCTTTCTTTTGGCATAGGTGGCGCCCCCTGGTGGTGATTTCCAAAAATATTCTAAATTCTAAAAATATTCTAAATGTTTTTACCCTGATAATTCTTTAAAATTTTAAAATGGCTCACTGTTCTACTCCAGGTCTTGACAATCTAGCCCCCTCTGAATTATTTCAAGCTCTTTCTGATGGTTCTGTTCCCCCTCCCCAGGGTGGAACTGATCTCTCGTTTACTATACAGGAATCTGCCTGCGAAGAATGTGATGGGGTTCCCATAACTTTCTCCAGTTTGGATCATATCTATAAGGATTTTAATCTTTATAGAGATCAATGTTTCGAGTTGAGATATAGACGTAAATTGCATCCTGCAGATGGGGTCATGGCCGCCCAATTGGCTGAAAAACTTGAGGAATCATTTTTATCTATGGCTAGCCATTATAATCATGCTGTTAATCATGTTAATCTCCTTCGTACTGGTCTAAAAGCAGCTGAAGCTCATCTTACTGCCTTGAATACATTGAATAACTCTGCTACTGAACAAAATTCAAAATTTATTTCTGAACTAGAATCTAAAGATTTGGAATTAAGTTCAAAAAATTAGAAAATAAAGGAATTGGAAGCCTCTCTCTTGTTACTGGAGGAGGTTTACACAAAACTTGACCAGGTCTCATCGGACCTTAAGGAAAGAGACTTGATTATTTTCCAGAAAACGAACATATAAGTTTGTTCATTTTTCTGGTTTGGAGTCCTCTATTTCCTCAATGGAGACCTCTCTTGCTTCTATGGAGGAAGTCGCCAGGGAAAACCTTCACTTATCAGAGCTAACAAAGTCAAAAGACTTTCAACTAAAGGACCTTACAGACAAACTTTCTTCTCAAGAAGAGATTTTTAACACGGTTGAAAATGTTGCTGGATCTCTTGATATTAAGGAGGCTCAAATCAGTGCACTTCAACTGAAATTAAATATTTTTTCAGAGCAAGTGACAGACGTTCTTACTAAGGTGAATCAACTTCCTGATTCTGCTCCTCCTCCTGCTCCTGCAATTTCTCAGTCTCCTCCAAACTTGGTTCCTGTCGATTCTACTCCTACCTCTGAAAAATTTATTCTACTCATCAAACCTGATGTTAATTGTCCTCTAACTTCGGGTGTCGATATTTGTACTTCTGTAAAGGAGAAATTAGGTAACGATCTTAAACATGTCAGATTTAAGTCTCTTAGACCCACTCGAGACAATAGCCTTGCTGTCGAGACTGCGTCTGCTCGAGACTTGGATTCTCTTAGACTTTGCCCTAAGCTTCAAGACCTTCAGCTTAAAACTACCTTTCCAAAAAAGATTAATCCAACTTTAATCCGGTATGATGTTCCTCGGACAACTGAAAAGGAGGTTCTTCTTGAAGATATCTTCCTGAGAAATTTTAATCCTGCTTCTTTCTCCTTTGAAGACTTCAAAAAGGAATTTAAATTAAGATTTACAATCAATGCAAAGAACAAAGGTAATCTGCATTGGATATTCGAAGTTTCTCCTAGATTACGCTCATTATTTGTTGGTATGCACAGTCGTGTGTTCTTTGGCTGGTCTATGCATACTATTAAAGACTTCGTTATCACAACTAGATGTAGAACTTGCCTGCAGTATGGACACTGAGCTCGTCTTTGCAGACAGAAAGTGCATCGTTGTGGCCATTGTGGTGGTTCCGGTCACCAGATTTCTTCTTGCAACCATCTGGATTCTTCATCCTCATGCTCCAATTGCAAAACTAGAAATTGCATTTGCAATCATTCTTATAAGGACCCTAGTTGTCCTGTTTTTAAAGCAGCGTATAATGCTGTGGAATCCAGGACCACCTATGTTTAGTTTTGTTCTGGATTTCTTGTATATTTTGTATATTTTATATAATTAATCTAAGTTACTCTAGTATAACTCTCGTTTATTAACTTTTAATATTCTGTTGTCTTCTGTCCTTGCGGTGTGTGGGATGATATGCCTTTTTCTCCCACATACTGCACGGTTTTCGGTCTAGTAACTCTCTTCGGATTAAGTTCGATTTACGAATTAAGGTATAATTTTATCTAGTGTTTTCGGTGAACATCAGATCTATTATTGCAAATAGTTATTACCTAATTCTTAATTGATATATCTAGAGCTAAGTAATCTTAATCTTATAATTTAATTCCAGTTTCTTAATTACTGTCTCAAGGAAACTACATATTTGATTCCTTGGTAACCTTGATGTTAAATTTTCTTGTTTTGTTGTGTTTCTCCTCGTGGTGTGTGGGATGATAAGATCTTGCTCTCCCACATACTGCGCGGATTTTGTCTTAGTTTTGTTTTTTCTCTTGTCAACACTGTCAAATGTTCTTAGTCAGATTTTTAGTCAAAGTATGACAAAAGTGAAGT
Organism: Mastigoproctus giganteus; assembly: GCF_048544385.1. Classification (NCBI taxonomy): domain Eukaryota; kingdom Metazoa; phylum Arthropoda; class Arachnida; order Uropygi; family Thelyphonidae; genus Mastigoproctus; species Mastigoproctus giganteus. The sequence continues at coordinate 1,460,303 of NC_143575.1, forward strand.
TAATTCTCAGTTCTTTTCACTGTAAATAATTGTTCCTATGACATAACTTGTAATGTAACGTTGTTGTTTTGAGTTTGCTGTTTATTCCCTTAACATGTAACTTTACTAGTCTGTTTAACTTATCTTTTACTTGAAAACTTACTTGTAAATTTGATTTCCCTATTTCTCTCCTTGAAATGTTTTCTTGGAGTGTTGTCTTTTGTATCTTATGCTGTAATCCGTACCGACTATATATAGTTAATTTATTTTCTATTCAAAATTCTAAATTATAAAACTTTCCTTGCAGTAGTCACGGGAAGATAATTCAAATTCCCCTTACTATCGACTATCGCTTCAGTAGTTCCTGGCTACCTCCTCGTGGTTAGGGACGGGAGCAGGGGGTTAAGATATCTCTCTTCTTGGCCTCCTGCTGCTAAATGCCAGGTGCCGGCATCACACACAACATTTACAACATATATACACAACATTAATACAATTAGCTTTCCTTTAGTAGTTATTGAATCTTTATTAAATCTTTTTTTTTTTTTTTTTTCCTTGCCGGCGTTTGGCGCTTTGCCTTCTACACAACGGATATAGGGGAAACCCTGGTTGCCATCATTAACTCTCAAGATTACTTTAAATACTTTGTGCTTATCCCCACGGCTACCCTTTCAGTTATACGAATAAGTGTAAATGTACCTGTTATAGTTAAGAGTGTGTGTGAGTGTGACGTAGCGGGTTTGTATTTCGCCTTGTTCCGATTGGAGGGGGTATGAACCGATGAGCTGATTGGTCTGGGGGTATAAACCGCGTATGGCTCTGAATTTGCTGGTGATTTCTGGTCGGTTGATGCCGTAGAAATCGTCTGTTTTTTGCCACGTTGGTTTTCAAGGTAGCGTTGGAGGGGTGTGCAATGAATTGTGGGTTCACGCACGCACACACACACACACACACACACAAGCGCAGGCGCACACACACACACACAAGAAAATCGAACAGTAGACATTCTTTCCCAAGATCTGAAACAAAGGATTTGGCGGGAAAAACGTGGACGCTGTAGACTTCGATTAACATACGGGTACTTGGGGGCCACAATAGTTCACGCACGGAGATCACCATGACATCGGAAGACCCAGGAAACTGTGTCACCATCTGTTGAGCCATTCTGAAAGTTGAAAATCTGAAATTAAAGATTCTATATAAGGAGTTTAAATATTTTTTTTTCCCAGTAGCTATGACTTTGATATTTAAATATATATATCCGTAGCTTTGCAAGATGTGGCGCCATCTGTTGAGCCATTCTGAAAGTTGAAAATCTGAAATTAAGGATTTTATTTAAGGTATTTAAATATATTTTACCCGATAGCCATGACTTTGACGCTTAAATATATATATATCCGTAGCTTTGCAAGATAGTATTGTGGTGCCATCTTTTGGTTCTATCTGCAGGCTGAGAATCTGAATTAAGGATTTTTTATTTGATTTTATGTCCTTTTGTTTAACGTTATGTGTTTTTTTTTTTTTGATGGTTAAATTTATATGTATATATTTTTACTCATAACTATTTATGATGGTTCCATTTTCCTCTGCAAGTTGAATTTTTTATCCTGATGTTTAGAACCTTTCTATCTTGGGAAAAAACCTGAAAAGTAAATGTCTTGATGTGTATATATATATATATATATAATATTACAGATAATAGAAAGAATAAGCAAATAAATCCAACAATAATACCATCAGGGACCTAAGATAACGCAAAAAAATAAAAAAAAATAAAAAAAAAAATAATAAATAAAAAAAAAAATTATCGCTTTTTACCGACAATCTAGATGACGTCAACTGGGGCCAACCACCCAGAATGAAGGCAAAAAACGACAAGAGGTTCTCTGTTTCTGTGATGATTAATATATGCTAAGTAATTTAAATCTAAACCAAATGTAAACCACTATAGGCCTAAAGTAAATCGAATATAAAACGAAAGATGATAATAAAAATTTTAGCAATATTAGAATCAAAGGTAGGAAATATAAGTAAAATATAAATTAGATAGTATGAATCAGAGTTGTATTACTCAATATGTTCTACGTTGGTAATAATATTAGTAAATTGATAAGAGGAGTATCAATTATCAATTATCAATCACTCCTCTTATCAATTTACTAGTAAAATATAAATGTAAGCATATATTAATCATCGTTGACCCGACAGAGAACGTAATCTAATGATTAAAATAAGATTAAATATATAATACATACTACATATTGACCGTATCTAGGACATAATGTAATAGTCGTCAAAATAATATGTGGTGCCCCCTATGTGATGGATACGGTAAAAATAATTAATTAAATTAAATTAACGCATTGAGAAACATGCAGATAGTAAGAAGAAAAACTAAAGGAGTAGGAATAATAGAACCTGAACTCCACAAAGGCGAAAAATAGTGGTATAGATAAGAAATAGTTTCTCCTACGTCCTCGGATTGCCCTAATAATTTCGGAGAAATAAAAATAAAGAGTGTAGGACAGTTTAAAGACATTACAAGATATAAGTTGTGGCTCGGGTATGCCCGGGATCGCAAACCCGTTCCTATAGTAGGACCCTGAGCTGAATTTGCATGTTATCTCAGCGTGAACTTAAGTAAATTTAAATAATATTTAACTATATATTTAAAAAAAAAAAAAAAAAAAAAATGATACACTGTAATTTGCAAGCCGGTGGGTACAAGTTTTCTACGCCGTAAGACACCAAGAATGCAAAGTGTATCCTATTTACATATATACATGGCACTAAATATAACGATTATATTGAAAATTATATTAAAACAATAGGTTCAGAAAACAAATTTTTGAAATTAATAATGCTTATTGCTTTCCTGAAATGATATTTCAGGTAAGCGATGGGGAAATTATTATTGATCAACTTGCCGTACAACACTGTTAAGCCCGCTGATATTACTATTGCAGATATAAGCAATCCTTAGACATTGTGATAAAATTATATTAGCATGCACTGATTTTGATATATTAGATTTCCAATTTGTAAGGCTTACTACGTTAAAATTGAATGCATCTCTTTTATTATATACGTTTACGTCTATATTATTATTATGCAATATTTCTATATGAAGATCCAGATAGTTTGCTATAGTATCAGAACTATTAGTTTTTTCCAATACAAGTTCTACTGGATATAATTTACTGTAATCCTGGACAAAATGTGGACAATTAAAAACACATATATCATCTACGTATCTATATATAAGTAGGTTATCTTGGAATTCTCTTTCTGTATAATGTAGATAAAGGTTTGCAATTATGCTTGATGCTGGACTTCCCATAGGGGTGCCAGTGACTTGCAAATATAACGATGTTCCGTCATATACATAATTATTAAAAATGCATAATTTTATTAGAGTATCCCAATAGGTTAAATCAACCTTTATAGCATTTTTATTTTCTAAATATAGTTTCTGGAGGACGACTTCTAAGTTATTAAGATTAATGCTCGTAAATAGACTGTTAAAGTCAAATGTTTGTATTTGATGAATATTGTTATTTTTTAGAGCATTTATAATAGGTAAGTTATTATTTATTATAATAGTTTTATTTAAGTTATATAATATAATTTTAAGTAACTTTTCTAACGTTTTTCCAGGAAATTTAGCATAACTATCTCTACATGATGTTACGAATCTAAAAGCAATCGGTGTTTTATGAAATTTGGGTATGCCATATATAAATGGAAATTTTAGGTTATTATACTTTAATTTTAATTTTTTATGCAATAAAAAATTATATACCCGAGCCACAACTTATATCTTGTAATGTCTTTAAACTGTCCTACACTCTTTATTTTTATTTCTCCGAAATTATTAGGGCAATCCGAGGACGTAGGAGAAACTATTTCTTATCTATACCACTATTTTTCGCCTTTGTGGAGTTCAGGTTCTATTATTCCTACTCCTTTAGTTTTTCTTCTTACTATCTGCATGTTTCTCAATGCGTTAATTTAATTTAATTAATTATTTTTACCGTATCCATCACATAGGGGGCACCACATATTATTTTGACGACTATTACATTATGTCCTAGATACGGTCAATATGTAGTATGCATTATATATTTAATCTTATTTTAATCATTAGATTACGTTCTCTGTCGGGTCAACGATGATTAATATATGCTTACATTTATATTTTACTTATATTTCCTACCTTTGATTCTAATATTGCTAAAATTTTTATTATCATCTTTCGTTTTATATTCGATTTACTTTAGGCCTATAGTGGTTTACATTTGGTTTAGATTTAAATTACTTAGCATATATTAATCATCACAGAAACAGAGAACCTCTTGTCGTTTTTTGCCTTCATTCTGGGTGGTTGGCCCCAGTTGACATCATCTAGATTGTCGGTAAAAAGCGATAATTTTTTTTTTTTTTTTTTTTTTTTTTTTTTGCGTTATCTTAGGTCCCTGATGGTATTATTGTTGGATTTATTTGCTTATTCTTTCTATTATCTGTAATATTATAGACATTATGGGTTCTTTGCATGATTGCTTGCAACTGCATTGACTCATAAATATTATTTACTTATTTACAGTTACTGTCGTTTTAATTTAATTATAAATACATAAGCTTTGCTTGGGTTAAGTACACACTACCTAAGATTGCTTTTTCTTCTTTTTCTATTTTCTTAACTGTTTCGATCCTTCTTAATTTTACCTTCATGGATTTATGATTGCGCATCTTGATTTTATTTTATTTCAACTTTGCTTTTACTTTATTTTATATTAACTTTGCTCTTATTATGTCACTTAAATATAATAATAATAATATACTACATCGGCAGAGTAGGATAAAAGTGACCGAGGATACTATTGTTGCCCTGGATAGTAATCCTAACCATGTTAATACATCGACACATACACAAATATCACACACTTTACAGAGAAGTTTAGCATATAATGCTTCTGGCACTAATATCCGATCACATCTCTTAAATTTCAACCTTGTAACAACAAATTATGTCTTACCTGCCCCTATATGCATCCAAATCATGCTACAATTAATACGAATTCACATATATTTTGTAAAATGAATAACGTCATATATATGATCACATGTCGTACTTGCAATGTTAAATATATTGGTCAAACTAGCAATAAACTAAATATTAGAATGAACCTTCATCGTTCCGATATTAAAACTTATAATAACAAATCCAGCAAGAAAACAGGTAATTTGGAACACGATATTGAATTTAGACATTTCCAAAAACATACCTTTAGTAATATTTTCATTTCAATACTTAACGTAATTAATAACGCAAATGATAGATTATTGCAAGAAGATATTAGCATGTTACAATATAAAACACTATATCCATACGGTCTAAATAATAAATTTAATCATAAATATTTGACGAATAATTTAAAAGATATTTGCGTTTATAACATGTTTAAAATTGCCAAACTTGGTAAATATAATCGCAATAGGAAATATAGAAAATCCAACACACATAATAGCAACCGAGAACATCTAGGAGACTTCATAGATTTATTCAAAATGTGGGACACGGATCCTATAAATATCAGTAAAATTCATACCACACTTTTCAGTATTAAACTTAGTGTACTCAAAGCACTAAATAGAAAAACCAATGATTACGTCTTTGTATCTTCTCATCTTATGGACATCATATCAGACATTGTCAAATTCAGATGTCATATTTTGAATGTTAACAAGCAGCCAGAATATTCTGTCCTTATCTTATACTTTCAAAACAAATTAATGGATGATTTAGATATACATAAAACTATTAATTTACGCAATGACTTGCTGCCTATTAATAACTTACATATTAATATCAGATTTAGATATTCTAGACCATTTGGTCTTAAAGCGTGTAACTATAAAACAATAGCTACAAATGTTCACAATATTAACATCGGACAGGATACATGTGTTTGCCACAAACCTTCATTTCATAGATACGTGGATCCTAACCATAATCACATTATAACCGGCAATTTAGATATAATTCCATATCCTGAACTTAGAGATATTTTATCACTGGGTTTTAAATTTCGACCTAATTTACCTATTACTAAATCTAATTTTAAAAAATTGTTATATCTAGATTTACTTAAATATTGTATAAAATCAGCATACAACCATAACATAACGGTTGAGGCATACCACATGTGGCTATTTACAATGCTAAATATCATATCTAGCAAATATAATCAATTGAAATTCATACAAGATAATCTATATAATACCAAATTAATAAATAGGCAGCTCAAAGATATACATGAACATTTGTGATTACGCCCGTTGACAAAGCTGCTTGTAATTATGCAATCATATGTAAATCATATTATATAGAAATCATTAAAAATGAACTACAGTCTAGCCATACATATAAACAGATAGCATCTTCCCATAATATAATCATCAAAAAAATTAATTGCATTGCATAAAAAATTAAAATTAAAGTATAATAACCTAAAATTTCCATTTATATATGGCATACCCAAATTTCATAAAACACCGATTGCTTTTAGATTCGTAACATCATGTAGAGATAGTTATGCTAAATTTCCTGGAAAAACGTTAGAAAAGTTACTTAAAATTATATTATATAACTTAAATAAAACTATTATAATAAATAATAACTTACCTATTATAAATGCTCTAAAAAATAACAATATTCATCAAATACAAACATTTGACTTTAACAGTCTATTTACGAGCATTAATCTTAATAACTTAGAAGTCGTCCTCCAGAAACTATATTTAGAAAATAAAAATGCTATAAAGGTTGATTTAACCTATTGGGATACTCTAATAAAATTATGCATTTTTAATAATTATGTATATGACGGAACATCGTTATATTTGCAAGTCACTGGCACCCCTATGGGAAGTCCAGCATCAAGCATAATTGCAAACCTTTATCTACATTATACAGAAAGAGAATTCCAAGATAACCTACTTATATATAGATACGTAGATGATATATGTGTTTTTAATTGTCCACATTTTGTCCAGGATTACAGTAAATTATATCCAGTAGAACTTGTATTGGAAAAAACTAATAGTTCTGATACTATAGCAAACTATCTGGATCTTCATATAGAAATATTGCATAATAATAATATAGACGTAAACGTATATAATAAAAGAGATGCATTCAATTTTAACGTAGTAAGCCTTACAAATTGGAAATCTAATATATCAAAATCAGTGCATGCTAATATAATTTTATCACAATGTCTAAGGATTGCTTATATCTGCAATAGTAATAAAAATTGTTCAGCGGGCTTAACAGTGTTGTACGGCAAGTTGATCAATAATAATTTCCCCATCGCTTACCTGAAATATCATTTCAGGAAAGCAATAAGCATTATTAATTTCAAAAATTTGTTTTCTGAACCTATTGTTTTAATATAATTTTCAATATAATCGTTATATTTAGTGCCATGTATATATGTAAATAGGATACACTTTGCATTCTTGGTGTCTTACGGCGTAGAAAACTTGTACCCACCGGCTTGCAAATTACAGTGTATCATTTTTTTTTTTTTTTTTTTAAATATATAGTTAATATAGTTAAATATTATTTAAATTTACTTAAGTTCACGCTGAGATAACATGCAAATTCAGCTCAGGGTCCTACTATAGGAACGGGTTTGCGATCCCGGGCATACCCGAGCCACAACTTATATCTTGTAATGTCTTTAAACTGTCCTACACTCTTTATTTTTATTTCTCCGAAATTATTAGGGCAATCCGAGGACGTAGGAGAAACTATTTCTTATCTATACCACTATTTTTCGCCTTTGTGGAGTTCAGGTTCTATTATTCCTACTCCTTTAGTTTTTCTTCTTACTATCTGCATGTTTCTCTATGCGTTAATTTAATTTAATTATTTATTTTTACCGTATCCATCACATAGGGGACACCACATATTATTTTGACGACTATTACATTATGTCCTAGATACGGTCAATATGTAGTATGTATTATATATTTAATCTTATTTTAATCATTAGATTACGTTCTCTGTCGGGTCAACGATGATTAATATATGCTTACATTTATATTTTACTTATATTTCCTACCTTTGATTCTAATATTGCTAAAATTTTTATTATCATCTTTCGTTTTATATTCGATTTACTTTAGGCCTATAGTGGTTTACATTTGGTTTAGATTTAAATTACTTAGCATATATTAATCATCACAGAAACAGAGAACCTCTTGTCGTTTTTTGCCTTCATTCTGGGTGGTTGGCCCCAGTTGACGTCATCTAGATTGTCGGTAAAAAGCGATAATTTTTTTTTTTTTTTTTTTTTTTTTTTGCGTTATCTTAGGTCCCTGATGGTATTATTGTTGGATTTATTTGCTTATTCTTTCTATTATCTGTAATATTATAGACATTATGGGTTCTTTGCATGATTGCTTGCAACTGCATTGACTCATAAATATTATTTACTTATTTACAGTTCCTGTCGTTTTAATTTAATTATATATATATATATATATTTACCGTCTTCGTAAAATACTAGCGCCATCTTCTGTTTCTATCTGCAACTTTGAATTTTTTTAATCTATATTTGAAATCATTTTGTCTTTTTCTTTCCTAAAAGTAACTTCTCAACTTTTTTTTTAAAAGGTTATTGAGTAATGGAAAATTAAAACTTAATTTCTACTTTCTAAGAAAAAAAGACAGACAATATTTTTTTTTCAAATAGATATATTTTTATTGATAAGTTTTACAGATGTAGTTACTAATCACAAAAAAATCAACACAAACACTTACATATGCACACTGCTTTGATCAGAACGGATACTTCGTATATTTCAAGTGTAAGCAGTTTGAAATTCTTCGATCATCGAAATTACAGCATTGTACAAACCATAATCGTTGAACTCCGTAACTACACCTTCTTTCAAACACTTAGCAGAAACAATTTTAACACTTGTAGATGGTTCAGCATTTCTAACATAATAAGCATACACGTCGTTAAACAAAACATCGATAGAACCGATAAACACATCATTCTTTATACGCTCTCTAACACAGTCAAGATGTTCCAATATAACTGTTTGCATTAACAGAAATGCAGGTTTTTCGTTTTCTAGACGTTGAAGAAAAGAATCTATGTCTATGATTCTAATAGATATACCTTCAAGTTCAGAAATGTGTAGGGCAATCGTCGCTCTGCAGCTAGCGAGAATTGCTTCCAATAGAAATCACAAGCGCCACCATCTGTATTGATTCGGAGCCCATGTAGTTGGATTTCAACTTTAGATCTGGCTCTTACGGAAAGCAAGATATCATCCATTTTGTCCTTGAATTCATCCCACTGTCTTCTCGATAACATCATATGCGTATTAACTGTCTCGATCGTAACATGTGGCTCGAATTCGTAGCAATAAACACGAACTGTGCTACTGTGACTCAGATGTCTGTAGAAAGTTACGTTCTGTTTTCTTACTTTGTCAAATATTTCATGCCGTGACATTTTGGGAAAAAAAATTACAACAGTGGAAAAATTACAACCGCACAGAGAAAGTCTAAAACTGCAAATGAAGTCCAAATGCTACCACATAATGTGCTCCGAAAACTAGTCACGCTGTTACAAACGCAAAAACTCGTGATGTGTCGGGAACCAACACATCAATGCTTTCAAAACAGTAAAGATTTTTTTTAACACTCATTGCTTTCGAAAATGCATTTCAAGGCAATTAACAAGTTCGATGACATGGCATTTTAAAGTTAAAGACTGGCTCCATCTAGTGTGTGTGTTTCTGCAAGTTGATTTATTAATATTTTTGCAATCTGTTTAATCTCAAAAATAACACGGTCACTTTATGATCACATGCTGTATCTCACACATATAACGGAAACAACTCATTTCCTTTTCTCACAACCAAAATGGTGAATTAGTTTAAAGTTGATTTATTATTATTATTTTTTATTAACTGGATACTATTCTTAGCAAGACAAGCATACGATTTTGTGTTTTCTTAGTCATCGTACATCTTGTGCTATGCTCTTGCTTTGAAATGTATGCCTAGTTCATATTCAGGGCAATCATCATACTCCCTTGACCAGTTCCAGGCTGCGAACAACGACGTTGATTTGGAGCTTGACGATGATATCGAATTTTGGAATTCGTATGCAGGAAGTGACAGCGGTACTGTTGGTATAACCAACCGAACATTCACGAAGGCCTGTGGATGCGTTTGATTTGTCTTTTTGGTTTCTGTGTTCGAAGTTCGCTCTTGTACATCCTATACGTTGTAAGTGTGTAATTAAAGTGTGTGGCTTGAATGGTTGGCGCTTTGAAATGCAATTTTAAAAGCTGAACTGCAGTTTTTGAAAAGCAGTGAGTGCTAGAAAAAAAAGAAAATCTTTACTGTTTTGAAAAAATTGCGTTGGAGTTAAAAAAAGATATTTGGTTGCTGTGATTCTATTTTGTCTTTCTAAGGAATGTTATGAACTTAAGAAAACACAAAATCGCATGCTTGTCTTTCTAAGAAGTCAGTTAATAAAAAATAATAATAAATCAACTTGCAGAAACACTCCTTAGATGGCGCCAACTCTTAACTTTCCTTGATAGTTTAAACCATTTTTTTTTTTTGATTTCAGAATAAACGTATATTTTTTCATTAAACTTAGAAGCGATACTTTGAATATTGTTAGGAAAAGGATCGATATGAATTTTAAAAATAATGTATACAGTAAATAGAAATAAATAAAATAAGCTCTCTCTATGTAGTGTTTTATTCCTAAGAAAGGGTCTCTCTGTAGTGTTTTATTCCTAAGAAAAGGAATAAAATTCGGCTGCATTTGAAACTTTCCCTGTGCAGTCAAGTTTTTTCAAAGACAAAGCATCTCTAAACATTGGGATACAAATATTATCAAGCCTTGGAAATAAAAACTTTTCTCTGTCTCTCACTCTCTCTCTGTTTTTCTTATTCCTAAGAAAAATAGGAATGGTTTGAATGCATGACACAAATCAGAAAAGCAATCTTAATTTGGTACGTGTCAAATGAACCCTGGAGCATTGGAAGTTTAGTTATTTTCATGGTTGAGAAGAAACATTTCTCCAGGTTACGAATATACATTGTAGAAAATATGCTCAATGATAAATGAGTTCTTTTAAAAGAAAAATCGGATATTTGGTGTTGTTAATAACATCATTGGGCTGGGGCGAGAGACCAGAAATATTTTGTTTACTCTACAATTAAAGTGAGCAGTGATACTTGGGCATCACTATCACTGAGTTCAAACATCATGTGATCTTAACGCGGTCACCTTCTTTGAAGTTAAACTAGCTTTTGTTATTATCACCCTACAGTTAAAGCAAAAAAGTCTTAGGATTGAGATCAAACTAACCTTTGTTTCATTGCACGATATGCGCATTCTATTGGTTCCCGACACATCACGAGTTTTTGCGTTTGTAACAGCGTGACTAGTTTTCGGAGCACGTTATGTGGTAGCATTTGGACTTCATTTGCAGTTTGATACTTTCTCTGTGCGGTTGTAATTTTTCCACTGTTGTAATTTTTTTTCCCAAAATGTCACGGCATGAAATATTTGACGAAGTAAGAAAACAACGTAACTTTCTACAGACGTCTGCGTCACAGTAGCACAGTTCGTGTTTATTGCTACGAATTCGAGCCACATGTTACGATCGAGACAGCTAATACGCATATGATGTTATCGAGAAGACAGTGGGATGAATTCAAGGACAAAATGGATGATATCTTGCTTTCCGTAAGAGCCAGATCTAAAGTTGAAATCCAACTACATGGGCTCCGAATCAATACAGATGGTGGTGCTTGTGATTTCTATTGGAAGCAATTCTCACTAGCTGCAGAACGACAATTGCCCTACACATTTCTGAACTTGAAGGTATATCTATTAGAATTATAGACATAGATTCTTTTCTTCAACGTTTAGAAAACGAAAAACCTGCATTTCTGTTAATGCAAACAGTTATATTGGAACATCTTGACTGTGTTAGAGAGCTTATAAAGAATGTTGTGTTTATCGGTTCTATCGATGTATCGTTTAACGAAGTGTATGCTTATTATGTTAGAAATGCTGAACCATCTACAAGTGTTAAAATTTTTTCTGCTAAGTGTTTGAAAGAAGGTGTAGTTACGGAGTTCAACGATTATGGTTTGTACAATGCTGTAATTTCGATGATCGAAGAACTTCAAACTGCTTACACGGTGAAATATACGAAGTATCCGTTCTGATCAAAGCAATGTGCATATGTAAGTGTTTGTGTTGATTTTTTTTGTGATTAGTAACTACATCTGTAAAACTTATCAATAAAAATATATCTATTTGAAAAAAAAAATTGTATGTCTTTTTTTGCTTAGAATGTAGAAATTAAGTTTTAATTTTCCATTACTCAATAACCTTTTTAAAAAAAAATTGAGAAGTTACTTTTAGGAAAGAAAAAGACATAAAATGATTTCAAATATAGATTAAAAAAATTCAAAGTTGCAGATAGAAACAGAAGATGGCGCCAGTATTTCACGAAGACGGTATATATATATATATATATATATATATATACACATCAAGACATTTACTTTTCAGGTTTTTTCCCAAGATAGAAAGGCTCTAAACATCAGGATACAAATTCAACTTGCAGAGGAAAATGGGAACCATCATAAATAGTTATGGGTAAAAATATATACATATAAATTTAGCCATCAAAAAAAAAAACACGTAACATTAAACAAAAGGACATAAAATGAAATAAAAAATCCTTAATTTCAGATTCTCAGCTTGCAGATAGAACCAAAAGATGGTGCCACAATACTACCTTGCAAAGCTACGGATATATATATTTAAACGTCAAAGTCATAGCTATTGGGAAAAAAATATATTTAAACACCTTAAATAAAATCTTTAATTTCAGATTTTCAACTTTCAGAATGGCTCAACAGATGGCGACAGTTTTCTGGGTCTTCTGATGTCATGGTAATCTACGTGCGCGAACTGTTGTGGCCCCCAAGTACCCGTATGTTAGTCGAAGTCTACAGCGTCCACGTTTTTCCCGGCAAATCCTTTGTTTCAGATCTTGGGAAAGAATGTGTACTGTTCAATTTTCTTGTGTGTGTGTGTGTGTGTGCGCCCGTGCTTGTGTGTGTGTGTGTGTGCGTGCGTGAACCCACAATTCATTGCACACCCTCCAACGCTACCTTGAAAACCAATGTGGCAAAAAACAGACGATTTCTACGGCATCAACCGACCAGAAATCACCGGCAAACTCAGAGCGGTACTCGGTTTATACCCCGAGACCAATCAGCACATCGGTTCATCATCATCATCATCAGCCATTTTCAATCCACTGCAGGATGAAGGCCTCTCCAGCAACTTTCCAGTTCCTTCTGTTTTGAGCACTGGCCATCCATTTACTACTTGAAAACTCATGAATTTCATCTATCCATCTCCGCCTTTGTCTTCCAGGTTTTCTTCTAGCTCCTCTTGGATACCATTCTGTTATTTTCTTAGTCCATCTGTCATCATGTCTTCGAGCTATGTGTCCTGCCCAAGACCATTTTAGTTCTTTAGTTTTGATAAGAATGTTCTTTACTTGAGTTTGCTGCCTAATCCATGTGTTTCTCTTCTTATCTAAAAGTCTGATTCCCAATATGATTCGTTCCATTCTTCGCTGTGTAGTTCTCAGCGTCTCTTCCATTCTTTTGGTGAGTGTCCAAGTTTCACTTCCATAAGTCATGGTGGGGAGTATACATTGATTCATTATTTTACGTTTCAGACAAACTGGGATATTGCTCTTCAGTATGTGACTATATTTCCTGAATGCTATCCATCCAAAATTTATTCTTCTCTTGACTTCCAGCCATTTATCATTATTACAGCTAATAACTTGTCCCAGATAAGTATATGACTCCACCTTTTCAATTACTGCTCCTTCAATCATTATTTCCCTTTCCGTGGCATACTTGTTCATCATTACTTTTGTTTTAGCCATATTCATCTTTAGTCCAAAATCCTTACTAACTATCAGTTCATACCCCCTCCATCGGGGGTATAACCATCGGTTCATACCCCCTCCAATCAGAACAAGGCGAATATACAAACTACCTACGTCACACTCACACACATTCTTAACTATAACAGGTACATTTACACATATTCTTCTTAACTGAAAGGGTAGCTGTGGGGATAAGCACTGGATTGCCACTGATGATGACATGGGTTTGAGCCTCAGAAAAATAAAATTTATATTTAATTAAACTCGAAAATAAGTGGCGCCATCTAGCGGGCGAAATAAGAACTAAAATATTATTCCCTCCGAATCAGCAACTAAACCTCGGCGCAACAGCTAAGCCTAAACCTCGGCACACGCTCAAAACCGAAACGGCAAAACAAAAGACCGAGGCAGCAGCACGCACGAAAATTTACGCCAAAATTCATAGAGCCGTACTCGGTTAGAACCCCAACCTTATCTACTGACGCAGTACCTTAATTTCCATGAAGTTTTATCAATATTTTTTGTAAAACCAATAACACGAAATTTTGAGCACAGTCTCATTGAGATTTCCAGTTGAATCATTAACGTGTTCTAACTTTTAAGGGTTTCTGTGTCTCTGAATAATCATCTCTACAGTGATTTCTTGAGTTTAATGAGGTAATTAGTATATCTTTATTTATTTATTATTTTTTTTAAGTCTGAAGCAATGCGCGCATGAGATATGGAATGCTGCTAACAATGTGACTACTGATGGATTGCTATTTCTCTGCTTTTTACTTCTTCCAATTTATTCTGTACTAGCAGTATAAGAGTTAGCAGAGTTTTTCTCTAGCTGTCCTTAAGAAATGTATTCCATGTTTGATTGTGAGCAGGTAAGCCAGTACACGTCGAATCCTTTCTCATTTCTGTAAAATAAATTTCAGAATCGTTCTGAAAGACCGATCCTGAATACATTTGCAGAAACATGAAAAGGCGTGTTTTTTCTTTGCCACAAGGCATTCAACATGACCAGTCAACGTAGCATTTTGGGACAGACATATCTTCCGCGTTTTGACTGTGACATACTTCTAAATCCTTAAATAACCTCAAAACAAATTACTCGAAGTTTATAACGATAACAATAAAATGATGAGTTCTGAATGTATTAAACATAACGAACGGCAATAAGTGTATGAGCTCGTGTGCGTAACGTGGGGACATAGTGCGCAGTGCAATGGAATCCTAACGATTAGTTCTTACTTTTAAGGTAGGCAATTTCGCAATTGGTAGCAGAGTTTTATTATTATTATTATTTTTTTTTTTGGAACAAAGGATAGGATTGTGCGAAAGTGCAAATTGTTAATCAGAAAAAAATGCCTTATCAACTTTACAACTGTTTAACAGTTAACATTTTCCTGTGGCTCCATCTATGAAGTGAATGTTGAACTATTCTTGTTTGTACTACAAAACTGGCCCGTTCCGTAAAAAAAAGAAAAATTCGTAAATTTTTAAATTTTAACAAATTTGTGCACACCTAGGAAGAAATAGCTTCAATTTGAGACCACTTCCATCCCGATCGGTTAAGCCTATCATTCACACTCATGGAGTAAAGAAAACAGCTTCCTTATTAAATATACAGATATTTACCCAAAGGGACTAACTGGTTTTAGGCCCTCACCAAAGAGATTTGATCAAAGCGGGGGGAGGGGGGATAATTAAAACTGAGTATTGTTCCTAGTTCAAATAAGTGGCTCTGGTCTCCCACTCCCCAAAATAAAAATCCTGGGTGCGCGATTGATCAGAATGCCGCATAAGACTTCATTGTATTCAACAAATCTGAAATCAAGTACAAATTAATTATTCGAAAGTTTCCATTACTGTCTGACTTACTCGAGATTTCATGTCAGATTTCGTCATTTTTTTACGTGAATGACTAGAACTAGACCTCAGCTGATCAATACGTGAATTTTTTTTTGTTTAGTGCGCTCTACAGAAATGGTCATCTTCATGTTTAAAGCTGAACAAATCAGTAGTCATAACTTTTCATTTGAAATAAATTTCCTGTTGATACTCCTGATAAAAAGCATAAGATCAGAGGATACACAAGGCAGAGAGATACAAGAGAATCACGTATTTAGTAGTTACGTTTTTTGAACCCATATTGCACCGACTCACGAACAGATAAATACCAGATGTTTATTTAAAAAATTTATTCAAATAAAATAGGTACAATAAAAATAGACTATCATACAAGAAATGGGGGAAGCGATAAAATAATTAAATACACACAAAGTAAGTAGCTGTCGAGGCAATGTGCCCTATTTGTGAACTTAATGATGTTCACGACAGCAGGTCAAAATATATTGCACATGCCTTGCACATGCTCTGTGACTAAATAGTTGCCGATCGCGTTCAGCAAAAAGGGGGGGGGGAGAATATAGGAAGAGGACTATGTTAACTTTATGGATTCCAATTACTTTCACTCATTTGGATCTATAAAATTGTTTTATATTTTTTAAACTTAGCTCTTTTATCTTTTGCATATATTAATTAAAACTAAATTTCACTAAAAATTATCACTGAATTTTCGTATAATATTAATTCTTTATGTTTTAGGTCATTAAAGTTGGATCCATTTGTTTTGTTGAAAAGTTAAGAGAGTTTAATTAAAAAAAAAAAAAAAAAATTTCTGTTTATACTCCGGCACGACAACCAAGTCAGTAGAGTTTACAATAAATCGTCAATACAAATATTTATCGTATTTAGTAGTCACGGGCTTGAACCCCCGTCCACTCAAGGAACGCGTGATATGCACTCTCGCTCCTGACCACTGGGCTACGTTAACTCTTCTACTCGCTTTAGTTGGATATATCGGTTCCTATTTCTTTGTTTTATCCCGACATATATGGTTTTATTCCAACACACACACTGTTTTCTATGGTTTTTTTTTTTTTTTTTTACTTGTATGTGTTAGTTTTATAACTCAATCTTCCATATATTTTTCATTTGATGAACTGCTTTATGTTTCGCTACATAACACTAAGCAATACACGGATGCTGAAATACGATAGTATGTATTTACTATTTTTTTTTTAATTTAATACAATAAATCAACCAATTAATACATAATACTAATAACACACCCATTATATTGGTATAATGATATAGCTAAATTCTGAGGAAGATACAAAAAATAATAATAATAATAAATATATAAATAAAAACTCACAATACAGTTAAATCGAATATTATTAAAAACGAATATTTTCAAACATCAATGTGAAGCTATATTCTCTGAGACGCTAATTTTAAACTCGGTGGACGCATAACGTTTGTGATGAAGTGGGCATCATCTACTCCGGGGTTTGGACACACCTGGCTTAATTCATAATACAAATATAACACTAAGCAGTACACTGATACTGATTGGTTAATTCAATGGTGTCCAAACTTTTGAGCATTAATACAAATACTTAATGGGTTGGTAGCTACATGTCAAGAATAATTTAAAACTCATGAAATGGAATCATATTTTCTTACCTGATTATCGCGATCCTCTTTGCTGTTTCAGTTTGTTATATAAATCTGTATGTGTTAATAGAAATTATGTGCAATATAAAAATGAAATCAAATATTTTCTTCCTACCTCACTTATTGTCTCTCTGTAACTCGTTCCCTCTTTATTGTGCGTCAGTCAATTTGTAACAGAAACCATATTCAGTCTTCACTGAGAACACATTTATTCACCTTTTTTTTTTTTTTTTTTCAGATTCAATCACAAAACAAATATACGAACTCTCACAAGTCTAACCTGATTTTAATATTTCTTCTAACCCACCGTCTCATACATCGTCTGCTTAGTCTAATGTTTATTGATATAAATACGCCCTCTCATGTCAGAAATTGGTTATTATTATTATTATTATTATTAGCCATATGGTGCAAGGAAGCCTGAGGCTTATGGTGCAAGGAAGCCTGAGGCTTATGGTGCAAGGAAGCCTGAGGCTTATGCTGCACCTGCACCAGCCAAAAAAAAAAAAAAAAAAAAAAAAATCTGAATTACCCTGAGAGAGAGAGAGAGAGAACTAGAAGGGAATCACCAAGAAAGAGAAGAATGATGATATCCAGCTCAGGATCCTGGGTGTGCCAAGCCCATACTTATCAGATATGAGCCCCTGGATTCGTCTCCTAATACATCATTAATAAATTCGTAGTAGCTCTACGAATTTATCAATGCTGCTATGCGCGGCACTAGGGTTTTTGGCGCCTCGAAGCAGAAATGTATTTAATGCCCTTGAGATAAGTTAATTATATTTTTATTTATTTATTATTATATTTAGGTCACCTGTAATTCATTACATAAACCCGTATTTGTGTCTGTAAATTGTGTGTGTTCTTTGGTCGATTTGTCTGTTTTGCTGGATGAAAAAACCTGAGTTTCTGGGGGGGAACCTTGCTATCTACACCTGAAACCGACTAACACGGCCACGGAGTGAAAAAAAAGCCAATTAAAGTTCCTCGCATCATCGACAGGCTTCGAATCCGAGGCTTTTCCACCAGGTGTTGTGGGGGAGACTGTGATGGGGAGGATCACTGTGCTACCGCGCAGATGATACGTTTAATTACAATTTTGAATTTCTGCACCCCCAGCTGTTGGCACCCCTATGCCTTGCTTACAAGACACTGTGTTAGCTGGCCCTAAATGCTACCGGTTCAGTAGCTTCAGGAGAATAAAGCTTTTCAAAATTGAAAATTATCAAAAAGTGTTTAAGGTCTGAACATACGGTTTTGACACCATGTGTCAAAACCGCATGTTCAGATCTAGCAATAATAGCAACAGAAAATGATATTATGAACGGTACGAACATTAATGATTTAATTTAAACAAATTTTGCGGTTTAAAGGCCAGGAGAGTAAAGATTTCATTAAGATTTCAGGGGCTCACATCTGGTGAGTATGGGTTTGGCTCACCCAGGGTCCTGAGTTGGATATCATCATTTTTTTATTTCTTTGTGAATCCCTTCTACTCTCTCTGTCTCTCTCTCTCTCTCTCTCTCTCTCTCTCTCTCTCTCTCTCTCTCTCTCTCTCAGGGTAACTTGGAAATTTTTTTTGACTGGTGCAGCATAAGCCTCAGACTTCCTTGCACTATGTGGCTAATAATAATAATAATAATAATACAAAAATATAACTACAATTAAAAACACTGTTACTCCGCGGTATTTACCGGTATGAAGAGATCTTCATGTATAGTGTGCATAGTATTAGGATCAGGCGCCACCTGTGGTTTACCGCATCTGCACCATATGTACACTCTTAAGAAATACAGTCTACTGTAAATTCCAGAAAAGCGTTGTGTGTTGTATATGACATATTATTATTATTATTATATTGCGTTAGGTTCTGTTGTATGTCCTCGCATTTGGCCGCAGGGCCCTGATGGGACTCCACATTGCCCGCACACACTATTAGGAGGTAGCCAGGCTGCCCATTATACTCTGGCTTGTCTCCGCCAGGGTCGCCAGAGCTTCCTGGACGGAGACAAAAAAAAAAAAAAAAAAGGTAGAGTCGGGGAAGTGCAGAGTGTACGCAGGAAAGGAGGGTATAGCTAGAAATATGGAGGATGTAGGCGAAGGCATCCTCCAGGTTATCAATGGAGCAATAAACGCCATCAGGTGAAAGGGAAACCCGGGGAGGAGGATAAATAAGATAGACAAGCCACAGCATTAGCATTAGCATTAGCATTAGTAGAGGCATATGATGCAAGAAAGCAAGCTTATTCAGCATCAGCCAAAAAAAAAAAAAAAACCCTCTCCCATTTCACCCCTCCGTTCGTTCGAAATACCTGTCCAGTTGAGCTTTAAATTTGTTTAGGCTATCAACTTCAACAACAAGTGATGGAAGTCGGTTCCACCAACCAACCACCCGCTGGCCAAAGGCAAATTTCCGCACATCTATCCGACATCCGTCTTTCCTCAATTTGAATTTATGCCCTCTGAGGTGATTATTCTGAGAAAGATGAAGAATCCCATTGGCATTGAGCATGCTCAAACCATTCAAAGCCTTATACACCTCTATCAGATCACCTCGCCGGTGCCTAGTCTCCAGACTCTGTAATTTGCAAAACTTAAGCCTTTCTTCGTAAGAGCAACCCTTTGTTCCATTTACTAATCTTGTTGCCCTTCTCTGTACCCGTTGTATCTATCTTCCACAGGAAGATAGATAAGATACAGGTAAATCTCGAGGAATAATAGTGTTTTTATTATAGTTATATCTTAATGGAATTAACCAGCTAAGGTAACAGTTTCAAAGTAGGGCCGTTCAAAGGTAGTTGGGTACCAGATGCGAAAGGGGTTAAGGCATAGCCAGTTTTAAGGTTGTTGTTGATGTGTCCCCTAAGCTATAACTTTTAAGGGGCTCCCCCCTATATTGAGTAAAATTTAGGTTTAATAGCGTTTCATGCTCATCAAAGGGTGCGTATTCTTTTTTTTTTTTTTTTGTAGTTCTTGGCGCATGGGCTTCTGTGGCCATAATGCGCCTCCCAAGGTTTTTTCAGTACTTTGATCCAAGCCCGAGGCGGTATTCGAACCCGCGACCTTTGGATTGCCAGGCAGGCACTTTACCCACCCGGCTAGCCCGGGTGGGTAAAGTGCCTGCCTGGCAAAGGATGCGTATAAAATGCTGCATACATAGTAATAGATACGTTTGTATTAATTGTTAAAAAAGAAAAACAGATATTTTTAACATTGATAATAATAGCAATATTATCAAATTAATAATATAATAAAACAAGACTTATTTTCATTCATTTTGTTTTAAAAAATGAAATAAAACGCAATTCTTTGCTTGTAACAGATAAATAAAATAATATTTTATTTAAAATTAATAAATAATTTTATTGATAAAAAACTTATTGATTCAAATTATTTGAAATATTCATTTCTGTGATTTCATTATGGCGAAATCTGAAACAATATCTTCAAAAGATAAGCTTCTAACCTTGTGTCACTTTTCATATATAAGTTGCTCAAGGATTGTTTTGAATCATGGTTGTACGGCATCAATTTTTACCCCCTTAAGCCTGCTAAATTATCTTTCAAGGTAAGAAAAATTCTAAATATAGTTTAAACATTTGGAAAAACTGACTATATTCTGCCTTGAATTGTTATATTGTATAAATTTTGATAATTAAACTCATTTGTTCGAGAATTATTTTTCTCATATACGATTATCATACGAAAATGAAATCATCGTATGATAATTTATCATCGTATAAATTATCATACGACGATAATTTATACGATTTAAAATCGTATAAGTTATCATCTATGTCTTCGGGGTAATTATTTACTAAAATTTTTACATTTTCTCTGAGCTCTTTGTCTGCCTGGCCAAAATTTTATAAAAATGAAAATTTTTGAAAAATATTCTTGTATATTTCAGCTCTTCTTTGTAAATTACTTTCTAAAGGTTCCATGATAGGAATGAATGGTTTTATCCTAAGTTTAACTCTTGCAGAAATATCGTCAATATAAGATGCATTTCCATTATTAACCTGGCGCCTCGGTAGCCAGGTGGGCAGTAGTGCGTAGCACACGCTTCTTGGTTAGACTGGGGGTTCGAACCCGTGATCACGAAATACGGAGGATGCGGAAAGGTCAGGGAATGACCACGGCAAACTACCCGGAGCAATATGGCCTTAGTTGCTAATGCTCCAAAAAACAAACATTATTAAACTGCACTTTTCTAGATCTTCTGCTCTTCTTTGCAGTCTTATAATTTATGTTATCTGGTAATTTTTCATTTTGTTCAAATTCATCGAAACTATTTCTCGTTTGTTTTATGAAATCTGATAAATATGCATACAGATTTGAACATGTACTTAATGATTTAATCCCAGGGGATCGCATTTGGTGAGTATGGGCTTGGCACACCCAGGTCCTGAGCTGGATATCATCATTCTTCTCTTTCTTTCTTGGTGATTCCGTTCTGCTTCTCTCTCTCTCTCTCTCTCTCTCTCTCTCTCTCTCTCTCTCTCTCTCTCTCTCTCTCTCTCCCTCTCTCTCTCTCTCTGGGAAATTCAGATTTTTTTTTTTTTTTTTTTTTTTTGGCTGGTGCAGCATTAGCCTCAGGCTTCCTTGCACCATATAGCTAATAATAATAATAATGTTTGAGGGTCTTGTAATATTTTGCTGGTTTTGCAAAACTATTATGTTATTAGTGGAGTCCCACAGGGTTCGGTGTTGGGTCCACTGTTGTTTTGTATATTTATCAATGATATTGATGAAGGTATATCAGGCTTTGTTTCGAAGTCTGCAGATGATACAAAGGTTGGCAGGGTTGTTAATGACAGTAATGGCAGTGTGCTACTGCAACAGGATCTATATAATTTGGGCAGATGGTTTAAGAAGTGGCAACAGAAATTTAACCTTGACAAATGCAAAGTACTGCATAAGGGTAGAAGTAACCCCAGAGAAACGTGCCACTGGTGGTACTACACTTAAGATGGCAGAAAATGAAAAAGACCTGGGAGTAATTGTGCAGTCAGATATGAAGTTTTCTGAGCAATGCAAACAGGCTGCCAGGGCAGGTCATGGGGTTTTGTCAATGATATATAGGAATTTTGCTAGCAGGGAGAAGGAAGTGATTGTCCCTCTGTATAAGGCAATAATTTTACTCAAATACTCAAGGCCACGCCTTGAGTACTGCGTACAGGTCTGGAGGCCTCATTTTAGGAAGGATGTAGATTTGCTTGAGCGGGTACAGAGAAGGGCAACAAGATTGGTGATGGGAATGAAGGGGTCCTCTTACCAAGAAAGGCTTAAGTTCTGCAAAATGCAGTGGCTGGAGACTAGGCACCTGCGCGGTGATCTGACTGAGGTGTATAAGGCCTTGAATCGGTTGAGCACGCTGAATTGTGATGGGATCCTTCCACTTGTTCAGATTACGAACCTAAGGGGGCATAAATTCAAATTAAGAAAGGCCAGATGTCGAACAGATGTGCGAAAATTTGCCTTTAGCCAGCGTGTGGTTAATTGCTGGAAAAAACTTCCATCTGTCGTTGTGGAAGTTGATAGGTTGAATAAATTTAAGGAGGAACTGGACAGGCATTTGGAGGGAATGGTGTGATTTTTTTTTTTTTTTTTTTTTTTTGGCTGATGCTGCATAAGCTCATACACTTGCTTTCTTGCATCACATGCCACTACTACTACTATTCCAATACATAATTCCATAATACAAGCATAATCATAAATTCAAGTTCTTCCTTTTTTTTTTTTTTTGTGGATAACAGAGGCTTCTCTTTTGGTTTCGCCATTTTCGTATTCATCATCCTGAAATTTAATTAAAGCATCGATAATTGAATCATAATTATTCATAATTGCTCTTATAGCTTTAATATGTGCCACCCATCTGCCATCAGAAAGACGTTTTGGAACTTAAGTTTTGGATCCAAAATGCGATTTTAAAATAGACCATCATTTTATCGATTGTAGAGAAAAATGCACAGGTTTTTTGCAAAATTGAAAAGAAATTTATTGCGTCTACTCAACAATCAACGGCAGCACCAAATTTAACGAATGTCCGGTGCAGGGTATATATATATATATATATATATATGGCATATTTATATTTTTTCCTTTGCTATTGTTGTTGTAATAAGGTTTCAGTAGCATCGCGGACTGTCCATATTTGTAAATTGCGTGTGTTATGAGATCAATTTTCTGTTTGCTCGACAAAAAATCCAAGTTTCCGGGAGGAAAAACCATGCTACCCTCGCCTGAGACCGACTAACTCAACCACGATGTGAAAAACCTCCATAAAAATTCCTCATGTCATTGATGGGAGTCGAACTTATGTCTTTTCCACCTGGTGTGTAGAAACCAACGGTTCTACCAACTGTGTTTTGTTTTGTTTCTAAAATTTTTTGCTGCATACCCTTTCCCGGACATGGGAAAGAGTATGCATTATCGTAGGACTGTCCTCTACACTTAAAAGCAATGTTGCATTCATTTATAATACAATCAAGTATTAAATTGGCTAAATTTTCTCCAGAATGGTTTTCTATTGGAATGAATGTTAAAAATCGTTCAACGGGATGACCATCGTGAGGGCATACATATCTTACAATTACAGTTAATTCACCAATATGTGACAGATCAGGTGTAGAATCAACAGACAAACTGAAATAACCGGCTTCCTTTATAAACCTTCAAAAATAGATTTTCTTATTTTTTAGTCATTAAATGAATAATTTCGTCACAAGTTGTTTTGATAAATATGATGGTTTTCCGGACCAGAATTCCCATAACAACCAATATGATCTAAATTGTAAAGTGTATTTAGGGTCTGAAGACACCAGGAATATCCCCCATATCCGCGTAGTATACGGTGTCGTGTGTTACAGTACACTGTAAAGGCCAGATATTTAAAAGTGTATGGATGTTGTTAAGTGTAATGTCATGTACCATTGTTCATCTAGTCATTTAACCTTTGGACCCCTATTCGGGACCGTACTTGGCCCTGTGGAGGCAGACCACGTACACTAGTGTTTTAAGTAAGTATTCTCCTGCCACCTAGTTTCCTGAGATATCAGTGGCCGGGACCTATAAAAAAAAAAAAAAAACTCGGTAGGATTAAGCGCTGAAAGGGAGAGAAGCCAAGAGGAATACTTGTACAATGGAATTTGAAAGTTTTAAATTTAGATTGTGTTGGGCTTACACTGTGAGAGTGAACAGGTACACAGAGACTGAAAGCTGAGAAAACAGGAAGTAAGAAGTTGATAGAGGAGGTGATCCTTGTGGCTTACACTGTGAGAGTGAACAGGTACACAGAGACTGAAAGCTGAGAAAACAGGAAGTAAGAAGTCGATAGAGGAGGTGATCCCTGTGGTCAGTGGAACAGGCCCATGTCCCACCAGGAGAAAAAAAATTGGGGGGGGAGACAGTGAAACCATCTCCTTCCCCCTGGGAGTGGAAAGAAATTACCGTGCAAGAGATCGCCAATAGCGTTGGCAGCAGAGCTGTGTTGAAGTCAATTCCAGTAGTCCGTGGTAGTTCTATTTATAGGTTGGTCGTTGACAATGGTCCTATTGCTAGGTAAATAAAGTGTTCGATGTCTAACGGTCCCAGGGGTTTCCTCCATCTCCTCGTTGTGTACTCTGTTTGTGTATCACAGAACTCTGTGAAGGCCAGAAGTTTAAAAAGTGTAATGTGTGTGTGTGTGTGTGTGTGTGTGTTAGCGTTGTGTAGTGTCGTGTTACCTGCGAGAAAAGGATCAAATTGAGCAATTAGTTCTAATAAGCTCAGAAAATTTCCATTTCGAGGTGAATTAAATTTCTCGTCATCGCCTGGAAATGGCAATCCTCCTTGTGCCAAAGTATGTACAACTACAACAATACGTAGTAGCACCTGCCTCCAATATTTTTGTTTTTTATAATTTGTTTTATCTAATTTTGAATCGAAAGTGGATCCGCCTTTTCGTGATAAATATGTGAGCAGACCTGCTCTATGATCAGTTGAATTCTCGTGTTGTTTAATTAAAACGGGGTTTCGCCAATGCTTAAAGCCATCATTGGCTAAAACGCAACTTGAGTTTGAAAAAAGTTTGCATCCAAAACCGTAGTCATATCCAGTTGATGAAGAATATACAGTATTAACCACTATTAACTGCACAGTTTCACCATATGTAAATCAATTGGAAAGAATTTGTCACTTGTTGTTGCCTAATAATATTATTATAGCTCTTGATTCTAATTCAAATTACATGCTCTGGGGTAGTAGGGAGACTAATGAAAAAGGTGAAACTCTCAACGACTTCTTTTCTGCTTCAGGGTTGGAAATATTAAATGTGCAGGAACATCAGCCTACCCTTTTTAGTACCATTGTGGGCGTGCGAACAGAGATGCTCGCCTATCCTTCCGCTCTGTTGGTGAGAGGCCAACGACAGAGAACTAGTGCGAGGAATTGCGCAATATCTGTCCATATACACTCACTCCCTGGAAAATAAGTTTCTCCTCCCTTATTGTATTAAACGTAAGTTCCAAATGAATACAGTTTTATAATTTTATCCTACAGAGTTGTTACCTAAGATGACCTTGGTCTACCCAAAATCATCTTAGTTGATTTTGGGTATTCATTCATTTTTTCATTCATTTATTAATTACACACAATATAGTCTCAACATTATGTACATAAAAGTATATACATGATTTATATACAAGATATATTTACATATAATTATATGCTCTGACAAACATTAAACTCTCATGTGTGTGTGCAAGTGTGTTCTTATTCAGGGTAGCTCCCAGGCATAAGCCCAAATCTACCTTGAGAACTTGGGAATATATAGTCTTTACAAAGCAGTCCTTAAAAAGTATGTTAAATTACTTGAGTCTGATTTTACTGTAGCGCTATTCGCACTTGAAATCCAGCACCCACTGGAAGTAGTGCAATACCAGTGAGTGCCAGCAATCCCGCGCCCCGGGTTGCCCATACCAGGGAGCCAGCAGGGAAAAAAATAATAATAATAATAAAATATATATATATATATATATATATATATATATATAATAAAACAACAATAATATTCAATAGTCTGGATGGCACAACTATAAACTTCAAAAATCACAGTTCAACTGAATATTTCCTCAGCTGCTGTTTCACATGCACTGGAACCTCCAAAACCAATAACGGTATTATCCAGCAATCTCCAACTGTACGCCATGGATAATAGACGCTTTAGACCACCAGACCCGACGCAGTGAATCTGATCCAGCACGGCAGAATCCAGAATGGAGTATTCAGCACAAAAGACAACCAACCAGAGCACCAGACCCAACACCATGAATCAGGTCCAGCACCCCAGCCGCCAGCCAGATGCAGAAACCAATAGTGAAACTCCATGAAGACAATTAAGACACTAGGTTTGCCTCTGAAGAAAGGCTCTGAGAACAGTTCTTCTTGCAAAAACAGCATTCCATTTTTTTTCCATTTATTTGTACACACAATTCTTTACATTTTATATACAAGAACTTACAGAGAAGATATATATACAATTTTATATACATTAGCATTATCATTCTCATTATACCTATATATATACTATATTATATATGAACACGTGTGTGTGTGTGTGTGTGTGTGTTTTACCTGTATCAAGGGTGGCTCCTAGGCCTTAGCCCATCTCCACCTTGCACGTCTGTGGTGGTGCAGAAACTCAGCAAGCTTTTTATCGCTTGTGTATGTCCACCCTGCCATCAGGGAGCAGCCAACACCCAGGCAGCCGCTGCCTGCCCCCAGGCACAAGCAGCCAAGCCTGGGTCTACTATTACCTTAAGTGCCATGGGCACAAATCCCACACCCACCGGAGATAGTGCAATACCGGTGGGTGCCAGCAATCCCGTCCCCAGGTTGCCCAAACCTGGAAACCAGCAAAAAAAAAAAAAAAAAAAAAAAAAAGTAAATATTTACATATGTACAAAAGATAATAGAATTTTGACTCTAAATCCTAGTAATACAATTCAATTTTACATATCTGACAAGTCATCCTATTTATATTTAATGGGATACCAACATTTATATTAACTGCTCAGCTGTCAGATTTATACTCGATTTTGGATTTGAGATCTTAGTTGAAGTCTTTTCTTAAAGACCGATTCTGCAAAGGTCTGGAAAGTCTCAAAGTTTGTTTTGTTCTCAACTAGTATTTTCACGTTGTCCTCAGCTAGATCTGGAACCTGATTAAGTAGCAATACTAGTTGGTCTGTATATTGCGGACAAAACAGTAAAACATGGATCCAGTCCTCCATTTGACCACAAGTGCAAAAAGGATCCGGCTCCAAACCTCTGTCGAAAAGTTTGGCCCGCAGAGATCCATGGCCTGTTAATAAGTACGTTGTAAACATGCTTGGTGCAAACCACGAAACAGAAGGTTGAGTAGAAGCAAACTCAACATTTTCAATATACTTCTTTGTGACTTCGCCGTGCACAGACGCATTCCATCTACTTTGCCAAATACTAATCATTTCACTCAATAATCTTTTCCGTTCTGTCTTTAAGTTACTAACTGGGTCGGTTGTAATTCCCATAATGGATACCTGCAGTCCTTTCTTATGTTTATAAATCATGCCACGGTATAAGATAAACAAATCTAAAGGCAGTTCTCCTCCAAGAATTTGGAGGGCATTGTTTGATACTGTACGAGGGGCATAGTTTAGTGCCAGAAGCATTGTCCTTTGAATTGATAGTAGCTTGTTTTTAATTATCACCTTAACGACGTTCTGGCGCCAAATACCTGCTCCATACGAAACTATAGGCAGAAATATTGCTTTATAATATAGTTTCAAGGTCTTTTTATTCAAACCCCAGTCTCTTTTGGAGATTCTTATGACCGAAGCAGTAAAATTTCTAATTTTTTCCTTCAGTTTGGTGACATGAGGGAGAAAGGTTAATTTATCATCAAGAATTATGCCAAGATATTTGTTTTGGGGAACATAAGGTATCTGTAAACCATTCAGTTGAATTCTTGGTGGTCTTCCGTAATTAAAGTGGTTTTTAAATGTCATGAAATTTGTTTTACTCGGAGATATCTTGAGCTTGTTGATGTCAGCCCATGCCACCAAATCATCTAAGATCGGTTGAATTTTGTCCTCTAATACCTTGCGTGACCTTCCTTCTATGGCAATCACGAGATCATCGGCGTAGGCCACCTTTAGAGAATCCTCGTGTGATTTCGTGAGCCACTGATCTAGTACGGCA
This sequence comes from Mastigoproctus giganteus, assembly GCF_048544385.1. Lineage (NCBI taxonomy): Eukaryota > Metazoa > Arthropoda > Arachnida > Uropygi > Thelyphonidae > Mastigoproctus > Mastigoproctus giganteus. The sequence goes on from NC_143575.1 coordinate 1,489,054, forward strand.
TTCCAGAGGAGATGCCCCAACACCGACCCCTGGGGGCATCCTCTCGAAACCTGGGCCTTGTAAGACAGATGCTTTGCCTTGACCATAATGTATCTCTCATTAAAGTATGATCTCAGTACCCTGTACACATAATTATCACATTTAGCCAGCCTTAAAGACCTGAGGGCACTCTCCCACCAGAGGGAGTCGAAAGCGCCCTCAAAGTCCACAAAAATTGCCAAAACATATTTAGAAGATGAATTCTGGATAAAGTTCATCAACGTAAGAATAGCATCGTCGGTGGACCTCCCTTTTTTAAAGCCAAACTGGCAGTTTGAGCATAGTTGGTTTTCCTCAAATTTCTTTAGTATTCTGGGAGCCAGAAGACGTTCATATAACTTTCCCAGATTAGCAAGTAAGGAAATTGGTCTGTAAGCACGGGGATCGGATATATTTTTCCCTGTCTTGTGAAGAATCTTGAGCAATGCCAATTTCCACTGATTTGGAAAATATCCTTCCAGGACGCATTTGTTCAAGAGATTTAGCAGTACTTGTGGGTAAAAGTTGAAAAACTTGACGATAACAAGATTCTCCACAAGGTCAATTCCGGAGCATTTTTTGCTGTTTAATCCAGCTATGGCAGAACCCAACTCCAACAGATTAAAACACTCAATATCAGTTGAACCCGTGTACATACTGTTTTCAAGACGTATCTTGCCTTGCTCCAATGTATCCAACTCAGGAATATCTTTAGGGAACAGACTTGACACTATAGCATGTACCGTGGAGCTCCAGTCCTCAGATTCTGCTCCGTTTATTCTTACTGTATTGTACACTTCTCCACAGATTAATTTGTTTCTGGAGATTTTGTAAACTAATCCCCACGGTTCTGAATTTCCAATCTGTTTGACAAATCCTTGCCAACAATCTATTTTAGCATTAGCTATTTCTTTGTGGTATCTCCTTCGAAGATCTCTATAAGAATCCTTGTATGCTTGAACATCCTGTTGAGACAGATGTCTGTGATTTTGATATTCCTTCCTTGCGTTCTGAACTTGCGATCTTAAATTTGCAAGATCTGAGTTCCACCAAGGGACAGGAGTTGTCTTGTTGTGTTTTTTCTTCGCTGCATAATCCGTGGCCAGATACAGCTGGGTTTGAACAAAATCAACAATCTCCTCAGCCCTTAATATATTAAGGGATTCGATCATTTCGGTCGTAAAGACAGCAGAGAGAAAATCTTTAAATTTGTTCCATTTAATAGTCTTAATGGAAAATCTCCTAAGATCAGTAAGTTGAAGGTCGTCGACTCGCTGCCCAGGAAGAAGACCATAAACTATGGCACGGTGGTCACTGTTGATTAACTCTGGGACAACATCCCAATGAGAGATACAACAATCAATTTTGACAGAGGTCAGAGTAATATCAATGTTGCTTTCACCGTTGACAGTCGAAAAAGTGTAGGGTTTATTAGGCAAATTTTGAACAGTAAGTCCATGAGCAAGAATAACATCTTCCAGGGCCGAACCACGAGGGTCATTAAACCCGCTATGCCACATATTGGATTTTGCATTTACATCACCAGAAATTATCAAGTTTTTCGAGGCAAACTTTGTACATAATCTATCTATACTGTGCAGAGCCAATTGGAAGTCTTCTGACGGCGGGCAATAGAGAGAAACGATATAGAAATTTATAAATTTCGAGGAGACAAGCACACAGACTGCGTTCTGAGAACACTCACCAGAAATAGAGGTGACCACTAAATCGTTATTCAGAATGACGATAGCTGTCTTGGGCGAACTGTCAAGCGAGTGCACAATTCTTGCAGAAGTTGGGAAGCCGATTAGCTTAAATGCTCTACAATCAATTTGTGCAGAGCAATAAGGTTCCTGAATACAAATAATATCCATTTTATTCTCAAATGCCGCCACCCTTATCTCGTCCATAGTTGCTCTAGCTCTTTGGCCGTTAATTTGCAGGATTTTAATGCCCTGGTAAGAATAATTTACACTCAAAAGAGGATTTCGATTAGCCGTATTATTCATATTGTGTTCTCTTTTCTGTCAATTCCACCGCTCTTATGTATTCGGGACAGCAACTATCACGAACAGAATGTTGAAAATCTCGATTTCTCCTCTTACAGTTGACACATTTTGGTGGCTCCTCTTTGTGCGTGCATTCCGAGAAGACGTGGCGTCCATTGGCACAATGGCCGCACGAGACTGTTTTGTGCGAACAGTTTTGCGCTGAATGTCCATACCCCAGACAGCGAAAACATTTAGAAACAGCTGTAAAATGACGAAACCTGTGTGAGGAGAACCCCAGAAAAATACGATCATTTTGCATTATATATTTGTATATTTTTGGAGCTAATCCAATGACCCAGTTAGTAACACGATTTCCTGCACCAGAACTGAACCTGAAAGTGGTTCCTTGCCTCACCTCTTCCAAGCTACAGCCAAAGTCTTTCAAGTTTTTAATGTAGAGATCCTCTACAATGTCCTCTTTGGAATAATCCTTGGGGATATTGTATATTAGAACAGTGGGACGTTGCAAACGGGGTTTATCCATAGCCAGACCAATACCAGTCAGCGTTGTTGAATTGCAAATGGTTTTTGCATCTGTATAGTTCGTCGTTTCGAATAGAACACCATTGTTTCTTAACAATCTAATGTTTTTAATCTTGATATTTCTGTGCTCTTTTCTCATTGTGTCGATGACCTTGTTTTTTATGTCCTGACCACTGGATATTGAACTGTCAGGTGATGGCTTTAATATTATTATATTGTTAGGATCACTACTGACCGCACTTTTGTTCCTGGGTTTATCATATTCTGTAGTTCTGGATTCAGATACACTTATGTGTTCTTTAGTAATAACTCCTGAGGGGATAGTCCGATCAGCCGGACATTGTGCCCTAGTTCTAGTGTCTTCTCTAACAACGTCCGCATAAGACGTAAGTTTAGGATCTTCTTTAAAAAGGCTTTCAAAGAGGTTTACTCTTATTTGCAATTCCCCTGCCTTGACTTTTAAACGCTCATTCTCAATTATTAGTGCAGTAGTTACAGCTTCAAAATCTGACCATAAACTCTGGATACAATTAGAGGCAACCTTTGTTACCTTACTCGATTCGGATGCTAAGTAATCCCCTAAAGATCTTTTAATTTTTGTAATTGTATTATATACCCTTGTTGGGTCAAGAGGTTCAGAAAAATCAAATCCTTCCACAAAAGAAGTGTTTTGTGTCAAGTCAGACTTGGGCAAAGCTTGTTCCTTTTCAGGATTTTTAACTACTTCAGAGTATTCATGTACAATTTCTTGATTACTCAGAGAACTTAAGTTTGAGGTATCCTGTACATCATGATTTTTACATACCTTTACTTCACTGAAATCCGAAGTAAGAGAGTTTTTCTTTTCATCAGTATTGGAGATCTGAACACATATTTTGATCACTGTCTTAGGGTACACTTTGCCCACATTTTTATTAGTTCCCTCATATTTTGAGTTCCCAGTTTTGGCGAAGCTAGATGTTAGCAATTCCTTTTCTCCTTTTTTACCAACAGTTTTTACATTTGCTGTCTTAACTATCTGCTCCCCAGCATCTACGTCAGTCCGTTTTGGGCCCTCGTTTCCAGCTTTAACTGAGAATTCATTGTCTGAATCAGACATAATCGTGGCACGTTTTCTCCTGGCACTCTTAGACAGGAGTTCTGATGCAGATTTAGCACTCGCATCTGAGTCTATAGTCTCAGACTCAGAGTTCTGAGAGCTAGGTATGTTTTCATCCATGGGATTGGAAAAAAAAAAAAAAAAAAAACGCACAAGATCTGTTAATTAAAATCCTCTTCCCTGAAAGCGAAATAAGTTTATTTTTGCTTGGTAGGTGAATTCGGTGGCAGGTAGCTTCTGCACAGCAGATGGACGAAAAGAAAACTAGCAATACAGTGCTAAGATAAGTGAAGACTAATGAACATATGACATTAAATCAAAATACTGCGATGGCGCTAGTAAATGTTTTCCGTTTCCATGACAAAATTCAAAAATAGAATATTTCAAGTCGCCATTATCGTCCATACAAAGTCTATGGGATAATGGTATCTCTATGGGAGATTTCAGAGTTATAAGTATAAGCACTATGCAATGCAATGTACGACTATGAAATCAATTACTCAGTTTGTAATATAATCTCATGCAAATTATTCCACAACCTCACGGTTCCAACAACCAAAAATCACTATGCACTATGCAATTCAATGTACGACTATGAAATCAATTACTCAGTTTGTAATATAATCTCATGCAAATAATTCCACAACCCCGCGGTCCCAACAACCAAAAAATCACCTATGAACTCACCACAACTTTAACTTCTAAGAACACATATTTATACATAGGGGGGTTGTCAATGAACACATTAAATATCTCAAGAAGCAGGAGCACATTCACTACACATAAACCACACTGGACGACACCTGCAAAACAGCAGCTGAAAACTCCTGAAATAAATTAAAACAGTCACGATTTGCAATAAGCAAATGCACTGTATCAAATGATAAGTCAGGAATATGCGCCATCAAAATCCGCCTTTGGTCTTCATACTCCCGACATAAAAAAATTACATGCATCCAAGTCTCCTGCTCGCCACATGTACAGAAAGGATCTGTCTCCAACCCTCTCTCATATAATTTGGCCCTAAGTGAGCCGTGTCCTGTTAACAAATAAGAAGTGTACATAGAAGGCGTAAACCAAGATGCCACGGTTTTTGCCAATGCATAGTTCACCTGGGGAATATATTTCCTCGTCACAGCTCCAACATCAGGTCTTTCAGGACTTTCCCATCTGGTCTGCCATAAATCCATTAATTTGTTCCATATTCGTTGTTTTTCTTCTTTAATATTATTCTCCAAATCAATTGTAATATCCAAAAACGTTACTGATGTACCCTTTTTCAATTTGTACAAAAACCCTCTGTAGACAATAAATAAATCCAATGGCATGGTACCAGCTTGATTTTGGGTAGACCAAAGATTTTAAAGAAGCATGGTTTTAATAATTTAAAATATCCTAAGACACCGTATTAACTATTTAGTAGTTAACTAATTCCGCCTGGTTATTGAGAGATACGAAACTCTCGGTCTAACAGAGGCCTCTGACAGATTACATAGACAAAGGTAATGAAGAGGGCTTTTCAGTTAAGATTTGATGTCCTAATAATATCTGTAACGGAGTTCCTTTCCCCTGGTTTGGAGAACGGGATTATCGAAAGTATATTGAGATTGATTATCAAAAGTCCTGGCAAGAACCCGAGTGAGCCTGGAGCATACGGTCCAATTGCTTTACTGTCGGTAAATGGCGAAGATATGTGAACGGCTGTGCATTAGCAGAGTAATGATTATCTATATAGAGAAACACTTCTCCTCTGATACCAGTTTGGTTATAAGAAGGGGAAGTCCACAAAGGATGCCATTTATCAGATGGTTAAGTATATGCAAAGTATGAGGGGACGTGTGTTCTACGTATATTCATTGACTTTCATGCTGGATTCGACAGGCTATGGTCGGATAGGATCCTATCCAGAATAACGGTTACTGAATGCTCAAATAATGTTTTCTGTATTTAAGCAGTATTTTTGTGAGATGAAAGTTATTGCTAGAACGGCATATACAGAAATTGTGAGAAATGTAGTTAGATGTCCTCAGGACTCTGTGATCGGTCCTCATGCTTGGTACATGACGCTAGGTGAGTTTTGGGAAACAAATTATGTTGGAGCGGATATGATAGCTTATGAGAATTTAAGAATGAATAGGCCTCCACTAGTGAGGGCATCAGGAATTCCCATAAGACATAACGCTGTTGTCAGGTACTTAAGTGTGAGTATTGAAGAGCGAATCAATTTTATAACGTATGCCAAGTATTTAAAAGGAAAAATTCGGACACTATGTGCCAAGCTTAAGAGAGTGATAAGGGTTGATTGGGATATAAAGGGCTAAACATAGAATTTACTGTATGATTTCCTATTTGTCCCCGTCACTTCCTATGCTTCTATAGCTTGGCTTTACAGGATGTCAAATTCCATAGTCAAAAAGTATATTACGCAGGCTCAAAAAATTCGCTCTCTTATCAATTACTAGAGTATGCTGAACAGTTTCGACAGAGGCATTACAAGTGCTCTCAGGCAGATCTGCAAATCATTTTATCAGCACTACTGTATTGCACTAAAGATAAGTTGAGAAGGTCGATTTTGAACATAAGTTTATGTCCAGATCAAGAAAGGCTGTACACAAGACACGATGTCAAGGAAGAGAAGAAAACAATTTTGAGTGAATTGGTACAGGTCTAGCAAAGGAGATGGGAGATTTCGGAGACGGTGGTGAGTGACATACATGTTCTTATCCCGAGTAGACATTTCTGAGATGAGAAAGAAACCCTGGCAGCAATTCGAGTTAAATGCAGGCAGTCTATAACAGGCCGTCTGTGCAGTAGCACAGTGGTATCGTCACTGTCCTCCCCACACAGGATGGAAAAGGCGCGGGTTCGAATCTCGTCATGACACGAGGAACTTTAATGGGGCTTTTTTCACTCCGTGGCTGAGTTGGTCGGTCTCAGACGTAAGTACCCGGTTTTCCCCAGAAACTGGGGTTTTTCGCCCATCAAAATAGACAAACCGACCATAGAACACACGCAATAAACAGACATAAGACACATAGCACGGCAGATGAATTTAATTATTCGGATGGCTTAAATATAATAGCAGTTTAGTTTGTCTATAACAGGCCATTTGTTGGCAAAGAGGTTTTTCCTGGTAGGCCTTGTAGATAGTGAAAATTGTACTTGTGGAGAAAAGAAGAGAAGACAACGGCTCATATAATGTTTCAGTCAGACAACTATGTTGACATTAGGAGTCAATTAGAATTGTCTTTAGGATGAACAGTTCCAGAACAACAGTTCATCTGGAGCATGTTCGCAGAAAGGTGCAAATTTACTTCCTTTAACAATTTTGTTGTTTTTGTATTTAAAAGGAGAGCGCAGTTGAAGTTTGATGGTAGAGCCTGCCTCCCAGTGGCAGGGATGAAAACCTAGTGTATTGTGATGGGGGGATATGCAATGATTGTCCAAAGTCTAATTCTTCTTGATTAGGGCCAAGTGGTGTGAGCTTTCCCAAAAAATTGAGTTATGTTAAATTTTTTAAATTTCTTTTAGTTGTTAAAACGTTTTAAAGACAGCTAAAGTTAGAATTGAGTTGAGCCATAAACCATATATAAGCTGCGGCTTGGGTGGTGGGTTGGCTTAATCGGTATTTTGAATGTATGTACTTTTTCACCGTTAATTTTTGGGGAGCGAAAAAGTCCTTGGGAGCAATACTTTACTTCATTTTTAAATATCTGGTTTGATTTCCTATACGCTCTCCTATGCAAACTTCCAGACTTTGATTCATACTGAGCCCCTTCAACAGCATTTTCAATCTCTTTGCTAAATTTGCAGCTCATACAACTGAGCCCATTCGAGCAAGTCACTCAAAATCTCACTTACACTTTTCTATATTTGAGACCTTGTTTCTCCATACACTAATATCAAAAAGTCATCAGCATAGGCTATAGTATTAAGACCTACATAATGCCGATTTAAGAAATCATCCAGCACGATGCTCCAAGCATGCGGACCGACAACCGAGCCTTGTGGGCAACCTCTACTTATATCTCTACTTATTGCAATATAAGATGTCCTTACGACAATCCTTCTTTCACTAAAATATTGTTTAAAAACTGAATAGAGATTGTCTGGACATTGCATCTTTCTCAATCTTCACAGGATGCCCTCCCACCAAAACATATGAAAGGCTCCATGAAAATCTATAAACAGAGTCATACATACCTACCCTCATACTCCTGTACATATCTTGTCATACGATAAATGGCATCTTAAGTATAGTACCCACATTTATAGCCATACCGGCTACTTGAGTATAAACTCATACTCTTATATCTACTGTTCAACAGCCTTTCATAAATCTTAGCCATTAGATTAATAATAAATCTTAGCCATTAGATTAATAGCCTTTCATAAATCTTAGCCTCATTTTAGGAAGGATGTAGATTTGCTTGAGCGTGTACAGAGAAGGGCAACAAGATTGATGAGGGGAATGAAGGGATCCTCTTACCAAGAGAGACTTAAGTTCTGCAAATTGCAGTGGCTGGAGACTAGGCACCTGCGCGGTGATCTGATTGAGGTGTATAAGGCCTTGAATAGGTTGAGCACGCTGAATTCTGATGGGATACTTCCACTTGTTCAGATTACGAACGTAAGGGAGCATAAATTCAAATTAAGCAAAGACAGATGTAGAATAGATGTGCAGAAATTTGCCTCTAGCCAGCGGGTGTTTAATTGCTGGAACAAACTTCCATCTGTCGTTGTGGAAGTTGAGAGGTAAATAAATTTAAGGAGGAACTAGACAGGCATTTAGAGGGAATGGTGTGATTTTTTTTTTTTTTTGGCTGATGCTGCCTAAGCTCATACACTTGCTTTCTTGCATCACATGCCACTACTACTATTATCGACCACAGAGTAATTGGCCGGTATGACCCCGATTCACTTAACTCTTTATCCATACTCTTTATTATGAGCCTCAAATCTGCAACCTTCCATACAGGTGGGAAGACATCCCTCCTGAAACATTTATTATACATTTCTACAATGACACCAGACCTTAAATTATATGCCCTCTTATACACCTTAACTTAGATATAATCAAGGCCCAGTGCCTTACCATCCGCAGCCTGCAGCACTGCACCTGTCACCTACTCTACAGTGAAATCATTTTCAATGCAGTCTGCAAAATATACTGAATTTTCTGGAATCATATCCTTTTGTTCTTCCGACATTTCATCTTCACTAATCTGGGGAAACAATTCGTCTAGGATCATGTTCACAGTTTCATGCCAATTTAGAGCAGTAATCTCCCTATTTCTCACTATACAATTTATGTTTCTAAAATAATATTTAACAGTAATAACTTTGTAAAAAGACCAAGGATCCCTTGATCCATGAACTTGAAAAAAAAAAAAAAAATCCTCCATGAGGATTTTTTTCCATGGAGGATTTTACCAAAAATCCTCCATTAGCATTAACAATAGCTTTTACATAACCTTTTCTCACATCTTTATACAATCTCTGATATATTACCGACAGATGAGCATCTCCAACCCTCCTATAATATTGAAATCGACGTCTTATCCTTCTTAGTTCAATTCTTTTATTATTTAACTCTGTTCCCAATCAAGGAACAGAGCTTGTTCTCACTTTTAGTTTATTCATACTAATCTTAGATACACTATATAAAATTTTTTCTAACATAACAACATGTTCTATGGGTGACAACATATTCCAATCTACTTCATTCACTTGGGTATTAAAAGCCATATCCAATCTATCCCAATTGGGAGTACGTACTGAGAATCTTTCCAGCTCCACTACAGTTCTCCTGCACCTTTCGAAACATATTTCGAAAGTGATCGCATTGTGATCACTAGTAATAATTTGATCATTTACTTGCCAATTCTTTATCCTATTCATTAAGGACCCCGTGCACAAGGTCTCATCAATACATGACTGTCCATGTATCGTCGAGTATGTAGGCAGACTTCCCATTCTGTTAACACCTTCAATCGTGCGGCAGAAAGGAAGTCGTCTAGAATTTCACCTCTATCATCAGACTCCTCACTACCCCAAAGAATGCAGTTTGAATTTGTGTCAATCGCCAGCACAATTTGCTTAGTAGTCAAAACCTCACACATTCTTTCTAATTGTCTTATATAACGCTCTAAGTCCTCACTCGAAGGACAATACATTGACACAAAGTACAGGCTACCAAATGAACCAATTATCTCACTACATGTCACGTTTTCAGTATTTAAATTCTGAATCTTAGTGGCCACCAAATCACCATTCCTTATTATTATAGCCAATTTTGGATGTCTACCATGAGATAATACTCGATATCTTCGAGGATACCCTCTCACACATCCTTGCCACTTATAAGGCTCCTGCACCAGTGCCAAATCAATATCTAGAGCTGCTATCTGACAATGTAACTGTGCAGCGACTCCTTTAGCTAGTTTGCATTCAACTGAATCGCTTTAATAGAACTAGCCATAACTAATCCTACTTTTCTACACCTCTAAAGCCCTTACATACTCTGGACAATTCTTATCTACTGCAGAATGAATCGCCTGCTTCTTTCTGCTTTTACATTTTATACAAGCGGTTTCCTCATTCCTGTGCATACAATCCCTATAAGTGTGATCATTTCTCGCACAATGACCACAATTAGGATCTCTCTTACAGAACTTAGCTACATGCCCAAAATTCAAGCAATTGTAGCACTGTGTCAGTGGAAAGACCTCTCTGCACTTAAATGCTACCCAATTAGCATACAATCTATTTCTATCTTTTAATACATTCCACACTTTTGGCTTCACCTCAACTACCCAATTTAATAATTCACTCTTTTTTTTTATTTATAGAAACAATCTCAAAACCTTCCTTAAAGTCCAGCATAGTCACACCATAGTCTTTACAAATGTTTAACCAAATTTGAACCTTAAAATCAGATTGGTTAATATCCTTTTCCATATCATACATCACCATCTTCGGAAAAGTCGCTTTTGGTATAGAAAACTTTAGTCCAATCTCCTGAATTTTCGTACAACCTCTGAACTTCAGAACATCATCATCCCCTCCAGCCTCCACCAACACACCACAATCTTTATCTTTACATTATCAGGAATCGGCCTCACAACTCAGTCTTAACTTGTTCGCAACTTTTAACAACATGAAAAAGGATCTCAAACAAGTCTTCACTTTATTAATACGTTTAAATTCACTATACTTAGGCCTCTACTTACTTTCCTCTCTTCTTTTCTTTTTCACACATCCTCGTCCTTCTTTTTCTACACCTTTTTTTTACCACAACTACCTTCTCCTATCTTTTTCCTTCGTTTCCTAGATTCTCTCAAACTTTGTGATTGTGGGAAGCCAGAAAGAGACGACGACCTCCTAATTGGAGGTGCCCGTTTTAATGAACTATCTGAGGACACTTCCATTTCCGTTAACCCTTGAACCTGAGAATGTATTTCCATACTTATCTCCTCTCGCTAATCATCAGTCACATCAGAGGTTGCTTTCATCACCTCACGCTCGAAAAACAAACCTCTTCTTCCTCTATAGAACTCATTCATATAATAAAGAATAATTACTATTTACAATAAAAATCCCTGCTCAACAGTGAGCAGGGATCAACTATATACAATTTATACAAAGTCAATCAAAGTTCAGGGATCAAAGGTCTCTTCACAGTACGCCCTAAATGGATTTATAATGCGTTTAGGAAATCTATCCACTAAGCAGTTAAAAACTCCGCCCCCAAGTTTAACGGGGATGGTCCCAGAAGCTAGGACAAGAATTAACTCAAAATTCCTCTGTAACTATCAACTTTTTGGGCCCGTTTAGCAAGCCGGGATCAACCCCGACTGCTCCCTCCAGACTTCGTGGAAGTAGGACAGCTAATCGAACAAAAACAACACAGCAAGGGACGAAAAATTAACAATTTCAATCACTTAGACAACTAGCCTATTCACTTACTATACAGCAATTGCCCCAGATTAGCTATCAAATACAAGTCAAAGTCAAAGTATTTTATTAGTTTTTGGCAAACTCCAGGGTTTCCCCTATTCGCCGCTGAAGGCTATCAAATACATTTCATTTAATCAAGCTAAACCAAATGGCCACCTGAGCTGTAGCTCATCTGCCACTTACAATCATAACTGTTTTATTTGTTAATAACTTCAGTCAATCAATCTTTAACAAAACAACAAACAATTACAAAAGTCTAACTTGACTCATGACATAACAAAAGACAGCACAACCTTTAGCCTCGCGGTGGAGTCGGCATCTCCGCCCCCACCACGAGTTTCCGTCCCCACCACGAGGAGGTAGGTTGCCCTATCTAGTGAAACATAGTCTGATACCTGTCAGACTAAATAATAATAAAAATTGATCTTTCAAAAATTCATAATAACAAAATTGATCATACAATACTCACACCGGTCCAGTCCCTGCGAACCCCAACACTGACGTTACTGTGACTGACGACCCCCACTCACCACCGGGAGAAGTCTTCCTACAATTACTAAAAAAAGGGGTACCTCCACATGATACCAACTAATCTTGTTCAGTTCTTCTCTTTAAATTATCAACCGCCTTTAAATATTCTGGACAAGTTCGATCATTAGCACCATGTGCAGAAGGCACCTTCATCCTCCAGCAATTTACACATTTTGGAGCATCCGCTCTTTGTGTACATGACTTAAAAGTATGACCACTCCCGGCACAGTGACTGCAGAACTCGCCCGCATCACAGTACCGGGACACATGGCCATACACCATACATTTATAACATTGCGTCGGTGTCCACAACTCCCGAACACGGTGTGAGCTCCAATTCCAAAACACTCTTGAATATTTTAAAAGGTATCTCCTTACACGTGGGGAAACCTCCACCACTACATTGTACCCTGGAGAGTTCCTTGCCTTATTCTTTGCGAGTATTTTTATCTCGGAAAGAATTTGGCCTTTATTGACGAATCCGTCAACCAAATTCCTTTCCCACAATTCATTTTTTTGGGACTCTCGATCTACATCTGAATCAACATCAAAACTTACTAATCTTGGCAACCGACGAAGGGGCCTTTCAACCTCCATCCCAAGCTTTTGTACCTCCGTACACTCTTCAATTTTCTTAACATCGACTTCAGAAGCAGTTTCAATCATTACCCTTTTATTTCTTATAGGTCGAACCGATACTATCTTGACGTCAGTTAAGACAGGAGCAACTCGTCCCATCAACTCACTCTTAACTTGGTCACTAGTACTATATTTGTCCGCCTTTGCCTTCACTATAATCATTTTATTCTTGGACTTTACCTCACTGGAACTGACAGCCTCTGCATATGATCTTTGAACAGCCACTTCTTTTTCTTTCTGTTCCATCAAAGTGCTCAACTTAGTCTCAAGGAGCACATTTCGAACAGCCAAAGACTGCACCAACTCAGCCATCTTGTCCCAGTATCCCATTACAATATCCAGATCGTGTACACTTGGCTGTTTTAAAGCCGATACAAAAAACCTAAATTTACTTCTATAAAAATCCAAATTCTCCAAGGTGGTAGGTTCTAACATATTCCGAGGACTTCTCCTGAGAATCTAAAGGTGTCTTCTCTCTTGAACTCTTCCCATCTGGAATTCTTTTCTTTACAGGTGGTCTACTCGAGACCTTTCCTGTGACTTCTTCAACTGAAGACTCCGAGTTCTCCTCCGAAGATTCTTCTGATTCTGATTCTTCCACTGGAGGGACCGGAATCTTTTTCCTAGTTCTTGGCATTATGCTCTACAACTTTCTTGACCACTCACAAAATTTTGATTACACGAAATTACAAAAAGAACCAGTCCTAAACAAGCTCTATCTGCCAACTGAGGGAACAATCACCTCAGCTGCCCAGCCCAGACCACTAGGAGGAAGAGCCTCTTCAAACAATTTGTTGTTCAGGGATCCAAACAAACAGCCGCACTATCACAAGACCAAACAAGTCACAATGATAAAGTTTTGACCAACTAATCAACAAATCATTTGGCGCCTGGGCCAAATGATTTGTTGATTAGTTGGTCAAAACTTTATCGTTGCTATCAAATACAGAGAAATATACTAGGACTTTGCCTAATAGGCTCCATCGAAGCCAGAATGAAGGTAGTTAACCCTCGTGCATCCAGCCATCTTATATTAAATTTACTGGAACGCTTACTGGAATTATGAAATCCAGATGTCTCTATAATCGTCTTGGCGATGCGTGCCATTTTTGAAATGTAAACATGGATGACGCATGTAATGATTTTCGCAGGTTCTGCGATTTTTATACCTGCGTTTTGCGTGGATGTATATGCGAAAATGAAAAAATAAACGAGTTAATTCGTGTTACTTTTGAATGCATAAATATCAGCCAAAGTAATGACAGCGTTGAAAGTAAGGGCAATAAAAAATAGTATTCGAATTATTTTTTTTTTTTGTTGTTATTTGTTTTTTTTAGGAGCATTGGCAACTAAGGCCATATTGCTCCGGGATATGCGGTGGTCATTCCTGACCTTTCCGCACCCTCCGTATTTGGTGGTGACGGGCTCGAACCCGGTCCAATCAAGAAGCGTGTGCTACGCACTGCTGCTCCTTCCACCTTCTTCCCATCAATAAAGACTGATGCAAGGTACCTATACACTTTATCAGCTAGGTATCTAAGACTTTCTCACACCTAATGCACAAGGGTCCAATCAGATTTTTTTCTCCTTTATATTCACATTAAAAACTCCATGGCCACATTCTTATTTGCTGTCTTCGACATTGCTTTCTCTTACTCATCTTTAGCCTCTCTCGCCTTATCTGTGGTACTATTACAAATGTTTGTAGCTGTTGTTGGATTAATACTTTTATCACTCTAACTTTCCCATACTATCTTTTTTTGCTCTGTTAGACTGGCCAGCTCCATATTCTTCCATCTTCTTCACACTGTATTTTCTTGATGGAATATATGTGTTGTGGCTTCTGAAATTATTGATTTTAAGGTATTCCATGATTCTAATAAATTTTCCCTTCTCTGGTCCACCCTGTTAATAGATTCCACATAGCACCTTATTCCGCTGTAGTCTCCTTTTCTGAAATTAAAACCCATGCCTTTAACTCTAACATCTTCCTTCATCTTCTAATGACTGTGTGATCACTACCCACCAATAGTTCCTGTATACTTTAAGCCCTGTTATGTCATGAGTAGACTTTGGCAGGTCTTGTCATGGGAAGATCTTGGAGGAGCATGGTGAGGTCTTGTCCGGCCAGTTTGATTGGATACAAAGGAACTGAATGTCAAAAATAATTTTGATATCATAAACTTTGATTTCAGTAAAGCTTTTGATACTGTTGCACATGGAAGATTGCTGTACAAATTGAAGAGGTATGGCACTAAGGGAAGTTGCTACGATGGATAAAGGGATGATTGAGTGGGAGATGACAGAGAGTGGTAATCAATGGACACTGCTCTTCATGGACAAATATTATTAGTGGAGTTCCCCAGGGTTTGGTGCTGGGCCCATTGTTGTTTTGTATATTCATCAGTGATATTGATGAAGGTATATCAGGATTAATGTCCAAGTTTGCAGATGACACCAAGGTTGGAGGGTTGCTAATGACAGTAAAAACAGTATGCTACTCCAACTGGATCTAGCCAAGTTGAGCAAATGGGCTGAGAAGTGGCAACTGAAGTTTAACATTGACAAATGCAAAATACTGTATATGGGTAGCAATAGCTGAAGAGAAACATACCAACTGTGTGATACTTCACTCAGGAAAGTCTAAAGTGAAAAAAAGACCTGGGGGTAATTGTGCATTCAAATATGAAGTTTGCTGAGCAGTGCAGACGAGCTGCCAGGGCAGGTCATGGAGTCTTGTCAATGATATATAGGAATTTTGCTAGCAGGGACAGGGAGTTGATTATCCCATTGTACAAGGCAATGGTCAGGCCACACCTAGAATACTGTGTACAGTTCTGGAGGCCTCATTTTAGGAAGGATGTAGAGTTCTTAGAACAAGTACAAAGAAGGGAAACAAGATTGGTGAGGGGAACAAAGGGGTGCTCTTACCAAGAAAGGCTTAAGTTCTGCAAATTGCAGTGCCTGGAGAGTAGGCACCTGGGAGGTGATCTGATTGAGGTGTATAAGGCCATGAATGGGTTGAGCAAGCTGAATGCTGATGGGATTCTTCTTGTTTCTTAGACTAAGAACCTGAGGGGACACAGTTTCAAATTGAGGAAAGATAGTTGTAGAATAGATGTGCAGAAATTTGCCTTTAACCAGTGAGTAGTTGATTGGTGGAGCAGGCTTCGATCTTTTGTTGTGGAAGCTAATAGGCTAAGTAAATTTAAGGCTGAGCTGGACAGGCATTTGGAACGAATGGAGGGATGAAATGGAAGGGGTTTTTTTTGGCTGATGCTGCGTAAGCTTGCTTTCTTGCATCGTATGCCTGTACTAATGCTAATTTCAAAGTGTACTGTATCCAAATGTCACTGTTAATAAAGGTGCCGTTGTGTACCATCCAAAAAAAACGTTGGAAATAGGTATAATGAAGAAATTAAATTAGATTGTGTTATATTTGTTATTTTCTTTCAGGACTAAGGTTACATGAATTATTTTCCCTTACATTACTTTGTCACTTGTTATTCTTACTCTGTGGAGAGGGCTGTCATCAGAATGAATCGGTCTCCTCTTAATGTATAATTGAATAATTATTCTAAATTAATTAAATGCTTAAGGTATGAAAGAAGTTTTCATAATTTTAGACTTGAAGACAAAAGGAAATTAGAGTGAATGTGATGTCTTTTGTTCATTAAAATTTCTAAATTTCATATTAAAGAAATATTGTTATAGTGAGTCCCTCCCCTTCAAAATTGAATTGGAATTTAAAAAATGTCTTGTGTGCCTTGTTAAACTCTTGCCATCTGATCATAAGAGTATAAACAGGAAATTTATTTTAATTGTTTCAAAATGCATAAATTAAAATTGTCATGTATTATTAACTGCATATTTGATCTTCTGTATGTCTTTTTGCATAAATTTATAAGTTACACACTTTTTTCAATTTGCATATTTACCTATTTTTTCTTGTAACACGAATGAGTGCAGTAAATGAATTTAATTATTCTGTATGGAAATATGAAATGATTTAACAAGTTATGTCAGCAATCACATGTACCTTCAGGTATTCATAGAAGGAACATCCAGTTAATTAGTGCCACAACAATAAAGATGGTAGCAGAGCATCTTCTTAAGCAGTCACTTTCTTCAGAATCGGTATGTGTCAAGATTATTGAATTTGCTGAAGCACTTAATAATGCTGGAGTAATTGAACAGATGGTGAGTATTATAATATAATTGTCATAAGTTAAAAAAGGAAATTCTTGGCTCCACAACTTTAATTTATTATTCAATTGTACAATTTTAAACTCACTTACTTAGAGTTGTGAAGACAGTCATTCAAAAAAGATGAGTTGGAATGATCATTCTCACTTTGTTATGCACATGTTTATATCTCAACTTTATCAGTAGCCAGTAATTTGTTTACAAGCATTTGCTGTTTAGTGATAAATAATCTGGCTATCTTATCACAGGATTCCAAATTGTCCAGAAATATCAACATCCCAGTTTAATTAATTTCGTGTACCCTGCCTTCACTTGTCAATGACATGATCACAAGTACAGTAAAGGTCAATTTAATGGGCTATGTATTTTAGTTATTCATTATTATTATTTAATTTTTTTCAAATGTAATGGACGATCAGATTTAGTGGATAGGTTATGACTGTCTATTAAACTAAAAAAAAAAGTCATGGAAGATACCAGAATGTTATAAAAAAAAGTGCTGTACTGTTAAATAAAAGATCACTGAATGGCATAATAATGTATTTTAGTGCACTCAACAGTTCAGAGAAGAGCTTGAAATTTTTCCATGTCGCATGGTGACAGTGAAAACTTAACTAAACTTTCTTCAGTCTGAAGAGTTCTTAATGGAAAATCTTTGCTCCCTTGCACCTTCTATCATGTGAATCTTGTAAAGTGCTCTTGTAAAGAGTGCACGTGAGCTTAGTTTTGCCTAGTTTTTTTCGTAACTGTAACACAACTTATGTATGGTATTTTTACAAGTTACTTAAATACTTGTAAAAGGGAACAAAAATGCCTCACATAGTATTTCATTTTTCTGACTGATTATGTGATCTGCATTAATCAGTGAAAGGAAGAGGAAGGCCAGCCTCCTTTTTACTTAGGAGTTAAACTGCTTTATTATTAACTAAATTGTCTTATTATGAGTTAAATTGCTTTATTATTAACTAAATTGGCAATCATCATCACACTAAGACTGTTGCATCACTGGGTTCTGTGCATACGAAAAGCTTGGTTCAGTGGAAGGCGATATGCAGTTGTAACATTTATATTATGTCAACCCACCCAGTAGCAGTTTTGAAATGACTTAAAATATTGTTCACCTTTATCATCACACCGTATATATAGGTTGAGCCTGAACTCTACTGCCAAATTTTGGTAACATGTTAGACATCAGTAATAAAAAAATAGTTCTTAAGAAGATGGTTCCAAAAATGCCTACTCTTATATTAAGTTAAAAATTCTTGAAATTTGGTAAGCCAAAATAATTATTCAAACTGTTTTTCATTTATTTTATTTCTATATTAATTATTTTTTTGCAATTAAAAATAATTAATTTTATAATTGGCACCAGAGCTCTGTATTTTTCTCTGCATAGGGATGTCCTCTGCAGATTTATTTTTCTTTTATCTGGTAATGCCAGTACTGCACCTGTCAGGTTCAGCACTAGAAGAATCTTTGCTCAAAAATTGGTTTGATATTAATGGTGGTAATTTTCTCTACCATCTTAAATGCAGCTACACTTTTACTGGAATAGGTTTTGCAATGAAATCTGACAAGTTTTACATTAAAAATAAATGTGTGACACTCAATTTTCCAGTACATTTAACAATTGCCTTTCTCCCATAAAAACCTAACTACATGTTATCCATCATTCTAGTGGGGTTTCAGCCAATCTGAAAAAATAAATAATACAAATCGGTCATCTAATTATTGAATGATGGATTGTTGAAGTGTATACATAATTTTGGCTCACCTTGTATTATAAATAAATATTAAACTAACCACCCAACATGGAATATTACTTATCACAATTGGTCCTTGCAAACCAGTGGCCATTTATGACTACTCTGTTTTCTACCACTTAACTGTTCTTTTATCCATACTACTAACTTGCTCCTAATGCCATATTGCTCCAACTTATGCAACAATCATACGTGGTACAACATCAAAGGCTTTACTTAACTCTAACTAGATTATATCAAAATTATTCTTGCATCCAGTTCCTTTGTAACAACCTCATAGTTGCTAATCACATATTGATGAAGCATAATCTCCCTTTAACAAATTCATGCTGTGCTTGCCTTTGCCTTATGGCTCTATTCCTATCAAATGATGATACATTATTTAACTACTAACTACTATATAACTACCATTTATTTAACTACTAATTCCATTATTTTCCCAGACACAGAGATTAAACTTTACAGATCTGTATTTACTTCATGCTTTGAACTATCCTTGTGAATAGGAAGTAGATTTTCACATCTCTAAGCTGCAGGTACTTCTAAATCTCAGGATGCTCTCATGATAGCTAAAGGCTTAATTACCTCTTTTGCAGTTTCCCTTAATATAATTGGATAGATTATATAGCCTCAAGTACTTTATTTACTTTTAACTGCTGCAATTTCTTTCTACCTTACTTTCTGTTATAAAATCATTTTAACTTCCAGTCAGCATTAGATATACTTCTGATAGGTGTTCAAAACATTCATTTGTATGAATGTAGGTGCAAAATATTTATTTACTTTTTCAGCAATCTGTGCAGGATCACAAACAGTTATATTATTGATATCCAGTTAACTAAAAACCAAGGTGATTTATTTTATTTCTTCTGGTATACAAAAAAAATTCCTTGCTGCTTTTCTTTTCACTGTTAGCCAAAGAATTTTCATTCTTTGTCCTAGCCAGCCTAACTCCCTGAGTAACTTGAGTGCACACTAGTTTTTACTTATTGTAGGACTGTTTCCTGACAATTTATAATCATCCCTTGTGTTTTTTTTTCTCTGCTATTGTCACCCAGTTTTGTTTTCCTAGTCACACCAGACTGATTCAGTATTATGCTGGCAACCTGAGTTTACTGATTGTACCATTTTAGATCTTTCTGTGCTATTAAACTAAAAGCATACTCCTCTCTGCCTCCTGTCACACGTGTCCTTTCTGTATGCATACTTACCATTTTCAAATTCTGCATCCCTAATATCAGTGACGCCATGTGCGATTCCATGTTTCTGTTATATTCATAATATTATCATTCTTTCTCTTTCTTGGTGATTCTTTTCTACTTCTGACTCTCTCTCTCTCTCAGGGTAACTTGGAAATTTTTTTTTGGCTGGTGCAACATAAGCCTCAGGCTTCCTTGCACCATATGGCTAATAATAATGTCAACATTTGATGACAATACTTGAAACTCATCAGATTTATTTACTGCACTCCTATCATTAGTGTAACCTGACAGTGAAACAGTCATTTTGGTCACTTGTGGTTCCATTCAAATGTGACCACTAGCCAGCTTACAGGAATAGTGTTAATATTTCCCAATTCTGTTTTCCATTATTTTACCAGACACAGAGATTAAACTTTACAGATCTGTATTTACTTCGTGCTGTGAACAACTACCCAATTCTGTGTCTATAGTAAGTGCTTAACCTGACTATTGTATTACATTACTTTTGCTATCATCTTAAGTTTGTTGAAATACTATCTTGTTTCTGTCCCAGTGAGGTGACTACCGGGTTGGTTACGAGCTTAATACCAGATCAGTGGATCTGAAGTGAGTGTGAAAGAGATGCCGTATTTCTGTTTAGGAATTTTAATGATCAGTCAAAAATATAAATACAACTGTTTTTAAAGTGTTGTTAACAAATGTATTATAGAAAATTATGAACTGAGACTGGCCATTCTTAGCAAGTTGTAATTATGAGCTTAAATTCATTTTTTACATTTGATTTTCTTTTTCCTTGAACTTTGAGTGATGTCAGCAAGAACTTTTGGGAAAGGTTTATTAGGGCATTTCTTGCATGAAAAAATGGTATGAAAATAAGTGGAGCCCAAACTTGCTTGTCAGTTACTGCTGCTCACTTATGAGAGAATCTGGGTGGGGGCACAACATACATGACGTAATTGAAACTCAAATCAAATGAATAGTTGCATGTATACATGTTTTTCTTTTGAGTGTTTTATTGTTATTTATGGATTTGTGTGACATGATCTATAATCAGAAGCAGTTCCTCTTCAAAACTGGATGATTGTATAAGAAAAGTGTATGTATATTTGTATATATGTTAAAAAAAAAAAAGATGAAGAGAAATAGCAGTTTATCTGAATTTAAAGTTAGCAAACATGGCAATCCTATTTATTAATTGTCATATGACTTATCCTTCATTTTTATTTTCTTCTTTTGCAATGTATGCAGTGTTGTGAATAAGCTTAAGCTCATTAATTGCTGTCTTTATTAGCATTAGTAGAGGCATATGATGCAAGAAAGCAAGCTTATGCAGCATCAGCCAAAAAAAAAAAAAACACTTCCACTTCACCCTTCCGTTTGTTCGAAATACCTGTCCAGCTGAGCCTTTAATTTAATTAGTTTGTCAACTTCCACAACAAGGGATGGAAGTCTGTTCCACCAACCAACCAACCAACTACCTGCTGGCTAAAGGCAAATATCTCACACATCTATCCTACATCCTATGATATTGATGAAGGTATATCAGGCTTAATGTCGAAGTTTGCAGATGACACAAAGGTTGGCAGGGTTGTTAATGACAGTAATGGCAGTGTGCTACTGCAAAAGGATCTAGATAATTTGGGCAGATGGGCTAAGAAGTGGCAACTGAAGTTCAACCTTGACAAATGCAAAGTACTGCATATGGGTAGAAGTAACCCCAGAGAAACGTACCAACTGTGTGGTACCACACTTAAGGTGGGAGAAAATGAAAAAGACCTGGGAGTAATTGTGCAGTCAGATATGAAGTTTTCTGAGCAATGCAGACAGGCTGCTAGGGCAGGTCATGGGGTTTTGTCAATGATATATAGGAATTTTGCTAGCAGGGAAAAGGAGGTGATTGTCCCTCTGTATAAGGCAATGGTCAGGCCACGCCTTGAGTACTGCGTACAGGTCTGGAGGCCTCATTTTAGGAAGGATGTAGATTTGCTTGAGCATGTACAGAGAAGAGCAACACGATTGGTGAGGGGAATGAAGGGATTCTCTTACGAAGAGAGGCTTAAGTTCTGCAAATTGCAGTGGCTGGAGACTAGGCACCTGCACGGTGATCTGATTGAGGTCTAAAAGGCCTTGAATGCGTTGAGCACGCTGAATTCTGATGGGATCCTTCCACTTGTTCAGATTACGAACCTACGGGGACATAAGTTCAAATTAAGAAAGGATAGATGTAGAATAGATGTGCGGAAATTTGCCTTTAGCCAGCGGGTGGTTAATTGCTGGAACAAACTTCCATCTGTCGTTGTGGAAGTTGATAGGTTAAATAAATTTAAGGAGGAACTGGACAGGCATTTGGAGGGAATGGTGTGATTTTTTTTTTTTTTTTGGCTGATGCTGCATAAGCTCCTACACTTGCTTTCTTGCATCATGTGCCACTACTACTACTACTACTACTACTACATCTGTCTTTCCTCAATCTGAATTTATGCCCTCTCAGGTGATTATTCCGAGCAAGAGGAATCCCATCGGCATTGAGCATGCTCAAACCATTCAAGGCTTTATACACCACTATCAGATCACCTCGCCGGTGCCTAGTCTCCAGACACTGTATCAAACAGTCTTTTTCACTTTTGCCGTTATGGAGACTTGTTTGCATGGATGGGATATACTTAAATAGAAGGGATACAAGAATATTCGCTGATGCTGTTGAGGCAGTGTTAGGTGGAATTGGAGGCTTATAGCTTGAGAGGATACACAGAATAATATGTTAACTAGAGCCACAGGAACAGGTGGAAGTATTCTTGCACTGCTTCTATTCGAGGGTTGCTCGTACAAAAAAAGGCTTAAATTTTGCAGATTACAGTGTCTAGAGTCTAGGCACCTGCAAGGTGATCTGATTTTTTTTTTTTTTTTAATGAAAACCTCAAACACAAAAGGTATCAAAACCTATAGTACTTAGTACCATGCATGGGTTAAAGGAGAAGTATGGGGGGAGGGGGATGCCGGAAACTTTACTCTAGAGACTAAACATGGGTTTCACCACTTCAAGCCTCCAATAAGCAAAGTGGTGGTATTTCACCGGTTGATGAAAGTCATCTACCACCTAGGTGTATAAAGCCTTGAATGGTTTGAGCATGCTCAATGCTGATGGGATTCTTCCTTTTCCTTAGAATAATCACCTGAGAGAGGGCATAAATTCAAATTGAGGAAAGACAGTTGTAGGATAGATGTGTGGAAGTTTGCCTTTAGCCAGTGGGTAGTTGATTGGTGGAACAGACTTCCATCTTTTGTTATGGAAGTTGACAGCCTAAATAAATTTAAGGCTGAGCTGCACAGGTATTTGGAACGAATGTAGGAGTGAAATGGGAGTCTTTTTTTTTTTTTTTTTTTTTTGGCTGATGGTGCATAAGCTTGCTTTCTTGCATCGTATGCCTCTACTAATGCTAATAATGCCAATGCTAATTTGTCAATGTGAAACTTCAGTTGCCACTTCTCAGCCCATCTGCCCAAATGTTCTAGATCCTGTTGCAGTAGCACATTGCAATTACTGTCAACAACCCTGCCAACCTTTGTATCATCTGCAAACTTCGACATTAAGCCTGATCATTCATCAATATCATTGATACATATACAAAACAATGGTGGGCCCAACACTGAACCCTTGGGGTGGGACTCCATTAATAACATCAGTTCCACGAAAAGCTGCATCCATTGATTACCACTCTGTCTTCTCCTACTCAACCACCCTTTTATGCATTGTAGCAACTTACCCTTAATACCAGCTGCTCCAATTTGTACAGTAGTCTTCCTTGTGCAACAGTGTCAAAAGCTTTCCAGAAATCCTAGTATATGATATCCTTTTTAACCACATCATAGTATCCAATCAGATTGGTCAGACAAGACTTTCCCTTAACAAACCTATGCTGTGTCTGGATTATTACCGCAGTCTTGTCTAGATGATCCTGCAATGCATCTTTAACTAGTGACTCCATTATTTTCCCCAGAACAGAAGTTAAACTAACTGGTCTTTAATTAATCGTGTCACCTTTGATACCCCTTTGTGAATTGGGGATACATTTGTACATCTCCAGTCCATGGGGTCTTCCCCTGAGTTCAAGGATGCTCATAATTTGGCTAAGGATTTGCTTACTTCCTTTGCTGTCTCTTTTAATATAACTGGATAGATCCCATCCGCCCCAGGTGCCTTTCTTGTGCTTAACTTCAATTTCTCCTCCACTTTGCTCTCAGTTATTGCAAAATCATTTAATTCCCTGTTACAGTTTGATAAATGTCTGGCATTTTCCTCCCTTAATAATAACTTCTCATGTTTGAATGCAGATGCAAAATACTCATTCAGATTATCAGCTATCTGAGCAGGATCATCAACAGTTGAACCACCAACATCAAGTGGACCAATCTGATTCATCCCCTTCCTTCTAGAGTATATGTTAAGTAAAGAATTCCTTGCTGTTTTTCTTAGCATCCTATCCAAACATTTCTCGTAATCTGCCTTAACCTCCTTTGTGGCTTGATTACAGATCAGCTTATATCTGCCATAGGCTTCTGTGTCACCTGATAATTTATAAGCACCACATGCATTTTTCTTGTATGGCACAAGTCTCATTAGTTTATCTGACATCCATTTAGGCCTAAATCTTGAACAATACAGTAGACTCTCAATTTTCCGGGATAGATGGTAAAAAACAAATCCCGGATAATCAATTTTTCAAAAATACAGAAGTCCCCGACATATGTAAGATATACGTTCCAGGACTTCTTACTTTGTCGAGTTTTACGTAACTCGGGAATGACTAATAACATATTGCTACTATATTATTATTGACAAATCTGAATTCCACGCGTTGCTTGTTAATGTTTGGCCATTTTGATACATCCTTCTTATAATGATTCCTTAAAGATTTAACAGATGTACTGTTCTCAAACTTTTGAATAATTTCAAGTTTTTAACTGAAAATGCAACTTTTTTTGCGTTTACCCACCATTTTCACGATTTCTAAACAAAAAAAAGAAAGAAAAATTACTATAAAAAAAATTCAGACATCCCTGACATAAATAATGAAACAAATTTGTCTTTTTGTACTGCAATGGAACACAAATATCGATGCGATGCACTAAAAAAAACTAAACATTTGGTCTCTCTTTTTTTATTTTTTTTTGAGTGGCGGATGTGAAGACAGCGGGGATTGCAAGATAATAGTTACACCAATATCCCAATGACGACTTGTACTGCCGCTTGTCACTTATTTACGACTTGCAAAATAAAATATCTGTTTATACCTATTCTAGTTATTACTTGAATTTTTTTTGATTTCTGGTTTATTTTTATTTTTTTTTATTTTTTTTATTTGGAATCTTGAAGTGTCCCGGTTAATCGAGATTCTGCTGTATTTCTTAATCGGTATGAAAAGCATAGTAGCATTCCCGATTAGTTCCTTGAATGCTTCCCACTTAGAATTTGCTGTTGGTGACATCATCACGTCCCACTGTACAGAATTGAAAAACCGTCTGAAACCACAGTAGTCACCTTTACAGAAGCAAAAACCCTTTAATTTATATAAGCACTGAGAAAAGAAAAATGATACTAGGAGTGTGTAATGACTACAAAAGGAACAACTACAAATAGTGAGCCAATAAATCAATGTACAGCCAGGCCTTGCATAACGCGAGTTTGATTAACATGGTTTTCAGTGACTGCGATTTGAAAAAATTATACCACTTTTTACTTTACGCGATGCAAATTTCCAGTTAATACGATCTTTTATTTCTGATAGTTGAAAAAGATTTGAATCGTGCACTAAATGTCTGACTGCCAATAAACAGCGTTTGCCCGCTGCCCACCTCAGTGTGTTCCATCAGCAAAGTAGACGTGTTACTTGTTTGTCTCCAGCTAATAAAGTCACGTGCAGACATATTTAAAAATTCTAATTTTCTACCCCTGTTAATTATGGATAAAAGAAAGAGTGAAAAACAACGTGATTGTAATAAAAAAAAAACGAAAAGTTATTACTTTAGCTGATAAACTTGAAGTTATTAAAAAACATGAAAGTGGTGCAAACCATGCGAAAATTGTAAGAGATCCAGATAAAATGAGTCTACTGTAGAACTATCTTGAGTCTTAAGGACGAATATAAAGAGAAAGGTAAAGTTTCATCATCTTCTTTTGTTTTTCAAAATACCAGAAACAGAACTCCAATAATGATTGAAATAGAAAGTCTTTTATAATTTGGATAGAAGATTGCAATCAAAAAAGAATTCCATTATCTAAGGACAATATTCAGAGCAAAGCTATTAACATTTTTACTAAGCTCAAAGAAACAAAATATCAAGGGGAGACTGAAACGTTTGTTGCTAGTTCAGGGTGGTTTGGACGTTTCAAGAATCGAGCACGACTGTATAATGTTAAAGTAAGAGGGGAAGCTGCTAGTGCTGATGAAGATGCTGCAACCAAATTTCCTGCAGAATTGCAAAAAATCATTCAGGATGCTGAATACGACGATCGGCAAATATTTAATGTAGATGAAACGGGCGTATTTTGGAAATGGATGCCAACGAAGCATCACAACCTGGGTATAAAGTCTCAAAAGATCGACTAACACTTTTATTAGGAGGTAACGCTGAAGGTGATTTTAAATTGAAGCCTATGCTTGTGTACCGTACACAAAATCCTAGGCCTTTAAAAGGATACAGCCATTGCAATCTTCCAGTCATTTTGCATTCAAATAAAAAAGCATGGATGACCAAAGCCCTATTTGAAGACTGGTTTACATCTTATTTCTGTCCAACAGTTGAAGCCTATTGCAAAAATAATAATCTTACTTTTAAAGCTCTGTTGCTTTTAGATAATGCACCTGGACACCCTTCTGCACTTGGTGACTTAAATGAAAATGTGAAAGTTGTTTTTTTACCGGCGAATATGACTTCGTTATTGCAACCCATGGACCAGGGGACGATTGCAACTTTCAAGGCTTACTATTTCCGTAGAACCTTTACACAGGCACTTGAAGCTACAACAGGAGATAGTGCAATTTCTGTACCAGAATTTTGGAAAAAAATATAACATACGAATGGCCATTGAAAACATTCATGCAGCATGGGAAGAAGTGACAGCCAGCAATATGAGAGCAGTTTGGAAGCATCTTTTACCCCATTGCGCAAACGATTTTACTGGCTTCAAAGATTCAGTTCAAAAAGTTATTGAAGACATAACTAATATTGGTAATGACCTTGGTTTCAAAGGCTTGGATACGGCTAACGTTCGAGAATCACTGAATTCGCATTCAAAACATCTAGTAGTAGTAGTAGTAGTAGTAGTGGCACATGATGCAAGAAAGCAAGTGTAGGAGCTTATGCAGCATCAGCCAAAAAAAAAAAAAATCACACCATTCCCTCCAAATGCCTGTCCAGTTCCTCCTTAAATTTATTTAACCTATCAACTTCCACAACGACAGATGGAAGTTTGTTCCAGCAATTAACCACCCGCTGGCTAAAGGCAAATTTCTGCACATCTATTCTACATCTATCCTTTCTTAATTTGAACTTATCTAAGTGACAATGATCTCCTTCAAATAGAGCAACAGCATGCGCACGAAGAATCTGAAGAAAAAGAGTGTGAGCCAGATGAAAATAATAAATTTTACCATTATCTCCGAAAGGAGATAACGGTAAAAGAACTAGGCGAAATCTTTTGTATCGCAGAGAACCTTAAACAAAAGGTAATGGATGTTGATCCTAACATCGAAAGAAGCATGTTATTTCGCCAGGGGCTAGAGAAGTCTGTTGTCGGCTATCGGAAATTGTATGATGAAAAAACGAAAGCCAAAACTGTTCAAATGACTGTGTTCAAATATTTCCGTAGCAAATAGTTAGTTTCTCCATTATATATTTTGAGCAGTAAACATTTAATTCTATAATTTTTATTATTTTTACATGGCATGCAGTTAAAAAGTTATTTAAAAGGTATTTTTAAATTCTTTATGTACATTCCTGAAAGTCACGGACCAATTATAATTTTTCCTATTGATTATCATATTCGATTAACGCATTTCTGTTTTGTGCGATGCACTCGTGGTACGAATTAATAGAGGCTAGCCTGTACTTATAATTGAAGATTTTAACTTTCTAGGTATTGATTGGAACTTGTGGGAGGGGGAGACGCTCACTCATACACTAGCAAGTCATTGTGGATTTATTGGATGGCGTTTCTACAGCAGCAGCATGTTAGAGAGGCAGAAAAGTAAGCAATAATTTTCATCAGTGATTCTGCACTCATCAGTGTACTGATGTGGAATTTACTTAATCACTTAACTACTATCTGTGTAAAGGGGAAGGGCTTTTGTAAAGATAACTACAGTGCTCTCTATACACTGGGATCATCTGATGATGTTACCAACAGCAAATTCTAAATGGGAAATATTCTGGGTAGTGATTGAAGAAGCTATTAGGTTTTACCTACCAACTTAGAAATACTGTTTCAGACATTCAGCTCTAGTTAGATGTTGGATGAACAGAAGAAAAATGGCACAGGAGAAAAATACATGGGATGCATTTTTCTTCTCAAGGCAGATTACAAGAAATCTCTGTCAAGGAATGCTAAAAAAGCAGCAAAGGCTTTACTTACATTAACAGTAGAAGAAAGGGGTTGGATATCATTGGGCCACTTTATGTCTGTGCTTTAACTGTTGATGATCCTGCTAAATTTGCTGGCAAACTGAATAGGTAGTTTGCACAATTGAATGTGGGAATTTAGATGCATTTAGGGAAGCGGATGTCGGATGTTTATCAAACTCTAAGATGGTGTTAAATGATTTTGTGATAACTGAGAAGAAAGTGGAAGAGAAATTGTTGATGCTGAACAAAAAAAAAAAAAAAGGTGATTGGGTGGATGGGATCTATCCGATTACATTAAGGAAAGCAGCAAAGAAGTTAAGCAAAGCATTAGTCATAATTATGAAAGCATCATTAGGAAGTCTGTTCCACCAACCAACTACATGCTGGCTAAAGGCAAACTTCCGCACATCTATCCTACATCTGTCTTTCTTCAATTTGAATTTATGCCCTCTCAGGTGATTATTCTGAGCAAGAGGGAAGAATCCCATCAGTACTGAGCATGCTAAAACCATTCAAGGCTTTATACACCTCAATCAGATCACCTCGCAGGTGCCTAGTCTCCACACACTGTAATTTGCAAAACTTAAGCTTTCTTCATAATAGCAACCCTTTGTTCCATTCACTAATCTTGTTGCCCTTCTCTGTACTCGCTCCAACAGCTCTACATCCTTCTTAAAATGAGGCCTCCAGATATGTATACAGTACTCAAGGTGTGGCCTGACCATTGCCTTATACAAGGGGATAATCACCTCCTTATCCCTGCTAGAAAAATTCCTGTATATCATTGACAAGACACCATGAGCTACTCTTGCAGACCATCTGCACTGCTCAGAAAACTTCATATCTTCCTACACGATTATCCCCAGGTCCTTTTTGTTCTCTACCACTGTCACTGTAGTACCACAGAGTTGATATGTCACTCTGGGGTTACTGCTTTCCATATGTAGTACTTTATATTTGCCAATGTTAAATTTCATTTGCCACCTTTCAGCCCATCTGCTCAACTTTTCTAGATCCTGTTGCAGCAGCAGCATACTGTGATTAGTTTGCTTAACAACCCTTCCAACCTTCATAGCATCTGCAAACTTGATATATCATCACCAATATCACTTATAAATACAGAAAACAACAATGCATCCAACACTGAACCCCGAGGGACTTCACTAATAACTTTAGTCCACGAAGAGCAGTGCCCATTGATTACCACTCTGTCTTCTCCCACTCAACCATCCCTTTATCCATAGCAGCAATTTGCCTCCAATACCATACTGTTCCAATTTGTCTTCCTCCAGCAGTCTTCCATGTGTAATAGTATCAAAGCCTTTTCTAAGATCCAAATATATGATATCAGAGTTATTCCCTGCATCCAGTTCCTTTGTGATCAGATCATAGTATCCAATCAAATTTGGATAGGCAAGACTTCCCCTTAACAAAACCATGTTGTGTCCGAGTTATAACTGAATTCTTGTCTAGATGATCCTGCAGTGCTTCTTTAACCAGTGCCTCCATTAATTTTCCTGGAACAGAAGTTAAACTCACAGGTCTATAATTACTTGTTGCCCTTTGATCGTCCTCTGTGAATTGGAGTCATATTTGCACATCTCCAGTCCATGGGTACCTCCCCTGAGTCCAAAGAAGCTCTCATAATTATGGCTAAGGGTTTGCTTTCTTCCTTTGCTGCCTCCTTTAATATAACTGGATAGATTCCCATCCACCCCAGGTGCCTTTTTTATGTTTATCTTCAACAATTTCTCCTCCACTTCCCTCTCAGTTATTACAAAATGATCTAGCTCACTGCCTCTCGCATTCCACTCCCTGAATAACCCCTCATGTGTGAATGTAGATGCAAAATACTCATTTAGTTTGTTAGCCACCTGAGCAAGATCATCAACAGTTGAACCATCAGTATCCAGTGGACCAATCTGATTCATCCCTTTCCTTTGAGTTTACATAGGTAAAGTACTCTTGTATCGTTTGCCAAAGATTTCTCCCAATCTGCCTTTGCCTGCCTAATCTCCTTTGTGACTTGTTTATAAACCAGCTTATATGTATCATAGGCTTCCATGTCACCCATTAATTTAGCATTAGCATTAGCATTAGTAGAGGCATTTGATGCAAGAAAGCAAGCTTATGCAGCATCAGCCAAAAAAAAAAAAAAAAAAAAAAAAGTAACATAAATAAATAAAAATAACCACTTCCACTTCACCCCTCTGTTCGTTCGAAATACCTGTCCAGCTGAGCCTTAAACTTATTTAGGCTATCAACTTCCACGACAAGGGATGGAAGTCTGTTCCACCCACCAACCACCCGCTGGCTAAAGGCAAATTTCCGCACATCTATCCTACATCTGTCTTTCCTCAATTTGAATTTATGCCCTCTCAGGTGATTTTTCTGAGCTAGAGGAAGAATCCCATCAGCATTGAGCATGCTCAAACCATTCAAGGCTTTGTACACCTCTATCAGATCACCCCGCTGGTGCCTAGTTTCCAGACACTGTAATTTGCAAAACTTAAGCCTTTCTTCGTAAGAGAACCCCATTTCTATGTATTCCATGCATTTTTCTTCTCTGCCCTATGTCTCATTAGTTCATCTGACATCCATTTAGGCCTAAACCTTGAACAGTATTTCTTAGTTGGTATATAAAGCCTAGTAGCTTCCAAGATAAATTCTTTGAATGCTTCCCATTTTGAATTTGCTGTTGGTAACATCATCAGTTGGTCCCACTGTATAGAATTTAAATACTATCTCAGACCATCGTAGTCGCCTTTATGAAAGCAAAAACCCCTTCCCTTTACTCCTGATGGTAGTTACCTCTTTGAGTAAATCCCACTTCAGCACACTGTGATCACTGCCAACTAGTCGTTCCTTTATCTGTTTAATGCATGAAGAATTAGTACTGATAATCAGATGAAGAGTATTACTCCCTCTAGTTGCCTCCTGAACATGCTGATGTAGAAAACAATCATCCAATAAATCCACAAAAGCCTTGGGTTGTTGGGGGGGGGGTTCCCCTACTAAAAAAAATTAAAATATGAAAACATATAGTTCAGGTTTGTGTGACACAAGGCAGCAGGGAGCGATGCAACCTTCTGACTGTTAAATATAAACTATTGTATTTAATTTGTACCCTGATGGTGGTAGTTTTAATTGCTATGTCATTACTTGTGATATGAGAATTTATTTTATATTAAATGGTCTTTCAAAGTCAAATATGAATGTTGTTGATAAACTGGCAACTATGAGTTGTCTGAATAAGTTAGTTATAGCAAAAAAAAAGTTCTCTTATTTTTTAATAATCAGCAAACTTACATCACCCTTACTCCTCAACTCGTCTTTCTTTTCTTGAAATCCTTTATATGAATGCTTTATTTAAAAAGAGTTAAGCATGTTGTGTGTAGAGTTGTATAATGTTTCCATAGGTGTCATCAATTATTCAGACCAAAGATAACCATTTTATATATGCTTTGCAGAAGGCATGTGCACAATGGACATTTTGTTTTGAACTCCTCCCAACCAGTATTGAGTTTCTTTATAGTAGTTTATTGAGTGAAGATTACAAAAGGCCTCACCTACTTGAATTACTGCAAGATATACTTCAAGCTTCAGCATATAAATCTCATCCTTTGAGTGGAATGATTGAAGACAAGAGTTCTGATGACAAATGTTTGTACCAGAAGCAGTTTAAAACAGTTTCTTTTGAAGGCAGGTATAATGATTCTAATATATTATGATGTTCATATACACTGAGATAACTTTACATTAGAAATACCCTGATTCGTGGCTTCACATGTAGCATTTGCCTACAGCGCTAGGTAGTGCACTGCCTCTATACTAGTTAGGGCAGGGCCTGGCACTATGGCATTTAGTATGCCAGTGTTCTGTACAGAGCTGATGGTTGCTGGTGCTAGGTTAGCAGGATTAGCTCTGTCCAGGAATATCTTGGACACAGCTGACATTATTATTAGTAGCAGTGGCATACGATGCAAGAAAGCAAACTTATTTTCCATTGTTCCTGTGAAGCTGTCTCCTGTGTATGTATATCAGAAGATGTGTACCAACCACGGAAGAAATACTGGCTAGAAGACCTATGAACTTTGGTCTAGCTGGCAATAAGTTCACGTTGTTTATTAAAGGGCTAGGAGAAGGACACATGTTATCCAGCAGAAGAGATGCACCACACTCAAACAACTGACCACACAATACAACACTAGTGACACAACCCATTTCAATGTGGAGCATGTATCAGACACTAGTATGGTTGGGCTAGCATTGCTGGTGAGGAGTGGTGCCATTGGACAGTGGACAACTGGAAACAGATTTCCTGGATTTGATGAGTTGCCTTTCCAGCTGTATTGTGTAGATAGAAGAGTGTGGCTACTCAGCACAGGGGCCTTGTGCCCTGGTGTGTGAAGGCTGTGTAATGGTCCGGAGCATGTTTGGATAGGAGACCCGAGGTCCATTTGTACCTATTGATCAGCACCTCACTGGAGACTTGTACAGGTCCATTTCTGTCCATCTGTGTACCCATTTGTGGGACAGTCTTCCTGGACTAGCAAGGCATTTTTCAACAAATGATCTGTCAAAGGGCTGAAACAGTGTTGGACTAGTTCAACAAGCATTCCTTATATTTATATATTACATATATAAATATAAGTTGTCTGTTGTCTGTTTTCCTGTGGTCACTAAAGTTGCTGTATCTCATCTCATTTGAACATGTGTGGACAGTTTCTGGTACTTCACCAGAGTCTATGCTGTTGCACATCCATTTGTGCTGCTGCACACTAAAGGTGGTATAATCAGATACTGGATTTGTGTTCATGATGCAAAGCTATCTTGGTGTTTATTGAAGAGTTAATGACCATGTTATCTGTTGATATTTTAATTAAAAAATGTAATATATAAATATAAGGAAATACATTAAAATCTCATAATTAATAAAGTTTTAAAAAATTTCTCTATAATAAAAATATTTCTAGATCCAGGAGGACTTTAATTATCATTAATGCTTTGCAAGAATCATCTGAATGAAATTGTTTGCCAAAAAATTTAGTACAAGGAATTTGTTTCAAAATGCACCGATGCCTAAAATGTACTTGTTTACATTAAAATAATTTTATGAGAAAATTGAGTGTTATTGTGTAATGCAGGAAAAAGAATTCATTATCACACCCTTTATTATGTTTTACCAATTTTTCAATATAATTATGCTGCTTTTTTTAAACCTTGCAGTGCCTGCCCTTATATTCTCGATTGCACTAAAGTTGAAAAGTTTTTTTTTTTTTTTTTTTCAATTTTCATATTAATACAGAGAAAAACATTTAAATACAAAACTGATGTATTAATATGTGAAAAATATTGTATCTATTGTACTGTTTCTGAATGTATGGTATTTCCTATAAAAAAAAATATGCTTTCAAATCCACTCTTGAACAAAATATTTTTACTTTTGTAGTACACATATTTCATAATTATATTAAAATTAGGGATGCACCAATATGCAAATTGGCCAATTACCAATTTATCGGCCAATTATTGACTTTCACATATAATTCATTAGTTTATGATTAATGCACTCATAATTATGTGCTTATTGTGACTCAAGTCAGAAGTGTCACCGGGGGTGACACTTCTGACGAAAACAGGAGACAAAATCTGAAGCAAGATTACGTCATTTCATTAAATTCCTAATTTAAAAAATAACTGCGATTAGCATCATTGCACTCTGCGACTAAAAGGTTATTCGAGATAGGAGGGGAATGGATGGTCTCTCCAAGGCACATAAATTATGCTAAAATACATTATTTTATATATTTTTGATTATTTTATTTCTGTGGCTATTATTGCTTCATATTAAAATCAATCTTCCCTGTACAAGATAATAAATCTGTGTCCTTTTTTAATCAATTGTGCAATCATGAGAATGCCGTTGAAGAGGCTCTTATCAGGAAGCACATTTTTTGCTTCCTTCACTGTAATATGATCCGTAAGGTGAAAATTAAATTTTGTGTTACAATAGAGGACTTCATTTGCTACAAAAAAGTCTACGATAGCATATATCTCAGAGTTATACTTTCGAAGATATTAATTCAAGAAGTTCACTGTTTTCATGTCAAATGTCTAAAAATATCATCTGAAAACTGACATTTATAAAGTTCTAATCTAAATGCAATCAATTTTTTCAGATTTTTAATAAGAAAAAAATTAATTTCTTTTATAAATAATTGTCAATCACCCTAATGGCACCAAGTAATGTGTGGAAGTTTTTTAAGGTAGATCCAAAAGATAACTCTCTACATATGCAGTTTGTGTGATGCTAGCATATCAAGGGGAGGAAAAACAGCTAAACCTTTACAACATATAATATGATGAATCATTTTAGGAAGTTCCATCCTCAAGCAAAGGAAACAGAATCAAATAAATTGAAAAGTACTTGTACAGAAGCTGAATGTTCAAGAACAAGTGATAGCACCTATGCGCCTCCTACTAAAGTACAACCTACCTTGGATGCTGTATTAGCAAAGAAAAAGTTATGGAATACCAGAGGTGGGAGCATAGGGTCAAAAAGATTCACTACACAATTGGAGAAATGATAGCTGTTGATCTGCAGCCTTATTCTTTGGTATTGGATGTTGGATTTTAAAAATTATTTAAAGATTTTTTTTTTATGTAAACCCCAAACACAAGAGGTATTAGAAGCTATAGTACTTAGTACCGTGCTTGGGTTGGAGGTTGAGAAGATGAAAGAAGATATTTGTTGATATTGGACTTGAACTTCTGTAGACTGTAATTTTCAAGAAATACATACGAAGGAAAGTTGTTCCAGAAAATATCAGTTGAATGAATAAACGAGGAAGTTGAAAAGTTGGTTCTGTGAGTTTGAAATTGGACAGTTAATGGATGTTGACTGGTGGTTGCACGTGTTCGGACCCTTTTGAAAGAGAGAGCAGGAATTATAGAAGCCAATTCAGAAGAACAGTGCCCATGGAAATATCTGTAGAAGAGGCATGCAGCAGAAACAGTACATCTATGAGACAGCAAGTGGAGAGACTCTGTTAGAGATGAATCATTAATTAACCTAACCTCAGAAACCTGAGAGAGGTTTTGGGGGCACTACCCCAGATGTGGGAACAATATTCCATGGTAGGGCGGATTTGCAATTTGTACAGAGTGAACAGCTGTTTGGAAGAAAAGTAATGCCGAGAGCGAAAGAGAAAACCAAGTTTTCTAGATGCAGAGGAAGCAATATTTGTAATGTGCTTGTGCCAAGAGAGATTAGATGTCAGGTTAATCCCCAAAAGAGATATATCATTTTGCCTAGAAATCGGAGTGTCACCAAAGATAAGCATAGGAGCAGAAGAATCCTTTTTGTGAGATATAAGACAAGACTGAGTTTTAGAAGGATTGAAATCAACTAAGTTGTCTATGCCCCACTGGAGAATTACCTGAAGATCTGCATTTAAGGAATTGGTAGCAGATTTTCGAGAAGTTGAAGCTGATTGAGCAGGGCAAGGTTTCTCAAAATGGAAAGTGGAATGCAATGTGCTATCATCGGCAGAACTATGGATATGATTTCCAGTCAATGGAAGAAGGTCATTAATATACAAGAGGAAAAGAGTGGGGGAAAGAACTGAACCTTGGGGGACAACGGCATTAGTGAAGAAGTTAGAAGACAGGGAGCCAGCTACCATCACCCTCAGTGAGCAATCATTGAGAAAACTGGATAACCAATTACAAAATACAGATGGCAAACCATAAGATGAAAGTTTGTTTAGAAGACCTTTATGCCAAACACGATTGAAAGTCTTTGTGACACAAAGACTTTCAAAGACTTTGGTGAAACACAAGTGAAACTACTTGTGTTTCACCGAACCTTTCCATTGAATTAGTCCATAAATGGGTAACATAAGCGAGAATATCACCAGTGGATCGACACTGACGGAATCCATACTGGCGATCGTTGATCAGACGGAAGGTTTCTAGGTAGTTTAAATAAGAGTTAGTGGTTAATGGATTTCTTCATTACTTTAGAAAGAATAGAAGTAATTCCAGTAGGACTAATTGGATGGGAAGGATTTGTCACTCTTTTTAGGAACTGGCTGGATATGAGCAAATTTCCAAGCAGAAGGAAAAACACCTTTGGAATAAGAAAGTGAAAAAAGGTGGCAAAGAATAGGAGTAAGTTCAGGAGCACAGATTTTGAGAACAAGTGGAGAAATACCATCGGGACCTGGAGCTACTTAGCATCAAGATTCGTCAAAACCCTTCTGACGGAAGACCACAGGAGGCATTGAATGCATCGTGTTGGGAATGGAGGGAGGTGTTTTACCAAGATCATTAATACATGAGTTGGAAGAAAAATGGGATGCTAGCAGGGCAGCTTTTTTTCCTTGGCTGAAGTGACCAGATGGTTTTGGGGGCACTACCCCAGATGTGGGAACAATATTCCATGGTAGGGCGGATTTGCAATTTGTACAGAGGTGGGAGCAGAGATGGGCAAAAGTTGAGGCCAATAGCTTTGGCAAGAGACCAGAATGCTCGGCTACCATTAGAGCAAGAAGCAAGTTTTCTACTCTTAGCCTGTTCAAACTCTAGTTTAGACTGATTAATAAGTGCTTTACAATTGTTGCGAGCTTTGGTGTAGGCAGAAAATGAAACTGAAAAATCAGAAACAAGCCAATGACGATATGCAACATTCTTCTCTTGAACAGCCTTAGCACATTTTCTGGAAAACCAAAGTTTAGATAAAGGATGAGATTTTAAAGAGGAGTGTGGGATAAAGGATTCCATTCCTGCAAGAATAATTTCACTGACACAATCTGAGCAAACGTTGACATCAGAAGTTTTGAAACAGTAATCCGACCAAGGAAAAGAAATCTCGCAGGTCATCCCATTTTGCATTCTTATAATGCCAAACAACACGAGGTTGGGATTAGCCATGAGATAAAGGCTCCATTGAAGAAGAGACAATCACCAAGTTGTGATCTGAAGTGCCTAAAAGACCTCTCACTTCAACTGTGTACTTGGAAGGGTTGTTTGTAAGAAAACGATCAAGCGTGTTGGCTGTATGATTAGGATTGTCTGGTATTCTTGTAGGTAAATGAACAACCTGTGCATGGTCATTAGTAATTGCAAAAGCCTCAGCATCTCGACCAGCTGGGTCGGTGTGACTAGAAAACGGAAGCCAGTTGGAGTTGTGAACGTTAAAATCACCAAGGAAAATTACCTCACTGTTAGGAAAGTTGGACTGGAGAGAGTCAAGTTGCAAAGAGAGGAAGTCAAAGAGCTCCAAGTGATTAGTGGAGTTGGGAGAACGGTAGAGATAACAGATGAATTTGACACAGTGAGGTAGAGAGATTTTAAGCTAGAGAAGATCGAAGAGAGGAGATTCCAAATTACCAAGTCTCTGACAGGGAATATCAGAACGGACATATGCAAAAGTACCACCTTTGAGGCAAAAGGAATCATACAGTGAATAATTTGGGCAGCTGAGATGTGCAGTAATTGAATCAACTGATAACTGAGATTCTGTCAGAAAAAGTACATGGGGGTTTGGCAGACTGCAAGTGGAAATTCACATCGTTGAGATTAGAACTGAGACCACATATATTTGTGAAATGAATTAGGAAGTGTTTGGGAGGTTTAAATCTTTTTACAGATGAGCTTGCTCTATTAGTTTGAAATTCATGGTGTATTCAATAGTAAGAAAAAGTCGGTGGGACATGCTGTATGAAGTAATGAAATTTTTGGATATGGCATACACATGGTACAAATATACCCATATCCTTGACATAACGTGATCTGTCCTAATTACTACATCCCAAGCAAAGTATATTACTGAAAATATTATACCAGATATATTTCAAAAGTCAAAACAAAAATTCAAATATCTCTTGAGAAAGTCAAATACATTTCTTTAACCACAGGTCTAGTAGCCATGCACTGTTAACTATAGCCGTGAATCCCATCAGAATTCAGCATACTCAACCCATTCAATTCTTATACACCTCACCTTGCAGGTGCCTAGTCTCCAGCCGATGCAGTTTGCAGAACGGAAGCTTTCCTTGTTAAGAGGACCCCTTCGTTCCCCTCACCACTCTTGTTGCCCTTCTCTGTAGACGCTCAAGCAACTCTACATCCTTCCTAAAATGAGGCTCCCAGACTTGTACGCTTCACCATTGCCTTATACAAAGGGATAATCATCCTCTTTTCCCTACTAGCAAAATTCCTGTATATCATTGTCAATACCCTATGACCTGCTGTGACAGCCTGTCTGCATTGCTCAGAAAACTTCATATCTGACTGCACAATTATTCACACAACTTTTTCATTTTGTACTGCCCTAAATGTAGTACCACACAGTTGGTACATTTCATTCTTCATCTTGCTCAGACTACTGATATAAATGGAGCATAATTTTAAATGAGGAAGAATGGTTGCAGGATAAATGTGTAGAGGTTTGCCTTCAGGCAGCGGGTGGTTGATCATTGTAACTTCCATATGTTGTTCTGAATTGGGCAATTTGAGTAAATTCAAGGAAGAAAAAGAGTAACTTATTGGAGAGATGTGTAGGTGATGTGATGTTTTTTTTTTTTTTT
This sequence comes from Mastigoproctus giganteus, assembly GCF_048544385.1. NCBI lineage: Eukaryota > Metazoa > Arthropoda > Arachnida > Uropygi > Thelyphonidae > Mastigoproctus > Mastigoproctus giganteus. The sequence goes on from NC_143575.1 coordinate 1,528,222, forward strand.
TTTTTATGATTTATAAGCTTTCTTTTATGTATCATATGCTACCATTAATACTATTTTAAAATGATCATTAAACCTAGGATAGCCCAACACAGCCCAGCCCCCTCAATCATATGTGCTGCCTAGTATAATTTTAATGTTTTTAATTTGTGGTTTGTCAGATTGATATTGAGTAAATAGTTTTATTGAAATGTATTGTAATTATTATAAATATATTTAAAGTTGAATCAATTAAGTTTGCTGGCATGTACCTTTAAATAACCAAATATTGATGAATTTAGCCAGTCAGCAGTGTCTTATGGTTGTAGGATTTCACCACTGTCTTTCTTGCAAATGGTAATTTTAAAGCAAGAGCTGTTTAATGTTGTTCATTAATCTTTTGACTGATGCCATACAAACAACATATGGGGTAGTCATAAAGTCCTATTCCATTTGAAAAACTTGTAATTCCCTCAAATTTAAGTATAAATACTTTGTATGAACAAAGGAGAAAATATTGTTTTTCAGACTTTTGAAGGTATGGAATGAAAGATACTTTCACAGAAATAGATTGTAACAGTCTCTGTATACATAATGAGGCTATTTGACAGCACATTTAGTATACATTAACTTTGTGAATGTGAATATAAAATTAATAATATGTATAGTAATTTCTACAGAGGAATATTATTTACTGTCTCTGGCTAGGCAGAATTCATTTTAATGAAGTGATGACATGGTTCATCAAATAATGTATCCCATAATTTTTTGAACATAAATGTATAAACTGCATAATTGAACATTGCTGTATATACTGCAGATTAAAGCACTTTGCCTGTGTAAGTTTAGATTATATATTTATTAGTAATAAATAGATATCCTCAAATATCTATTTATTTAATACATAGTCTAAAAGTGATATGTTTTGCACAGATTTTGTCCTCTGCTTCTTCAGCAGGTAGAAGTATAAATTTTGCTGCTATGCCATCACAAATTCACCAATAGACTAAACTGGTGGTATATTGGTTTTGTGGGTTTTAAAGAAAACACCAGTAACACGAAGAAACACTAAATGTAGTTTGGCCATTTGGTATTTTTGACAGTGTAACAGCAGGATTATAATCAATGGAGAAGCAGATTAGAAAACACCCATAAAACATATGAATTTTAGATTTTATTAGTAATAAATAGATTTAAAACTTTACACAGGAACTTTTTTTTTCATTCTCATTAAATGATTTATACATTTTTCTAATGAATAATTAGTAAGCTCAGCATAGCATACATCATTAAGTTATCCTTTACTGTTTTTTTCAGAAATTAAAGAAAACTATCTTAATACAATATTTATGTGGCTACCAGAGTTGTTACATCATTATTCTGCTGGTGAAGCCTGGATAGTGCTTTTGAAACTATGGAAACATTTGATAGCCTTTTCTTTAGAAAATGGAAACAAGTTGGAGCACTTAAGATTATTTAACAGATTCAATGTAAATCTTCTAGTAGCTTCCACAGACACGCCCCTTTCATGCAGTTATGCTCTTGATGTTATTAACCAGGTAAATATTAAACAAAACTTTTTCGATTCCTTTTCTTTTTTAGTTTATTTTTTTTTAAGGCTGTATGCAAGGAAGCAAGCTTATATAGCATCAGCCAAAAGGGGGGAGAAACCCCATTTCAAACATCCACTCACTCCAAATGTTTGTCTAGCTCTGCCCTGAATCTATTTAAGCTATCAACTTCTATGACAGATGGAAGTTTGTTACAGCGATTGACCACCCGCTGGCGAAAGGCCTTCTGCACATCTATCCTACAACTGTCTTTCCTCAATTTGAATTTGTGCCCTCTCAGGTGGCGCCTCCGTAGCCAGGTGGGCAGGAGCAGCAGTGCGTAGCACACGCTTCTTGATTAGACCGGGATTCGAGACCGTGATCACCAAATACGGTGGATGCGGAAAGGTCAGGGAATGACCACCGCATATCCGCAGAGCAATATGGCCTTAGTTGCTAATGCTCCTAAAAACCAAATAAACAAACAACAGCCCTCACAGGTGATTATTCTGAGCAAGAGGAAGAATTCAATCAGCATTGAGCATTCTCAAACCATCCAAGGCTTTATACACATCAATCAGATCACCTCGCAGGTGCCTAGTCTCCAGATGATGTAATTTCTAAACTTAAATCTTTCTTCGTAACGTAACCCTTTGATCCATTCACTAATCTTGTTGCCCTTCTCTGTACTCTTTCCAACAGCTCTACATCCTTCTTAAAATGAGGCTTCCAGACCTGTATGCAGTACTCAAGGTCTGGCCTGACCATTGCCTTATACAAGGAGATAATAACCTCCTTATCCCTGCTAGAAAAATTCCTCTGTAATTACTTATGTTACCCTTTGATACTGCTTTGTGAATTAGGGTCAATTTGCACCTCTCCAGTCCATGGGTACCTTCACTGAGTCCAAGGAAGCTCTCCTTTAATATAATTGGATAGATCCCATCAACCCCTGGTGCCTTTCTTATGTTTATCTTCAACAATTTCGCCTCCACTTTGCACTCAGTTATTACAAAATCAAGTTCACTGCCAGAGTTTAATTCACCTCTGACATTCTCCTCCCTGAATAACTCATGTATGAATGTAAATACAAAATACTCATTTAGTTTGTTAGCTACCTGAGCAGGATCATGAACAATTGTACCATTGATATCAAGTGGTCCAATATGATCCATCCCCTTCCTGCTAGAGTTTACATAACATTAGCATTAGCATTATAGTAGAGGCATTTGATGCAAGAAAGCAAGCTTATGCAGCATCAGCCAAAAAAAAAAAAAAAAAAAAAAAAACCCCACTTCCACTTCACCCCTCTGTTCGTTCAAAATACCTATCCAGCTGTGCCTTAAACTTATTTAGGCTATCAACCTCCACCACAAGGGATGGAAGTCTGTTCCACCAACCAACCACCCGCTGGCTAAAGGCAAATTTCCGCACGTCTATCCTACATCTGTCTTTCCTCAATTTGAATTTATGCCCTCTCAGGTGATTTTTTTGAGCTAGAGGAAGAATCCCATCAGCATTGAGCATGCTTAAACCATTCAAGGCTTTATACACCTCTATCAGATCACCTCGCTGGTGCCTAGTCTCCAGACACTGTAATTTGCAAAACTTAAGCCTTTCTTCGTAAGAGCACCCCTTTGTTCCATTCACTAATCTTGTTGCCCTTCTCTGTACTCGTTCCAGCAGCTGTACATCCTTCTTGAAATGAGGCCTCCAGACCTGTATACAGTACTCTAGGTGTGGCCTGACCATCGCCTTATACAATGGAATAATCACCTCCTTATCCCTGCTGGAAAAATTCCTGTATATCATTGACAATACTCCATGAGCTACTCTTGCAGCCGGTCTGCACTGCTCAGAGAACTTCATATCTGCCTGTACAACCACCCCCAAGTCCCTTTCATTCTCTACCACTGTCAGTGTAGTACCACAGAGTTGATACGTTGCTCTGGGGTTGTTGTTTCCCATGTGTAGTACTTTACATTTGTCAATGTTAAACTTCATTTGCCACCTCTCAGCCCATCTGCTCAACCTTTCCAGATCCTGTTGCAGCAGCATAGTGTCAGTAGTGTCCTTGACAACCCTGCCAACCTTTGTATCGTCTGCAAACTTGGACATTAAGCCCGATATACCATCATCAATATCATTTATAAATACAGAAAACAATAATGGACCCAACACTGAGCCCTGAGGGACTCCACTAATAACATCAGTCCACGATGAGCAGTGTCCATTGATTACCACTCTCTGTCTTCTCCCCCTCAACCACCCCTTTATCCATAGCAGCAATTTGCCTCCAATGTCACACTGCTCCAATTTGTGTAGCAGTCTTCCATGTGCAACAGTATCAAAAGCCTTTCTAAGATCCAAGTATATAATATCAAAGTTATTCCCTGCATCCAGTTCTTTTGTGACTGCATCATAGTATCCAATCAAGTTGGTCAGGCAAGACTTCCCCTTAACAAAACCATGCTGTGTCTGAGCTATAACTGAAGTCTTGTCTAAATGATCCTGCAGTGCTTCTTTAACCAGTGCCTCCATTAATTTTCCTGGAACAGAAGTTAAGCTCACAGGTCTATAATTACTTGTGTCAGCCTTTGATCCTCCTTTGTGAATTGGGATCACATTTGCACATTTCCAGTCTATGGGTACCTCCCCTGAGTCCAAGGAAGCTCTCATAATTATGGCTAAGGGTTTGCTTACTTCCTTTGCTGCCTCCTTTAATATAACTGGATAGATCCCATCCACCCCGGGTGCCTTTCTTGTGTTTATCTTCAACAGTTTCTCCTCCACTTTACTCTCAGTTATTTCAAGATTCTGTAGCTTACTGCTAGAGTTGAATACACCTCTGGCATTCCCCTCGCTGAATAACTCCTCATGTGTGAATGTCGATGCAAAATATTCATTTAGTTTGTTAGCTACCTGAGCAGGATCATCAACAGTTGACCCATCAATATCAAGTGGACCAATCTGATTCATCCCCTTCCTTCTGGAGTTTACATAAGTAAAGAACTCTTTGCTGTTTTTCTTTGCATCCCTTGCCAAGGATTTCTCGTAATCTGCCTTCGCCTGCCTAACCTCCTTTGTAACTTGGTTGCATATCAACTTGTATCTATCATAGGCTTCTGTGTCATGTGTTAATTTGTATGTATCCCATGCATTTTTCTTCTCTGCCATATGCCTCATTAGTTCATCTGACATCCATTTTGGCCTAAACCTTGAACAATATTTCTTAGTTGGTATGTAAAGCCTAGTAGCTTCCAAGATAAGTTCTTTGAATGCTTCCCATTTTGAATTTGCTGTTGGTAACATCATCAGTTGGTCCCACTGTATAGAATTTAAATACTGTCTCAGTCCATCGTAGTCGCCTTTACGGAAGCAATAACCCTTCCCTTTACCCCTAAGGCGCCTCCGTAGCCAGGTGGGAAGGAGCAGCAGTGCGTAGCACACGCTTCTTGATTAGACCGGGGTTCGAGCCCGTCACCACCAAATATGGAGGATGCGGAAAGGTCAGGGAATGACCACCGCATATCCCGGAGCAATATGGCCTTAGTTGCTAATGCTCCTAAAAACCGAATAACAAACAAACGAACTTTACCCCTAATGGTAGTTACCTCTTTGAGTAAATCCCACTTCAGCACACTGTGATCACTGCCACCTAGTGGTTCATTTATCTGCAGATTCTTAATGCATGAAGAATCACTGCTGATAATCAAATCAAGAGTATTACTCCCTCTAGTTGCCTCCCGAACATGCTGATGTAGAAAACAATCATCCAATAAATCCACAAAAGTCCTGCTAGTGTGTGAGTAACCAACCCCCAAATTCCAGTCAATATCTGGGAAATTAAAATCTCCCATTATAAGACACTCTGATTTACTGGCCCACTCTATTTCCCTGTACAGTTCCTTATTATACTCATCAGAGTCATTAGGCCTATAGCACACTCCTACTCTCAATTTTGATCTCCCAATGTTTATGTCACACCAAACTGACTCCACACTGCACTGTCCAGCGATGTCGACTGGCTTCACTTCCTTGGTTTTTATGTGTTTCTTAACTAATAGCATAATCCCTCCTCCCTTCCTATCCTGTCTATCCTTTCTGTAGACATTGTACTCCCCAAATTGCAGTTCTGCATCCCTTATATCTGTGTGACACCACGTCTCTGATATCCCAACAATATCTGCCTTCGATGTTTTGAGCAATACCTCAAATTCATCAAATTTATTTACTAAACTCCTAGCATTGGTGTACACGCAAGTATACCTGCACCTGTTTCTATTCTTAGCTACCCTAACACAACCCATGTGTTTACTTGTACCGCAATGGCTCCCAGCAGTCTCTGAAATACCATGCATCTTGTTTTTCAGGCTTCTGCTCATTCTAATAGAAGCAGTGCAAGAATCTCTTTCACCTCTGCCAGTGGCTACTGTCAATCTATTGGTCTTTGTCTCCCCCCAAGCTAGCAGTTTTCCGACCCACCTAACACTGCCTCGATAGCATCAGCAAATATTCTTGCACCCTTTCTATTTAAGTGTATCCCATCCCTGTAGAAGCAATCTCTCCTGTTAACAAGTACAGTCCAGGCTGAAAAAAATTCTACCCCTTGAGCCTTGCACAATCTTTCCAGGGCCGAATTGATCGACAAGGCTCTCATCATATACTCCCTCCTATCGTGTCTGGGCAGAATTGCAGACACTTTCAAATTCAACCCTAATTCTCGGCTTTTGTTCAACTGTGACCTGTACTTGTTAAGTAATTCTGCCGGTCTCCTACTCTTAATATTATTAGTGCCAACGTGTATAAGTAAAGAACTCTTTGCTGTTTTTCTTTGCATACTTTGCCTTTGTCTGTCTAACCTCATTTGTGACTTGGTTACAGACCAGCTTATATCTGTCATAAGCTTTCATGTCACCTGTTAATTTATATGTATCCCATGCATTTTTCTTCTCTGGCATATGTCTCATTAGTTCATCTGACTTCCCTTTAGGCCTAAACCTTGAACAATATTTCCTTGTTGGTATGAAAAGCCTAGTAGCTTCTAAAATTAATTCTTTGAATGCCTCCCATTTTGAATTTGCTGTTGGTAACATCATCAGTTGGTCCCACCGTATAGAATTTAAATACTGTCTCAGACCACCATAGTCACCTTTACTAAAGCAAAAACCCCTTCCCTTTACTCCTGATGGTAGTTACCTCTTTGAGTACATTCCACTTCAGCACACTGTGATCACTGCTACCTAGTGGTTACTTTATCTTCAGATTCTTAATGCTTGAAGAATCACTATTGATAATCAGATCGAGTATTACTTCCTCTAGTTTTCTCCTGAACATGTTGCTGTAGAAAACAATCATCCAATAAATCTACAAAAGCCTTGCTATTGTGTGTGTGACTAACCCACAAATTCCAGTCAATATCTGGGAAATTAAAAATCCCCCATTATATGACTCTGATTTACTGGCCCACTCTGTTTCTCTGTACAGCTGTGTATTATACTCATTAGGAGGCGCCTCCGTAGCCAGGTGGGAAGGAGCAGCAGTGCATAGCACACGCTTCTTGATTAGACCGGGGTTCGAGCCCGTCGCCACCAAATATGGAGGATGCGGAAAGGTCAGGGAATGACCACCGCATATCCCGGAGCAATATGGCCTTAGTTGCTAATGCTCCTAAAAACCAAACAACAAACAAAACAAACAATACTCATTAGGCCTATAACACACTCCTACTCAATTTTGCTTTCCCAGTGCTTATGTCACACCAAACTGACTCGACACTGCACTGTCCACCCATGTTGACTGGCTATACTTCCTTGGATTTTGTGTTTCTTAACTAATAACATAACCCATTCTTCCTCCCTTCCTAACCTGTCTGTCCTTCCTGTACCCATTGTTCTCCCCAAATTCCAGTTCTGCATTCCTTATATCTGTGTGACACCACGTCTCTGATATCCCAACTTTATCTGCATCTGATGTTTTCACCAACACCTCAAATTAATCAACCACACTCCTAGCATTGGTGTACACACATGTATACATGCACATGTTCCTATTCTTAGCTACTCTAACACAGCCCATGTATTTACTTGTTCCCAATGTCTCCCAACAGTCTCCAGAATCCCCTGCACCCTGTTTTCCAGGCTGCTGCTCATTCTAATAGAAGCAGTGGAAGAATCCCTTTCCTCCCAAGCTAGTAGTTTTCCAACCCACCTAACACTGCCTCAGTAGCATCAACAAATATTCTTGCACCCATTCTATTTAAGTGTATCCCATCCCTGTAGAAGCAGTCTCTCCTGTTAACAAGCACAGACCAGGCTGAGAAAAATTCTACACTTTGAGCCTTGCACAATCTTTCCAGGACGAATTGATCTACAAGGCTCTTATCATATACTCCCTCCTATCATATCTGGGCAGAATTGCAGACACTTTTAAATTCGGCGCCTCCGTAGCCAGGTGGGAAGGAGCAGCAGTGCGTAGCACACGCTTCTTGATTAGACCGGGGTTCGAGCCCATCACTACCAAATAAGGAGGATGCGGAAAGGTCAGGGAATGACCACCACATATCCCGGAGCAATATGGCCTTAGTTGCTAATGCTCCTAAAAACCAAATGACGAAGAACTTTTAAATTCAAACCTAACTCACAGCTTTTTTATTGATGCTCATGGGCGTGAGCTAACAACAGAGGACCTACAAGAGTTGGAGGAAATTGTAGAGAGTGACACTGAAGAGGAAGAAGACGACACCCAAATAGTGTCAGCTGATGAGTTGAAGACCCATTTCTTGTTGGGAACGTTTAAGAGAAGTGGTAAAAATAATATCCTATTGAAAACATTGAACTCACGATGTGCAGAATGGAACCTGTCCAGAGTGGACTGTTTTTCACGGCATTTTTGTAGCTTCCAGAAGTAAGAAATGGCTTCTTGTTCCATTCTGCACACAAGGACACGAACATACCTTATGTGCAGAATGGAACATTGAGCCATTTCTTACTTCAGGAAGCTACAAAAATGCCGTGAAAAACAGTCCACTGTGGACAGTTTCTTTGTTAGTAGTAGTAAAAGACTGAAAAGACACCTGACACATGATATAGTCCAACTACCACTATGCCGCCATCGATTTCATCAGCTTTACACTTCAAGTCTAAGGTAAATACTAATTTTTTTATTGTTTTTTTTTTTTTTTTGATGATTTATGACTGTTTATTTAATAATCTTTATAAAATACTCATTTTTAATGTAAAAATGAAGTATAACACGTAAGAAATACCTATTTTATGTGTTGTTGGGTTAGCCTCTTAAGAGTTTGTAACGAATTATAGGCAGTTCTCCCTTTATGAATTCCCAGGTTTGCGTGTCCCCCCCCCCCAAGTATCAACAAAATCAAAAATATGAACATTAATTTCAAAAAATTAATGTCAAACATTCATAAATACTGCCTCCAAACCACGTGTGTAGCTATATAATACAGTGTTCCCTGCTTTACGATATTAATCTGTTCCAGACACACCATCGTATCGTTAAAATACAATACTGTAATGTGAACCCAATAACATATTGTTTTTTGGTAATTCGTTTCAAGATCTCGGAAGTGTTGAAATTTTTACTGTATAACTAAGCTATTTATCTCTCTAAAATTTCATTTTTAAGGTCACTATCGTGACCTTAAGGCCATATAAAAGCTTGTGAGCTTGGTTTGTAAATTGTATTCGTTACCAATTCAAATCATTAAAATGCACTACACTTTCATCGTTATCATATGTTCCGTTATAAGAATCAATTTTGAATGCCTTAGTGATATTTTTCTAAAGCACGTTTCTGGAGGTCACTACCATAAAACAATAAAAACAGTTTGCGCTTTCCGGTTTATTGGGCTTTTCTGTTACTGCATCTAATTATAAATGGTAGTAAACTCGATCTTATTGTATTTACGATAATACCGATAGCTGGAATACTGTTGGTTTTTACCTTATTATGGTGAAATGTATTTCCCTTTACTGAAATTTTCAATTGTATAAAAAACAAATAAATTTTCAGAATCTTCTCTTCTTTCCTTCTTTTTAAAGCTTCTTAAACTTGTTACTCCACGTGAATCGTGTTAGTTGCAATTTGTGTGTGCCGTTGAAATATGCTTATGCTTATGCAATAGTGAAATTTATAATTAAAAGAGAAGATTATCTTGGAAACAAACGTTTCTTGAAGCATTTTTGAAGAAGACAACTCCTTGTGCAACAAACCAATGAGTGCCGAGTCAATAATGAGTGATCGAGTGTGCATTTAGTCGATGATGATGAAAAATAAACATTCTTTAACATTTGTAATCATAAATAATTTCTCTATTATTATAATTTGCTTGATTTTACAGGCTTTGTTTTCATTTCTTTGGATAAATCAATCATTGTTTAAAAAAACAAAACTAATTAACTAGCTAATTTCATTGTTGATAACGTAACCCCTATTTTTAACATTGTCTGTGGGAAATGAATTCCTGCTTTGAGTTTTCTCTTTACGAGCACACGCTAGGAACGAATTAGCTTGTAAAGTCGAGAACTAGCTGTACATGAAATCAATGTATTATTGGTTTTACTTACAATATTTTCAACGTACAATGGGGTTTGTGGAATGAATGACCACAGGATGTTGGGGCCCCAATGTATTTGTGTTTACTAGATTTGCTTAATTATAAAATTAATATTATCACAATTTAATGAAGTATGTTAGACCAACAATTATACAAAACAGTTTATATTTTTAGGCATTCAGCTGTGATGTTTTGGTTACAGAGAGATTTAATAGTACTCCTGAAATGCTCCTAGCAAGTCACATAATAGTGGAAAGCATAGATGCTGACTGGCTTAAAAAAATACCGTGGCGTGAAGGATTCTGTGGATTTGGTGGTACCGAAATTCAGTCGTCTGTTAATTTGTGAGTAACTAAATATCACTGCATGTTTTTTTTTTCTCCAGATGTGTTTCATCAAATATATAATTTTTGGAAATAAATTGCGTAGTCTAATATTAAATATGAATTATAGCTAATGTAGCCATGTGGTCAACACTGAAGGACATTGGTGCATGGCTTTCAGTTTACTTTGTTTCAATTCCATCATCCATCCATGTACCATCTTCTAGGAGGTTGGCTGAATTTCCATGCTCCTTGCTAGTCCTTTGTACTTGAGCCTGGTCCATTCCTGCAAGTTTCTTATCTATGATTATCTAGGTCAGTGGTCTCCAAACTTTTTTTGGTTGTGCACACTTTTTTTTACTTAAAAGGACTAACGTGCACTCCAGGAAAAAAAAAATTAAACATATAAGTTTAATATATTTTTTTTATTTATAAATCATTTACATGGAAGGCATTATATCTAAAATCACATAATTTTGAAAGTTCCCAAATAAACAAAACAAAATTAATTGAAGTTCAAATGTAAAATGATAAGAAATCATTAATGTAACAAGTGTAGTAAATGTAATGCAATACTATTTATTTTATTTATAAATAATTTACATGGTATGCATTATATCTAGATTATATATCAGTATGGATGTAGAGCTGCTGGAATGAGTACAGAGAAAGGCAACAAGATTAGTGAATGGAATAAAGGGTTGCTCTCACGAAGAAAGGCTTAGGTTTTGCAAATTACAGTGTCTTGAGACTAGGCACCGGCGAGGTGATCTGATAGAGGTGTATAAAGTCTTGAATGGTTTGAGCATGCTCAATGCTGATGGGATTCTGCCTCTTGCTCAGAATAATCACCTGAGAGGGCATAAATTCAAATTGAGGAAAGACAGATGTTGGATAGATGTGCGAAAATTTGCCTTTAGCCAGCGGGTAGTTGGTTGGTGGAACAGACTTCCATCTCTTGTCGTGGAAGTTGATAGCCTAAATAAATTTAAGGCTCAGCTGGACAGGTATTTCGAACGAATGGAGGGGTAAAGTGGAAGTTTTTTTTTTTTTTTTTTTTTGGCTGATGCTGCATAATCTGGCTTTCTTTCATCATCAGCCATTTTCAATCCACTGCAGTATGAAGGCCTCTCCAGCAACTTTCCAGTTCCTTCTGTTTTGAGCACTGGCCATCCATTTACTACCCACAAACTCATGAATTTCATCTATCCATCTCTGCCTTTGTCTTCCAGGTTTTCTTCTAGCTCCTCTTGGGTACCATTCTGTTATTTTCTTAGTCCATCTCTCATCATGTCTTCGAGCTAGGTGTCCTGCCCAAGACCATTTTAGTTCTTTAATTTTGATAAGAATGTCCTTTGCTTGAGTTTGCTGCCTAATCCATGTGTTTCTCTTCTTATCTAACAGTCTGATTCCCAATATAATTAAGTTTTCAGTGTGTAGTTCTCAGCTTCTCTTCCATTCTTTTGGTGAGTGCCCAAGTTTCGCTTCCATAAGCCATGGTGGGGAGTATACATTGGTTCATTATTTTACATTTCAGACAAACTGGGATATTGCTCTTCAGTATGTGACTATATTCCTGAATGCTATCCATCCAAAATTTATTCTTCTCTTGACTTCCAGCGATTTATCATTATTACAGCTAATAACTTGTCCCAGATAAGTATATGACTCCACCTTTTCAATTACTGTTCCTTCAGTCATTATTTCCCTTTCTGTGGCATACTTGTTCATCATTACTTTTGTTTTAGCCATATTCATCTTTCGTCCAAAATCCTTACTAACTGTGCATAACTGATTAAGATTTTCCTCTAATTCTTTGGGATCATGGCTTATGACCACAATGTCATCTGCAAATCGTAAATGGGTTAGGTACTCTCCGTTTACATTGACTCCTTTCTGCGACCAGTCTAATCTTCTGAAAGCTTCCTCAAGGGCAGCAGTAAACAGCTTCGGAGATATTGTGTCTCGATTTTAAATTTCCTACTGTCTTTGTCTAGTCTAATAAAGGAGGTAGCACTTGTATATTTTCTTCAAAATTATAATATGTGGGGTATCTATGCTTTGTCTGTCCAGTGCCCGAAACATTGCCTTATACTGTATGGAGTCAAATGCCTTTTCATAATCCACAAAAGCCAGGCATAATGGTGTTTTATATTCATTTGCTTTCTCCATTAGCTGAAGGTATCCATACTGTGATATTACGTATCCATAGTTGAGAATCCTGTCCTAAAGCCAGCTTGCTCTTTCGGTTGATTCTCATCAAGTATTCTTTCTAATCTGTTAGTAATTGACCCTTGTGAAAAACTTGTAGATGTGGGATAACAAGCTAATTGGTCTATAATTTCCAATTTCTGATTTATTTCCTTTCTTATGCAGCAAAACTATGATTGCATTATTCCACTGCTTAGGTGTCACACCTTTTCTAATGCACTTTGTGAAGAGCCTTGCTAGTTTTTGTGTTATGTCTCTTCCTCCCAATTTTAACAACTCTACAGTAACTTCATCTTCCCCCGGGGCTTTCTGATTCATCATTTTCTTCAATGCATGTTCTACCTCATCAGGAAGAATATCGGGTATGTCATATGTATTGCTACTTTGCAATCCATCTTCCCCACTGCTGGCATCATTCCCTCGCTCCTTGTATAATTCTCTATAGTAGTCTACTGCTATTTGAATTATTTTGAATTATGCCTTCTCTGTTATTTATAAGTACATCATTGCTATTCTTCAGTTTCAGTATCATTTGTCTTTCTGTATTACTGCTCATGGCTGCTGATTTAAATCCTTTGTTTTCCTTTAATGCTTGTTCTACTTTTCTTGTGTTACATCTTCTTATGTCCTCTCTGAGTCTCTTTCTAATGGCTTTGCATAACTCAGTATACTCAATTTTTTCCTTGTCAGTGTTTATCTTGCTCTTCATTTGCATCATATGCCTCTACTAATGTGATGAGAGGGCTCCACCTCTTGATTTGGTTAATAGAGTCAACTCAAGAGGTGGTGGTGTGGCTATCCTTTGCCCTGGCACACATTTGGTTAAACACTGACACTTGAATACTAAGAGTATTTCTTTGAACAGGCAGTCAGACCCTTATTGTTGCCTTTGTACCTTTCTTTCTGTGTCAGAAAAAATAATCTTATTAACCATTGCAATTCAACAAACAAGAAAACCTCTGGCTTGTAGCTGTGAAGGGTGTTGTATATGCTGTGTGCTTGTGTATACAATAAAGACTTCTAAAATCAACCCTTTATCAGCAGATACATATAATTCTGTATTATTTCAATCTCCCTGAAGCATTTAAAGTCTTCAGCCTAATATTAAAAAGAAAACCTATAGCTTATTACTTTTGAATACATCCTTAAGCAATTTTGTAATGTCCCATTATATCTAGATTTTATTATCTAGGTATAATGTATTATATCTAGATTATATATCAATGTGGAAAACAGCCCTCACAATTTTATTGAGGATTTTCTCACATATCTCACTTTGGAGACCACTGGTCTAGGCTATCTTTTTTTTTTTTTTTTTTTTTTTTTTTTTTGCTTCAATTTTCTATTTGATTTCTCTTTTTCTATTAAAATTTTCTTTTCTGTTTCTAACACCCTTTTTGATATTTAGATTTCTAATGTTATATTTTTTAACTTTAGTATTTCAGTTAACAAGAGTGAGCCTGTCACTCTTTCTGATTTTGTTTCCTTTCAGTTTGAGATTGATTTGGGCTCCACCAATAATTGAAAATCACCTCTTTGACAATTAAACTTTTAAAACAACAAAAAAAAAAAAAAAAAAAACTTTTTTCAAGGAAGTTATATTTCTGTGATCTTTGGATAAGGACCAAACTGCAATTTTGGAAAGATTTTAAAACCTGCTGTGTGTATGTGTGTGTGTGTGTGTGTGTGTGTGTGTGTGTGTGTGAGTGAGTGAGTGAGTGAGTGAGAGAGAGAGAGAGAGAGAGAGAGAGAGAGTGCCTGCATGTGCAAGCACGTCCTGGCCCATTTAGGAATTATAAAGAGATCAAATCTAGGGATAATGTTTTACTATCCTCTGAAAATTGTTACATTATACTTGAAACAAATTAATGACAAGACATTGGTATTTTGCAACTCATTCAACTTTTTAAAATGAAATATTAAACAATATTATCTTCCAGTCTCTCTCATTTGAGATATCCACTGAATTCCTAACAAGAATGAGCTTGTTTATCACGTAACTGTTAAGTGATAAACAGCCGACTGGTTCCCACTTGCTGGCACCTCCGTAGCCAGGTGGGAAGGAGCAGCAGTGTGTAACACACGCTTCATGATTAGACTGGGGTTCGAGCCCGTCACCACCAAATATGGAGGATGCGGAAAGGTCAGGGAATGACCACCGCATATTCTCGGAGCAATATGGCCTTAGTTGCTAATGCTCCTAAAAACCAAATAACAAACAAACAGTTTCCCACTTGCCTTTTTTTGGAGATGTTACATTGCGGTTGATAAGCAAATTTTACACCTAAGTTTGCACTTTATAGGGCTGTACTTCAGAATCTAAAATACAGTTCTGTGCTTTTACTTTTAAATATTTAGTACAGTCAGTCCTCGTATAACACGTGTTTACACTACACGAATTTGATCATACACGATTTATAAATAGGGGAACGATATCTTATATAACATGAACCGAATTCGCTTATGCATGATTCGCTTTTGTGTTTACAAGAAATGGCAGTTGAACCATTTTTACAAGAAATAGCAGAATCACCCCAACCGAACGCAACACGATAGGAATGAAGAGAAGATTTGAAAATGTATTTATGTTTTTTATATCAGTGAAGGGGAAACACATTTCACCATAATAACGTAAAAACCAACACAATTCCAGCTATCGGTATAATCGCAAATGCAATTAGATCGAGTTTACTACCAGTTTATAACAGATTCCATTAGCAGAAATGCAACTGGAAATTGTTTTTATTGTTTAATGTAGTAACCCCTAGAAATGTGCTTTAGTAAAATGTGAGGTGTTAATAGTGTATCTCAGCCTTTACGGTGTTGTTTATTCAGTTGCTACACGCATGGAGCTTTGTTTATGTGTAACAAGCGTGCCTCCTCGTTTTGTAATTGTGCTTTATTCCCTAAAAATGAGTAAAATACTTAAAAGGTGTGAAAAGGAAGTGCCCTGGTGAAGACACTACAGATTCAGAGGGAAAAAGGAAAGCAATATTGATAAACAGAGGCGGACTGGGTCAGAAATTCTTACCCGGGAAAATTTATAGTGGCCTCATACTATGATTTATGGCCAAAATCACTCCGGCCCACCGGGGTTTCCCCGGCAAGGCTTATGGCCAGTCCGCCTCTGTCGATAGAGAAAAAATATGAAATTGTGAAACGCTTTGAGGGAAATGAAAGACCATGTGATATTGCACGTGCTACAGACCTAAATGAGGCAACGCGAAAATTACAAAGAATGCAGAGAAAAAGAAACAACTTTCATAGCAGGAACAACTCAGTGTAATTAAAATCCATTAGATTAAGACACAAAGAATTGGAAGAGATGAAACCACTGTCATCTGTTTGGATAGAAAATCAAACAAAAAACAAGTTTGCTTACGATAGAAGCAAAAGCAGTAGCAATATTTTATTACGTAATAGTCATAATAAATTACGTAAGTATTTTATTCATAAAAAATACTTACGTACTTTTTATTATTTATTATATTATATTATAATAAAATATAATATAATAATAATAAAAAATATAAAAAAATATATTTTTTATTATGTATTTTAATCGTTATAAAATATGTAAGTATTTTATTCTGATTATTTATTGTGTTTGGTAATGTTTTGGTTACCAATGTGTGTTCAACCTTGGGTGGTAGGCACCCAACCCTATTTTTCCCATAGGGCCTGTTGTTTATATTGCACAAGGGTTTCTAGGAACACAACTATCATGCTATACGAGGACTGACTGTATTATTATTGACATGGTGCAAAGAAGCCTGAAGCTTTTGCAAACCAACCAAATAAATAAATAATGATGGTTAACATGTAAAATGTTATTTTGAAGACTAAGTGCATAAGGCATAATATGTTATGGGTTGAAATTAATTATATAATATTGGTGTAAATACACTATCATTTACCCATAAGTTTAACTACAAAAGTAGTTAAAGGCATTGTTTGATTTTATTTCATATTGCGGCTACTCTCACAATGAGATACCAGGTATTGCACTATTTGGAATAAACAACACTTCTCTAATAGAGGAGACTACTGTTATTTATTCTCAGTGGCCACCACCACCCAGATGGCACTGTTTTGGAGCTTTTTGGCTCACTCATCAGATGGCCAACAAGCCATCACAGTTGCAAAGTTAATTCCACAATATGAGAGATGCCAAATGGTATATGTAATAATAATATTTTAAGACTAAATGCACAAGGAATAATATGTTATGGGTTGAAATTAATTATGTAATATTGGTGTAAATACATCACAGTTTACCCATATACTACTTACGTAGTCTACAATACTTATGTAGTTAAACACATCATAGTATCCAATCAAATTGATCAGACAGGACTTCCCCTTGACAATCCCATGCTGTCTGAATTATCACTGCTATCATGTCTAGATCCTGCAATGCTTCTTTAGCCAGTGACTCCATTATTTTCCCTGGAACAGAGGTCAAACTAACAGGTCTGTATTTACTTGTGTCATCCTTTGATCCCCCTTTGTGAATTGGAGATACATTTACACTGATCTCTAGTCTGTGGGTACTTCCCCCTAGTCCAAGGATGCTCTCATAATTATGGCTAAGGGTTTGCCTACTTCCTATTTAACTTCAACAAAATCATTTAACTCCCTGTTAGAGTTTGATAAACAACGGCTCTCTCTTCCTTGAATAACTCCATGTGTGAATGTAGATGCAAAATACTCATTTAGTTTGGCAGCTATCTGAGAATGATCATCTACAGTCAAACCATTGATGTCAAGTGGACCAATCTGATTCATCCCCTTCCTTTTAGAGTTTATATAAGTAAAGATGTCTCTGTTTGCCTAACCTCTTTTGTGATTTGATTACAGACTAGCTTGTATCTTCCATGCATTTTTCTTCTCTGCCACAAGGCTCATTAGTTCATCTGACATCCATTTCGGCCTAAACCTAGGGCAGTATTTCTTAGTTGGAAGAAAAAGCCTAGTAGCTTCCAAAATTACTTCCTTGATATTAGCTAATGAAAGTTATTATTACGTTTGTAATCATTTGGCTAATTACATTCACTCCTTCACTCATTCCCTTTTACCATAACACTCATTCACTCTCTCTTGTGCTCATACTGGGTCACACTCTTTCAGAAAAACTACCATTTATTCCCTTTTATCATAATTTCTAATTCACTCTTTTCCTCAGTGCCCAGCCTATTCATTCTGTCTTTTTTTCTTCTTTCATTCAATCTTATTTCATTCTACGTTGCATTCCCTTGCTACTAGCTTACTAATATTTTTCAGCTAATCTGCTTCCCTGGTTGCCTGTACATCTCCCTCCCCTACATAGTTACTTATTTGGTGTGGGCCCCCAAGTCCCTACACAAGGCAGAGTAGTCCTGTTCAATTTGGTTTATTCTTATCAGATTAATGTCAGGGTGCTGATTACTGCTATCCTGATAGTTTTTTTAATGTCATCATCTGGGTATGGTGGGAGACATGGGCATTTTTGGCTATTGATTACTGTTTAGCTACTGGAGAGCTGAATTGCCTTTGGATAGATCTACGCATGTCAATACTTTCTGCATGAAGGCTGTGAATGCTTTATAATTTTCTTCATCCATTATGAATAGATATTCTTCTCCCCTTGGGAAGGAGGTCAATCTGTTCTTTTAACTGGGTTCTGGGAATATCATAAATGATACATTCATATAATGTATTTCAGTCTTCTCTCTTGCCACAGGTACAGTTTAGGTCATCAGTCAGCTCTAAGGAAGTTAATTTTACCTTTAGGGAGCCGAGACCTGTCAATATAAAGTTAGTAGAGTCCAGGGATGTACCACTTTGGTGGCTTTGGGCTAACCATTGCCACCTGTGGGAGATACCTTTTGGTAACCAGACCTCTGGTTTCTTTCTCCCAATTTGTTTGCCATAGCTCATGAAACTTTGTAGCTATTCTTTTCCTTTCAGCCTTGATGGTGTTGGCTGTATTAAGGGCATCCCCAGAAATTCTGTGGGTATGCCCTTTTTAAGTATATAATACAAAGGGTACTAGGAAAGTTTTGCAATATGATGCAACAATGAATCACAGGAAGCTGCTTGTTGCTGCATGTTGAGACATGTTCATACATGCATAGTAGCCGCCGTGCCAAGTCAATGGGCTCAGTTATTCATTAGTAGTGAGAGTGTAAAGTGCTTACGATGGCATCGTGGTCACGAAATGAGATAAGGACAGTTTTGCGGTATAATTTCGTGCGTGGTTTAACCATAGACCAGTGCTTAGAAGAAATGACTCTTGCACTAGATGATGATTGTCCACATCGTACAACGATATTCAGGTGGTATAGAGAATTCCAAAGGGGAAATTTCACTCTGGAGGATTCTGAGAGGCCGGGAAGGCCACGAACGTCAGTTACGGAGGAAAACGTTACTGCTGTGAGGAAAATGCTTGACGAAAACAGGCGAGTGACCTACCAACAGATAGAGGATACTTTGGGCCTAAATGCACCAGCAATTCGTTCGATTCTGCAAGATCATTTGCAAGTGAAGAAACTTTGTTCTCTCTCAGTGCCGCATCAACTGACTGAAGAGCAGATGACACGACGTGTGAGACTTGGTGCCGGGAGATGTTTAAAAAGTATGATAAGGGACAATCTCGGTATGTGAACAACATCGTAACAGGTGACGAGACTTGGCTGTACTATTACAATCTGCCGACCAAGGCTCAAAACAAAGTTTGGGTCTTTGATGATGATGACGACACACCCGTAATTGTCAGAAAATCCCGATCTGTAAAGAAGAAAATGATAGCTGTATTTTTCAAATCGAGTGGAATTGTGGAACATGTCGTTTTGGACACGCAGAAGACAGTCACAGCTAAGTGGTATACTGAACAATGCCTGCCCAAAGTCATTGGATCTATGAAGAACCTGCGGCCAAAGTCAAGAATGGACACCTGGTACCTCCATCACGATAATGCTGCAGCTCACCGCGCCAAAGCCTGCACCGAATATTTGACCACGACAGGACTGAAACTTCTGGAGCACCCTCCCTACAGTCCAGACCTTGCTCCCTGCGACTTTGCACTGTTCCCGCATGTGAAAATGAAGCTAAAAGGGAGGCGGTTTTCCAGTGATGAGGACCTTCTATGGGCTTGGGACAACGAGTGTGCTTTACTCCCTAGTGAAACTTGGCAGAACTGGTTTAAAGATTGGTTTCGGAGGATGGAGAGGTGTATTGAATGCAGAGGAAATTACTTTGAAAAAATTAAATAAACAAAGCTGTATTGCAAAACTTTCGTAGTACCCTTTGTATAAGCCTTTTTTGGCTACTTCCAAGTAAAGTGGGAGAGTGCCAGCCAGCACCTGCAGTGCAGGTGTGCTTATATTATAACATGCTCTGGTGATAGTGAGAAGTATATTCCTCTGTATTTGATTATAACTTATTCCTGTTTCTTACTATGACCAAGCAGGTAAACTATGCACTGGCTCCATAGGTTATAATAGATAGGAACACTGCATGGTATATGATTGCTAGGGTCTCTCTTTTGAGCTCCCAGTCTGCTCAACTGATCCTGGCAATCATATATGTATAATTTCTCACTTTCTTCACCAGATGAGAGAAAAATGTTAATTTTGAGTCAGACAACTCCAAAGTATTTTAATTCTTTTACTAATTTGATAGTAGTTGTGTTTGTTTTAATTTGTGAATGTCTTTTATGTCCAGATTGCCTTTTAGAAGTATTTGTTTGGTTTTGTCAGGCAATATTTTTGAGCATGTGCATTTGTGGCCACTCCTGCAGCTGCAAGAGGGTGGCATTTCATGTTTTCTGTACAACCACTCTTGTGTTACTCTTTACAAGGAGAAACAAGCCATTGCAATGGAAAGGAAGGCCAGAAAGTACAATATTCCTGCATTTTTCGGTTAGGTAAAATTACACAAGACTGGATTTCCTATTCGGCCTGTTGTTTCCTACAGAAACTCAGCATTTTCCTAATTGGCCACACATGGACTGTACTTGTTAACAGGAGAGATTGCTTCTACAGGGATGGGATACACTTAAATAGAAAGGGTGCAAGAATATTTGCTGATGCTATCGAGGCAGTGTTAGGTGGGTCAGAAAACTGCTAGCTTGGGGGGAGACAAAGACAAAAAGATTAACAGTAGCCACTGGCAGAGGTGAAAGAGATTCTTGCACTGCTTCTATTGGAATGAGCAGAAGCCTGAAAAACAATATGCAGGATATTTCAGAGACTGCTGGAAGTCATTGCGGTACAAGTAAACACATGGGTTGTGTTAGGACAGCTAAGAATAGAAACAGGTGCATGTATACTTGCGTGTACACCAATGCTAGGAGTTTAGTAAATTGATGAATTTGAGGTTTTGCTCAAAACATCAAAGGCAGATATTGTTGGGATATCAGAGACATGGTGTCACACAGATATAAGGAATGCAGAACTGGAATTTGGGGAGTACAACGTCTACAGAAAGGATAGACAGGATAGGAAGGGAGGAGGGGTTATGCTATTAGTTAAGAAACACATAAAATCCAAGGAAGTGAAGCCAGTCGACATCGATGGACAGGGCAGTATCGAGTCATTTGTGTGACATAAGCATGGGTAAATCAAAATTGAGAGTAGGAGTGTGCTATAGGCCTAATGACTCTGATGAGTATAATAAGATACTGTACAGGGAAATAGAATGGGCCAGTAAATCAGAGAGTCTTATAATGGGGGATTTTAATTTCCCAGATATTGACTGGAATTTGTGGGTTGGTCACTCACACACTAGCAAGGCTTTTGTGGATTTATTGGATGATTGTTTTCTACACCAGCATGTTCGGGAGGCAATTAGAGGGAGTAATACTCTTGATCTGATTATCAGTAGTGATTCTTCATGCATTAAGAATCTGCAGATAAAGGAACCACTAGGTGGCAGTGAACACAGTATGCTGAAGTGAGATTTACTCAAGGAGGTAACTACCATCAGAGGTAAAGGGAAGGGTTTTTGCTTTCGTAAAGGCGACTATGATGGGCTGAGACAGTATTTAAATTCTATACAGTGGGGCCAACTAATGATGTTACCAACAGCAAATTCAAAATGGGAAGCATTCAAGGAACTAATCTTGGAAGCTACCAGCTTTACATACCAACCAAGAAATATTGTTCACGGTTCAGGCCTAAATGGTTGTCAAAGGAACTAATGAGACATATGGCAGAGAAGAAAAATGCATGGGATACATACAAATTAACACGTGACACAGAAGCCTATGATAGATATAAGTTGGTCTGTAACCAAGTCACAAAGGAGATTAGGCAGGCAAAGGCAGATTATGAGAAACCCTTAGCAAAGGATGCAAAGAAAAACAGAAAAGAGTTCTTTACCTATTTAAACTCAAGAAGGAAAGGGATGAATCAGATTTGTCCTCTGGATATTGATGGTTCAACAGTTGAGGATCCTGCTTAGGTGGCTAACAATATAAATGAGTATTTTGCATCTACATTCACACATGAGGAGTTATTCAGGAAGGGGAATGTCGTAGGTGAAGTAAACATTGGCAGTGAGCTAGATGATTTTCTAATAACTGAGAGGAAAGTGGAGGAGAAATTGTTGAGGATAAACATAAAAAAGGCACCCGGGGTGGATGGGATCTATCCAGTTATATTAAAGGAGGCAGCAAAGGAAGTAAGCAAATAAGCAAACCCCTAGCCATAATTATGAGAGCTTCTTTGGACTCAGGGGAGGTACCCATAGACTGGAGATGTGCAAATGTAACCCCAATTCACAAAGGAGGATCAAAGGCTGACACAAGTAATTATAGACCTGTTAGTTTAACTTCGGTTCCAGGAAAATTAATGGAGGCACTGGTTAAAGAAGCACTGCAGGATCATCTGGACAATAATTCAGTTATAGCTCAGACACAGCATGGTTTTGTTAAGGGCAGGTCTTGTCTGACCAATTTGATTGGATACTATGATGTAGTCACAAAAGAACTGGATGCAGGGAATAACTTTGATATTATATTTTTGGATCTTAGAAAGGCTTTTGATACTGTTGTGCATGGAAGACTGCTGCTCAAATTGGAGCAGTGTGGCATTGGAGACAAATTGCTGCTATGGATAAAGGGATGGTTGAGTGGCAGAAGACAGAGAGTGGTAATCAATGGACACTGCTCAACGTGAACTAATGTTATTAGTGGAGTTCCTCAGGGTTCAGTGTTGGGTCCATTGTTGTTTTCTGTATTTATAAATGATATAGATGATGGTATATCAAGCTTAATGTCCAAGTTTGCAGACGATACAAAGGTTGGCAGGGTTGTTAAGGACATTACTGATGCTATGCTGCTGCAACAGGATCTGGAAAGGTTGAGCAGATGGGCTGAGAGGTGGCAAATGAAGTTTAACATTGACAAATGTAAAGTACTACACATGGGAAACAGCAACCCCAGAGCAGTGTATCAAGTCTGTGGTACTACGCTGACAGTGGTAGAGAATGAAAAGGACCTGGGGGTAATTGTGCAGGTAGATATGACATTCTCTGAGCAGTGCAGACGAGCTGCAAGAGTAGCTCATGGTGTCTTGTCAATGATATACAGGAATTTTTCTAGCAGGGATAGGGATGTGATTATTCCCTTGTATAAGGCATTGGTCAGGCCACACCTTGAGTACTGTATACAGGTCTGGAGGCCTCATTTCAAGAAGGATGTAGAGCTGCTGGAACGAGTACAGAGAAGGGCAACAAGATTAGTGAATGGAACAAAGGGTTGCTCTTACGAAGAAATTCTTAAGTTTTGCAAATTACAGAGTCTGGAGACTAGGCATCGGCGAGGTGATCTGATAGCGGTGTATAAGGCTTTGAATGGCTCAATGCTGATGGGATTCTTTCTCTTGCTCAGAATAATCACCTGAGAGGGCATAAATTCAAATTGAGGAAGGACGGATGTCGGATAGATGTGCGGAAATTTGCCTTTAGCCAGCGGGCAGTTGGTTTGTGGAATAGACTTCCAAAAAGCCGTGAATTAGGGTTGAAATTGAAAGTGTCTGCAATTCTGCCCAGACACGATAGGAGGGAGTATATGATGAGAGCCCTGTCAATCAATTCGGCCCTGGAAAGATTGTGCAGGGCTCAAGGGGTAGAATTTTTTTCAGCCTGGTCTGTACTTGTTAACAGGAGAGACTGCTTCTACAGGGATGGGATACACTTAAATAGAAAGGGTGCAAGAATGTTTGCTGATGCTATCGAGGCAATGTTAGGTGGGTCGTAAAACTGCTAGATTGGGGGGATACAAGGACTAATAGATTAACAGTAGCCACTGGCAGAGGTGAAAGTGATTCTTGCACTGCTTCTATTGGAATGAGCCGCAGCCTGGAAAATAAGATGCAAGATATTTCAGAGACTGCTGGGAATCATTGGGGTACAAGTAAACACATGGGTTGTGTTAGGGTAGCTAAGAAAAAGAACAGGTGCATGTATACTTGTGTGTACACCAATGCTAGGAGTTTAGTAAATAAATTTGATGAATTTGAGGTATTGCTCAAAACATCAAAGGCAGATATTGTGGGGATTTCAGAGACGTGGTGTCACACAGATATAAGAAATGCAGAACTGGAATTTGGGGAGTACAATGTCTACAGAAAGGATAGACAGGATAGGAAGGGAGGAGGGGTTATGCTATTAGTTAAAAAACACATAAAATCCAAGGAAGTGAAGCCAGTCGATATCGCTGGACAGTGCAGTGTCGAGTCAGTTTGGTGTGACATAAGCATTGGGAGATCAAAATTGAGAGTAGGAGTGTGCTATAGGCCTAATGACTCTGATGAGTATAATAAGAAACTGTTCGGAGAAATAGAGTGGGCCAGTAAATCAGAGAGTCTTATAATGGGGGATTTTAATTTCCCAGATATTGACTGGAATTTGGGGGCTGGTCACTCACACAGTAGCAAGGCTTTTGTGGATTTATTGGATGATTGTTTTCTACATCAGCATGTTCGGGAGGCAACTAGAGGGAGTAATACTCTTGATTTGATTATCAGTAGTGATTCTTCATGCATTAAGAATCTGCAGATAAATGAACCACTTGGTGGCAGTGATCACAGTGTGCTGAAGTGGGAGTTACTCAAAGAGGTAACTACCATTAGGGGTAAAGGGAAGGGGTATTGCTTTCGTAAAGGCGACTACAATGGACTGAGACAGTATTTAAATTCTATACAGTGGGATCAACTGATGATATTGCCAACAGCAAATTCAAAATGGGAAGCATTCAAAGAACTTATCTTGGAAGCTACTAGGCTTTACATACCAACTAAGAAATATTGTTCAAGGTTTAGGCCTAAATGGTTGTCAGATGAACTAATGAGGCATATGGCAGAGAAGAAAAATGCATGGGATACATACAAATTAACACGTGACACGGACGCCTATGATAGATACAAGTTGATCTGTAACCAAGTTACAAAGGAGGTTAGGCAGGCGAAGGCAGATTACGAGAGATCCTTGGCAAGGGATGCGAAGAAAAACAGCAAAGAGTTCTTTACTTATGTAAACTCTAGAAGGAAGGGGATGAATCAGATTGGTCCACTTGAGATCGATGGGTCAACTGTTGATGACCCTGCTCGGGTAGCTAACAAACTAAATGAATATTTTGCATCGACATTCACACATGAGGAGTTATTCAGCGAGGGGAATGCCAGAGGTGTATTCAACTCTAGCAGTAAGCTAGAGAATCTTGTAATAACTGAGAGCAAAGTGGAGGAGAAATTGTTGAAGATAAACACAAGAAAGGCACCTGGGGTGGATGGGATCTATCCAGTTATATTAAAGGAGGCAGCAAAGGAGGTAAGCAAACCCTTAGCCATAATTATGAGAGCTTCCTTGGACTCAGGGGAGGTACCCATTGACTGGAGATGTGCAAATGTGACCCCAATTCACAAAGGGGGATCAAAGGCTGACACAAGTAATTATAGACCTGTGAGTTTAACTTCTGTTCCCGGAAAATTAATGGAGGCACTGGTGAAAGAAGCACTGCAGGATCATCTAGACAAGACTTCAGTTATAGCTAGGACACAGCATGGTTTTGTTAAGGGGAAGTCTTGCCTGACCAATTTGATTGGATACTATGATGCAGTCACAAAAGAACTGGATGCAGGGAATAACTTTGATATTATATACTTGGATCTTAGAAAGGCTTTTGATACTGTTGCACATGGAAGACTGCTGCACAAATTGGAGCAGTGTGGCATTGGAGGCAAGTTGCTGCTATGGATAAAGGGGTGGTTGAGGGGGAGAAGACAGAGAGTGGTAATCAATGGACACTGCTCATCGTGGACTAATGTTATTAGTGGAGTCCCTCAAGGTTCAGTATTGGGGCCTTTATTGTTTTCTGTATTTATAAATGATATTGATGATGGTATATCAGGCTTAATGTCCAAGTTTGCAGACGATACGAAGGTTGGCAGGGTTGTCAAGGACACTACTGACACTATGCTGCTGCAACAGGATTTGGAAAGGTTGAGCAGATGGGCTTCGAGGTGGCAAATGAAGTTTAACATTGACAAATGTAAAGTACTACATATGGAAACAGCAACCCCAGAGCAACGTATCAACTCTGTGGTACTACACTGACAGTGGTAGAGAATGAAAGGGACCTGGGGGTGGTGGTGCAGGCAGATATGAAGTTCTCTGAGCAGTGCAGACGAGCTGCAAGAGTAGCTCATGGTGTATTGTCAATGATATATAGGAATTTTTCTAGCAGGGATAAGAAGGTGATTATTCCCTTGTATAAGGCAATGGTCAGGCCACACCTAGAGTACTGTATACAGGCCTGGAGGCCTCATTTCAGGAAGGATGTAGAGCTGCTGGAACGAGTACAGAGAAGGGCAACTAGATTGGTGAATGGGACAAAGGGGTTCTCTTACGAAGAAAGGCTTAAGTTTTGCAAATTACAGTGTCTGGAAACTAGGCACCAGCGGGGTGATCTGATAGAGGTGTACAAAGCCTTGAATGGTTTGAGCATGCTCAATGCTGATGGGATTCTTCCTCTAGCTCAGAAAAATCACCTGAGAGGGCATAAATTCAAATTGAGGAAAGACAGATGTAGGATAGATGTGCGGAAATTTGCCTTTAGCCAGCGGGTGGTTGGTGGGTGGAACAGACTTCCATCCCTTGTAGTGGAAGTTGATAGCCTAAATAAGTTTAAGGCTCAGCTGGACAGGTATTTCGAACGAACAGAGGGGTGAAGTGGAAGTGGTTATTTTTATTTATTTATGTTACTTTTTTTTTTTTTTTTGGCTGATGCTGCATAAGCTTGCTTTCTTGCATCAAATGCCTCTACTAGTGCTAATGCTAATGCTAATGCTAATCACTTGTTGTTGAAGTTGATAGCCTAAACAAATTTAAGGCTCAGCTGGACAGGTATTTCGAACGAACGGAGGGGTGAAATGGGAGTAGTGGTTGTGCTTTTTTTTTTTGGCTGATGCTGAATAAGCTTGCTTTCTTGCATCATGTGCCTCTACTAATGCTAATGCTAATGTATATAGTATTATAAAACCCTTTAGAGAGGCGATACAATTTGGGATTAAGAACTATGATACATTATTTAATAACCTTAAGAACTGTAGACTTGGCAATAATGATAATTTATTTTCACTTGATGTAACCTCATTATTTACGAATGTAAACGTTGAATACATATTAGATATTATTTGGGATATGTTAAATAATAATTCTATACCGATTAATTGTACAAAGCTTCCTATTAAAGAAATTTTTCACTTAATTAAACTCTTAGTTGAGGCCAACTATGTCTCCTTTCGAGACAAAGTATACAAACAAATTTTTGGTTTGCCGATGGGATTGAGCTTGAGCGATTTAATCTCTCAACGATTGAGTGTATACATTTGACGCCTTTTCAACCCCATATCCGCATACTATGGGTGATATTTAGACAATGTTTTAGTTATTACTGATAGTAGTACTATCCAAGACATTTTACATTCGTTTAATAATATTCACCCTAGACTCAAATTTACATTGGAAAGGGAGGATACGGATACAAAGTCATTAAATTTTCTAAATTTCACACTTACTCGGGACTCAAATAAAATGCAATTTAATATCTATCGTAAACCTACAAACACCGGAATGCTTCTACATTATAACAGCTATCATCCATTCTCCTACAAGAGATCTATTATCTTTAATCAATTTCTAAATGCCTATAAATATTCAACGACGGAATTTGCTTTGGGCTCAGAAATACAAATATTAACCTGCAGATTCTTAAACAGGGGTTATCCCCTAGCCGCAATAAACCGAATTAGGGTATAAGCTAGGGATAGGATACAAAATACTACTTCAACCAACAATCGTAACATTAAAAAATACTTTATTTCTGTCCCATATGTTGACCAGTGGCACAAACAGCGTAACAGATTCTTTAAAGACCAAATTTAAAGTTGTGGCCAAGCCAATATGGAAACTACACGCTATACTGAAAAATCACTCTTTCCTTTTCTGGTTTGCAACACAAATAAATGACCTGGTATACATTTATTGTGGTGATTGCAACTCGTCGCACGAAGGTTCTCCGCGATTTTCTCTGAATTTTCGTGTTAATCAACACGTGGCCTCAGTTCGTGCTTCTCGTACAGCAGCGTCAGAATTAGCCTTTCATGCCATTAACAAAAAACATACTTTTTTATTGAATGAGGCCAAAATACTTAGTGTCCAACGTAATTATACCAGACTATTAATTGCAGAAATTGTAGAAATTAAATTACATGAGAATTCTGTTAATGTTCACCTGCCATTTCTAATCTCTGATTCATGGGCTTTTACTTGCATGTGCAAAGACAAATAATCCCTATTTAAGTTTTATGCTCACCCCTATTCGGTAATTTTTGTTCCTGTGATCACGACATACGGTCAAAGCATTGTCAGTTTCACGAAGGAAAATCGTTTTGCATTTTTTTCGTTTTATTTCTTTTAATTAATCTATTTAATTTTTAATTGCATTAATTGATTTTTAATTGGGTTCAGTTGATTTTTAATTATTTTTTACTGTTATGTAAGATTTTTGATTTTTTTCGTTTTAATTGCTGGAGAGTATCATACAGAAGTGTTCTATGTATTATATTGAGGTAAACTTCCTTATTATTTTACAAATAGTGATATCAACATAGAATCTATTGAGCATTGCAGCTCTGGTTCATACTATCAAAATAATCTTTTGTATAACAGAGGCATTTATGATACCTGATACTATGCCTATAGTCAGCCATGGTGCCTTACAGGTAGCACATTTTGGCTGCTGATTTTTGTTTTGTGAGGTCTCTCGTAGTCATGTCCAGGAACTGTGCAGTGACTATAGACTGGGTTTTCTGACTGCTGTCCCTGGCAGTATGACCATATCTATGACAAAGCACTTTTGTACAGGGAAGTGCTCCCAGAACCTATGACTACTCCAAGCCAGCATAGATTCTTTGTTGTCCTTGTTGGTGCTTCCAATCTTGGAGGAAATCTCCACTATGATATTTATCTGGCCATTTTTCTGGCTTTTTGTAGCTCTTAACTTAAAACTGTTCAGCAAACTCACTCATATTCATTACTTTTTAGAAGTTTTTATGGTATATATCTGTTATTAGTTCTTTCTGTGGTATTGTTTTTATGAAATCAAATAGCAGGATTCTTTACTTTTGGTTTAAGATTTCAATGTTTGTTTCTACCTTTTTCAGACCACTGCAGCTTTCCTGACTACCTCACTAGGTTTGTAGACTGAATCAGGTTTTGCTTTTAATATAACTATATTAGTATCTTTATTCCTGGGTGTTTCCTTAAATTTATTAAGTTGCTTGGGTTGGGTATTCTCTGTTTTGTCTGCCCTTACTACTTGAGCATAACTTAGTTGTTCATTTCTTTATAATTGTTTCTTTCCTCAGTCACGTTGTCTATTTTTAGATCGTAATGCTCTATTTTCTGTGTTTAGTTCTATGACTCTGTTACCAGACTATCCAACTAACAATCTGCAGTCTAATTGAAGATGTTATTCTATTCGTCTGGTTGTGGAGGAAGTCTTCTGTGTAGAGTTTTAACTCTTTTATTTGTTTAATTGGGTCTTCCATCTTGTTTATCACTTAATCTTTTTTCCTCTTCTGTTATGTTATCAATCTGTTTATTTTTTTTCTCTTTACCCTCTCTATTTTCAACTAGGTTCCTCCCTTTTTTGGCCCTTTTCATGTTAAGGAAGCCTGGAAGACATGTGTCTAAGGCTTCATTATTTATTTTGTTATTATTGGGAGTCCTTTACCTTGATACCCTTACTTCTGACTCTGGGATAATCTCTGTGTTTGTCATGATTTCTGTATTTTTGCCTTTTATTGTCAAGATTTTGTTCTTTACCGGTCATTTTAGCCAATTTGTATTGTCTCTTATGTTGAGAGAAGTAATTTATTTTCAGTCTACACCTATTATAACTCAAAAATCGCGATTTTCTGTTTTTGGTGGGAAAACTATCCCGCATTTTTTGGCAGGAACAAAGAAAACTATCTCAAATTTTAATAATACATTAAAACTACTGTTAGAATCAAGTTCCCCATGCAAATTAAGTGTACTGTAAGTGGTTTTAACTGTAATATACTTAAAAATCTGAGCTTTTGAGGTGCAAGCAATTCAGTAGTTGTAACAGTGTGACCACTGATGCTGCAGCCATCTGCAAATGCCCTCAGAGCGAAAAAATCCACGGTGAAATCCCTTCCATATGAATCCAAATCCAGCAAAATCGTCGTTGGTCACTGTCCGCCGTTTACATCAAGTGGAGCTGCATGCTGATGCATCCGTTCACCTCTGCATTGCAGCACCGCCCAGAAGATATGGACACTGGTTGGCCTATATTTCCAAAAAAAAAAAGACAAACAGAAGTTTGACTGCTATACTGAAAAAGCAGTCAGATACAGCCTTTTGTACTCATTTCAAGTAATGCCTTTTATTTTACAGTGAAATTGCAGAGGACTTCATATAATATCAACGATATTCATGACCTAATCCATCAGTACTCTCCAGTTGATTTTTGCTTCCAGGAAATCTATTTAACTTCTCAAATTTCCACCTCCATAAAGAAATACTCTGTCGAAAAGATTGCAATAGTTGAATGCTGCCCATGGTGGTGTGGCCATCTTGATCAACTCACAGATCCAGACCAAGCATGTTGTTCTTCAGACAGAAATTGAAGCTGTTGCTATACATTTCATTACTCAGATTGTAATAACACTTGTTTCTATTTATCTTCCACCAAATCATTCCTTCTCTCACAAAGATCTTGTTATTGTTATTTGGTTTTTAGGAGCATTAGTAACTAAGGCCATATTGCTCTGGGATATGTGGTGGTCATTCCCTGACCTTTCCGCATCCTCCGTATTTGGTGATGGTCTTGAACCCCGGTCTAAATCAAGAAGCATGTGCTATGCACTGCTGCTCCTTCCCACCTGGCTACGGAGGCGCCCACACAAAGATCTTGAAGACCTAGTACAGTTACCTTCCCCTGTCTGTCTGTCTGTGTTGGGGGATTTAAATGGCACCCCCATCCCCTTTTTGGGATGTTCTAAATTAGATAGATATGGTTGATTGAGAGAAACCTTTCTGGATAAGCAAAGCCTTGCCGTTCTTAATACTGGGCACATACTCACATATACAGCAGACTCTTGGGATCGGATTAACTGGGACACTTCAAGACTAAAAAAAAAAAAAAAGTCAACCAGAAATTGCAAAATTCAAGTAATAACTAGAATAGGTATAAACAGATATTTTGCAAGTTGTATATAAGCGACAAGAAGCGGCATATAAGTCATCATTAGAAGATTAGTGTACCCAAACACGACCAAACGTTTAGTTTGATTTTGTGCGTCGTGTCAATTGTTTTGTTCTGTTGCACTACAAAAGGACAAATTTTGTTTCGTTATTTATGTCAGAGATGTCCAAATCTTTTTTTTATAGTAACTTTTTTTTTTTGTTTATAAATCGTGAAAATGATGGGCAGATGTAAGAGTGTTGTGCTTTCAATAAAACAAAAACTTGAACTTATTCAAAATTTTGAAAACAGTGCATCCATTAAATCTCTAAAGAACCATTATAATGTTGGTGACCAAACCATACACGACATTTTAAAAAATAAAGGCAAGCTATTAGATTTGAAAACATAAATGCGTGTCCAATACACACTATTCGCGTATAGGACATGCGAGTAGTGTCTAGTAAGTTTTTTTTTGTTTATCTATCGCCATACATTTTATGTAAGTTGCTGAACATTTTTTGATACAGTAAGTCTCTGACTTATGTAGATTCTGACTTATATGACTGAAGATTTCAGTGAAGGCGACAACGTTTCACCATAATAATCTAAAAGCCCACAGAATTCCGGCTATCGGTACTATAGCAAATGCAATAAGATCGAGTTTACTACACGTTTATAATTACAGACAAGCCCAATAACCCAGAAAGTGGAAATTGTTTTTGTTTTTTGGCAGCGACCTCCAGAAATGTGCTTTAGTAAGCTGTGAGCTCACGTGGGGGTGATAATCTTGTGAAGTTCTTTTCAGAAAATTCAGTTTTGACTGTTATTATGATGGCGACTAAGAGAATAAGTGACTGCAGTACTAGTCAATTTATCAAGAAAAGGAAAGTGATAGAGTCGGATCAGAAAACTAAAATAATAAGGATGTATGAAAATGGCCAAACATTAACAAATATCGCACGCAGTTCAGGTTTGTCAGTGACAATGGCGAACACAATAAAGGAGAAAGAGAGAAGCGGTGAAGTGATTGGCACCAATGAAGGTCAACTATAATAACCAAGGCTACGAAATACATATCAGTTTTTACAGTACAATAACATGCATTTTTTCTTCCTTTTATGTTTTCTTTTCTTATGTGCCACTCCGGCTACTTCACTGCTGTCCTCAGATAAAGTTTTTAATTGAACTAATCAAAAATATATAACTGAAAATCAAGTTATGTTTACTTAAGAAAATCAAGAGAAAAGAATTAGCTGATATAGCTGCCAAATTGGCTATTTCCACTGGATAACCACCACCACCTGTCAGTTCCTTGTATAGACTACAGGCAAATAGTACACACCAAATTATAATCTCAATAGCAAGATTCTTGGCATGGACAGGCCACAAATAAACTTCACCAGATTAAGCCTAGATTCAAGAAATAGCAGTCCTGTCTGCAGAGTCCAAAGAGAGAAAGTTGTTCTTGCTCGACTCAGCATAGGTCATAGTCATCTGACGAAAGGCAAATGACCTACTACGTGTGAGAAGTGCAAGACTATTTTAGCCATTGATTATGTTTTTATCAAATGTTCTATGTTTAGAGATGCATAGCTTTTGTGTTTTATTGCTTTTAATAATCTGGCTGAGTTGTTTACACTCAGCCAGGTTTTAGATGACAGAGAATGTCTTGCATTTTTAACTTTCTACGTTCCGTTAACTTATACACAGATTTAAATTTATACTTTTATGTTTTGATGTTTACCTTTTTTATTTATCTTAGCACTTTATATTTACTTTCTTGACATGGTAATCTGTTTATAGGTTACCAAACATATTTGTTACTGTTCTTATTTTGACTTGGCACATAATGACCTAAGCTGCCCAGGATGGGCATCCTGACCTGGGGGCCCACCCTTTCACTCAGGCAGGCACCTTCACCATTGCCTCCTGTTTTCTACCACCTTTACCCCCTCCCACTACCACCTAACTTTTTTTTTTTTTTAATTGGACTCTCCCTGTCTGTAGCTTTGGCTACCAACGGGTTCACCCCGCCAGTGCTTTCATACTGTCCGCCGTGCCTCATCGTGACGCTGGATGGTAAACTAGAGTTTTCTGTGTGAAAACACAAGCCCCTGGGCTAAGAGGCTGGACGAACAACAAACACATCCAACATAACCCATCACTTCACGAACACTCATTAACCTACATAAATCTAGCCTTATATTACTGTGTGCTGTATCTCTTGCTGACAGGTAACACCAATGATGACCAAATAGAGAAATTAATTTATATAGTAATAATAGTCAAACAAAATAGTGAACTGTATGTAGTGTGAATACACATGGACAATAGCAACTGAAATTAGGTATTGATATTTTGTAATTTATAATAAGCATTACTAATGAATAGGTAAGTAGTAATCTTATATGTCACAAAAAATTACCAACATTACTTTAGCTACCAGTCATTTGCTCTCTGATAAAAGTTTTCATGAAATATCATTTTTGAATATCATTACTTAAATTTTTGCAATTAAGGATTTTTTTGTCTGCAAAACGTTTTATCAAAATAGAAGTAGCTTAGTCATTTGATGCAATGTATAATTTCAGAGTTTCCAAACATGAAGTGCCTCTGTGTGATATGGTATTGCTGAGGAAAGTAACTCTTGTAAGCCTGAAGGCTCTACTGGTGCTTAGCCTTGGTGAGTAGCTTTTGTTATTTCATGCAGGGTACGAATGACAGAATGTAAACAGCACAGAGTATACAACTATCAGTCAGTAATGTCTGGCACAGCTCTCAGTATTTCCTAAAATATAAATACAGCAGGCCCCCGTTATAACGCGGTTCGCTTTACGCTGATTCGCTGTGATGCTGTTCTTATATTATAACCCATATGTGACTATAACGCTCTTTTACAGATTGTATTTTTGGCATATTTAACGAAATCGTTTCATTTGATGGAGTCGATAGCTTGAAAATGAATATAAAAATATGGTTAAAACGTTTCCCACGCCGACTTGAGAAATATTCCCACGTTCAGTGAAATTCTCTCGTGCGCTAATTTAATTGCAGTACAGTGACTTGTTATGTAGTTCCGAGATCAACATTTTAAAAAATGATCAAGTGTATTGCTTGTAATATTTGCGTTATATGCATTTATCCGAAGTCTAGTCATCACTCAGTACAGTATTAGACATTGTGCGTAACGGACAGTTTACTCGAACATTGTATCATAATTAATGCAACCAACGCAGTCACATTTTCGAAGAGTTAATAATGGCCAATAAGAATGAAAAAGCAACGTCTGGGCGTACGAAGACTATAAATGTAAGAAAAATACTACTGAATTTGAAAATTAAATTAGACGTTTTGAAGCAAATCGATTTTAGTTAAAGACAAGCGGATGTGTGCCATAATTTAGGACTTGCAAGTTTAACTGTAAGAACAATTATAAAAAAAATAAAGAATTAATTTTAGCAGTGGGAAAGATAGCTGTTCCACTGCAAGCAACTAGGACTAGGCCAGCTATTAGGATTGAAATGGAAAGAGTAACTAATTTTATTGAAGATAATATTCAATGCAGAATTCAGTTAAGTGAAATATTATAAATAATAAAAAAGAGAGAGAGCTTTGATGATCTGAAGAAAACTCACCTAAAAAAAAAAAAAAAAAAAATGGAACCATTTAAAATTAGTAAGGGCTGGTTTTAAATAGATTTAAAATCCAGGGAGAAGCCGCAAGTGCAGATCAAGGAGCCGAAACTTTCAAAAAAGAACTTGTTAAAATTATTGAAGAGGGGTATTGTGTGTTATATTTCTCAACAAGTTTATAACATAGATGAAGCAGGACTTTTGTGGAAACGAATGCCTAAAAGAAGTTTCATATTGAAAGAAGGAAAAAACATGCCAGGTTTCAAAGTGGCGAAGGATCGGTTGACTTTATTTTTGCGTGGTAATGCTGCGGAGGATTTAAAATTAATACCCCTTTTAGTTTATTTGGAAGAGGGCCAAAGTTCAACCCAAAATCGACACATTTTTCATAATTAAATTCATTATTTTAATTGGAATTTTAAGTTTAATTTTGATACGTAAGTAGTTACCACATAATTATATACCTATGTAATGCAGAATATTTTATATGTACAAATATTTGAATATTAAATATTTTGACCGATATTTGTGCATCTTTTCACTACCGTTTATTATTGATTAGGAAATATCCTATGGCACTGACCACAACTCACAAATACATATGTTGCCTTATGGGAATGCGGCGCTCGCTTAGCGCGGATTCACTTAGCGCTCTGTTTTTCCGGAACAAATTATCAGCGTTAAGCGGGGGGTGGGGTCATCTAGTGTAAATTGTGTTTAAATAACATTTTGTTTGTTGAATGTTAAGGAGCATACACTAACAAACTTGTTTGCATCACTTTTTCTGTTGCAGGGTATGAATGACAAATGTGGCACAATGTGATGGCCACTCAGAGTTGATCAAGAGAAAATTTATAAAAATTGAAACAGCACATGGCAAATCTGCATATAAAATCCACCAATCTTTGTCAGTGATTTTCTTTAATACTCCTCTAGACAACTGTCTCTCACTAAGGATATTTTATTATGGGCGAATCCAGTATTGAAGAGAACTTGATCTGGGAAGTCTCAACACACCACAGCTGACAGAATTATAAAAAAAAAACAAAAAAATCCTAGAACGTTGCAACAAGACTGAAAACTACTGATGAGATTGTATGTTGTTGGCATAACCCACAATATAGTTTACACCATTTTGACAAAACAGTTGAATAAAAAGTTACACCTTGTTAGATACCCCACTTTCCATTAGCGGTGAAAAAGACAGACAGTCAGTTTGCATCTTTATTGCTATTGATGATGGAAAAGAAATCTCTCTTTATAATGCAGTTGATCATTGCAGTTGATAAAGTTTGGATTCTGTGTTTTCAGCTGAAATTAGAATGACAGTCTGCTTGAATGAAATCAGCACCCATACCCAAGAAAGTTGGACTTGAGCCAAGCAAAATGAAACAAATGGGCATTACTTACACTTCCTGAGTCATTCTTTCATTAGTTGAGTTCCAAGAGACAGTGAATAGAAAACATTGTTTCATTTCCCTACAAAAGAAGTAGACAAACCCTGTTAAAGTTGATATCCATTGGTTCTACTTTACAGTGTATCCTTCACAACGCCAGTATGGTATAGAATTGTTGCCAAAATACAACTGGGAGAATTTACTCTATCAGGCAAAATTTTTTTTAGCATTAGCATTAGTAGAGGCATTTGATGCAAGAAAGCAAGCTTATGCAGCATCAGCCGAAAAAAAACCACTTCCACTTCACCCCTCTGTTCGTTCAAAATACCTGTCCAGCTGAGCCTTAAACTTATTTAGGCTATCAACCTCCACTACAAGGGATGGAAGTCTGTTCCACCAACCAACCACCCACTGGCTAAAGGCAAATTTCCGCATGTCTATCCTACATCTGTCTTTCCTCAATTTGAATTTATGCCCTCTCAGGTGATTATTCTGAGCTAGAGGAAGAATCCCATCAGCATTGAGCATGCTCAAACCATTCAAGGCTTTATACACCTCTATCAGATCACCTCGCTGGTGCCTAGTCTCCAGACACTGTAATTTGCAAAACTTAAGCCTTTCTTCGTAAGAGCACCCCTTTGTTCCATTCACTAATCTTGTTGCCCTTCTCTGTACTCGTTCCAGCAGCTCTACATCCTTCTTGAAATGAGGCCTCCAGACCTGTATACAGTACTCTAGGTGTGGCCTGACCATTGCCTTATACAAGGGAATAATCACCTCCTTATCCCTGCTGGAAAAATTCCTGTATATCATTGACAATACTCCATGAGCTACTCTTGCAGCCCGTCTGCACTGCTCAGAGAACTTCATATCTGCCTGCACAACCACCCCCAAGTCCCTTTCATTCTCTACCACTGTCGGTGTAGTACCACAGAGTTGATACGTTGCTCTGGGGTTGCTGTTTCCCATGTGTAGTACTTTACATTTGTCAATGTTAAACTTCATTTGCCACCTCTCAGCCCATCTGCTCAACCTTTCCAGATCCTGTTGCAGCAGCATAGTGTCAGTAGTATCCTTGACAGCCCTGCCAACCTTTGTATCGTCTGCAAACTTGGACATTAAGCTTGATATACCATCATCAATATCATTTATAAATACAGAAAACAATAATGGACCCAACACTGAGCCCTGAGGGACTCCACTAATAACATTAGTCCACGATGAGCAGTGTCCATTGATTACCACTCTCTGTCTTCTCCCCCTCAACCACCCCTTTATCCATAGCAGGAATTTGCCTCCAATGTCACACTGCTCCAATTTGTGTAGCAGTCTTCCATGTGCAACAGTATCAAAAGCCTTTCTAAGATCCAAGTATATAATATCAAAGCTATTCCCTGCATCCAGTTCTTTTGTGACTGCATCATAGTATCCAATCAAATTGGTCAGGCAAGACTTCCCCTTAACAAAACCATGCTGTGTCCGAGCTAAAACTGAAGTCTTGTCTAAATGATCCTGCAGTGCTTCTTTAACCAGTGCCTCCATTAATTTTCCTGGAACAGAAGTTAAGGAATAGAAGGAAAATCTCAGTTTTCCAGATTTTGATTTGTTTCCAAAGTTGAAGAAGCTGGGATGGAGTAAGTTTTTCCACTCATTATAGCCTGTGAGTAGTACTGTGTGAGTACTCACTGTAAAACTAATGCTTTAGGAAAGATAGATATTTATAAATATTCATATAAAAAATAACTATATTTATTTTTTGATAGTAAGCAAAAGCTGATGTCTTCATTGCATTATATATATATATATAATACTAATATTAATAGGCAAAAAGAAGGCTGGTGGGGTTGTGATCCTTATCAAAAGCAGCCTTAGTGCACCTAGGGCATTTCCAGATTTGGAACTTACATGCTGACATAGAATCTGTATGTTGCGAGGAAGCTGGAAGCAAAGGAAATGAGAGTGGGGGTATGTTATAGACCACATGATTGTGAAGCATATAAGATGGAATAGGTGAATAAGTATGAATGTGTTCTTATGGGTAATTTCGATTTTCCCTTATTAATTGAAATGAGTAGGAGGAAAACTTGCCATGGAGGACAAAATTTTGAAATCAATTAAACGATTGTTATTTGCATCAGTATTTTAGGGAAAGTAATAGAGGCAAAATATTCTATATCTGTTGTTCACCCATGATTTAGATAACCTTGTAGGACTGTAGATGAATACTTAGCGGGAAGGGATCAGAAGATTCAAATTTGAACAATGAAGAAAAAGATTGCAGTTGTTAATGGTAAAGGCATGCATTTTAATTTCAGAAAAGGGAACCATGATAGTGTAAGACATTACCAAAGATTAGTTACTAGGGCAAGAATTAGCAAAGCATGAGGACTTATAAAGACTGAGAAGGATTGGGCACAAGTCTCCCAATAAAATAAAATTATGAATATTATAGAAAGAAAACAACACCAAATAATAATATTATTATATAATAGAGAGCAGCCATACATTATCTCTTGCATTTCTGGTAATGGTGGCTAGTATAAAGGTATTTAGTAAATTAAAAAAGATAAAAGACTACAGAAGAAATTCCATGGGGTAAACCAGATTAAATTGTACTATTGTACACAAAAAAGAGCCACCAAATTGGACCTTAAGGAACTAATTAATGATTTTGCAAACATAAAGGAAAGGAACACATTATTAAGAACAAAATTTTTTGAATTAACATAATTGTACGGTAAATCCTCAATAATAAGGGGAAGGGGCTCTGTTATTGCTGAATGTCCATTAAATCGATTTTTTTTTCTTGAGGCCCATTTGTACCCTACATAATTGTTTAAATTTATTTCAGAATTTCTATTACAGAATAGCTGTTTAAATTTTCAATTATACAGGATGTTTCAAAAGCAATGGTCAATAATTTAAAGGTGAACTGTACAGCTACAATATGCAAAAAAAGCTTAGTAAACATGGGTCCTTAAGTGAATCATTTTCGAGATATTGCATGCTTCTAGTTGGGATCCATGTTCACTGACAAGGTGAACTGTACAGAGTTGGGATCCATCATGACTTTGTTTGTTTAGGTTAGGTTTTGCTCATTCTCTCCCTTTCCCCTCTCTCACTGCTCTGAGACATAGCAGGCCTAGTACTTGTCAAAGGATAGTCAACATGGAAAGAGGTTACAGCAACGAAGAGTATACAGACATGCACTTCATGTATGATAAAGCCAATGGCAGTGCACTTGAGGCTGCACATTTGTATCAGTAAGCATTTCACCGCCGAAGGCAGCCCAACAGGCGCACATTCATCAGGGTACATCAATGTCTTAGAGAACATGGGCGCTTCGCACATGGAGTATGAGCAGGTAGGCCCAGAAGCATAACACCTGATGTTGAGGAAAGGGTGTTAGAAAGAAGAGAACAAAATCTAGGAATTTCGACAAGGAGGGTTGCTCTGCAAGAGCGTGTACTTAGTCATAGCAGTGTGTGGTGAATTTTACATTGCCAGTTATGGTACCCCATCATATCCAGCGTGTACAAGGTCTGAGCAATACAGACTACCCTCCCAGAGTGAACTTCTGCCAGTGGATTAAACAACATGTTGTTCACTGACAAAGCTGGGTTTACTCGTGATGGTATTTTTAATTTTCAATTCACGAGTCACGACATCAACAATGTTTCTCGTTGAATGTCTGGGCCAGACTACTAGGAGACTGTCTAATTGGACCACACTTTCTGCCAAACAGGCGAGCTGTACCTTCAGTTCCTGCAGAATGTTGTTCCAGAACTCCTTGATGATGATGATAATGTTCCACTTCAGCAACGCCAGAACATGTGGTTTATGCACGATGGCATATTTTGCTCAAATTGTAACTAGGTATGTAACTAGATAGTATGGCCAACGGTGGATAGGTAGAGGTGGGCCTGTAATGTGGCCTCTCAGATCACCAGACTTAAATCTTATGGATTTTTGTATCTAGGGTCATGTAAAAAGCTTGGTGTACACTTGTGACATTAACACAGTTGAGGAATTGCAGCGTTGGGTTGAAGAAGCCTTTCAGAAAATCAGAAATGACCCCGGAATGCCTGAAAGGATTTGCAACTCAATGCAAAGAAGACTACAAAGCTGCGTACCGATGCAATTACAGCATTTTGAACACCTTTTGTAACATCTATAAAATTCTGTGGTGTTGAAACCAAAAATTAAAAAATGTATTATTTTATGTTTAATAAAACCACCCTTAGCAAAGGATTCATCACTTTTTGCTAAACTAATGTTCCCATAGTCAGTGGCGGATCTTAACAGAAAACATGCATTATCTCGAAAACGGTTCATTTGTGGCCCGATGTTCACTGGGACTTTTTTGCTTATTTTAGTTTGTACTTTTCACCTTTAAATTATTGACCATCATTTTTGAAACACCCTGTATGTTATGTACAACATAATCCATAAAAACAATGTAAACAAAAGTACAGTAAATACTTCAAGTTGAACAAGTAATGTGTTATGTGATAAAGGTGTACAATTTGAGACATTTTTTGAACATTAATGGAAATATAAACTGAGGAAAAATAAAAAAATTTATATTACAGTAGAACATCAATAATCCAAACGAGCATTTATTTATTTTATTTTTTTTTTTATGCTGGTGGCATAAAATAATTGCAGTAAGCATTGGTTATTGTGATCATGTTTGTGAATTTAATTTTTATTCTATTAAACGGCAATTTTAATAAGCAAAAATCAGAGAAATATTATCCACAGGCTATATAAATGAAAATATAAATCACCAATTTAACTTTTATTACCTTACCAATTAACAAAATTAAATGATACATGAAAATTGACAAAAAAACTGAATGTTGAATCGACAAATGATCAACAAAGTGAATACTGTCCAACTCAAGCTTGAAAAGAGTGAGAGATATGGTAATAACGAAACGAAGTTCAAAAATGATGCAGCAAAAAAAGCAGTTATTTTCATAATTTGTTTTGGGCAATAGCCTCAGGTTATGAAGAAGTTAACTAATGTATAGGTTTGTGCTATAGCAACACAATTGCAACATCATGGTACCTGCCCGCCCACTGACGAAGAGCCAGTAAGTTCTGAAATAGTGCCATCTGGGTGGTGGTATCTGCCGAGAATAAGTAACAGTAGTCTTCTCTCTTAGAGAAGCTCGAATACTTATTCGCGATAGTGCAATACCATGGCAACTCGTTGTGAAGGCATTCACAATATGAGATATACTTAAATGATGCAATTTTGTAACTAATTAGTAGTTGGCTACATATAAACATACTGCTATAGCACAAACCCATATGGTAATTACTTTCGTTAAAGATTATCTATTATCTACTGTAAAAGCAAAAAAAAAAATTAAAACCTATATCAGTCTCTCACTGAACCTTCATCTTCATAAGATGAATGAGGGATACGAAGACATTGGAGCCTACTTATTATTGAAGGTAACGAACATTTCTGATATTGCAGTACTGTTTCTCTCACCAAACTTTTTATACATGCATTTTCATCTTTCACCAGTCTTGAAATCTGTGCACTTCTTTCTCCATTCGGATCATTTCCAATAAAATATGAAAAATAACATTCCAAAGTTTAAATCCTTGGTCATTCCACTTATTTCAAGGTTTATGTTGCTTGCACTTCTTTCTGAATGTTTCCTTTTTGTTTGGCATCTAATGACTCAACATTAGATGCTAAATTTTTATTGGTTAGTTCTTCATAATGGTACTCCATCAATTCTTAATTTACTTCATCAAAGCTTACTGATTTTGCTTATCCAATAATATCATTTATTGGATTTGTCAAATCATTTATTAGTAATTGTGGTGAATCTGTCACTGTATCAAGCCAAAATTTCTTCCATGCCCTCTTCAGCAACTCTGTTACTTCACCCCAGGATTCTCCAGTAATGTCAGTAGTCATTTAAATATTAAAGTTTCTCAAATTCTTTGATATTTTCTTTTGCATCCATTTCTTTCACTTTCTTCCATATACTTCAAAGGTAATAACTTTTGAATGCTTTTATTATTCCCTGAACCAAAGGCTGGATTAGTGATGTGCTGTTACTCGACTGAGAATTCTTTTCTTTGCACTCAATGTAAGGAGTGTACCACCAACATTCAAAGTGTACCAATATCAAATTAGAACTTTATGCACTATGAGAAGAATTTGAGTCACTGAAGAAATGAGTGCTTGCCCTAATACAGGATGATTCAGGAGGAATAGTAAATATTTTGTTAGCTTCCTGTTAGATTTCGATTAACTTCTGGCATTCCTCCTCCCTAATGAAAGCGTGTGAATGTAGGTGCAAAATACCTATTATCAGGACTCCAGAAATGCAACTTAAATCTACTAGCCACAAAAAAAATTTACTTGCCTGTAGTATAGGTCTACTTTACATAAATATTTTTGTAGGTGACGTTTTGAAAAAACTAAATGTTAAATGTTATGATGACAAAAAAGGTAATAGATTCTTTAATTCTTACTACACCTACACACGTATCCTTACCTTGATATCGATGGTTCAACTGTTGATGATCCTGCTTAGATAGATGATAATCTGAATGAGTATTTTGCATCTACATTCACACACGAGGAGTTGTTAAAGGAGGAAAATGCCAGAAGTTTATCAAACTGTAACAGGATGCTTAATGATTTTGTAATAACCGAGAGCCAAGTGGAGTTGTTGAAGTTAAACATAAGAAAGACACATCGGACGGTTGGGATCTATCCAGTTATATTAAAGGAGGTGGCAAAGGAGCAAACCCTTAGCCATAATTATGAGAGCATCCTTGAACTCAGAGGAAGTCCCCATGGACTGGAGATGTGCAATTGTATCCCCAATTCACAAAGAGGGATCTAAGGGCGTCATGAATAATTACAGACCAGTTAGTTTGACTTCCTTTACAGGGAAAATAATGGAGTCACTAGTTAAAGATGCATTGCACAATCATCTAGACAAGACTGCAGTAATAATCCAAACACAGCATAGGTTTGTTAAGGGAAAG
This sequence comes from Mastigoproctus giganteus, assembly GCF_048544385.1. Taxonomy (NCBI): domain Eukaryota; kingdom Metazoa; phylum Arthropoda; class Arachnida; order Uropygi; family Thelyphonidae; genus Mastigoproctus; species Mastigoproctus giganteus. Next base: position 1,571,678 of record NC_143575.1, read on the forward strand.
TCTTGTCTGACCAATCTGATTGGATAGTATGATGTGGTTACAAAGAAACTGGATGCAAAAAATAATTTTGATATTATATACTACGATTTCAGGAAAGCTTTTGACACTGTTGTGCAAGGAAGACAACTATACAAATTGGAGCAGTATGGTATTAATGGTAAGTTGCTACAATGGATAAAAGGATGGTTGAGAAGGAGAAGACAGAGTGGTAATCAATGGATGCTGCTCTTCGTGAACTGTTATTAGTGGAGTCCCCAAGCGTTTGGTGTTGGGCCCGCTGTTGTTTTGTATATTTATCAATGATATTGATGAAGGTATATCAGGCTTAATGTTTGCAGATGATATAAAGGTTAGCAGGGTTGTTAATGAGAGTAATGGCAATGTTCTACTGTAACAAGGTCTAGAAAATTTGGGCAGATGGGCTGAGAAGTGGCAACTGAAGTTTAACATTGACTAATGCAAAGTACTGCATATGGGTAGAAATAACCCCAGAGAAATGGACCAACTGTGTGGTGCTACACTTAGGGTGGTAGAAAATGAAAAAGATCTGGGAGTAATTTTGCAGTGAGATTTGAAGTTTTCTGAGTAATGCAGACAGGCTGCTAGAGCAGCTCATGGGGTCTTGTCAGTTATATATAGAAGTTTTGCTAGTAGGGAAAAGGTGATTACCCCCTTGTTTAAGACAATCAATGGATATTGCTCTTCATTGACTAATGTTATTAGGGGAGTCCCCCAAGGTTCGGTGTTGGGTCCATTGTTGCTTTCTGTATTTATTAATGATATCGATGAAGGTATATCAGGCTTAATATCCAAGTTTGCATACTATATGAAGGTTGGCAGGGTTGTTAATGACAGTATGCTCCTGCAACAGTATCTAGAAAAGTTGAGCAGATGGGCTGAGAGGTGGCAACTGAAGTTTAACATTGACAAATGCAAAGTACTGCATATGGGTAGAAGTAACTGCAGAGTAACGTATCAACTATGTGGTACTACTCAGGGCGGTAGAGAATGAAAAAGACCTGGTGGTAATTGTGCAGTCAGATATGAATTTTTCTGAGCAGTTCAGACAGCCAGCAAGAGTAGCTCATGGTGTCTTGTCAATCATATACAGAAATTTTTGTAGCCGGAATTAGGTAGAGTTGCTTGAGCATGTACAGAGAAGGGCAACAAGATTGGTGAGGGGGAACAAAGGGGTCTTTTTACCAAGAAAGGCTTAAGTTCTGCAAATTGCAGTGGCTGGAGACTAGGCACCTGCAAGGTTATCTGATTGAGGTGTATAATGCATTGATTGGGTTGAGAATGCTGAATTCTGATGGGATTCTGATTCCAAAAAAAGATTGGGATTCTGAAAAAAAGCCGTGAATTAGGGTTGAAATTGAAAGTGTCTGCAATTCTGCCCAGACACGATAGGAGGGAGTATATGATGAGAGCCCTGTCAATCAATTCGGCCCTGGAAAGATTGTGCAGGGCTCAAGGGGTAGAATTTTTTTCAGCCTGGTCTGTACTTGTTAACAGGAGAGACTGCTTCTACAGGGATGGGATACACTTAAATAGAAAGGGTGCAAGAATGTTTGCTGATGCTATCGAGGCAATGTTAGGTGGGTCGGAAAACTGCTAGATTGGGGGGATACAAGGACTAATAGATTAACAGTAGCCACTGGCAGAGGTGAAAGTGATTCTTGCACTGCTTCTATTGGAATGAGCCGCAGCCTGGAAAATAAGATGCAGGATATTTCAGAGACTGCTGGGAATCATTGGGGTACAAGTAAACACATGGGTTGTGTTAGGGTAGCTAAGAAAAAGAACAGGTGCATGTATACTTGTGTGTACACCAATGCTAGGAGTTTAGTAAATAAATTTGATGAATTTGAGGTATTGCTCAAAACATCAAAGGCAGATATTGTGGGGATTTCAGAGACGTGGTGTCACACAGATATAAGAAATGCAGAACTGGAATTTGGGGAGTACAATGTCTACAGAAAGGATAGACAGGATAGGAAGGGAGGAGGGGTTATGCTATTAGTTAAAAAACACATAAAATCCAAGGAAGTGAAGCCAGTCGACATCGCTGGACAGTGCAGTGTCGAGTCAGTTTGGTGTGACATAAGCATTGGGAGATCAAAATTGAGAGTAGGAGTGTGCTATAGGCCTAATGACTCTGATGAGTATAATAAGAAACTGTTCGGAGAAATAGAGTGGGCCAGTAAATCAGAGAGTCTTATAATGGGGGATTTTAATTTCCCAGATATTGACTGGAATTTGGGGGCTGGTCACTCACACAGTAGCAAGGCTTTTGTGGATTTATTGGATGATTGTTTTCTACATCAGCATGTTCGGGAGGCAACTAGAGGGAGTAATACTCTTGATTTGATTATCAGTAGTGATTCTTCATGCATTAAGAATCTGCAGATAAATGAACCACTTGGTGGCAGTGATCACAGTGTGCTGAAGTGGGAGTTACTCAAAGAGATAACTACCATTAGGGGTAAAGGGAAGGGGTATTGCTTTCGTAAAGGCGACTACAATGGACTGAGACAGTATTTAAATTCTATACAGTGGGATCAACTGATGATATTGCCAACAGCAAATTCAAAATGGGAAGCATTCAAAGAACTTATCGTGGAAGCTACTAGGCTTTACATACCAACTAAGAAATATTGTTCAAGGTTTAGGCCTAAATGGTTGTCAGATGAACTAATGAGGCATATGGCAGAGAAGAAAAATGCATGGGATACATACAAATTAACACGTGACACGGACGCCTATGATAGATACAAGTTGATCTGTAACCAAGTTACAAAGGAGGTTAGGCAGGCGAAGGCAGATTACGAGAGATCCTTGGCAAGGGATGCGAAGAAAAACAGCAAAGAGTTCTTTACTTATGTAAACTCTAGAAGGAAGGGGATGAATCAGATTGGTCCACTTGAGATCGATGGGTCAACTGTTGATGACCCTGCTCGGGTAGCTAACAAACTAAATGAATATTTTGCATCGACATTCACACATGAGGAGTTATTCAGCGAGGGGAATGCCAGAGGTGTATTCAACTCTAGCAGTAAGCTAGAGAATCTTGTAATAACTGAGAGCAAAGTGGAGGAGAAATTGTTGAAGATAAACACAAGAAAGGCACCTGGGGTGGATGGGATCTATCCAGTTATATTAAAGGAGGCAGCAAAGGAGGTAAGCAAACCCTTAGCCATAATTATGAGAGCTTCCTTGGACTCAGGGGAGGTACCCATTGACTGGAGATGTGCAAATGTGACCCCAATTCACAAAGGGGGATCAAAGGCTGACACAAGTAATTATAGACCTGTGAGTTTAACTTCTGTTCCCGGAAAATTAATGGAGGCACTGGTGAAAGAAGCACTGCAGGATCATCTAGACAAGACTTCAGTTATAGCTAGGACACAGCATGGTTTTGTTAAGGGGAAGTCTTGCCTGACCAATTTGATTGGATACTATGATGCAGTCACAAAAGAACTGGATGCAGGGAATAACTTTGATATTATATACTTGGATCTTAGAAAGGCTTTTGATACTGTTGCACATGGAAGACTGCTGCACAAATTGGAGCAGTGTGGCATTGGAGGCAAGTTGCTGCTATGGATAAAGGGGTGGTTGAGGGGGAGAAGACAGAGAGTGGTAATCAATGGACACTGCTCATCGTGGACTAATGTTATTAGTGGAGTCCCTCAGGGTTCAGTATTGGGGCCTTTATTGTTTTCTGTATTTATAAATGATATTGATGATGGTATATCAGGCTTAATGTCCAAGTTTGCAGACGATACGAAGGTTGGCAGGGTTGTCAAGGACACTACTGACACTATGCTGCTGCAACAGGATTTGGAAAGGTTGAGCAGATGGGCTTCGAGGTGGCAAATGAAGTTTAACATTGACAAATGTAAAGTACTACATATGGGAAACAGCAACCCCAGAGCAACGTATCAACTCTGTGGTACTAAACTGACAGTGGTAGAGAATGAAAGGGACCTGGGGGTGGTGGTGCAGGCAGATATGAAGTTCTCTGAGCAGTGCAGACGAGCTGCAAGAGTAGCTCATGGTGTATTGTCAATGATATATAGGAATTTTTCTAGCAGGGATAAGGAGGTGATTATTCCCTTGTATAAGGCAATGGTCAGGCCACACCTAGAGTACTGTATACAGGCCTGGAGGCCTCATTTCAGGAAGGATGTAGAGCTGCTGGAACGAGTACAGAGAAGGGCAACTAGATTGGTGAATGGGACAAAGGGGTTCTCTTACGAAGAAAGGCTTAAGTTTTGCAAATTACAGTGTCTGGAAACCAGGCACCAGCGGGGTGATCTGATAGAGGTGTACAAAGCCTTGAATGGTTTGAGCATGCTCAATGCTGATGGGATTCTTCCTCTAGCTCAGAAAAATCACCTGAGAGGGCATAAATTCAAATTGAGGAAAGACAGATGTAGGATAGATGTGCGGAAATTTGCCTTTAGCCAGCGGGTGGTTGGTGGGTGGAACAGACTTCCATCCCTTGTCGTGGAAGTTGATAGCCTAAATAAGTTTAAGGCTCAGCTGGACAGGTATTTCGAACGAACAGAGGGGTGAAGTGGAAGTGGTTATTTTTATTTATTTATGTTACTTTTTTTTTTTTTTTTTTTTTTTGGCTGATGCTGCATAAGCTTGCTTTCTTGCATCAAATGCCTCTACTAATGCTAATGCTAATTCCAGAAGTGAAAATAAGAAAAAGAAATTCAATGACTTAAGGTAGAGCTGAACATCTATGAGAGTTTAAGGTGTAGGGTAGATACCCTCGAAGAAATTAATATGAAGGACACACCAACCTCCCAGTTGCTCTACTCAATGCCAGAGCTCACTCCTGTGCAGCACCTCCATAGCCAGGTGGGCAGGAGCAGCACTGCATAGCACATGCTTTTTGATTAGACCGGGGTTCAAGCCCGTCACCACCAAATATGGAGGATGCAGAAAGGTCAGGGAATGACCACCGCATATCCCCGGAGCAGTATGGCCTTAGTTGCTAATGCTCCTAAAAACCAAATAACAAACAAACAAACAGTCCTGTGCATCAGGCAAACACAGTGAATGCATCAGGCAAAACACAGGGAAGATATTATCCAAAAAGGATTGGTGGAACAGGAGCAGGTTTGTCTGCCAGGGGCAAAGGTTGATTACGTTGTAGAGCAGATATCATCTTTTAAGGGCACAAAAGGTGATATTGTTGTAAACGTTGGTACCAATCACCTTAAAGAGTAAGAGATCTGCAGATTTACTTAATGAGTACAGGTCAATGTTGAAAAAAAGTTATGAGTTACGGTTGAATTTGAAAGTATTGGCAATTCTGCTTAGACATGATAGGAGGGAGTATATGATGAGAGCCTTGTCAATCAATTCGGTCCTGGAGAGATTGTGCAATGCTCATGGAGTAGAATTTTTTTTTTTTTTTTCCCACCATGGTCTGTGCTTGTTAACAGGAGACTGCTTATACAGGGATGGGGTACACTTAAATAGAAAGGGTGCAAGAATATTTGCTGATGCTATCCTCTCAGTGTTAGGTGGGTTGGAAAACAGCTAGCTTGGGGGGGGGGGGATTTACAGACAAAAAGATTAACAGTAGCTGCAGGCATAGGTGAAAGTGATTCATTCGCTGCTTATATTGTATTGAGCACCAGCCTAGAGAGTAAGTTGCTGTGGATTTCAAGAGCTGTCGGGAGTCATTGTGGAACAAGTAAATACGTGGGCTGTGTTAGGGTAACTAAGAGTTACCCTAACACAGGTTTGTCTGCCAGGGGCAAAGGTTGATTACGTTGTAGAGCAGATATCATCTTTTAAGGGCACAAAAGGTGATATTGTTGTAAACGTTGGTACCAACGTTTTTAACAATATCACCTTTTGTGCTGTTTTTACTGGAACTGTAATAAATAAATTTGATGAATTTGAAGTGCTGATCAAGACATCAAAAGCAGATATTGTTGGGAAACCAGAGACATAGTGTCTCTTGTATCCCAACTGAAGTTTAAAATTAGAAAATGCAGAATACTGCAGTAACCCAAAAGAACCATACTTACTGTGTGGTACTACACTCTGGAAAGTGGAGAGTGAAAAAGACCTGGGGTTAATTGTGCAATCGGATATGAAGTTCTCTGGTCAGTGCAGACAGGCTGCCAGAGCAGGTTATGGAGTCTTGTCAATGGTATATAGGAATTTTGCTAGCATGGACAAGGGGGAGGGGGATTATCCTGTTATACAAGGCAATGGTCAGACCACACCTCGCGAGGTGTGGTCTGACCATTGCCATTGTACAGGTCTAGAGGCCTCATTTTTGGAAAGATGTAGAGTTGCTAGTACATGTACAAAGAAGGGCAACAAGATGGTGTGTGGAACAAAGTGGTGCACTTCCCAAGAATGACTTAAGTTCTGCAAATTGCAGAACCTGAAGATTAGGCACCTGAGAGTTGATCTGATTGAGATGCATAATGCCATGAATGGGTTGAACAGTCTCAATGCTGGTAAGATTCTTCCTTTTGCTCAGATCACAAAACTGAGGGGGCATAGATTCAAATCGAGGAAGGACAATTGTAGAATAGATGTGCGGAAATTTGCCTTTAGCCATTGGGTAGTTGATTGCTGGAACAGATTTTCATCTCTTGTTGTGGTAGTTGATACCTTAAATAAATTTACGGATGAGCTCGACGGGCATTTGGAGTGAATGGATGGGTGAAGTGGGAGTTTTTTTTTTTTTTTTTTTTTTTTTTTGACTGCATAAACTTGCTTTCTTGCATCGTATGCTTCTGCTAATGCTAATATTGTATCAGATGGCAAGAAAAACGTTGAAACCTATAACCATAAACACATCTGTATACAGTAAACTCTAGCTAATCCGGGTACAGTTAATCCTCATGTTGGATAATCTGGATCAAAATATGAAAAATTCTGTTCACAGTTTAGTACTTTGAAAGACTCACGGAATTTAGGAAGGCAGATGAGTAACTGTGACTGCATGCTGATTAACTGCACAGAGAGAGAGAGAGAGACAGAGACAGAACATGCATTAAACTTCTTATATCTATATAATATCAGTGTGGATACACCATAGATAACTCTTAAGAAAAAACTACGATAGTAGTATAGGAGGCATCATTTCCTCTGTATCTCATTGTGCTCACCTTCACAACAAGTTGCCACGGTATTCAGTACTTCAAATAAGTAACACTTCACTAATAGAGAAGACTATTGTTACTTATTCTTGGTGGGCACCACCACCCAGACAACACCATTTTAAAGCTATTGGCCTATCATCGGTGGGTGGGCAGGTACCCTGGTAATGCAGACATGGTGACCCAGTTGTGAAGATAATCACATAATACGAGAGATGCCAAAAGGTTTGTATAGTAATATTTAAAATAACTAAATGCAACAAGGCATATGTTAAGAATAACAGTTTTATATAATATCGGCGTGGATACATCATAGATAACTCTTAAGGAAAAAACCATGGCAACTTGTTGTGAAGGATGAGCACAATATGAGATACAGAGGAAATTGTTCCTCCAATACTACTACTATTGTAGTTTTTTCTTAAGAGTTATCTGTGGTGTATCCACACCGATATTATATAGATATAAAACTCTTACTCTTAACATTATGCCTTGTTACATTTAATTATTTTAAATATTACTATATAAACCTTTTGGCATCTCTCGTATTGTGTGATTATGCCAATAATCACACAATAAGAGATGTGTCAAATATGAGATATTGTGTCAATAATCATCACAACAGGGTCATCATGTCTGCAATACCAGGGTACCTGCCCATCCACCAATGATAGGCCAATAGCTTTGAAATGCCATCTGGGTAGGGGTGGTGCCCACCTAGAATAAGTAACAATAATCTTCTCTATTAGTGAAGTGTTACTTATTCGAGCATAATATGAGATAGTGGAAATGCTTCGGTACACTATTATCATAGTTTTTTCTTATGAGTTATATATGGTGTATCCACACCGATATATAGATATAAAACTCTTACTCTTAACATATTATGCCTTGTTGCATTTAGTTATTTTAAATATTACATGTCTTGCATGTTGTTCAGTTTCATTGTTGACTCTGAGTCAGAAGGATGTCTGTATGTTGTTTATACATCTTTGTTGTATAGACGTTTATGCATCTGTATGTTGTATGTACATAAGTCAACATAGGTTGTAGACAAAAATGTCTACAACCTATAGCTTGTTATATACCATTGGAAAGAGCTCAACGAGTAGGTTTAAAATTAAAAATGGCAGTGCCAGACAGGAAAATGTAAATTTTGTCCCCCCCCCCCTACTTCTGTTGCTAATGGAGCTAAAAATTTAAAAACCACATTAGTTATGCATTATTCAATGCTTATCAAGGGAAAACTATTAAGATTGAAATCTATCCTTTACTTTTTCTATTAAAATTAAAAAAACTTTTTTTATTGCACTTCAATAGCTCGCTTCTTTGTACTAAATAACTCTCATTTTAGTGATAAAATGTTGCTAAATAGTTAGTTAATAATTCTGTAAAGGTCAATTATAAATTTTGTGACGAAGTATTTTTTAAAAATTTTCAAAGCTGAAGTTGTCCTGGCAAGGAGGTACTCAGAGAACCAGCGCTAAGGGGCGGTGGTAGGGAGGTGCCTGTGCAGAATCTTGCATGGCTCTCACCTGCCAGTCGCTTCTCGAGGAAGAAGCCAAAGTCGCTTCTCCGACCCTTGTCATTCACAACTGGAAAGACTCAAATAGACGTTTTCATTAATTCCTCAGTTTTAGGCCAAGCCTGGCGGGGCACTAGAAACGTTTTTTTTTTTCAGTTACCATAAAGCTCTCTATTTGAGATACTACACTAACGACCATTCGTGACTACGGACCCTTCATCCTGAGTGCCCGACACTCGGTAGTTGACCGATTTATTTTAATTATTGTCCCCTAAAGGGCTTTTTTAGATTTTTTTTTTTCCTTGCTAATCGCCCCCAAGAAACTTTAAACAGCAAAATACTTTTAGTTACTCTTTTTCATTCAATGGGATCTCTGAGCCTGATGCTTCTTAGCTAAAAGTTCATTGTTCGGTATGATATTAGTAAGTTTAATTCTAATGTCTCCCCTTGAACTTATGTCAGTTCTGTTCCTTTCCTTTATTAATATTTTATTTACTGAACTAAAACCACTTTCAACCATATAAGAGATTGGAAAACAAAGAAATACTTTGGCCATTTCATACAACATTATTGGATTAAGAAGTTTAGTTTGGTTTTGATCCCCACAACTCAGCCATTCCATCTTTTTTGTATTTGTTTGCATCCTTAGTTACATTTTAATTCAGTGAGTTCTTGAATTTCTTCACTAGCAGACCCGGCATTGTATCCATTTGGATCTATCATCCATAGCTTCACTTCAAAAGAAAATAAATCTGAAAATCTCTTTTTAACTTCACCTTTTAAAAAACACAAATGATCTGAATAATCCTTGGTGAGAGATTCATTTCTTTCAGCTAACTCTTACATGCCATGAAATTCTTTTCAAATATTTCCAGTATTTCAGTGGAATAATATACCTTTTAATATACCTTTGTAGTCTGTTGCCATAATTAATTTCCCTTGAATTTGAAGTGATAAATTGAAGTTTTCAAAAAATCCAAGCCATATAGTACATGTTGTTTTTGTGTTTGCTAATCTCCTTTTTCCAAATCTGTGTCTTGTTCACTTTCTAAAAATTATAATTATTGTGTTGAAAAGGTTTACAAATCTTGTTAGACAGTTTCCTTTAGAAAGCCATTTGACTTCTGTATGTAAAAGAGGCCTCATATACTGTTCCTCATTATCAACACAATTTTCTGAAAGGCAATCATATTTGCTATGTGACTTTGATAGTTTTAATAACTATACTGAGAGATTGATAACGAACTAGACTAATATTTTTTCAACCAGATAATGTCGGTGCAATGTAGTGTATTACAAGAACTTCAGGATATACAGGAACTCCCTGACTTACGTAAGGGTTGCGTTCCATGGAAAGCTACGTAAGTCGGAATTTCCCTCATGTTCATGCAGCACTCACAACTGTGCTTGCTGAATTGATTGAATCAAAAAAGAAATGTTCGACGAACATGTAAATACACTTATTTTTTGTATTTATTAAATTTTTTATCCGATGCGCAGTAAAAATTACAAAAAAGCGTGCAATTTAAAAAAAATTTCAAAATTATAAAATTACAAAAAAAAGAGGAGACAGGCATAACATTAGTAGGTTTTACCTCTTGAGCACTGTTGCCAGAATCGACGTCTTCAGCTGATGAGTACACCGCTGTGGAGGTTGAAGCCTGTGGAAATTTAGAAGGGGTCAGCAGCTCAACCTTACAAAAGCACATATTAATGTATGACTGGATGGTGGCTTTTTTCTTTTCATTGTAGATTTCTTTGTAGTAAGCAACCCTCTGTTAACTTTTAAGAATCATTCACTGTCAAGATCCATCTTCTCAAAACCTTGCCATTGCCGATGCAATTTCTCAAAATGTCATTGCCATCTCTCTGGTGATGAAGCATCTCGGTTCATCTTGAGCTTCGTCAGCATTTTCTTCTTTCACTATCGCTTCCTGCAAGTCAATAAGTTCTTTGTTAGATAATTCCTTCTGTTCTTCCTCTATTAACTCCTCCATGTCTTTGGCATCAACCTCCAACCCTTCCCTATCTCTTCCATCATGCAGTATGATTGATGACTTTTGAGGTTATGATGAACATCGTGGTTATGATGAACACCCTGAGAGAGAGAGAGAGAGAGAGAGAGAGAGAGAGAGAGAGAGAGAGAGAGAGAAGAATCAAAAGGGAATCACCAAGAAAGAAGAATGATGATATCCAGCTCAGGACTCTGGGTGTGCCAAGTCCATACTCACCAGATGTGAGCCCCTGAGGTTATCAAAATATTTGCTGAAACCTTCCCCCAAAATTTTAAATTCTTCCTTCCCAAAATCTTCTAGATATTCAGGCCAGGTAAATGTATCAAATACTGAGACAGTTTTAACAATTTGATTCATTTTCACCAAATCTTTTTATCAAAAAACTTTATTCCTCCATCTATTAGTTTTTTTTTGTCCAACGTTTCAAATATATCTCTGCCTGCGTTAACTGAATACCATCATATACACCCTACACTATTTACGTTGGCTAACATTTCCTCTAAAAATGTTGTGGAGCTTCTCTCATTTCTTCCAAGGCATTCAAGGCACTATCCACATAGTATTCTGTTTGACTGAGTAGCAGGTTTTCCTTTTGAAAAATCAGGGACAGTTTGAATAAAGTTAAAAAATCTAAGAGAAAATGGATTCTTATTGCAAAGAAGTATGTCTTCATTTTCTTTAACAAGCTTTTTGATGTTGCAGTATCATTCCATTTTCCATTGCCTAATTCCTCCAAATGCATTACCACTGCAGAGTGGTTGTTAACAAGTTCAGTCAGTGCACCCACTCAATTAGATCCGTCTTACTAAATGCGGATACTTGAAGTTAAGGGTATTTGTTTGTAGCATGGCTGCTACTTTTCCCAGTTCTTTCAGTCATTTTGGTGAATTCTGGTTAAAGATATAATATTTTTACCACTGTTTCAATTTCAGAAACAAAATTGAATCTGGCTGTTTTAAATTCTATTCTTTAATAGAATTTAAAACAGCCAGATTCAGCTTATGTGCAATATAGTGTGTTGATATAAGATCTGGAATCTCTCTCTCTCTCTCTTTAATTTTGCCACTAACCCATTGTTAGTGGCAAAATTAAAGCTACCTGCAAAATTAAAGCATGCTACCTGCTCCATCTGATCCAATGCTTACTAACCTATTACCAAGCTTCCATTGCAAAAATAACTTGTCCATTTCACACTCTACTATATCAAAGTACCCTGCAGCTGTTGAATTTTGGAGAGGATTTATGGAAACAGATGCCTCTCTCACTTTCCAGTTTTTATCTATGTATCTTGTGTAAAGGACAAGTTTCTCCTCATTTACAATATCTGTAGAAGCATCTAGACAAAGATTCACTCTATGAAGTCTTTGATTTCCTTAACTAATTCTTGTTTAATGACATCAGCAATAACTGACAAATTCTTTACATTTAATGTCATTTTGGTACTCTTCTTCTACTACTGGACCTGTATCTACATCATGCTTATTTAGTATGGCTATCAACTATTGAAGTCAGCAAATGGTTTATTGAATTTAATTGTATAATAGGCTGTATTAAAAAGCATTTGAAGTGTTCAAACATTTTAGAATCCATCTTTCTTTGGCAGGCAGCTAGAGGTGTGTTTGTTTTCTAGGTGATTTCTAGCCAGATTTATGTCAGAGCATTTTTTGAGAGAATTGGATGCCTCATGAAACCTAAATGTCTTCACTTTGAAAGGTCCTTAAAAACCTTTAGCAATCTAGAGTTACAAGACTACATCTGTGGGGATGGTAATTGGGCCAGTTGTAAAGGTCATGGGCCCAATCCTCATCAGCTCCAAAGATACATTTAGGATCCTGGTGAGACGCAGTTGGCACAATTTTGCATTCAGAGAATCATGCCCTGTTAACAAATGTGGCATACAATCCTGGGGCAAACGGGTTGGAGGAAACTAGGGTTATCTGAGGCCGGAACCTCCCTAGTGGCTTCCCCTTTAGGTCCCCTTTCTGCCTGCTCTGCCATTACTGGTAGAGTGTGGTCGATATCAGTCTCAAGGTTTATGGTAGTCCATAAGATGTTTGTTGGGGTTAGCTTTTTGAGTCTGTAGTTGAGTCCTGCTATGGATAAAGAGGTGTTTGAATGGGAGAAGACAGAGGTAATCAGTGGACATTGCCCTTTGTGGACTAAGATTAGTGGAGTCCCCAAGGGTGTTGTTTTGTGCACATTGTTGTTTTATATATTTATCAATGATATCGATGAAGGCATATTAGGCTTAAAGTCCAAGTTTACGGATGATACCAAGGTTGGCAGGGTGATTAATGACAGTAATGATATGCAACATTGCTATTATATGCTACTGCAACAGGATCTAGAAAGGTTAGGCAAATGGGATGAGAAATTGCAATTGAATTTTAACATTGATAAAGGCAAAATACTGCATATGAGTAGCAGTAACGTACTAGCTATGTGGTACTACACTTAGGCTAGTGGAATATGAACCCGAAGATAATTGTGCAGTCAGATATGAAGTTCTTTGAGCAATGCAGACAGGCTACCAGGACAGCTCATGGGATTTTGTCAATGATATACAGGAATTTTGCTAGCATGGATAAGGAGGTGATTATCCAATTGTATAAAGCAATGGTCACATCTTGAGTATTGCAAACAGCTCTGAAAGTGTCATTTTAGAGAGGATTTGGAGCTGCTGGAACAAGTACAGAGAAGGGCAATATGATTGGTGAGGGAACAAAGGCTCTTACTAAAAAATGCTTCAGTTCTGCAAATTGGAATGTCTGGAGACTAGGCACTTGTGAGGCGATCTGATTGAGGCGTTTAAGCTTTGAATGGATTGAGCAGGCTCAATGCTGATGGGATTCTTCCTCTTGCCCTCAGGCCAGACACACACGAGAGGGCACAAATTCAAATTTAGGAAGTATGGTTGCAGAATAGATGTGCAGAAGTTTGCACTTAGCCAGCAGGGTTGATTGTTGCAACAAACTTTTGTCTGTTGTTGTGGAATTTGATAGCTTAAATAAATTCAAGGGAGAACTAGACAAACTATTGGAGGGAATGAATAAGTGAAATGGGGGGTGTTATTTATTTTATTTTATTTATTTTTTTTTTTTTTCGGGCTGATGCTGTATAAGCTTCTTTTCTTGCATCATTTGCCAGTGCTAATGTATTTTTTGAAAATTACAACCTAAGCTGTCCAAATCCAGTATCATTAAATTTTGTGTAGATTTTCAGCTGTCAAACATGGTGAGCAATTCATTTTCTTACCAAACTGCCTAATGAGCATATAAAATAAGTACATTTATGCAATATGAATTTTTGATATAAGACATAATCAGGGTACAAATTATGTATTTTTGATGTTGGTTTATTAATTCAAAATGAGGCATTTTGCATATTCTGTTAAATTAATAAAGAATTGTGTTAAAACAAAATATTTTTCAAATAATTCTGTCAAGACAGAAATTCAGTGTATTCCATTTCTTTGAATTTAGCTGATGAATGTTGTGGTATTGTCCCTACATTATATAAAATTGGAACTTGCATAACAGAACAATGGGAAAGAAACAAGATGCAGATTTCAGATGGTCTAAATAACCAGTGGATAATAGAGTTATTTCTTGATCAAGATGATCAGCTTATAGAAGCAATGTATTGTTCTCTGCATCTTTACCTTCAGTTCTCTTTATTGCCGTAAGTTTATTTGAAATGTGTATAGTTTTTGGATGCTTTGGTTAAAATTATTTTATAAATTACAATAAAGTTAACATTACTAGGTAAAAACATCATGTCTGATGTTCTTACTTATATGTTTTTCAGTTATTACTGGTTTCACGGCGCCTCCATAGCCAGGTGGGCAGGAGCAGCAGTGCGTAGCACACGCTTCTTGATTAGACCAGGGTTCAAGCCAGTGACCACCAAATACGGAGGATGCAGAAAGGTCAGGGAATGACCACTGCATATCCCCAGAGCAATATGGCCTTAGTTGCTAATGCTCCTAAAAACCAAATAACAACTGGTTTCACTTTCTTTATTTTAGAAGATATGTTCCTAAAAACTGTAATGCTGAACAAAACTACTTAAAGAAAAAAATGGTTTCTAATTAATTATATGTAATATTGAGGGAGAAGTACCTTTGAAGTCTGAAACATCTTATTGCATACAAGGCATTTCAGACCTCACCTCAAATGTAACATTGAAAACACATTCTTCTTTGTGCAAAGCTTTGTCATGTTTTGCAGTGATAGCTGCTGCTTGATAGCCATTTATTTTATCTGCTTCTGAAGTGAAACTAGCTCCTGATCCAGCTCAAAACTTACTCATTTGTCAACTCCTTTAACTATTCGGGGCGCCTCCGTAGCCAGGTGGGAAGGAGCAGCAGTGCGTAGTACACACTTCTTGATTAGACCGGGGTTCGGGCCCATCACCACCAAATACAGAGGATGCGGAAAGGTCGGGGAATGACCACTGCATATCCCGGAGCAATATGGCCTTAGTTGCTAATGCTCCTAAAAAGCAAATAACAACTTTAACTATTCTACTTCTACAACTGCATTAAAGCCCATGTTTTTAGCCAGTGATATTCTGCCTTCATGAGTTGTGTAATGATAATGTTATTTTTGAGCTACTGAAGTCTGCACTGCTCAGAGAACTTCATGTTGGGCTGAATAGTTATCTGCAATAGTTATCTGTAAGTCTTTTTTTTTTTTTTTTTGCTTATCCACTACCTTGAGTTCGGTGCTACCTAAATGGGACATTATATATTCTGGAATTACTTTTGTCCAAATGTACCTTGTGTTTAGACATTAGTACTCTTTAACCTCAATAGCAATATTTCAGCCCATCTGCCTAGCTTCACTAGTTCATGAAATAGCATACAGTGATGGATGTCATTAACCACCTTTTCCGCTTTTATGCATCAGCAAGCATAATCTGAAACTTCTGTTTCAGATTATGCATGCTGTAGTATTATTAATAAATATTAAAAACAATAACAAACCTCAACACCAAACATTGTGGCACCTCACTAATAACATTAGCCTATGAAGAACAGTGGCCATTTATGTGATAGGGGACAGAGTCTCCTATCGTATAACTATCCTTTGATCCAGAATAGTAATTTGCTTGGGGCAAGTTACATTCCTACAATTTATACAGCAATGATACTTTGCTCCAATTTATACAGCAATCAATTCATTTGGAACAGTGTTAATAGCTATACTGAAATCCACGTACAGTGGTACCTCAGATCACGAACGCCTCTAGTGACAAACAAATTGGCCTACTAACACAATTTCTGAACAAATTTTGACTCACCCCGAGAACAATGCCTCGGCGCACAAACGCACAAACATGGCTTTGGTGCCATGTTTTTGGCTCGCGAACGATATCAGTTGTACTCAGGTTTGCACGCTGTAAACATTGTTTGTTGTTGCGTTGTTCTTGATACAATTTTTTTCTGCTTTTTGCATTAAATTAACCCTCATTATGGCTCCCAAGAAAGTGAAAAGTGTTAGTGACAGAAAGAAGCCTAAGCGTATTACAGTAGAAACGAAGGAAACAATAACTAAACATGAGAATGGTGTTCATGTTTCTGATCTCGCCAAGCAGTACGACATGGCTAAATCTATGATCTGTACTATCTTAAAGAACAAAGATGTGCTAAAGACTTCTGATGTGGCTAAAGGAATGACTATGTTAACGAAGCAAAGGTCTCAAGTGTTAGAAGAAGTAGAAAAATTATTGTTAGTTTGGATTAATGAAAAGCAGCTTACTGGAGATAGTGTTAGCGAGGCCCTAATAGCGAGAAGGCTTTACTTTTGCACGGTGATTTAGTGGCAAAAAAGCAGAATACAAGTGATGCTAGCATTGATGAATTTAAAGCAAGTAGAGGCTGGTTCGAGAAGTTTCGTTGACGAACTGGAATTCATAGTGTCGTTAGGCTTGGAGAGGCAGCTAGTTCGGTCAAAAACAGCAGCAGATGCTTATGTGGAGGAATTTGCAAAACTTTATCAACTCTGAAGGTTACGTACCGCATCAAGTTTTTAATTGCGATGAAACGGGACTTTTTTGGAAAAAAATGCCAAGAACCTACATAGCCCAAGAGGAAAAGTTACTGCCTGTCCACAAACCAATGAAGGACAGGCTTACACTTTTATTGTGCGCTAATGCAAGTGGGGATTGTAAGATTAAGCCTCTTTTAGCCACTCTGAAAATCCGCATGCTTTTAAACGCAATAAAGTGCTAAAGGGTAAACTTTCAGTATTGTGTAGAGCGAATAGCAAGGCTTGGATAAACAAGATTACTTTTTATGGAGTGGTTGACTGAAGTTTTTACGCCAACTATCAAGAAATACCTTGAGGAAAATAATTTGCCCCTTCAGTGTCTGCTGGTTATGGACAACACTCCTGCCCATCCTCCAAGTATGGAAGAAGACCTTGATGTCAAATTCGACTTCATAAAAGTCAGATTTCTGCCTCCTGACACCACTCCTCTCATCCAGCCCATGGACCAGCAAGTAATTTCCAACTTCAAGAAGTTATATACAAAGGCTCTTTTTTCCAGGTGACCAACAACATGGATTTGACCCTGCGTGGTTTTTGGAAGGATCACTTCCATATCCTCCACTGCATAAACCTCATTGATAAGGCATGGAACAATGTCTCTAACTGCACGTTTCACTCTGCCTGGAGGAGACTTTGGCCAGGTTGTGTGCCTGATAGAGACTTCCAGGAGACAGATGTAACTCTAGTAAATGAGATTGTGACCATTGGCAAGAGTTTTGGCTTGGAAGTCAACGAGGAGGATGTGGTGGAGGACCGCAGACAAGAACTCAACACAGAAGAACTCGAGTTGCAACGTGAACAGATGAAAGTTATGCAGGAGGAGCACTCAGGAGAGAAGGAGGAAGAGGTGGTACATGTTTCAAGTGCTGAGATCAAAGAAATTTGTAGCAAGTGGAGTGAAGTGCAGATTTTCATTGAGAAGCATCACCCTAACAAAACTGTGACCAGCAGAGCAGTGGACATTTTAAATGACAATGTGATGTCCTATTTTCAGAAAATTATCCAACAAAGAGCAGAAGCCTGAAAAACAAGATGCAGGATATTTCAGAGACTGCTGGGAGTCATTGCGGTACAAGTAAACACATGGGTTGTGTTAGGGTAGCTAAGAATAGAAACAGGTGCATGTATACCTGCGTGTACACCAATGCTAGGAGTTTGGTAAATAAATTTGATGAATTTGAGGTATTGCTCAAAACATCAAAGGCAGATATTGTTGGGATATCAGAGACGTGGTGTCACACAGATATAAGTAATGCGGAACTGGAATTTGGGGAATACAATGTGTATAGAAAGGATAGACAGGACAGGAGGGGAGGAGGGGTTATGCTATTAATTAAGAAACACATAAAGTCCAAGGAAGTGAAGCCAGTCGACATCGATGGACAGGGCAGTGTCGAGTCAGTTTGGTGTGACATAAGCATAGGGAAATCAAAATTGAGAGTAGGAGTGTGCTATAGGCCTAATGACTCTGATGAGTATAATAAAATATTGTACAGGGAAATAGAGTGGGCCAGTAAATCAGAGAGTCTTATAATGGGGGATTTTAATTTCCCAGATATTGACTGGAATTTGTGGGTTGGTCACTCGCACACTAGCAAGGCTTTTGTGAATTTATTGGATGATTGTTTTCTACATCAGCATGTTCGTGAGGCAACAAGAGGGAGCAATACTCTTGATCTGATTATCAGTAGTGATTCTTCATGCATTAAGAATCTGCAGATAAATGAACCACTAGGTGGCAGTGATCACAGTGTGTTGAAGTGGGATTTACTCAAGGAGGTAACTACCATCAGAGGTAAAGGGAAGGGTTTTTGTTTTCGTAAAGGCGACTATGATGGTCTGAGACAGTATTTAAATTCTATACAGTGGGACCAACTGATGATGTTACCAACAGCAAACTCAAAATGGGAAGCATTCAAGGAACTAATCTTGGAGGCTACCAGGCTTTACATACCAACTAAGAAATATTGTTCAAGGTTTAGGCCTAAATGGTTGTCAGATGAACTAATGAGACATGTGGCAGAGAAGAAAAATGCATGGGATACATACAAATTAATAGGTGACATGGAAGCCTATGGTAGATATAAGTTGGTCTGTAACCAAGTCACAAAGGAGATTAGGCAGGCAAAGGCAGACTACGAAAAATCCTTGGCAAAGGATGCAAAGAAAAACAGAAAAGAGTTCTTTACATATTTAAACTCGAGAAGGAAAGGGATGAATCAGATTGGTCCACTGGATATTGATGGTTCAACAGTTGAGGATCCTGCTCAGGTGGCTAACAATCTAAACGAGTATTTTGCATCTACATTCACGCATGAGGAGTTATTCAGGAAGAAGAATGATGTAAGTAAAGTATACATTGGCAGTGAGCTGGATGATTTTGTAATAACTGAGAGGAAAGTGGAGGAGAGATTGTTGAGGATAAACATAAAAAAGGCACCTGGGGTGGATGGGATCTATCCAGTTATATTAAAGGAGGCAGCAAAGGAAGTAAGCAAACACCTAGCCATAATTATGAGAGCTTCTTTGGACTCAAGGGAGGTACCCATAGACTGGATATGTGCAAATGTAACCCCAATTCACAAAGGAGGATCAAAGGCTGACACAAGTAATTATAGACCTGTTAGTTTAACTTCTGTTCCAGGTAAATTAATGGAGGCACTGGTTAAAGAAGCACTGCAGGATCATCTAGACAAGAATTCAGTTATAGCTCAGACGCAGCACGGTTTTGTTAAGGGCAGGTCTTGCCTGACCAATTTGATTGGATACTATGATGTAGTCACAAAAGAACTGGATGCAGGGAATAACTTTGATATTATATATTTGGATCTTAGAAAGGCTTTTGATACTGTTGCACATGGAAGACTGCTGCACAAATTGGAACAGTGTGGCATTGGAGGCAAATTGCTGCTATGGATAAGGGGATGGTTGAGTGGCAGAAGACAGAGAGTGGTAATCAGTGGACACTGCTCAACGTGGACTAATGTTAGTGGAGTTCCTCAGGGTTCAGTGTTGGGTCCGTTGTTGTTTTCGGTGTTTATGAATGATATTGATGATGGGATATCAAGTTTAATGTCCAAGTTTGCAGATAATACAAAGGTTGGCAGGGTTGTTAAGGACACTACTGACGCTATGCTGCTGCAACAGGATCTGGAAAGGTTGAGCAGATGGGCTGAGAGGTGGCAAATGAAGTTTAACATTGACAAATGTAAAGTACTACATATGGGAAACAGTAACCCCAGAGCAACGTATCAACTCTGCGGTACTACACTGACAGTGGTGGAGAATGAAAAGAACCTGGGGGTAATTGTGCAGGCAGAAATGAAGTTCTCTGAGCAGTGCAGACGAGCTGCAAGAGTAGCTCATGGTGTCTTGTCAATGATATACAGGAATTTTTCTAGCAGGGATAAGGAGGTGATTATTCCCTTGTATAAGGCAATGGTTAGGCCAACATCTTGAGTACTGTATACAGGTCTGGAGGCCTCATTTCAAGAAGGATGTAGAGCTGCTGGAACGGGTACAGAGAAGGGCAACAAGATTAGTGAATGGAACAAAGGGTTGCTCTTACGAAGAAAGGCTTAAGTTTTGCAAATTACAGAGTCTGGAGACTAGGCACCGGCGAGGTGATCTGATAGAGGTGTATAAGGCTTTGAATGGTTTGAGCATGCTCAATGCCAATGGGATTTTTCATCTTGCTCAGAATAATCACCTCAGAGGGCATAAATTCAAATTGAGGAAGGACGGATGTCGGATAGATGTGCGGAAATTTGCCTTTGGCCAGCGGGTGGTTGGTTGGTGGAACCGACTTCCATCACTTGTTGTTGAAGTTGATAGCCTAAACAAATTTAAAGCTCAACTGGACAGGTATTTCGAACGAACGGAGGGGTGAAATGGGAGCGGTTTTTTTTTTTTTTTTTTGGCTGATGCTGAATAAGCTTGCTTTCTTGCATCATATGCCTCTACTAATGCTAATGCTAAAGAAAATGACAAATGTCTCTGGATCGTTATCTTGTGAAAACACCAGCAATCAAACCATTTCCCAGGATACAAACAAGAGAAAAAAACACCAGAAATGTCTGATGTGATTATGGAATGGGACTCTCCTTCGAAAGAGTAGTCTTCCTCCTCCTCTACCATCTACCTGTGCCAGCAACTATCAACTACAAAGGTAAAGTTATACTGTATATTTTATATTATATATTTTTGCCACACATAAATCCCTAAAAAAGTCAAAAAACAATATGTTTCTGGGGCAGGCAAACGGATTAATTGGATTTGCATTAATTTCAATGGGAAAAATTGTTTCGGTTCGCGAATGGAGTCGAAGAACGAATTAAGTTCATGACCCGAGATACCACTGTATACGATATTAGAATTGCATCCAGCTCGTTTGTAACAACCTTATACAGGAGACTTTCAAAATAACTGCATCTTCGGGGTTTCAAGATGCTATTATATTGATTTTTCTGTTATTTAGAAAGTTTTATTTTAATTTTATTTAATGCAAAAATGAGGCAAAAAAAAGAAATAGAGAGATTAAGAATGCAATTTTATTAACTGCACAAAAAATACAAACATGTTGATGATCCAATGTTATACTCTGCCATTAATACACTCTTACTTATTCCTGTTCTATTTTTTATTTTTATATCAAGTTTGTCACTAAGCTTTAATGTTCTTTATGAGGTTTATTAACATTAAGATCCATAGTGAGGGGTTATTAGTTTAAAATAAATGTAAAACAGCATATAATCCATGATATCAGTACAGAATTCACTTTCAAAATGGCAAACTTAAACAAATAGATTACTTAAAAAACAGTAATCACGTGACTTGCCATTTTCTTTTTTCAGCACCGATTTCAGTGTGCCATTATTTCGACAGTCTACTGTAGTAGCTGATTAGATTAGTCAGCATGAATTTGCTGAAGGTTTCTCTTTAGCCAATCTATGCTGTAATTGCCTTATAGCTCTGTTTCTATAAAGTTGATGTTGCATTACCTCTTTACTTATTAACCCCATTATTTTTCCTAATACAGATTTATGTATGTTATTCACTTTACCCTTTGAGACATCTTTGTGAATAGCAAACATTTGCAAATTTCAAGTCTGTAGGGGCTTCCCCTAAATCCAAGATATTCTTAGTATTATAGTTGCCTCTTTTAATATAATTAGAAAGATTCCATGAGCCCCCAGGTGCCTTTTTTCACACATTTAGCTGCAAAAATTTCTATTCCAGTTTCCTTTCATTTATCATAAAATCATTTAATTCCCAATTAATATTTGATAGACCTCTGCTATTCCCATTTGTGAAAACTTTACGTGTGATTATAGATGCAAAATAGTTATTTAAGTTGTCAGAAACCTGAACAGGATTATCAGTTGTCATGTCATTCATATCTAGCAGACCAACGTGGTTCATCCCTTTCGGTGTTAACACAAGTAGAGTCCTTTGCTACTTTTCTTCATGTTGTTAGCCGAAGACTTCTTGTAATATGCCTTAACCTGCCTAACTCCATTAGTGACATGACTGCATTTATCTGATGAACTTTGTGGTATTGTGTGTACATTAACATTACAAAACAGAACAATGGGTTATAAACAAGAAACAAATTTTGGTTGGTCTCAAAAACCAGTGGATAATAGATTTGTTTAGTTTTCTTGATCAAGATGATCAGCCAGTAGAAGCAATATATTGATTGCAGTCTAATTTATACTTACTGTAGGCTTTTGTGTTCCCTGATAATTTATAATAATCCTGTGCATTTTCTTCTCTGCCACTGAACTCATCAGTTAATGTGATGTCCATTTAGGTCTACAATTACATTCTCTGAATGTATCCCATTTAGATTTTGCAGTTGGTAAAATCACAGTTGGTTTCACTGAAAAAAATTTGAAATCTAAGCCTATTATATCACCGATAGCCAATTCCTTCCTTTTTCTCTTGATAATAGTTGTAACTTTATGTAAATTTTTGTTCCAATCTTGGTTCCACACCCTGAACAGTATTTTTTAATTGGTGTAAAAAGCCTTAGTAGCCTCTACTATTAGCTCCCTAAACTCTTCCTAATAGAACTTTGCATTTTTTATCTATATCTCACTATATGTGAGAGTGTGATACTTTCAACTCTGCAAATGAAATATCCCTTCCCTTTGTGCTTGACATTAGTTATTTCTTTTAATAAACCTTATATCAGTATGCCGTGGTTGTAGCCTCCTAGTTCCTTTACATCTGTCTATGTTCAACTTAATACAGCAGATCGCCTCCTTGTCGTTCCCATTTTCCAAAGTTGCAGGATGTGGGCATCTTCGGCTTTCAAATTTCTCTTTCTCGTGGCTGACAGTGCACCTTCCTTCCTTTGGGGAAGGCCTCAGCCACCAGATGGGTCACATGTGGCAGATAGCGAATGGCCCATAGTATGTGGGTTAGCTGTGAATAACCAATAAGCAGTCCTGGACCGAAGCCACAGAAATAACAGGGTGTGGAGGGATGAACTGTGGCAAGCTCATTCCAATTTAAATGCCACAATAACTCAATGACATCTGTGTCAAGGCAAGGAAATGCTGCCTTATAAGCATTGTCAACTTTTTGCCGACTGAGCTAGCTGGGTAGGTAAAGTGCCTGCCTGGCAACCCAAAGGTCGCAGGTTCGATTCCCGCCTCGGGCTGGATATCACGATGGTGCTGAACCAACTGGTTGGTTAGATATCCCGGCCACGATACACGAAGGAAGCAAAAAAAAAACTGGTTCCTTCATGTATTGATCACATCATACGAAATAAATAAACAAATTGTCAACTTGCTGCCTTGCAGGATGAACTGTTGGATTGGATCAGCAAAGGTTAGGGGAAGGTAACCACTATATCAAATCCCCGGTCCCTCAGGTTGAGGTGTCAGGTCAGCACCCCAGCAAGTGGGAAAACACTTTACTGCTAAAAATACCAGTTCCCTTACATAAAAGTTCTTAAAGCATAACAAATCACCACTGATTATGATATATCAAGAATGTTGCTCTCTTGTACCTCTCTGAAATTGTGGTAATAGTGGTAGTAGTAGTAGTAGCAGTGGCATTTGATTCAAGAAAGCAAGTGTATGAGCTTATGCAGCATCAGCCAAAAAAAAAAAAAAAAAATCACACCATTCCCTCCAAATGCCTGTCCAGTTCCTCCTTAAATTTATTCAACCTATCAACTTCCACAACAACAGATGGAAGTTTGTTCCAGCAATTAACCACCCGCTGGCTAAAGGCAAATTTCCACACATCTATTCTACATCTGTCTTTTCTTTAATTTGAATTTATGCCCCCTTAGGTTCGTAATCTGAACAAGTGGAAGGATCCCATCAGAATTCAGTGTGCTCAACCCATTCAAGGTCTTATATACCTCATTCAGATCACCGCGCAGGTGCCTAGTCTCCAGCCGCTGCAATTTGCAGAACTTAAGCCTCTCTTGGTAAGAGGATCCCTTCATTCCCCTCACCAATCTTGTTGCCCTTCTCTGTACACGCTCAAGTAAATCTACATCCTTCCTAAAATGAGGCCTCCAGACCTGTACACAGTACTCAAGGCATGGCCTGACCATTGCCTTATACAGAGGGATAATCACCTCCTTTTCCCTGCTAGCAAAATTCCTATATATCATTGACAAAATCCCATGACCTACCCTGGAAGCCTGTCTGCATTGCTCAGAAAACTTCATATCTGACTGCACAATTACTCCCAGGTCTTTTTCATTTTCTACCACCTTAAATGTAGTACCACACAGTTGGTACATTTCTCTGGGGTTACTTCTACCCATATGCAGTACTTTGCATTTGTCAAGGTTAAACTTCAGTTGCCACTTCTTAGCCCATCTGCCCAAATTTTCTAGATCCTGTTGCAGTAGCACACTGCCATTACTGTCATTAACAACCCTCCCAACCTTTGTATCATCTGCAAACTTCGACATTAAGACTGATATACCTTCATCAATATCATTGATAAATATACAAAACAACAGTGGACCTAACACTAAACCCTGTGTGACTCCACTAATAACATTAGTCCACAAAGAGCAGCACCCATTGATTACCACCCTCTGTCTTCTCCCACTTAACCATCCTTTTATCCATTGTAGCAACTTACTCTTTATAGCATTCTGCTCCAATTTGTACAATAGTCCTCCGTGCGCAACAGTGTCAAAAGCTTTCCTGAAATCCAAATATATGATATCAAAATTATTTTTTGCATCCAGTTCCATTGTAACCACATCATAATATCCTATCAAATTTGTCAGACAAGACTTTCCCTTAACAAACCCATGCTGTGTCTGAATTATTGCTGCAGTCTTGTCTAGATGATCCTGCAATGCATCTTTAACCAGTGACTCCATTATTTTTCCCGGAACAGAAGTTAAACTAACTGGTCTGTAATTACTCGTGTCACCCTTCGATTCCCCTTTGTGAATTGGGGATACATTTGCACATCTCCAGTCCGTGGGAACCTCCCCTGAGTCCAAGGACACTCTCATAATTATGGCTAAGGGTTTGCTTAGTTGCTTTGCTGCCTCCTTTAATATAACTGGATAGATCCCATCCACACCCCAGGTGCTTTTCTTATGTTTAACTTTAACAATTTCTCCTCCACTTTGCTTTTGGTTATTACAAAATCATTAAGTATCCTGCTACAGTTTGATAGCCTTCTGCCATTTTCAAACCTTAATAATTCCTCATGTGTGAATGCAGATGCAAAATACTCATTCAGTTTGTTTGCTATCTGAGCAGGATCATCAACAGTCGAACCACCGATGTCAAGTGGACCAGTCAGATTCATCCCCTTCCTTTTAGAGTTTATATAAGTAAAGAAATCCTTGCTGTTTTTCTTAGCATCTTTTGCCAAGGATTGCTCGTAATCTGCCTTCGCCTGCTTAACCTCCTTTGTCACCTGATTACAGACTAGCTTATATCTGCCATAGGCTTCTGAGTCGCTTGATAATTTATATGCATCCCATGCATTTTTCTTCTCTATTACGAGTCTCATTAGTTCATTAGATAACCCTTTAGGCCTAAACCTTGAACAATATTTCTTAATAGGTATGAAACTTTTAGTAGCTTCCACGATTAATTCCTTGAATGCTTCCCACTTAGAATTTACTATTGGTAACATCATCAGTTTATCCCCACTGTACAGAATTTAAAAACTGTCGGAGACCACCGTAATGAAAGGAGTCACTGCTACTGAGTGTTTTTCCAACCCATGAATTCCATTCATCATATTCAGTCAAGTTAAAATCCTCTGATCTAAAATTCTGATCTACCCTGTTTATCTATATAGTTCATTATACTCATCACAGTCATTTGGCATATGACATACTCCTATTCTTATTTTTTACCCCGCAAGAAACTCAGGCTTTACATACCAACTAAGAAATATTGTTCAAGGTTTAGGCCTAAATGGATGTCAGATGAACTAATGAGGCATATATGGCAGAGAAGAAACACGCATGGGATACATACAAATTAACACATGACACAGAAGCCTATGATAGATACAAGTTGATCTGTAACCAAGTTACAAAGGAGGTTAGGCAGGCAAAGGCAGATTACGAGAAATCTTTAGCAAGGGATGCAAAGAAAAACAGCAGAGAATTCTTTACTTATGTAAACTCTAGAAGGAAGGGGATGAATCAGATTGGTCCACTTGATATCAATGGGTCAACTGTTGATGATCCTGCTCAGGTAGCTAACAAACTAAATGAATATTTTGCATCAACATTCACACATGAGGAGTTATTTAGCGAGGGGAATGCCAGAGGTGTATTCAACTCTAGCAGTAAGCTAGAGAATCTTGTAATAACTGAGAGTAAAGTGGAGGAGAAATTGTTGAAGATAAACACAAGAAAGGCACCCGGGGTGGATGGCATCTATCCAGTTATATTAAAGGAGGCAGCAGAGGAAGTAAGCAAACCCTCAGCCATAATTATGAGAGCTTGCTTGGACTCAGGGGAGGTACCCACAGACTGGAGATGTGCAAATGTGACCCCAATTCACAAAGGAGGATCAAAGGCTGACACAAATTGAGAGTAGGAGTGTGCTATAGGCCTAATGACTCTGATGAGTATAATAAGGAACTGTACAGGGAAATAGAGTGGGCCAGTAAATCAGAGTGTCTTATAATGGGAGATTTTAATTTCCCAGATATTGACTGGAATTTGGGGGCTGGATACTCACACACTAGCAGGGCTTTTGTGGATTTATTGGATGATTGTTTTCTACATCAGCATGTTCGGGAGGCAACTAGAGGGAGTAATACTCTTGATTTGATTATCAGCAGTGATTCTTCATGCATTAAGAATCTGCAGATAAACGAACCACTAGGTGGCAGTGATCACAGTGTGCTGAAGTGGGATTTACTCAAAGAGGTAACTACCATTAGGGGTAAAGGGAAGGGTTATTGCTTCCGTAAAGGCGACTACGATGGACTGAGACAGTATTTAAATTCTATACAGTGGGACCAACTGATGATGTTACCAACAGCAAATTCAAAATGGGAAGCATTCAAAGAACTTATCTTGGAAGCTACTAGGCTTTACATACCAACTAAGAAATATTGTTCAAGGTTTAGGCCAAAATGGATGTCAGATGAACTAATGAGGCATATGGCAGAGAAGAAAAATGCATGGGATACTTACAAATTAACACATGACACAGAAGCCTATGATAGATACAAGTTGATATGCAACCAAGTTACAAAGGAGGTTAGGCAGGCGAAGGCAGATTATGAGAAATCCTTGGCAAGGGATGCAAAGAAAAACAGCAAAGAGTTCTTTACTTATGTAAACTCTAGAAGGAAAGGGATGAATCAGATTGGTCCACTTGATATTGATGGGTCAAGTGTTGATGATCCTGCTCAGGTGGCTAACAAACTAAATGAATATTTTGCATCGACATTCACACATGAGGAGTTATTCAGCGAGGGGAATGCCAGAGGTGTATTCTACTCTAGCAGTAAGTTACAGAATCATGAAATAACTGGGAGTAAAGTGGAGGAGAAACTGTTGAAGATAAACACAAGAAAGGCACCTGGGGTGGATGGGATCTATCCAGTTATATTAAAGGAGGCAGCAAAGGAAGTAAGCAAACCCTTAGCCATAATTATGAGAGCTTCCTTGGACTCAGGGGAGGTACCCATAGACTGGAAATGTGCAAATGTGACCCCAATTCACAAAGGAGGATCAAAGGCTGACACAAGTAATTATAGACCTGTGAGCTTGACTTCTGTTCCAGGAAAATTAATGGAGGCACTGGTTAAAGACGCACTGCAGGATCATTTAGACAAGACTTCAGTTATAGCTCAGACACAGCATGGTTTTGTTAAGGGGAAGTCTTGCCTGACCAACTTGATTGGATACTATGATGCAGTCACAAAAGAACTGGATGCAGGGAATAACTTTGATATTATATACTTGGATCTTAGAAAAGCTTTTGATACTGTTGCACATGGAAGACTGCTACACAAATTGGAGCAGTGTGACATTGGAGGCAAATTGCTGCTATGAATAAAGGGGTGGTTGAGGGGGAGAAGACAGAGAGTGGTAATCAATGGACACTGCTCATCGTGGACTGATGTTATTAGTGGAGTCCCTCAGGGCTCAGTGTTGTGTCCATTATTGTTTTCTGTATTTATAAATGATATTGATGATGGTATATCGGGATTAATGTCCAAGTTTGCAGACGATACAAAGGTTGGCAGGGTTGTCAAGGACACTACTGACACTATGCTTCTGCAACAGGATCTGGAAAGGTTGAGCAGATGGGCTGAGAGGTGGCAAATGAAGTTTAACATTGACAAATGTAAAGTACTACACATGGGAAACAGCAACCCCAGAGCAACGTATCAACTCTATGGTACAACACTGACAGTGGTAGAGAATGAAAGGGACTTGGGGGTGGTTGTGCAGGCAGATATGAAGTTCTCTGAGCAGTGCAGACGGGCTGCAAGAGTAGCTCATGGAGTATTGTCAATGATATACAGGAATTTTTCCAGCAGGGATAAGGAGGTGATTATTCCATTGTATAAGGCGATGGTCAGGCCACACCTAGAGTACTGTATACAGGTCTGGAGGCCTCATTTCAAGAAGGATGTAGAGCTGCTGGAACGAGTACAGAGAAGGGCAACAAGATTAGTGAATGGAACAAAGGGGTGCTCTTACGAAGAAAGGCTTAAGTTTTGCAAATTACAGTGTCTGGAGACTAGGCACCAGCGAGGTGATCTGATAGAGGTGTATAAAGCCTTGAATGGTTTAAGCATGCTCAATGCTGATGGGATTCTTCCTCTAGCTCAGAATAATCACCTGAGAGGGCATAAATTCAAATTGAGGAAAGACAGATGTAGGATAGACGTGCGGAAATTTGCCTTTAGCCAGCGGGTGGTTGGTTGGTGGAACAGACTTCCATCCCTTGTGGTGGAGGTTGATAGCCTAAATAAGTTTAAGGCTCAGCTGGACAGGTATTTTGAACGAACAGAGGGGTGAAGTGGAAGTGGTTTTTTTTTTTTTTTTTTTTGGCTGATGCTGCATAAGCTTGCTTTCTTGCATCAAATGCCTCTACTAATGCTAATGCTAATGCTAACAAGTAATTATAGACCTGTGAGCTTAACTTCTGTTCCAGGAAAATTAATGGAGGCACTGGTTAAAGAAGCACTGCAGGATCATTTAGACAAGACTTCAGTTATAGCTCGGACACAGCATGGTTTTGTTAAGGGGAAGTCTTGCCTGACGAATTTGATTGGATACTATGATGCAGTCACAAAGGAACTGGATGCAGGGAATAACTTTGATATTATATACTTGGATCTTAGAAAGGCTTTTGATACTGTTGCACATGGAAGACTGCTGCACAAATTGGAGCAGTGTGACATTGGAGGCAAATTGCTGCTGTGGATAAAGGGGTGGCTGAGGGGGAGAAGACAGAGAGTGGTAATCAATAGACACTGCTCGTCGTGGACTAATATTATTAGTGGAGTCCCTCAGGACTCAGTGTTGGGTCCATTATTGTTTTCTGTATTTATAAATGATATTGATGATGGTTTATCAAGCTTAATGTCGAAGTTTGCAGACGATACACAGGTAGGCAGGGTTATCAATGACACTACTGACACTATGCTGCTGCAACAGGATCTGGAAAGGTTGAGCAGATGGGCTGAGAGGTAGCAAATGAAGTTTAACATTGACAAATGTAAAGTACTACACATGGGAAACAGCAACCCCAGAGCAGCGTATCAACTCTGTGGTACTACACTGACAGTGGTAGGACCTGGGGGTGGTTGTGCAGGCAGATATGAAGTTCTCTGAGCAGTGCAGACGGGCTGCAAGAGTAGCTCATGGTGTATTGTCGATGATATATAGGAATTTTTCTAGCAGGAATAACGAGGTGATTTCAAGAAGGATGTAGAGCTGCTGGAACGAGTACAGAGAAGGGCAACAAGATTAGTGAATGGAACAAAGGGGTGCTCTTACGAAGAAAGGCTTAAGGTTTGCAAATTACAGTGTCTGGAGACTAGGCACCGGCGAGGTGATCTGATAGAGGTGTATAAAGCATTGAATGGTTTGAGCATGCTCAATGCGGATGGGATTCTTCCTCTCGTTCAGACTAATCACCTGAGAGGGCATAAATTCAAATCGAGGAAAGACAGATGTAGGATAGACGTGTGGAAATTTGCCTTTAGCCAGCGGGTGGTTGGTTGGTGGAACAGACCTCCATCCCTTTTCATGGAAGTTGATAGCCTAAATAAGCTTAAGGCACAGCTGGACATGTATTTCGAACGAACAGAGGGGTGAAGTGGAAGTGTTTTTTTTTTTTTTTTTTTTTGGCCGACGCTGCATAAGCTTGCTTTCTTGCATCAAATGCCTCTACTAATGCTAATGCTGATTTTACTGGCAATCCATTTCTACTGGTTATACCGTCTAAATGAAAAGCTAACTGCTTCTGCCTACTCATGTTTGTCCTTTCTGTACATATTATACAGACCATATTCATTTTATCCATCCACAATGTTTTTGATATTCCTATAACATCAGCTTTTGACTTAACTAGCACTAGAGGATGTTATTTGTAGTATTTACTGAAACTTATTTTAATTTCAAATAATGACAGCTGGTATTTCATATTCATCAGATTTGTTTGCTGTGCTCATAGCATTAGTGTGTAAACAGATTGTGTGCCTGTTTGTGTTTTTAACAGCTCTAACATAGTTCATATAATTGCTGATCTCTGTGCATCCCATCAGTCCTTGTATTCTCAGCTCCTGTTCCTCCAGGCTATTGCATATCCCAATAGATGTGATTCAAAAGTCACTTCAGCCTCTGCTTATGGCTGACATTAAAGTATGTATGTGTTGACCTCCCCTGCCCCTCCAAACTAGCAGTTTTCCAAACCAGAAAAATTGTTCTACAAGTTCTCTGTGACTTCCCATAATTACATGAGCAATGTCGAGATGACATAGCATTCTTAACGTATCCCCAAAAGAAGTTGCATGGCATAAGATCCAGTGACCTAGGGGGCCAGCTGTAGAGCACCAAGTCATGGGATCCACTGCAACCAATCCAACGGTGAGAGAGCACTTCGTTGAGGATAAAACTGCCTATTCATGATAATAACCAAAAGTTAAGGATGCTATGTACGTGCCAGCATTGCTCACAACCCTCAACGAGCTCAAAAATCACATTGTTACTGCTTTGGAGTCAGTGACAAAGGACATGCTGGAGCTAGTATGGAAGGAATTCGAATATCGTCTCGACGTTGCTCATGTAACTATGAGAAGTCACGTAGAGCACTTATAAGGTAAGAGACAAAACTAGGACAGGTTTTTTTTTTTTTTTTTTTTTTTTTTGGTTGATCTATCACTAATCACTCTGTATTTGTAAACTTCAAAAATATAGTCATTTGAAATCGAATGAATCGTTTTGAATAACCCTGTATATCTTCTATATTAATTCTTTTTTCAGAATTAGGTGAACAATAATATGGCTGACAGTCCACTTCTGCTAATGTTTATATCACTCTCAAATGCCCCTTTTTGTGAATGGTTGTTTGAGAATGCATATTGTTATGGTAATTTCTCTGTAAGGTGTCTCCCTGACCTTAAGTCCTTAACTGTGCCAATCTTTGGATTGATAGTGGATATCTCATCACTTTCTTTTACTACTATCTTTGTACAACTTTGTGTACCATTTTGCACATGTTAAGTAAGAGTTAATATCTCAGCTATAGTGAATCATCTTTGAAAGTAGAAAGATAAAATACAGGAAACTAATTAATAGTCCTACATAAGCTTTCAAAGAAAAAGGCCAATTCACCACTAATAATATATTTCAGTATTGAAAATAGGACTTAATTATGAACTTTCATATAAGTGTGTATTGAAGGTCTCCAGAATACTTAAATAATCTTGAATTGTGTGTGCTACTTATATTCATTTATTGTTATGACATATATAATAGCATAGCTTAATTTAATTTATGGTACTCACCTTTTTATGATCTGCATTGATGTTAGAATAAAATGGATGATAATTTTAAATTTAAGTTAGCGTGAATAAGTTAGGATTTAAAAACAGGATTAAAATATGCGCAAGGAAGTAGAAGTGCACATCTTCGTCCTTGGTTGTCAATGTTGAAATTGGAACAGTTGAAGTTATATGGTTGAAAGCAGAAGGCCAATAGCCATAACAAGTGGCTTTTGTTTTACACGTCTTCAGTTGGCAATGGTAGAATGAGAGTGAACGTATGTATTTAAGAAGACTTAAATTCCCGTGATGCTCCTGGATACACGTGGGAATCTCAGGTGCATGAGATTCCAGACCGGTGCTATGTTATAATAGGGTAGTTTGTAATTTAGTACTTGGAGAGTGGAATGGCGGCAAAACCATTCTATAACTAGGGCTTCGTATTGGAAAATTTTAAAACTGGATTTTAATTTGATAATAGGAATGGCTGAATCTACTAAGGGGGTGTGGTTGTGGGATTGAACATGTGTTGCTAATTCGGTATTGGACTGTCCTGTCCTAAAGCTATTGTAGTGGTAGTATGCACGTGTGTTTGATGTTTTGATGGAACCGTATTTTGTGGTGGTGCTATCAATGTAGCAAGCATTACAGTTATGTTGACATTTTATTAAGTAGACAATATTATCCATGTCACTAAAGTGGTAATTTTGTGTGTCTTTATATGAGTTGAATAATGAACCTAGTTTATAACTAAGGCTTCGTATTAGAAAATATTTTTGGAATCTATACTCTCCGATTCAGATACATACAAACTGGATAACATATACTATTTCTAAACATAAAAATAAGCTTGACATTATTTTAAGGAAATTAAGGTCCAACAATGAAACTAATTTATACACCCTTCAACGGATTGGCATCCGAAACAGTATTCTACCACATATGTTTGGTATTACCAAACTCCATAAACCCAACCACCCACTAAGACCCATAATATCCTTTAGCAAATTACCTTTCACTAATTTATCTTCCTTCCTGGTCAAAATTATCTCCCCCCCACCAGATTTTCAAAATTCAAAGTAAACATACCTCCAAAACCTTTGAAAAAATAAATTCTATTACAATAACGAATGATGACATCCTAGCTTCTTTTGACGTAGTCTCACTGTACATTAATGTACATTTGCCGTCAACATTACAAACCTTACGTAATTTCTTAACAGATGACAAAACCTTATCCAATCGCACTTCCCTCTCAATTAATAGCATACTAGAGCTCACAACCTTTCTATTAGATGCCAGATACTTCTGATTTCTTAATCAGATTTACCAGCAAACCTATGGCCTACCTATGGGATTAGGGAGCTCAGCCCCTCTATCTGAAATTTACCTAGCCTCCTTAGAAAATCATATATTACAACCGTACCCCCCAGATATTAAATAATTTATATGATACGCTGACAATATCCTCTTAATAGGGCACAAATCCACAATAAATGATCTTTTCATTAAATTTTAATTCCATGCATAATAGATTAAAATATACCCTGGAATTAGAAGAAAATGGACAGATTAATTTTCTAAACCTCACTATATACAGAAGCGATACAAAACTAGGAACAAGAATTTTCAGATAAAATACTCACACGGGCAAATACTTGCACTTTGAATCGCATCATCCCCTTAACACAAAAAAAGCAGTCCTTTATAATCAAATCTACGATGCTATAAAATACAGTTCCACACATTATGACCTTAATAATGAACTTCAATATCTTACAAGTAAATTTTTATCTAGGAAATATCCTATTCAATTAATCAAACAAACTATTATCACAGTCCAAAATAATATTAACAACCCACCCAAACACATTACTAATAATAATTCAAGTATTATCCTCCCTTACCATAGTAATTTTGCCAATCAATTTCGCTGTTTATTCAAAGGTACCGATATCACCGTTACATTTTCATCTTATAATAAACTAGGTTCATTATTCAACTCATATAAAGACACACAAAATTACCACTTTAGTGACATGGATAATATTGTCTACTTAATAAAATGTCAACATAACTGTAATGTTTGTTACATTGATAGCACCACCACAAAATACGGTTCCATCAAAACATCAAACACACGTGCATACTACCACTACAATAGCTTTAGGACGGGACAGTCCAATACTGAATTAGCAACATGTTCAATCCCACAACCACACCCCCTTAGTAGATTCAGCCATTCCTATTATCAAATTAAAATCCAGTTTTAAAATTTTCCAATACGAAGCCCTAGTTATAGAATGGTTTTGCCGCCATTCCACTCTCCAAGTATTAAATTACAAACTACCCTATTATAACATAGCACTGGTCTGGAATCTCATGCACCTGAGATTCCCACGTGTATCCAGGAGCATCACGGGAACTTAAGTCTTCTTAAATACATACGTTCACTCTCATTCTACCATTGCCAACTGAAGACGTGTAAAACGAAAGCCACTTGTTATGGCTATTGGCCTTCTGTTTTCAACCATATAACTTCAATTGTTCCAATTTCAACATTGACAACCAAGGACGAAGACGTGCACTTCTACTTCCTTTCGCATATTTTAATCCTGTTTTTAAATCCTAACTTATTCACGCTAACTTAAATTTAAAATTATCATCCATTTTATTCTAATATCAATGCAGATCATAAAAAGGTGAGTACCATAATGAATTACATTAAGCTACGCTATTATATTGTGTCAGTTATAAGTGGTACTTTTAAGATATCTACAATTTTCGAATTGTTACTACATATTTAACTTCTTTTTTTTTTGTTTGTTTGTTTGTTTCAGGAAACCACACAGCTCAGATGTAATCAATGTTCTGCAACGCTTAAATCCACATCTGATGTTCCAAAGATTTATTTATGAATTAGGTAATGATCATGAACCTCTCATTGACTTTATAATGTCCAATGAGACATGCATGCTATTATTTCTTGTACGGTACTTAAAATTCATACTTACTGACTTAGAAAATATTACAAGTTGTAATTGTGCAGATATGGACCGAAATGCAAGCTTACTCTCTAAGCATGAAAAGAGCAAATTAAGTGTATTACTGGACGATCAATATTCTACATCAAATAATGATTATCCTCAAAGAGAATGTCTATCCCACTCATCTGACTTCATATCTTCATCACCTTGCATACATTCTGTGATGGCAGTTTTAATAGCATTAAGACAATCTCTTCAGAGATTGGCTGAAAAGAAACTTTTTCCATATAACATCCAACCTCTTTTATACCTTTT